>NC_088366.1:50826699-50829199 GCF_034508935.2 Berghia stephanieae | reverse complement strand
TCATCCCACCAGTCTTCCAACAGAACCACGCCATTCATGTCCGGTTTTCTCTCTTCCTACTTATGATACATGACCTGGTAAGTACATATACAATAAATGAACACCTTGTTCAATCTCATTTGGATTCAATAATGGTCTGATGTCACGTCCGCCCGGCAACCAGCAGCCTGGTTCTAAACAAAGAAAATCGGTATTTTAAAAAATTCTTCTTGCTGGCTAGAATTTTTTTACATGTCATGTGACCAGAATGTATATAGATAGAACGAAGTTGACGTCACTCAGGTCTTTGTTTTTTTTTTGTTTTTTTTTTTTGTTTGTTTTTTTTTTGCCATCCGCGTTTATTTGCAATTCTCATTAAACTGTATAAACCTAACTATAAAAGTTCATGGTTACACTTAGTTTGTGTGTTGGTTAATAATACTTCCGGATGGCATTGTTATGAGTTTCTTAGCCAAGCGCATAATATCTATAACTCAAAACATGACCAGATTTGAAATGATTTTCTCCTCTGGATACACTTTTATTATGCTTGTCGGAGAAGTATTTAATACGGGCCGTGATGGAGATAATGGCGTCCACCATTGTTCCGAAGTTTAGTACCTGTTGCTATGCGTTATTACGAGGGAAGTGACGTCACGACTGTTGAACCCTATTCTCAGGCCCCACGTTTGCATGATCCTGATACGTAATACTTTCTTGAAAAATAAGTCAATGTGAAAGATATAAATTACTCGGGAGTCAAGTTTTCTGCAATAATTATTTCAATATGGATAACTTGAACTTGAGCTTTTAAATAGTGCAATATCCATTAAACGTGCTTAACTCACTTAATCCTGGAGATTTTTGATACTTTTCAAAATAGGAAAAAAATGAATTAAAAATGAGCAGGTGCATATATATTTTTATTCAACCACCATTAACATGTAAAAACTGAAAGCATTTGCTTTGATACTACGCCTACATTTTGTCTCAGAAAAAACGTTATAAATAGGCTTGGGGTAAAAGTAACCAGGGTAAACTGCGGATATAGTCGGTGTTAGGGTTGAGTTAGTTAAAGTGCTTTACAAAGTGACCATGGTCAACAGCAGCACTTAACATGTATGACGTGACATGACGTTGTTAGGCGATATTACATTTTTTTTCTCGGACAGAGACAACGCTGTAACGGCCAGGAACTCATTTTACACATGGGTACGGTGAGAGAATGTGAGTAAAGAGCCTTTTTCCAAGGACTCAACTATGCGCCGAGCGAGACTCGGACCGTAGCCATCGTTAAGTTATAGCCTGACACTGAAACCCAAAAAGACTGTCATTTTGACGTCATTATTTGGTTTTTGCACCGCCTAGTGAGTTGTCGTTTGCAGTGCTCATGGAAACAAGTGGTCCCTTTGGTTGAACTATTGAATACAACTCACGATTTGTTTTCTTTTGTGGCCAAAGACTGGCATTTTGACGTCATTTTTTGGTCGGTGTCAGGCTATAAGTTAACGAGGGCTACGCTCAAACCCAGGACCTTCCGATCCGAAAGCCAGTGTCATACCACAAGACCACTTACCCGCTATAGTAGAAAATAGAACCATAATCTTTGCTATCTGGACCAGTGTGTACCTATTTGCAAGTCTGACTTCCTGACTTCAAGTGGTTCGCTGGCAATGTCGACCGACTTCGCAGCCTCAACGGCCTTTTCCATTTTTGTACAGATTAATTTCTATTTCGGACTCTTTGATTTTGTGTCTTTTGATTTTGTTTTATTTCGAACGTGTATTTTTATTGCATATTCAGTAGTGACCCTTTAAAATTTGACAAATACCCTTGAATAACCCAGTATTCTTTGTCGCCAAAAGCCTTTAAAAATAGTGCCATTTATGTATTCATTTTAGTTCTCTTTGGTTTTATCATTATTCTATTTTTCATAGCTTTTCTTTTCTTTTCTTTTTTGTGGTGAATTGTTCTGCAATAACAGAAAAAACTAAACTTATATAACAGAACACCCAAAACTCTTGAGCTTTTATATAGCGCAATATAAACTAAACATTAGAAACGATCTCTGACCGACAGCAACACGTAGCATGTAGTATGAGACATGACGCCTGTTAGGCGATATTACAGTTTGTTTTTTTTCCCACGGAGACATCGCTATAACGATCAGGTACTCATTTTATGGGAACGATGAGAGAATGTGAATAAAGAGCGTTTTTCAAGGAATACGCCGAGCGAGGCGCGAACCCACGACTTTCCAATCCGAAACGAGTGTCATACCACTACTGGACCACTTAGCCGCATATAATCTCAATGTATGCAAATATAAAAATAAAAATGACACGTAATTGACGTGTTAAAAATACAAAGGATCGTCTGGTTAATTCTACTTGAATTATTGCAATGAAAAAACAAAACAAAAAGAACTCTTTATTAAATAATGAGAAGAACAATACTACACACTTATATAGTGCCAACGTCTCATGCAATTTGAGCTCTAGGCGCTTTACAAAAAATAAAA
>NC_088366.1:50809199-50821699 GCF_034508935.2 Berghia stephanieae | reverse complement strand
ATTAGCCTAATGAGCCACCTCACAAAAATTCTTTTGAAGATAATTTTACTAAGAATAAGAAATAAAATACGACCTGAAATTGGGGAGATGCAATTTGGTTTTGTTGAGGACAAGGGTACCAGAAATGGAATATTCACATTATCAATGCTGATGGAAAGATGTATTGAAGTAAATAAAGATCTGTATATGTGTTTCATCGACTATTCAAAAGCCTTTGATAAAGTACAACACGAAAAACTATTCAAAATTCTATCAACCTTGGACATTGATGGTAAAGATTTAAGAATATTACGGAATTTGTACTGGGAACAAGAAGCAGCAATGCGTGTTGACAACGAACTAAGCAGTTTTACACCTATTAGAAGAGGAGTTAGGCAGGGGTGTGTTTTGTCTCCAGATTTATTCAACCTCTATAGTGAAATGATATTAAGAGATATCGAACATAAGAAGGGGGTGTGTATTGGAGGAAAGAATGTAACAAATCTGAGGTATGCAGATGATACGGTTCTACTGGCAGAATCTGAACATGAACTACAAGAATTACTGGATGTTGTAGTCAGGAGTAGTGAAAATATGGGACTGGAACTGAATATATCTAAAACAGAATGTATGACGGTATCTAAAAATAATAACCCACCAGCCTGTGTAATAACAAGCAGAGGACAAACAATACAACAAGTTGAATGTTTCAAATATTTAGGCTTCAATGTAACATCCAATGGAAAATCAGATTGTGAAATAAAGAAAAGAATAGGTATGGCGAAGAATGCATTCAACCAGCTGCATACAATTATGAAAAACAGGAATATTAGCATGAAAACAAAAATCAAAGTCCTGGATTGCTATGTACTGTCTGTGCTGCTATATGGTTGTGAGAGCTGGACCATAAACAAGACCATGGTTAAAAGACTGGAGGCAGTGGAAATGTGGTTTTACAGAAGAATGATGAGGGTGTTATGGATGGAAAGGAAAAGAAATGAAGAAATTTTAGAAATGGCAAACAGAAAAAGATCACTGATAACAAAAATCATCAAACGCCAAATGGAATTTTTAGGACACATTATCCGCCACCCTGGTTTGGAAATACTCGCCTTGACTGGAAAGATGAATGGAAAAAGAATAAGAGGAAGACAAAGAATAACGTATTTGAAAGGGATAAGAACTTGGACAGATGAAGCTGAGAAAGATGGCGCTGCTTTAATAGAATTGGCAAGAGATAGATCAGCTTGGCGGAAGATGACCTCCGACGTCTGCTTCAGATATGGAACTACATGAGATGAGATGAGACTATGTTATGACGATCGAGCCAATCAGCAAAATCTGGTCCGCATTCGTGCACGTCGCAAACCCGCCGAGTACCATCGCCACAACACACCGTTCGGCTAGATGCTCTGCCGTCTCAGGTTCTTGTCCACAGCAGGTACATGTTGGACAGGTAGAAAGACCCCACCGATGAAGTGCACAACAACTCTGGCAAACACAGCATCGCAGACAGATCAGTTATATTGGTGTCTTTTTTACGTTTGCAAAAGTTCGACTACCAATAGGCTTCAACAGTCGTGACGTCACTTCCCTCGTAATGACGCATAGTAACTTCGTAAGTGGTTCTAAGTTATTGGAACAATGGCGAACGCCCTTATGAAGTACTTCTCCGACGAGCTCAAAAGTGTGTCCAGAGGAGAAAAACATTATAAATCTGACTTTTACACATTCTGATCACAAGACATATGAAAAGTTCTAGCCAGCATGAAGAATAAGAAGTACAGATTTTCTTTGTTTAGAACCACGATGGCCGCCATTGCTGGGCGACGTGACATCAGACTATTGAATCCAATTCCAAAAAGCAAAGGTGCAGCGGTGGGAATCGTGGCTCGGCGCTACGGTCTTCTCTTCGTACCCAAAAAGTACCGAATTCGATCACATTTCATCGCTCTGTGTGACCTTGAGCAAGTCATGACGCCCAATTAGCTCAATTTGCGGCGTTGCACTGCGGCTGACGTCTGGGTTATCCCAGTCTTCCCTTGGAATTAATAGACACTTGAGACGAATTTCCACCAAGGGATGAATAAAGGGAATTTTATTTTTTTATTTTATTATTTTTTAAATTCTTATAACATTCATCCAGCCAGTCAGTGACAACATTCTTTCAATTTGTTTCCTTCTGAATTCTTTTTTTTTTCACACACAAAAAGCGTAATGATAGTGATATATAGGACTGACTTTAGAGAACTGTCCTGTGATAAAATCTGATCAACAACTAAATTTAACACCGCAAACTGACCTGTTCTGTGTAGGTTAACAATGGTGGCGTTCTTCCCCTCGTGTCAATAAAAGAGGTTCAAGTACCAATGAATTATTTAAGCTGGTCGCAAGGATATTCTAGGTTGATGTTCCTCTGATGAACAAGAGCCATTCAGAGTTCTGGCAGGTGTTGTAGAAAACTCAAGTCTTTTGAGTCCAATACTAACGAATCGGATTTTCCAACGAAAATTATCAAGAAGAACACTTACATTTGTGACCCTTCGTCTCGAAACGGTATTATATCGGAATGAATTGGACCCCGAAAAGTGACTTTAGAATTAAATTGATAGTAAATACTAATTTTTGAGCTTTTGCATTGTGAGAAATTGTCTTCATTCTGTAACATAACAAATCGAAACGAACCCCAAGTTTCGTATTTTTGTCAATAAATTCAATTTTTTGGACCCAAGTCATCCCGACATAATACCGTTTAGAGACGGTGAGTCACATTTACTCAAGCCAAAGTGATACTAGGCTGCTAGAAGCTGTGGATTGTAAAAAGTAACAAACAAAAATGAATATAACACTTTCAAAAAAGAACAAATTGCCAAACACGGAACGTTTCGGGCTCAAAACCCTTCTTCAGCCAACAACAAAAAACAATAAAGACACAAATACATCACTAAATTCCAGACAGACGACAGAGATATCATTTTGTTTATTACTTTTTACATTAACTCCCAACTCTTCACGAACACACACACACACACACACACACACACACATACACAAAAACAAACACACACAAAAACACAAATACATACAGGCAAGCACACATACATTCGACTTCTTCCTTTCCTCCTCCTCCTCCTCAACATCGTTCTCCTCCATCATCTTCTCCACTTTTACTCTTTTCATTTCTTCTTTCTATGATATATGTGTTGCTTTTACTTCATGATGATGATGATGATGATGATGATGATGATGATGATGATGATGATGATGATGATGATGAAGATGAATGTGATGACGATTATGATAATGATAATGATGATGATATTGATGATGATGATGATGATGATGATGGTGGTGATAATGATGATGATGATGATGATAATGATAATGATGATGATGATGATGATGATGATGATGATGATGATGATGATGATGATGATGATGATGATGATGATGATTAAGATGGTGGTGGTGATAATGATGATGATGATGATGATGATGATGATGATGATGATGATGATGATGATGATGATGATGATGATGATGATGATGATGATGAAGATGAATGTGATGACGATTATGATAATGATAATGATGATGATATTGATGATGGTGATGATAATGATAATGATGATGATGATGATGATGATGATGATGATGATGATGATGATGATGATGATGATGATGGTGGTGATAATGATGATGATGATGATGATGATGATGATGATGATGATGATGATGATGATGATGATGATGATGATGAAGATGAATGTGATGACGATTATGATAATGATAATGATGATGATATTGATGATGGTGATGATAATGATAATGATGATGATGATGATGATGATGATGATGATGATGATGATGATGATGATGATGATGATGATGATGATGATGATGATGATGATGATGATGATGATGATAATGCAAAATAAAGCTGCTCGTATATTTACAAAGCCTTGGGACCATATAACACCAATCCTTTAGCCTCCACTACACTGGCTTCCAATGTAGAAAAGAATAAAATACAAAATCGCATAATATTTTGCTTACAATTGCCTTCATGACCATAATTCACCTGAATATCTTAAATGCCTTGTAAGGGAATAGAAAACCAACTAGATCTATGCGATCCGCCAGTTCTTCGCTAATGGAGAAAACATCCCAAGCACAAAGTTTGCTGAGCGTGGTTTTGCATTTTCCGATCCAATTGTATGAACTTCTTTACCACCTAAAACCCGACAATGTGAAAGTCTACCAGTCTTCAAACGGCATTTAAAGTCCAATCTTTTTTTTTTATTCTGCTTATCGTGATTCTATGTGAAATTCGAACACGATGTGTGTGTGTGTGTGTGTGTGTGTGTGTGTGTGTGTGTGTGTGTGTGACTGTTGTGGTGATTTTGTAGTCGAATGAATGAACTTGTGTGATCCCAAAAATTACTGTTAAACTCCTCTGAGCTCTATTTGGCGCTATATCATAATAATAATAATATTAATGATTATAATAATAATAATAATAATAATAATAATAATAATAATAATAATAATAATAATAATAATAATAATAATAATAATAATAATAATAATAATAATGATAATAATAATGATAATAATAATAATAATAATAATAATAATAATAATAATAATAATAATAATAATAATAATAATAATAATAATAGTGATGATGATTATGATGATGATGATGATGATGATGATGATGATGATGATGATGATGATGATGATGATGATGAGGTTGATGATGATGATGATGATGATGATGATGATGATGATGATGATGATGATGATGATGATGATGATGATGATGATGATGATGATGATGATGATGATGATGATGATGATGATGATGATGATGATGTTGTTGTTGTTGTTGATGATAATGAATAAAATAAGTGTATTTTACTTTTTACACGCAAAGTATAGAAGAAGATGAAAAAGATGTGGAGGAGGATGACGATGACAATAATATTGATGATGACAATAATAATGATGATGACGATGATGATGGCATATAGTGACCAGAGGAAGACAAAGAAGATATTACGATATTTCAGAAACTCTTCAGAATATATTATGACTAATCATTCCTTCTCTGAAAAACCCTTTTTTTCAAAATTTGGCCAGAAAAAACAGCCTTCAAATATCGATCTATTAGAAGGACCCCCATCTTGTCAAACATTCTCAGACCTTGACTTTCAGAAGTCCCAGTTTTCAGAGTTTGTTTGTTTTTTTTTTGTCAAGATGAGGGTTATTCTAATCGACGCGATAACATTATTTGAAGGAAGCGTTTTTTGGCCAAAGTTTTTTTAATGTGTTTATTTTCAAGTATGGCATTGTGTTGTTCTTGCTGACATCTAAAATGTTACTCATAAAAAATGCATAAAATAGACTGTTAGTATACATTAAAGAAGATGTTGGTCTGCAGTAAATCATCAATCCTAATAATAATGTTTTCTGTCACCTATGATGAAAGGCCAAGGTGGGTGAAGGGAGGTAATGGGTACGACAGATTATATCATTACTGCACATATATAATACTACACACACACACTACACATATATATATATATATATATATATATATATATATATAAGAATAGATATAAAAATATATATATAAGATAATAAAAATATATATGACGTAATATAATTATCTAAGAGAAAAGAGAGAGAGAGAGAGAGGAGAGAGAGAGAGAGAGAAGAGAGAGAGAGAGAGAGAAAGAAAAGAGAAGAGAAAGAGAGAGAATAAGTATTAAGGAGAAAGAGAGATAGAATGGAGAGAGGAGAGAGAAGAGAGAGGAGAAGAGAGAGAGAGATAAGAGGTGAGAGAGACAGAGAAAGGTGAATATATAAGAGAATGAGATAGAATGGACAGGAGGCGAGAAGAGGAAGAAGAAATAAGAAAGAAAGAAAGAAAGAGAGAAGGAGAGAGAAGAGAAGTGGGAGAGAGAGAGAGAGAGAGAGAGAGAAGAAGAAGAAAAGAAGAGAGAGAGAAAGAAAGAAAGAGAGAGAGAGAGAGAGAGAGAGAGAGAGAGAGAGGAGAAAGAGAGGGGGGGGGGAGGGAAGAAAGACATAGCCAAAAAGCGAGAGGCTGAGAGTACACAGATATAAGAGATGAATTTTGAAATATTTTTTAATGATTAAACGAACATACAAACTTGTATATTTCCCAATACAAGAAATAGAAAAGTCTATTATCGACTATGGCGTATAGAAACCAGGCTCCTGTAGTCGAGATTTTTTTTTCGAACCCTCTGTCTACCCACCGGGTAGTTGGGTCGATTATATCTGGCGGAAAGTACTTTGCGATAGATAGATAAATAGATAGCGTCCTATCCGAAGAGTAGCAAGTAAATACTATTGTCTGTTTCACACTATTGAAACCGGGATAAACTACACAGGCTTCACGGGCTTGTAGCTCAAAAGGACTACTTTATTTGTTAATAGCTTAAATCTCAATACATGCGGCTATGTGGTCTAGTGGTATGACACTCGCTTTCGGATCGGAAGGTCCTGGGTTCGAGCCTCGCTCGGCGCATAGTTAGTTGAGTATTTGGAAAAGACTCTTCACTCACATTCTCTCACCGTACTGAGGTGTAAAATGAGTACCTGGCCGTCAACAGCGTTGTCTCTGTCGGAAATAAATTGTAATATCGCCTAACAGGCGTTATGTCTCGTTCTACATGTTACGTATCGCTGTTGGTCAGGGACCCCTTTGTAAAGCGCTTTGAGCAAATTCAGTGGATATTGCCCTATATAAAAGCTCTATTTAAAAAAAAAATACATTTTAAGCAGCATATCTTGAAATCTGTAGTGGGTTTGGCCTAGATCGCAAAGTACTCGTTTTAAACCCAAAGGAACTTGGTTCAATCCCGGGGTTAAAGCCGAGATTCCAACAAAAAAAAATGAAAAGAAAAAAAAGACCTTTTCGTCCAGCAGTGATTGAGTGGCTGGTACTGTAAGATCTAGCGGAGAGTACTTTGCGATAGACTAGCGTCCTATCCAAAGTCCAACGGATAGCAAACAATTATTGATATTGCACGTTTAACGCTATAGATAGTATGCACTTGGCTAAGAAGTTCACAACATTGCCACCCGGAAATAAAACTGGCCAACACACAAAACTGTGTGTAACCTTGAAGGCTTATAGTCTGGTTAATACAGTTTAGTGAGAAGTGCTCATAAACGCGGATGGCAAAAAACAATAACAAAGACATGAGTGACGTCATCTTAGAACTATCTATAGAAGCAAGGATATTATCGTGGCCTTCGTAAAGTAATGGCCTGATACTGACAAAAATGACGTCAAAATGTCAGTCTTTGGCCACAAAAGAAAACAAATCGTGAGTTGTATTCAATAGTTTAACCAATGAAATAATTTGTTTCCATGAGCTCTACTAACGACAACTCACTAAGCGGTGCAAAAACCAAATAATGACGTCAAACTGCCAGTCCTTTTGGATTTCAGTATCAGGCTATAACATAACGATGGCTACGGTATTATACCCTGGCTCAGTGATCCTTATTGCTCTGAATGATTTTTTTTTTCTTCTTTTAATCGGTTGTCTGGTCATCGAGATTTAAGGCGCGATCCTGGTCTCAGATGCCACCTAATCGTGTCTGGCAACTACCCTGTGTATATGTGTGTGTATGTGAGAGAGAGAGTGTGATTGGGTGTGTGGGTGGGTGTGGGTGTGGGTGTGGGTTGGTGAGTGTGAGAGAGAGTGTGTGTGTTTGTGTGTGTGTGTGTGTGTGTGTGTGCGATTAAAGGGACATTTACATTGTATCATCTTACACACTCTGACGAGCACAGGCTTGCCAGATGGGTGTTTTATATAGATTATTAGGTAAACACCGACTCTTGGTATTCGATTTCCTGTGAAACTTACAAGAGTAAATTGGAAAACCAAGGCTATTCCCCGTATTATTATATCTGTCTATCTATCTATATAACTATCTATATATCTATCTATATGATTCTCTCTCTCTCTCTCTCTCTCTCTCTCTCTCTCTCTCTCTCTCTCTAGATAGTTCGAAGATGACGTCACTCTGGTCTTTGTTATTGTTTTTTTGCCATCCGCGTTTATGAGTAATGCTCACTGAACTGTATTATCCCGACTATAAACGTTCATGGATACACACAGTTTTGTGTGTTGGTCCGTTATACTTCCGGATGGCAATGTTATGAGCTTCTAAGCTAAGCGCACACTATATATATATATATATATATATATATATATATATATATATGTATATATATATATATTAGAAGTTCACAACATTGCCATCTGGAAGTATAAAGGACCAACAAACAAAACTGCTTGTAACCTTGAACGTATATAGTCTGGTTAATACAGTTTAGTGAGAGTTACTCATAAATGCAGATGGCAAAATATAACAACAAAGACTTGAGTGACGTCATGTTCGTTCTGTCTATATGTCTTCGTCTAATAATTTGAAGCTTACAATTCAATATTTATCTTTATTTTTATTTCCTTCGAGTTTCAAAAAGCAACATTTTTATTGCTCTAAAAATAAGTTAATAATAATAATAATAATAATAATAATAATAATAATAATAATAATAATAATAATAATAATAATAATAATAATAATAATGATAATAATAATAATAATAATGCTTAAAACTTATATAGCGCTATAACTCCGAGACACCAGACTCTTAGCGCTTAAATTGCAAATTACTTTCGCTGAAACATACTCATTCACACACACGCACTACACACACACACATACAACAGACACACACACACACACACACACACACACACACAACACAAACCAGACCTATCTTAAAAAACACGAGAACTATTGCCCAAACTGTCTGGAAACTGATGTGAATATAGATATTAAAATGGACAATTAGATAAGACAATTATTGGGAACGTTCCAGATCTCGGTAGTGCAAACAGATCAACAATGATATATAGATAGTTCGAAGATGACGTCACTCAGGTCTTTGTTATTGTGTTTTGCCATCCGCGTTTATGATTAATGCTGTATGAGTAAACTGTATTAACCCGACTATAAACGTTCATGGATACACACAGTTTGGTGTGTTGGTCCGTTGTACTTCCGGATGGCAATGTTATGAGCTTCTTAGCCAGGCGCATACTATCCATAGATAATGCGTGTACAATGTTTATACAATAAACAAGACATGAAAAAGAGTAGAAATAAAGCCTGAAGACATTAGAGAATGAAATGTTTTAGTGGAAATGTGTAGTCGAACCGTAGCCATCGTAAAACACTGACCAAGAAATTACGTCAAAATGCCAATATGCCTCAAAAAACAAAAAACAAATCGTGAGTTGTATTCAATAGTTCAACCAATGAAATAACTTGTTTCTATGAGCTCTACTAACGACAACTGACTAGGCGCTACACAAACCTAAAAAATGACGTCAAACGGCCAGTCCTAGACGGTTCTTGTGTCAGGCTATATTATGATAACGATGGCTACGGTCGAACACACGAGCCAACTATTACGTCACTTCCGTTTGGCCACAAGAGGGACGCTCTAAAATCAACGTCATCCACCTCACACTGGCATCAGCATAAGTCGGCCTCCAATCAATGAATACGGTAGAGTCACGCTCTTCCCGGCCAGGCGGAGTAAAGTTGTCGTACCAGAAAGATCGCGGGTTCAAACCCTCATCACATCCGCGAAATTGTTATTCTCTATTGTCTTCTGGCACTTTCCTACTCACTTCATCTCTTGTCGGCCTCCAATCAATGCGTAGGTTCGTTGAAATTGGAAAACACCCCAATAATTTCAATAGGTTTTGGGCAATGATACGAAGATTGTACAAACAGTCTATGGTGTCGAATTTACAATGATGGTTGTAGTAGGAGGGTTTCAATGCACTATTTCCAAAATAATTGGAAACATGCCAATAGTATCTTGACTCTCTCCTTACCAGCCATTTTCAAGAATTTTCCCAAAACGTCACACCCAACTAACACAAAAATAGATTTTTTATCACTCAGACATGATAGCAGTAAAATTCTTGCGATACATAATTTCTTTAGCAAACATGCTCTACAACACACTGTTCATTTTCTTTAAATTCTATGATGTACAAAAGAAATTTGAATAAGAAAAATGTTGGTTTTGTCGTAACGAATGTGACGATTTTCCTATTGTTTGTAAGGTTATTATCTGGAATTTACACAAACAATTTTTGACGTTAATACACTGGTTACTACGGTCAGATTTCAAGGCACAGGTCTCGTTTTATATGTAAACATCCCAATAGTCTTAACTCACTCAATCCTAGCGATGTTTTGCTACTTTTCAAAATTGGAGAAAAATGTATTAAAATGAGCATGTGTATAGATAGTTTTATTCAACTACCATCAACGTGTAAAAATGAAAAACATTAGCTATGTTACTACGGCTATATTTTGACCCAGAATAATATAATAAGTAGGCATCGGGCAAAGTAACCCGGGTAAACACCGGATATAGTCGGTGTTAGGGTTGAGCGAGTTAATAGGTTTTGTATAATGTTACGAAGGTTACACAAACAATTTATGAAGTATGATTATTTACAAGCGTTAGAAATGAAATTAAAATTCTATCTCTTGAGGATGATTTTAAATGTCTGGTTTTTCAGGTTTCACACAATGTTACGAAGTTTACACAAACCGTTTGTAAAGTATGATTATTGACAAGCGTTAGAATTTGAAATTCTATCTTCTGTCGATGTGTTAGAATTCTTGGTTTAACAGCTAAGCCCTTCTGATTGTGGTCTTCAGACTAGAGTGATTGAAATATTAAACATCGTAAATTGATTTGCCACAGGGTTGTGAACAGAGAGAAGGCGTATCTTTGGGTAAATAGAAAAATAGATAATATTATTATCTTGCAGGATATCTTTGGACATTTTGATTGGAAACTGACTTGAGTAAACGTTAAAATCGTATATACTGGATATGACACTATATAGACATTTTATTCAATGCAACAAAACTATTTTTGTACGCTGGAAAAACACGTAACTTAAATGTTGACTAGAGAACTCGTCCTTAATAAATAAATAAATAAATAAATAAATGTAATAAATCAATCAATCAACAAGTAGATAAATAAAAATAAAATAAATAATAAAAAAATTAATTAAATAAATTCCCTTTATTCATCCCTAAGGGAAATTTTTCTTTCGGGTCTCTTCCAAGGGAAGACTGGAATGACCCAGGCGCCAGCCGCAGTGCAGCGCCGCAAAGAGAGCTAGGGCTGTGTGACTTGCTCAAGGCCATTGATAGAGGCGGTTCGTCGAACTCGGTATCTTTTGGGGACGAAGCAAAGACAGTACTGCTGAGCCACGTTCCCCCTTCAAATATCGATCGATTAAAATACTGTTATCTTGACAAAAACTCTCAAACCATTGACCAGTGAGGTTTGAGAGCGTTTTTCAATTTTTTTTGCCAAGATTAGGCTCAATTTTATCAGTCAATATTTGAAGCATGCGTTCCCGGGCAAAACTGTTAAAATAAGTGGGGTTTTTTTTCAGGGAACGGCATAGATAAAGTCCTGCTTAAAACGAAAGAAATGTTTTCTGTCTCTCAGGAGTAACATAAATAAGCCAATTTGCCAAAGAGTTCTTGAATGACTGGGCAAATGTATTCTGAGGGACATCATTCACTTCAACGAATTGCTTTCCCTAACTGCAACTTTACATTCCATGAAAGAATAGATCATGAAAATGATGTAAACATGCATAATTCATGTAATCTCATACACGTGATTGCATAACTCTCTCATCAATTCAACTGGAAAATATACAGGAGGTGGACCGTCAAGGAAGCAACGCCCCAACCGGAAAACGGTGCTCAAAGTTCGTGTTATAAATTTGTAAAGAATATTTTTGGAAGATGATATAATGCAAATTGTTCCACCCCTCTCCCTAAATAGTAACGCGTAATGATATCATGTTTACAATAATAATTTGTGACGTCAGCAGATTATCAATCGTTAAATTTCACTAAAAATCAGAATCTTTAAAAAGAAGTATTTTTTAAGTGTATTTTTTTTTAAGATGTCTTTTACTCAAAGATGACGAAATTGGAACGATTGAGGGGTAGAATAAAGAATTTCTTACACTCTTGCGTTTTGGAATTCGAACTTTGTTCCCAACGCGCACACGCAAGCTCGTGCAGGGGTTGGAAATATCTACGTCCGGAATTCCAAGAAGCAAGAGTGTAAGAATCGTATATTGTGAAATTTCTGGATGTTTATACATTTTGGCTCAAAGATAAAAATTAACGAATTTGCTCCATTGTGGGGTATTATGTCGGATGAACTACGAGGAAAAAAACCCAACTGAGTTTTTGAATTTAGAGCTACAAACCATCTCAGACAACGTGTACATGAATTCAGGTCTGACAACCGAACAAAATTATGGGCCTAATTTAACATTGTTCTAATTATGGACAATATTTTGCGTCATTTCTTTTTTTTTTAATTTCTACTACAA
>NC_088366.1:50756699-50799199 GCF_034508935.2 Berghia stephanieae | reverse complement strand
AGAGTCAGGTCTGGTTGCCGGATATACTCGTGGAGAACACGTAAGTCTATGACGTCATCGACATGAATAAACAACAAAAAAGCATTGATGGGGCATTGATGGTTTATTCACCTTAATAGCGTCACTACCACTTTACCTCATTCGTCTGTAGTGTGTTTAAGTCAACCCTGTTTTATTTATAAAGAGGAAACCCGAAAAGTCCATATTATCTGTTTTTCTGTATATTATATTGAACCTGGCATTCAATTCCACGTTGTTCTTTATTTTTTTATGTGAATGGGAAAATTGTTGGCGTTAACGTAACGAATGTGATGATGTATTTGTGCTTAGTCAAAAGAGCGTTAACCCTCTAACATATTGAGAGTGCGCTGGGATAAGAAACTCACAACATTGCCATCCGGAAGTCAGTATAACCGACCAACACACAAAACTAATTGTAACCTTGAACGTTTATAGTCTGGTTAATACCATTTAGTGAGAATTACTCGTAAAAGCGGATGGCAAAAAAAAAAACAAAACAAAAAAAAAAATACCAAAACAGAGACCTGAGTGACGTCAACTTCATTCTTTCTATATAAAATATCATTTTTCTTTTTTGAATACCAAATATGAAATGGAATTAAACAATTTACTGCATACAATAATGAGTTTTAACTTGACAATATGTCTATTTACAAGTATAATGAATAGCCCTCTGCCTGAGGATTATCATTATTATATGTGACCCCTCGTCTCAAAACGGTATTATGTCGGAATGATTGAGGTGCTGAAAATTAAATTTATTGCCAGAGATATCAGACTTGCAATGAGTTTGTTGTTTTAGTGAAGAGAATGAATATTGTATCTTAGAATGCTAAATAGCAATGATTCAAATGTTTGACCAGTTTAGCTTCAATTTGGTTTTTTAGTATCTGGTTCATCCCGACATATGTTGGGTCACATTTGGGACAGTTCAATTATTTCAATGTCTGATATTATTTCAGAGCCCAGAATTTTGCCGAGCTAGGGAGTGACTCCATTCTGGTCAGCATCAAGAGTAACGGCCACATATCCTGGGAGCCCGGCATTCTCACGAAGACCATCTGTGAGGTCAACATTGGAAAGTATCCCTTTGACTACCAGATGTGTGAGATCAAATTCCTGACCTGGATGCACACCAACAAAACATTGGACGTCATGGTGAGATAAGATAAGATATAACATAAGATAAGACGAGATGAGATGAGATAAGATAAGATAAGATAAGATAAGATAAGATAAGATAAGATAAGATAAGATAAGATAAGATAAGATAAGATTAGATAAGATAAGATAAGATAAGATAAGATGAGATAAGATGAGATAAGATAAGACGAGATGAGATGAGATAAGATAAGATACGATAAGATGAGATAAGACGAGATGAGATGAGATAAGATAAGATAGGATAAGATAAAATAAGATAAGATAAGCTGATATGATAAGATTAACTTTATCTATCCACTTCTGGAAATTTACATTGGGTATTGCCATAGACTAATGAAATATAGTCCTGAACATAACTAAGCAAGTAAATAATAAGAAGGATATACAATGAGATAGAAGTAAACCAACAAAACCCTTAACAAAACTAAAACACATATTTTGAAAATGGCTCTCTGGCGACGTGCACTTATTTGCAGGTCTGATAATCCAAATTGTTATAGGCTCATTGTTGTAATAGAAATACTTTCAAACCGACGCAAACTTTTCTCCTTTACAACAATGTTAAATTAGGCCCATAATTGTGTTCCCTTATCAGACCTTCTAATATGCAATGTAGCCTTCGTATAAATCATTAAATAAAACTTGAGCATATATATATATATATATATATATATATATATATATATATATATATATATATATATTATAATCTTGTTGTTAATGGTCGGGTTCCCATTTTACACCTGAGTGCGGTGAAAGAATGTGAGTAAAGATCCTTTTCCAAGAACTCAGATTTTGCGTCGTTAAGAGTGGGACTTGAACCGGTGACCAACTGGGCCGAAGTGAGATTTATACCTCAAGACAACAAAGCCACACAATAGTCTGAAACTGTCTTAAAGTGACGTCACAATACAAGGAGACAATCTAAGAAAAATAAAAAATAATAGTGAGTTATATTCAATAGTAAATTTAACCCTCCCGATAGCAATTATAGGAAAATCGTTACATTCGTTACGATACAACCAATATTTTTCTTATTCAAATTTCTTTTGTACATCATACAATTTATAGACAATGAACAGTGTGTAGTAAACTGCCATATTATCCTTTTCCCTCCACCCCTGTGTAGCCTGGCTCCGAGAAGGTGAGTCTGGACGCCTGTATCCCCAATGGAGAATGGGACATCAAAACAGCCACAGCACGTCCTTACTTCTACCCTTCAACCTACAAACCTGGGACTGGTATGTATTCTTTTTAATTTATATATATATATATATATATATATATATATATATATATATATATATATTGAATCGTGTTGGATACAAGTATGGTAAGAACAGTAATCGACATGTTACAATGGAGCGAATTATTATTCTTGGACGATGGCCGTAAAGGCCTGAAACATCGATGTAGACTGACTCCAATATCGTGGGGTAAAGAGTTCTGTCCATCTATCTCTTTGTCTTTCTTTCTCTCTTCTCTCCTTCTCTCTACCTCCCCCCCCCTTGCTCTCTCTCTCTCTCTCTCTCTCTCTCTCTTTCTTTCTTTCTTTCTCTCTCTCTCTCTCTCTCTCTCTCTCTCTCTCTCTCTCTCTCTCTCTCTGTATGTGTGTGTGTGTGTTTTACTCTATAATTTGACGTCTTCAAAGGATGGCTTCCACGAGTTTAGAGCTGATCATTCATTACTTAATTAACATTTATAGATTTGGTTTGGTGCTTTTTGGTGCCTTTTCTTGCAAATTCCAAACGAGCGGACACGCTATGACTGCTTAATGAACACCTGCAATAATGAAAATGTTACTGCTTGAAGCTCGAAGGAAAAAAAATAATGATAAAGATTCAATTGTACGCTTCAACTTATTAGACGAAGACAGAAATTGTGGACGTTTTGGGTTTCCCCTTTCTCAAAAAAAAAAACAGGATGAATGAAACTCTACAGACGAATGAGATAAAGTGAGAGTTATTGGATGTCTGAGGTTTGATCTTCAGTCGAAGCAGGCTGCTTGATTGGGATTATTTTTCATGAAATTATCTGTCTGCTTTGCACGGCACTTGTTTCAAACACACTTGTACGACACAGTTTCAAACACACTGTACGACACTGTTCCAAACACACTTGTACGACACCGTTTCAAACACACTGTACGACACTGTTCCAAACACACATGTACGACACCGTTTCAAACACACTTGTGCGACACTTGTTCCAAAGACATTTGTACGACACAGTTTCGAACACACTTGTACGACACTTGTTTCGAACACACTTTTACGATGACTGCTTCAAACACATTTGTACGACACTTGTTTCAAACACACTTTTCAAATCTTTATTTTGATTTGGTATGACTTAATTAAATCCAGGTTTTTAAAAACAATTATTTATTTATATATTTACTTATTTATTCATTAATTGAATAAACTTATTTATCTATTTATGTATTTATTTATTTAGTTGGTGTACTTTTCTTTTCTATTTTTTTTTGTTTTGTTTTTGTTTTAAGGTCAATATCCCTATACCTTTATCTTTATTGTGTATGTATGTATAAGATAAAGATAACACTAAACTGGCAAAGTGACGACAAACATTGGATGTCTCTCATTCCGGAGGTTTAAAAAAATCTTTATTTTGATACCAATGACTTGATTGTTCCTCTTTCAGCGCACACAGGAGTGAAGTTCGTTATAACACTTTTCAAATCTTTATTTCTATACTCATGACTTGTTGTCCTCCTAATTAAAATAATTGCGCTTTTATATAGCGTAATATCTACTAAACGTGCTCAAAGCGCTTTACAAGGAGTCCCTGGCCAACAGCAACACTTAACATGTAGGACGAGACATGACGCCTTTTAGGCGATATTAAACATTTTTTTTCGGACAGAGACAATTCAGCTAACGACCAGGTACTCATTTTACACCTGAGGACGGTGAGAGAATGTAATCGAGTAAAGAGTCTTTTCCAAGGACTCAACTATGCGCCGAGCGTGGCTCGAACCCTCCCCCTAGGACCTTCCGACCCGAAAGCGAGTGTCATACCACTATAGACCACATAGCCGCACATGACTTGTTTTTCCTACTCTTTCAGCTCACACTGGGGTGAAGTTCGGCACAACACACTTTTCAAATCTTTATTTCGATACCCACGACTTGTTGTTTTTCCTCCTCTTTCAGCGCACACTGGAGTAAAGTTCGTCATAGAGCTGGTCCGCAAGAGAACCTTCTACGTCCTGAACACGATCATCCCCGTCGTGATGCTGTCATTCCTCAACGTTCTGGTATTCCTACTTCCGGCGTCCAGTGGCGAGAAGATGGCCCTGGCCGTGACGGTGTTGCTGTCCTTCACCGTCTACCTCAGCATCATCAGCGAGGTCATGCCAAAGACGTCGGAGAGTATTTCTATTTTGGGTAGGTTTTTTCCTGTGGTATTCGAGTTATGCCCCCTTACACACCTAACGTTTGGATTTTGTCTACTGGCCTTTTTTATGTTTTTTTTTTTTTTTGTTTGTTTGTTTTTTTGTTTTTTTGTTTTTGCCATCCGCGTTTATGAGTACTTCTCACTAAACTGGATGAACCAGACTATAAAAGATCATGGTTACACACAGTTTTGTGTGTTGGTCCGTTATACTTCCGGATGGCAATATTATGAGCTTCTTAGCCAAGAGCATATTATCTATACCGGTAAAAGTAAATCGTTTAGCCCATCAATATCAAAACTATCACTCCGATCTTAAAACTAAATATAAAGTAATTTTGTTAATAAGCATTAAATCGAGACGATACGCGTGGACATTGTTAATTTGGACCTGCTGAGTTCAAATATGTATTTAGTTTTAAGATCGGAGTGATATTTTTTATTTTGATGGGCTAAACGGTTTACCGTTACCGGTATACCGGCTGGTAGAACGTTAGGTGTGTAGGGGGCATTTTATATCGTAGCCATCGTTATGTTATAGCCTGACACTGAAATCCAAAAGGACTGGCAGTTTGACGTCATTATTTGGTTTTTGCACCGCCTAGTGAGTTGTCGTTAGTATTGCTAATGGATTTGTTTTCTTTTGTGGCAAAAGACTGGCATTTTGACGTCAATTTTTGGTCAGTGTCAGGCCCATAACTTTACGAAGGCCACGATTATATCCTAACTTTCTTACGCTCTTAGTCCAATACTGACCTAAATAACGTCAAAATATACGTCGACGGCCACAAACATGAAACGAATTGTGGGTTAGTTGTATTCAACGGGCCAACCAATGGGATCAATTGTTTCCTTACCCAAGGACTACAAACGACAATCACTAGGTCGTCTGCTATGCTAAAAATGGGGTCAAAATACAAATCCTAGTAAAGTAGGGTATAATTCGGATCGGAAGGTCCTGAATTTCGAGCCTCTTGTAAAGCGCTTTGAGCACGTATAGTGGATATTGCGCTATATAAAAGCTCATTTTGAAAGCTCATTTTGAATTCACAATTATACTATACATACACAACAGTAAAAGTATTTGTTGTCTTATGGACTATTTTAACCCTACAAGTTGGCTACTAAAAAATAAATAAATAATAAATAGTAAAATTCCATAGGGGAAATTTGCTCTAGGGTCTAACTATTCCAATGGAAGACTGGAATAACCCAGTCGTTAGCCGCAGTGCAGCGCCGCAAATTGAGCTAGGGCGAGGTGACTTCCTCAAGGCCATACAGTACAGCGGCGGGCGATCTAACTCTGTACCTTTCGGGTACGAAGCATAGACCGTACCGCTGAGCCACGCTGTCCTCTAACATAATGTAATAGTAATAGGAATCAGCCTCATACGAGATGGATTTCGGTTTGAACGAATTCAATCCCTCGTGGGGGCGGGGACGTTACCTCCTCTAAGCTTGGTGAGAAGTTGCCAGGCTTTGATACCAGTAAGAGGAGACACTGGGTGACGGTCGAGGTCGAGGAGCTGTCTCACGGCCAGTGCGCTTCATCGGTGGGGTCTTTCTGACCGTCAAACATGTACCCGCCTTGGGCAAGAACCTGAGACGGCAGAGCATCTAGTCGAACTGTGTGTTGTGACGATGCTACCCGGCGGGTTTGCGACGGTGCACGAGTGCGGACCAGACTTTGCTGATTGGGTCAATCGTCATAACATAGTAGTGTGGAAACCATAAGAGGCTGCTGCCTCAAGCCAGTTTGGTTCTTGTCGTTGACAAAGTCAAGGGACACTAATAAGTAAATCAACAGTATAATAACGAACATTACTGAGTTATGTCCCGTTGACCATGGATTACGCCAGTTTTGTCGTTCAACGTACCATATATTTTATAGGAATATGCTTATTATTATGATTATTGTTGTTGTTTTAAATTGGTTTCAAAATTTGAATTCTTTGATTTTTCATCTTTTTAAACAAAATGATTGAAAATAAATGATAATATTCTATTTTTCTCGATGTTCTTTTCCAGCCGTCTACTTAACCACGCTTCTATCACTCAGTACCATGTCAGTGTTGTCCTCCGGGCTGGTGATGAATATGGTGAATCAGGACCCCGACAAACCAGTACCGCCTCTGCTCAAAGGTCTTGTCTGCTGCAAGAAAACGAAGCAATCCCCCAGGGAAGCACACAAAGAGAGTCTAATTCGAAAAGCCAACGGCACGACTTCGAGAAAACGCAACGGGAAAAGGACAAGTTTAATTTTACCTATTTACAAAACGATATCTCTCTTCACGACGTATCGGCATCCTCGCCGCCATCTTGGCAACATAACGAGGAAATGACGTCATTACATAAACATCGCAACGTCACGGCGACGAGGGATTCCGAAGGAACTCGTGTTTTCCCGATGCACGACTTTAATTTCCAAAACGAGTCTCCGGGTCATCTAGACCCCGGAGATATGGACGCCATGATGTTTGATATGGATCACGACGAGAGAAGATTCGAGAATCGTCACCGCCATCAACACTACCATGACGGCGGGATGAAATACTTCGAGAGAGACAGTGGCGGCGGTGCCCATCGGGCAAGGCGTCGCAGGTCCTCTGTCTCCTGGCATGACGTGGGAAGTGCTGTGGACACGCTTCTGTTTTGGATTTTCTTGCTTATTACTGTAGCTTCTACATCCACTGTTTTATTCTTGTTTTCTTACCAATGACAGTTTTATTATTGTTGTTATTATTATTGTTATTGATATTATGAACATTATTATTATTATTATTATTATTATTATTATTATTATTATTATTATTATTATTATTATTATTATTATTATTATTATTATTATTATTATTATTATTATTATCATTCTTATCATTAATATTATTATTATTACTATTGTTGTACTTCTTGTCGTCTTTACGGTTTATTTTTGGGGTTTGTTTTGTTTGTTTTTTTTTTGGGGTTTTTTTTTGGGAGGTGGGTGGAGGAGGGGTGGCTTTTGGGTTCTTGTATAACTGTGATTATATAATATGCATACCATTTGATGGAAGATGAAAAAACACGACTATATTTTATAGTATACTTAAGAGCAAGTCACTGCTATATATATATATAGTATTATATATATAATTTTTTAAAAAATGTAAAATCAGTGCCGCTATACAGAGTCACATTTTATTTAATCAAAATTAAATACATAATTTGGACGTATGAACACTATTTTCATTACAGTGTTTTACAATAGAAATATTCTAGTATCTAAAATGCTAATAAATATAACATTATCTGCAAAATAATACATATGTAACCCCCGTCGCATCGAAAATTTGAAAGTGACTATTCTTTTTCTTCTCCTATCGCTTGATGAGAAGATGACTATGTTTAAGTTGTGTAACAAAACAAAAATGAAATGCGGATATCTTCAAGACGTCAGATAGTCAGTAAACTCGCTCAATCCTCGAGATTTTTGATACTTTTCAAAATTGGTTTTGATTTTCAGCCGCCATTTTTTTTAAAGGTCAATATACCTATACCTGTTTATTGTCGTATTTAAAAGACGGAGATAATTCTAAATTGGCAAAGCAACGACAAACTTTGGGTTTCTCCCATTCCTGAGGTTTAAAAAAAAAATTTTAAATTGGGAAAAAATGTATAACTCATTCCTTACCAAACATTTTCAGAATGTTACCCAAAACTTCATACCCACCCAACTCAAAACTATATTTTTTTCTAATCAAACAGAAAAGGAACAAGTATCTACATTTTATACATGATATTGTCCAGTGTCTATTTTTTATCGCTATAACAAAGTGTTCTCTTTATAAATTGTGATAAACAAAGGATATCATAATGAGAAAATTGTTGGTTGCATCGTAACGAATGTGACGATTTTTGCAATACATGCCAAGGAGAGGGTTAAAAATGAGCATGTACATAGATTGCTGTATTCAACTACCATAAACATGTAAAAATTAAAAACATTAGATTTTGATACTACGCCTATAATTTGTCTCGGGAAAATGTAATCATAAATAGGCATGGGGTAAACGTAACCAGGGTAAACTACGGATATAGTCGGTGTTAGGGTTGAGTTAGTTAATCAGAGGAAACTAGTCCTTGTCGTAGTCTATCTATAGATAGTTCGAAGATGACGTCACTCAGGTCTTTGTTATTGTTTTTTGCCATCCGCGTTTATGAGTAATTCTCACTAAGCTGTATTAACCAGACTATAAACGATCATGGTTTCACACAGTTTTGTGTGTTGGCCAGTATACTTAATTCCGGATGGCAATGTTGTGAACTTCTTAGCCTAGTGCATACTATCTATACATGACTTGTTTGTTTATTTTAGAAGTTCCAATGTGTTTCGGGGTTACTAACACGACCAGCGGCACTGACATTATAATGTATATAGAATTGTATGACATGCTATCAAATCTTGCCATTTTCCATAATATACAATTTGAGGAGATGACTATGACAACCCGCTAAGCGGCATCCGGATAAAAAGAAAATAATATTAGTGCGGCTATGTGTTCTAGTGGTATGACACTCGCTTTCGGATCGGAAGTTCCTGGGTTCGAGCCTCGCTCGGCGCATAGTTGAGTCCAGAAGAAGGTTCTTTACTCACATTTTCACACCGTACTCATGTGTAAAATGAGTACCTGGCCGTTAACAGCGTTGTCTCTGTCCGAAAAATAATATCGCTAAACTGGCGTCATGTCCGGTCCTACTTGTTGAATGTTGCTGTTGGCCAAGGACCCCTTGTATAGCGCTTTGAGCACGTTTACCGGATATTGCGCTATATACAATCTCACTTTTTTATTTTAATTTTAATAAATTATATATAGCTCATGTATAGCGCATAACCATGTCTAGGTCATACTCTTTCCCTTCACAGTTACAAGTATGACAATAGTGGAAAACACACACGCACACACACTCTCTCTCTCTCTCTCACTCTCTCTCTCCCTCTCTCTCTCGCTCTCTCTCTTTCTCTCTTCTCCCTCTCTCTCTCTCTATCCCCCTCTCTCTCTCTCTTTCTCTCTCTCTTCCCCCCCCCCTCTCTCTCTCTCTTTATCTCTATCTCTTAGCGGTTAGGAACATCATCTCCTTTTTATCTGTATACATAATATTTATATTGATGCATTTCTATCATACATGTAACTACGCATCGTTTTTCAAATGTAAATACACATTCGGTGATAAATTAAATATTCGAATTCTTTGTCTCTATGAGATTGGTTTTAAAAATATCACAAATTATCAACTACGGACGTTTCGGGGTTAAAACCTTTCCTCAGCCAATAAGGAAAAATAACAATAAAAACGATAATATAACTATAATAATATCATATAATATCCATACAAACGGCAGAAGAGTACTCTAGCTCTTGTCTTCATTTTAAGTGACGTATTGGCGTTTTTTTGTTCCTCTAATTTTCTTATTGGCTGAAGGAGGGTTTTGAGCCCGAAACGTTACGTGTTTGATAGTTCATCCTTTTTTAAATGTTGTTATACATGCGTAACTCATCGTCTGGAGAGAGTGATTAAATTTTGATGCATGAAAACTTGGCCTGGTCCTAATTTAGTGGCAGCTTGAAATATGAAACTTTTTAACACCTAGATTCACCGAAACTCGTTAATTTCACCTTAAATTTCAATTTCCTTTACCTATCGCGATCATTGCAACACGACTTATAGGTACTGATCTGATAGCCCAGATTGTTAGGACCTCATTCATTGTTGTAATGGAAATACTGTCAAACCGACGCCTAGTTATTTGCAGGTCTGATAACCCAAATTGTTAAGGTCTCATTCATTGTAATGGAAATATTCCAAAACTAACGTGTAATCTTTTACAAGTCTGATAGCCCAAATTGTAATGGCCCCATTAATTGTTGTAATGGAAGTACTATCTCAATCCAACGTGTTTTCTTTTACAAGTCTGATAGCCCAAATTGCAATGGCCCCATTCATTGTTATGATGAAAATACTCTCTCAGACCAACGTATATTCATTGACATCCATGTTCATGAGTAATTCTCGCTAAAATGTATTAACCAAACTATAAAAAGTTGAAGGCTACAAACAGTTTTTTGTGTGTGTGTGTGTTGGTCATTAATACTTCCGGATGGCAATGTTGTGAGCTTCTTAGCCATAAAAGACCCATAACAACTGCCGACCTGCTAATGTGTTTGCACTTAGTTCCGACACAGTACCTTATTGACAGAATGATGGGTCACATTTCACTTTGCCGTTTTGTTTTTATTTGTTTGTTTTGGTTTTTTTTTCTCTTTGATTAATATATTCTCTTTTTCGTAATATTTTTTTTATTTCTTTTTGGTTATTTTCCTTTATCTTTTTGGTCATGTTTTTGTTTTTCTCCTTTTTTCTTCTCTTTATTTGTATGTGTGTGTTTTTTTTTTTTTGTTTTTTGTTTTTTTTTTGTAAATTTTATTTTGGGTTGGTTTTTTTTTTTTGGTATTTTTTTTTTTTTGGGGGGGGGGGGATAATTTATTTTCGAAATCTTCTATGTAAATAGAAACCAGGAGTAAATAATGCCATGTAAATTAAATGTAAATACTATACATAATTTTCCATGTCATTTATCAATTCCTATTCTTTACTATAAAATGTGTCAATAATTGACATATCTAGTCAGTTCTGTCGTACTCCGGAGGAAATTTTTTTTTTTTTTAATCTCATATTTAAAATTTTGGCCAGAAAACTCTTCCTTCAAATAATCGATCGATAAAAAAAATGACTCTCAACTTGTCAAAAAAAAAAAAAACCAAAACTCTCAAACCTGGGACTTCAATGAGGACTTCAACAGGACGTCCCAGGTTTGAGAGTTGTTTTTTTTTTGCCAAGATAAGGGTCGTTTTAATCGATCGATATTTGAAGGACGAGTTTTCTGGCCAACATTTTTAAATACGTGTTTTTTGTTTGGACTCAGAATACGGCAGAAAGTCTTATCATGTTTTGATGACGTCATCACAGATTATAACCAGATGGTTTAGTCTGTTAATGTGATATTATAGGCTACCCATCACATCAAATTGGTGTTATAACGAGATTACACCAATGCCAAAAATATTTTTTTTTAAATTAAAAAAAAAAATAATAACAATAAAATTATCCTTAATGTGTCCAAAAATCTGAAAACAATGTGTTCTCTGTGTTATCCCGATGGTTCAGTTGGTAGAACTCTCGCTTTTACACTTAAAAAGGACGGAGATTGATCCCCGTTTGAAGTTGGGGTTACTCCTCTCCTCAGCTCCCCCGTCCACCCAAGATTGATATATAGGTTGATAGATCTAAATAGATTTGGCGGAAAGTACTTTGCGATAGATTATCGTTCTATCAAAAGGGTAGCAAATAAATGACGACTGTCATGTGTCCACGATTTAGAGACCGGGATACGCTCCAGCTCCTTGGGTCACAACGTTTCTGAAGTTTAAAAAAAATAATTTAAAAATTAGAGTTTTTTATATAGCGCAATATTCACTCCAAGTCTCAAAGCGCTTTACAAGGGGTACCAGGCCAACAGCAACACTTAACATGTAGGACGAGATGGGTTAGGCGTTATTACATTATGTTTTGGACCAAACAACGCTGTGAGCGACCTGGTACTCATTTTGCACCTGAGTGCGACGAGAGAATGTGAGTGAAGAGCCAGCGACTCAACTGTGATGCTAAATAGAATTGTACATGTAAAACACAAAGAAATATGGAATTTGGACACAACATTTTATAGTTTTGGATAATTGCATTTTATTATCTTCATAGTTTGTATTTTTATGTGTGTGTGTGTGTGTGTGTGTGTGTGTGTGAGTGGTTAATGAGCAGTAAAGACTTTAGATAGGTATTTCCTTCTCATGGGTAGGTTGGAAATGAAGCAAGATATCATAGTATTGTACACAGTGTCTGTGTTTGTGTGTGTGTGTATTATATGAATGTGTGAGTTTGTACCTGCGTGTGTGTGTGTGTGTGTGTGCGTGTGTGTGTGTGTGTGTGTGAGAGAGAGAGAGAGAGAGAGAGAGAGAGAGAGAGAGAGAGAGTGGGTGCTTAATCAACGATAAAGACATTAAATCGGTATTTACTTCTCATGGGCAGGTTGGAAATGAAGCAGACGATCAAATTATTGTACACGTCCTGTGTATGTATATTATAATATTATGAATATTATGTGAGTTTGTACCTACGTGTGTTGGTGTGTGTGTGTGTGTGTGTGTGTGTGTGTGTGTGTGGTAAATCTACGATTAGATAGGTATTTCCTTCTCATGGGCAGGTTGGAAATGACGCAGGCGCTCAAAGTAGTTGTTTCCCATCGCTTCTCCCAGCAAATTGGCTACTTGGAAAGTACTGAAAAGACAGATAGACATGAATGGTCACATATTACTATTGGTTGGGGAAATAGTAATAATAATAATAATATTAATAATAATAATAATAATAATAATAATAATAATAATAATAATAATAATAATATAATAATAATAATAATATAATAATAATAATAATAATAATAATAATAACATTAATAATAATAATGATAATATTAATAATAATAATAATAATAATAATAATAATAATAATAATAATAATAATAATAATAATAATAATAATAATAATAATAATAATAATAACTGAAGAGAACTTTTTAATCCTACAGAGACAGCTCCTAATAGAACATGAGTTCCAACCTCAAGCAAATATTAGACTCTTCAGACCCATGCATTAGAGATGATCTCAGGTTTCATAACGCTTAGGGTGTTGTTCTATTGGCGACTTGTACGTTTATTATTTTGCTGACGAAGGGTTTGTACCCGAAACGTCCATGAACTGTACAGTTCCCAATCCGAAACCTTTTCCATTTTCACCATTTTTATCAGGAGTAATCCCCCCCCCCCCCCCCCCCCCCCCCCCCGGGCCGCTCTCTTCATTTTACTTACTCCGGTAGCGACTTTCCAGAGCAGATAACTCCAGCGTTTTTGTGTATTCCAACGGTGATCCATTCTTTGGTGAACTTGTGTGAACACACAACAGGGGCAGAGAAGTCATACTGAGGAGGAGACAATAAATTAAATGTGAAGGCTGCTTTTCCAACACTACTTAAATCGATTTTTCTATTTTTTGAGATTTTCCATCCATGAGAAAAATTGAAACGTAAACTTTTATTCTAAGATTCAGTTGAAACACGAATTTTCCAAGATTTGTGTGAATTTGAAGTTTAAATATGATGAAATAATAGACCGAATGAGAGATTTTGGGGGAATAATCCTCAATATCTCGAAATGTGAAAAACGGACTTAGGGAGTTTTCGAAAGCCACTCTTCACATAATATATTATACCACCCCTCCCTCTACCTAAATAGTAACGCGTAATGATATCATGTTTACAATCATAATTTGTGACGTCAGGTTATAAAATGTTGAATTTCACTAAAATCCGATTTTTGAAAAAAGAAGAAGTATCATTTAAATATTTTTGAAAATGTCTTTTACTCAGATATGACGAAATTGAAATGGATTGAACGGTAGAAAAAAAAAAAAAGATTTCAAAACTGTTGCGTTTTGGAATTGGAACTTTGTTCCCAACGCGCACTCGCAAGCTCATGCGGTGGTTGGGAACACGTCCGGAATTCCAAAAAGCAAGAGTGGAAGAATCGTATATTATATTCTCATTAGAAAAACCCTATCATTCTTATTAAATACGTCATCGTTGATAATGCTTAAAACGCATTGAATAAAAATGAGACGAATGAGTGTGTTCCATTCATCATGTTTTTAAGTTAAAGTGGAAATCCGAAACGGCCACATTATCTGTTTTCGTATATTAAATTGAAACTTACACTCAATTTCACATTGTTATTTATTTCTTCGATCTTCGAGCAGCATCATTTACATTACGAGAACTACTCATAAAATGGGTGGCTTAACCCTCTCCTTACCAGCCATTTTCAGAATTTCCCCCAAATCTTCACACCCCACCCAACACAAAAACAGACATTTCTTACTCAAACAGAAAAGCAACAAGCACATTCTATACATAATATTGTTCGACAATATGATCTCTATTACAGAACGTCATGTTTTTATAGCTATATCAAAAAGAAATGAAATCTGGATGAGAAAAGTGACGGTTGCATCGTAACAAATGTGACGATTTTCCTATAGGTGGTAAGGAGAGGGTTAAATCAATAACAAAGAGCTGAGTGACGTCAATTTTGTTCCTTCTATCTACTAAAGTGGAGTCTCTAGAGAGTGTCATTAAAAGGAGAAGGTGGCAATGGTTGGGGCATGTCTGTCGCAGACCTGATGAAACACTGAGAAGGAAGGCTCTGAAATGGACACCCCAAGGAAAGAGGAAGCGAGGCCGCCCAAAGGAAACTTGGAAACGTACCGTAGAGAGGGGCCTAAACAGAGAGGTCTGTCCCTCGAGATGGCCCCAAAGATAGCTGCTGGAGATCCCTTGCATCGCCTCAAATGCCAGCAGGCCCGGAGAGGATTGATTGAGAGTGAATGAGTATCTGCAGCTATGTGGTCTATTGGTATGACACACGCTTTCGGATCGGAAGGTCCTGGGTTCGAGCCTCGCTCGGCGCATAGTTGAGTCCTTGGAAAAGGCTCTTTGCTCACATTCTCTCACCGTACTCAGGTGTAAAATGAATATCTGGCCGTTAACAGCGTTGTCTTTCTCCGAAAAATTGTAATATCGCCTATTACGAGTAAAGGTAGACCAAGTCAAATATATTTGAATAGTTTGAACAGCTGGGTGACAAAGAAAGAGAAGAGTAATATTAGTTTTTTGAGGTTATCAGATCAGAGAGATGAATGGTGTACCATGATCACCGATGTCTGGCACATACTTGGTACTTGAAGAAGAAGAAGAAGGCGTGATGCCCAATCCTATATGTTAAATGTTCCGGTTGACCAGGACCCCTTGTAAAGCGCTTTGAGCACATTTAATGGATATTGCGCTAAATAAAAGCTCATAAAATCTCAATCTGTTTACCATGCAAGCCGTGTTATGATAGTTGTCATTTCTGATGATCTCCAAATTTGGGCTCTTGACCGATGTGTCGGCAACCTTCACGTGAATCTCCTGAAGTCTCGTAGCCTGGCCTCCGATGGGTAACTCTGAAAGGTAGAAAACGGTAGGGTTTGCCTGAAGCCTGTGATCGTGAAAATACTAATGAATGAGTGGAAAATGGAGAGGCTTCGTATGGGAACAAAACATACAATGGACGTTTTGGGTACAAACCCTTCATCAGCACAACAATACACAAATTAACGTGGAAATCACACTGCAACCACCGTTGAATACAGATGATACAAGTTTTTTGCATTTTATTTTATTTTTTTCCACGTTAATTTGTGTATTATTGTGCTGACGAAGGGTTTGTACTCGAAACGTCCATTGTCTGTTTTGTTCCCATACAAAGCTTCTCCATTTTCATTCTCTCGTGATTGGGTAACTCGGAGAGGAATACTGAACGAACGTTGTACACACACACACACACACACACACACAAACACACACACACAAAGCAACGTTTTGGGCTCAAATCCATTCTCGGGCAATAAGAAAATAGGTTAAAATGTTCTTCTCCTTCTTGTTCTTATTTTTCTTGTTCTTTTTCATCTTCTTCTACTCCTCCTCCTCCTACTACTACTATTACTACTACTACTACTACTACTACAACTACTACTACTACTACTACTACTACTACTACTACTACTACTACTACTACTACTACCACTACTATCACTACGAGCACTACTACTACTACTACTACTACTACTACTACTACTACTACTACTACTACTACACTACTACTACTACTACTACTACTACTACTAACTATCACTACTACACTACTCTCTACTACTACTACTACTACTACTACTACTAACTACTACTACTACTACTACTAACTACACTATACTACTACTACTACTACTACTACTACTACACTACTACTACTACTACTACTACTACTACTACTACTATCTACTAAACTACTACTACACACTACTACTACTACTACTACTACTACTACTACTACTACTACTACTACTACCACTACTATCACTACCACTACTACACTACTTCTTTACTCTACTACTACTACTACTACTACTACTACTACTACTACTACTACTACTACTACTACTACTACTACTACTTCTACTACTACTAATACTACTACCAATTCTTTTTCTTCTTCTCCTCTTTTCTTTTTTTTTTTTTGGTTAAAAATTAATGTAAACAAAAATGTCAACAACATAAAATAAAACATCACTCTATATCTGCAGCCAAAAAAATAAAAATCTAGTTCAACTAATTTTTCCGTATTATTCAAGAGGGCTCATTTTACACAAAAATGTGTGTTGATTAACTCTTTGAATGTCTTACTGTCATCCACGTTCCCGTATCCAAGGACGCGACAGTCTTCCAAGTCGAGGTAATGCGCAGGGGTCCGATCGTTGGGCAGGCAGGCCGGCCTCACGCATCTGTCATCGAGAAACAATTTGGTGGTCAGGCTGGCAGTAAATAATGCGTTGGCTGCACTTCCTGAAATGATGAGGATGTCAAGAAATAGTATTTTAAAACCCTCTGCAAACCAGCCATTTTCAGGATTTTCCCCAAAACTTCACACCAAACTAACAGAATAATATATTTTTTTATCACTCAAACACAATGGTAGGCTAGTAAAGTTCTTGCGATTTATAATTTCTTTATCAAAACACACTCTACAACACACTGTTCATTTTCTTTAAATGTTATGATGTACAAAAGAAATTTGAATAAGAAAAATGTTGGTTGCATCGTAACGAATAAGACGATTTTCCTATAGTTGGTAAGGAGAGGGTTAAACACACGCTAAACAGCAGCTTTTATCTTTTGTTTTGTGCGGCTATGTAGTGGTATGACACTCGCTTTCAGATCGGAAGGTCCAGGGTTCTAGCCTCGCTGCGCATAGTTGAGTCCTTGGAAAAGCCACTTTACTCACATTCTCTCACCGTACTGGGGTGTAAAAAATGAATACCTGGACGTTAACAGCCTTGTCTCTGTCCGAAAAATTTGTAATGTCGCCTATTAGGTGTTATTTCCCGGCCTACATGTTAAATGTTGCTGTTGGTCAGGGTCCCCTTGTAAACCGCTTTGAGCACTTTTAGTGGATATAAAAGATCATTTTTATTTCATTTATCTAGCGCAGTATCCGATAAAAAACTAATATCTGCTGTTCACAGTTTTTGGACCTGTTAAGATGCTATATCTGCTACAATTCTAGTGCTCGTAACGTCTGTTGGATCTTGCCGAAAGTACTATGCGAAAAGGTAGGTAGAAAATTAAACTTGAGCTTTTGTGTATAACGCAATATCCACTAAACATGCTCAAAGCGCTTTATAATGGGTCCCTGACCAACAGTAACACTTACCATGTAGGACTAGTTAGGCGATATTACAATTTTTTTCAGACAAAGACAACGATGTTAACGGACAGGTACTCATTTTACACCTGAGTACGTTGAGAGAATGTGAGCAAAGCAGAGACTTTTCCAAGCCTCGAACCCAGGACCTTCCGATCCGGAAGTGAGTGTCATACCACAAGACGACATAGCCGACGCAATGGCCATTGTCCGTTTCCTCCCCTATGAAACCGGAGATAAATCCCTACGCCATGAGCCTAATGGAGAAGACTTATAATGAGCATTTTTATATAGCGAAATATCCACTAAACGTGCTCAAAGCGTTTTACAAGGGGTCCCTGACCAACAGCAACACTTAATATGTAGACATGACGCCCAATAGGCGATATAACAATCTTTTTCGGACAGAGACAACGCTGTTAACGACCAGGTACTAATTTTACACCTGAGTCCGGTGAAGAATGTGAGTAAAGAGCCTTTTCCAAGGACTCAACTATGCGCCGACAGCGAGGCTTGCACCCATGACCTTCCGATCCGAAAGCGAGTGTCATACCACAAGACCACATAGCAGCTAAGGGATAAATTCCTAATCCATGAGCCTAATGGACAAGATCAAACCAAGACGCAATGGATATCCAGGTCAGGCGCAGAAAATGGCCGGCAATGCTTTGGCCATAGCCTTTGGATAGGAGTTCTGTAACACAACCAAGCAGGCTCTTGAATGAAATAGGGAATGAGATTAGAGGAAGAGTAGCGTCCCTTGATTGGACGTCACCTTTCAGAGAGAACGTCAAAATGGTTTTGCGCATGCGTCTCTCTGGCCCTCGCTTTCGGTGAAGTGTCTCATGCCGCACAACCAACATGACGTTCTCTCTCTCTCTAATAACTTTTCCGCTCGTGACTTCCAATCAAGGGACGCTACTCTTCCGCTAATCTCATTCCCTATACCCGCAGGACAAGAGGAAACGGGGTCCTTCAAGACAGACTTGGAGGAGGAGAAGCCTTCACCAAGATTTGTGTGTCTCCAATTTTACTTGGAATAAGTAAGGCAAAGGTCTGTGCCAAGGACAATATAGTATATGCTGGGAGAGTGCTTTTGAGTGTTTTTAAAAATATGTCAGTCCTATACTTGTGTAAGATATATTATATGTTGATATAAAGCGCCAGTGAGTAGTTTTGATTGGAACGAGGCGCTATATAAATTCAACATCATTATTATTATTATTATTATCATCATCATTATTATTATTATCATCATTATTATTATTATTATTATTATTATTATTATTATTATTATTATTATATTATTATTATTATTATTATTATTATTATTATTATTATTATTATTATTATTATTATTATTATTAATATTATTATTGTTGCTGTTGTTATTCCCTCTTCTTCTTCTTCTTCTTCTTCTTCTTCTTCTTCTTCTTCTTATTATTATTATTATTATTATTATTATTATTATTATTATTATTATTATCATTTTTATTATTATTATTGTTATTATTATTGTTGTTATTACTTACAGAAAATGTCTACGTGATTGTCCAAACGAAAAGAAAAAAAAAACAAAGAAAAAAAAACTAAACTAGACAAAACAAAAAACAAAACAAAAACTAAACAAACAAACAAAAAACACAGCTAGCAAACCAAAGAGTAACAACTTACGGTCATCGACTTGTTTGATTGTGTCCACATTCACAGTGGGGCTATTTTCGTCGACCATGCTGACGTCATAGGAATTGACCAGGGCATACACCTTGCTGAGAAAGGTTTTTAGAAATACGTATTATGACTCATAAGAAAATAAAAATCTACCAATAAAATATAATACCGAGAAAAATGATAAAAACAACAACAACAACACAATAACAACACAATAACAACACAACAACAACAACAACAACAAGATCCTGGGTTCGAGTCCTTCTCTGAGCGGCGTATAGTTGAGTACTTAGAAAAGGCACTTTACTCACATTCTCTCCCCATACTCAAGGTGTATAATGCATTCTTCTTCTTCTTCAAGTACCAAGTCTGTGCCAGACATCGGTGATCATGGTACGCCATTCATCTCTCTGTTCAGAGTCTCAAAAAACTAATTCTACTCTTCTCTTTCTTTGTCACCCAGCTGTTAAAACTATTCAAAAATGTTTTTCTTGGTCTACCTTTAATCTTTTTACCTTCTATCTTTCATGTTGAGAGCAAGATGTTCAATACATTTATGTCGATTTAGGTGCCCTAAAAATTGCATTTGTCTTTTTTATTGTACGAATTAATAACATTTTAGTTTCAGCTTGCTCTATTACTTCTTCATTAGTTTTCTTCTCTGTCCATGAGATTCTTAACATCCCTCTAAGAAACCACATTTCTGCTGCCTCCAGTTTCTTTCTAATGTATCTGTAATTGTCCAGCTTTCACAGCCATATAATAATACTGATCACACATATGCCTTCAAAACCCTATGTTTTGTTGTCATTGGGATATTGTGGTTTTTGAAAATTAGACTCATTTTATTAAAACTATCTTTAGCTATTGCAATTCTTCGTTTTATTTCTGTTCTTCAACTGCCATCTGAAGTGATTATGTATCCAAGATATTTAAATGTCTGAACTTGTTTTATAGTTTCTCCTGTGCTTATTAAGTTAACACGTTGGATTTCTTTCTCTCCTTGATAATAAATACCCGGTCGTAAACAGCGTTGTCCCTGTCCGGAAAAAAAGATGTATTACAATCGTATAACAAACGTCATGTCACGTACTACATGTTAATTTTGTTGCTGTTGGCCAGAGACGTATTGTAAAGCGCTTTAAGCATGTTTAGTGGATATAAAAAGCTTAAGTTTGCTTTTGTTTTTGTTTTTATTTTCCTTTGAGGAGTTGGGTGTGGGGGGCGGAGGGGGGGGGGGGGGGGGGGTTCTTGTGATTTTATCGTTTGCTTTGTCTGACAAGAGTTTCATAAACACATTTTCGGATTTTTATCTGGCAAAAACTTTCTTTTTAATTAGTCCTTCAGAGCCATTAGGCCCTTGGAGCCGGAGTTTATCCCGATTTCTGTAGCGTGAAACAGACATTATCAATTGCTTGCAACCCTTTGGATAGGACCCTAGTCTATTGCGAAGTACTTTCCCCCCAGATCAAACAGACCCAGATACCCATTCACTGCTGGGTATCATTACAGGCAGATCAGGAAAAAAATTAAAAATCTCGACTGCACCCGGGATCGATTTCGGTCCCTTTTTTCGTGTGAAGCGAGTGCTCTACCAACTGAGCTATCGGGAATGACTTACTCGTTCAGAAATCCTTTGCATTGCGAGTCGAAGAGGATTGTGTCTGGACTCAGTAATGTGGCTGTGCAGATGCTCATCTTGACAGGGTTGATGGTGAATAGGCCTACCACTCCAGGGTAGTTACACTGGTAGGCGTCTTGGCCTGCGAATAGGCGCTTTTGCCTTCTGGGAGTCAGTTGGGCGTCTCGGTGTTTGCTGTACTCACAGACGGCTTTAGAAAGGGGGCGGGGGGTGAAGGGGAAATTGGATGGTTTTGATGTTGATAGTGGTGGTGGTGATGTTGGTGATGATGGTGGTGATGGTTGTGGTGGTGATTATGATGGTGGTGGTGATGATTATGATGGTGGTGATGATGATGGTGGTGGTGATGATGATGGTGGTGGTGATGATGATGATGATGATGATGATGATGATGATGATGATGATGATGATGATGATGATGATGGTGGTGGTGGTGGTATATATATATTTATATATAAAACAAAAAAGAAAATAGTTGATTGTATACTATGGTATCGAACATAGATTAGTAAAACACTTCTTTTTTATTGTAAAAAAAAACATTCAACACGAGTCGTTGCGGACTCAAAACCCTTATTCAGCCAACAAAATAAAACCCCGAATGGTTTCTACTCACGGCTGCTTGCAGGTGGTCGCTCAGGAGCGTTGTGGTTGCAGACACATTGGAAATCAGCGTAGAGCATTCTGTTTTCTGGTAGGTGATGGAACAGTTACAGTATGAAATAGGTATAATATGTGACCCTCCGTCTCAAAACGGTATTATGTCAGAATGATTTAGACCACAGAAAGTGAATTTAGAGATAGAATGATGAGAAATTGGACCTTAGAAGTTTTTGTATAGCAGGAAATAGTCTTTATATTCCAGCATAACGTACAGAAATTAAACCCAATTTAGATATTTGTGGAAATGAATTCAATGTACCTGACCGAGTGTATCCCGACATAATACCGCTTTGAGACGGGGGGTCACATATAAATTAAATCAAATTTGAGCTTTTACAGAGTGCAATATCTACTAAACGTGCTCAAAACGCTTTACAAGGGGTCCCTGGCCAACAGCAACTCTTAACATCTAGGGTTGGACATTACGCTTGTTAGTCGATATTACAATTTTTTTTCGGACGGAGACAACGCTGTTAATTGTCAGGTACTCATTTTACACATGAGTACGGTGAGAATATGTGAGTAAAGAGCCTTTTCCAAGGACTCGACTATGCGCCGAGCGTTACACGTGTAATGGTAGCACGTCTTAGTGGTAATCAGAAGGTCTAAGGTTTTATTTTTCTTGTATTTTTTCTATCTAGCTTTGTCTGGCACTTTCATTCACACTTGTTCATATCTTTACCCGGCATAATGTTTACCTTTGAGTACAGAGCAAAGCGTGACGTCTTCTTGTGTCCAGTCACAGGGGTTCTTCAGGGCTGTGTCCTTCAAGGGGCAGTCACACGCTTCCTGGATCTTGCTGCTGGACAAGATGTCCAGGGACTTCTTCCTTCTCCATTCGCAATATTTCTCGTCCTTGCAATCCTCTGGGAATATATTTTACACGAAACACTTTAGTAGTAGTAGTAGTAGTAGTAGTAGTAGTAGTAGTAGTAGTAGTAGTAGTAGTAGTAGTAGTAGTAGTTGTTGTTGTTGTTGTAGTAAGTAGTAGTAGTAGTAGTAGTAGTAGTAGTAGTAGTAGTAGTAGTAGTAGTAGTAGTAGTAGTAGTAGTAGTAGTAGTAGTAGTAGTAGTAGTAGTAGTAGTAGTAGTATTGTTATCATCATTACTGCAATTATTATTATTTTCATTATTATTGTTATTATTATTATTAATATTATTATCATTATTATTATGATTATTGTTATGATTATCATTATTATTATTATTATTATTATTATTATTATTATTATTATTATTATTATTATTACTATTACTATTATTATGATTATCATCATCATCATCATCATCATCATCATCATCATCATCATCATCATCATCATCATCATCATCATCATCATCATCATCATCATCATCATCATCACCATCATCATCATCATCATCATCATCATCTTCACCATCATCACCATCATCATCATCATCATCTTCACCATCATCATCATCTTCACCATCATCATCATCATCATCATCATCATCATCATCATCATCATCATCATCATTATGAATAATAAACTATTGTTATTCAATCCAATTGTTTATTTCATTGATGTATCTCTATACTAAAATCCCTACTTACGATTGGCCCATTTACAAGCCACCCCTTGGACGTAGCTGGTGGTACAGGGGGGAGGAAGGGTCGTTATTATCTTTTCACAATTGCACACAACGTTGTAGACATCCCTTTGTTTTCCATAGCAAACTGGACAAACAAAGTCATAAATAAATAAATCAATAAAAAGCAATATTTATATATCAAAGCTGTGTATTTACCTAAAATACTCACAACAGCCGCCAGCCGGATATAATGTACCTACACATAATACTTCAAATTAATATGAACTATTTTCAGTCTAAACATTTAGAAAGAATTAAACGATAAGTGAGCGAAATATATAAGATAGTAAAGTGTAGAATATATCTTTCCGTGCCTCAACCCAAACAATTCTAAAATCGCCAACACGTTACGGGTCTCTGTTGGTCATTGATCCTTTGTTAAGCGCTTTGAGCACATTTTGTTTATATATAAGCTCACGCTTTTTGATTGTATTTTTCCATTTGTTCTTTTGTTGTTGTTTTTTTTTTTTTTAAGGTAACGATGTTTTCCCAAAATTCTGACCTATCGATTCCCTTAAACCTCTTTTTACCTCCTTCAGCAAAATCCACACATTTGTTACAACACAATATACATTTTTTTCTCATTCAGATTTATTTTGCACATCACAATGATCTGTGTTCATTTGATAAAAACATAAAAGTTTTTTTTTGTAAAGAGATTGTTTGAGTTTTCAAAAATCAATTTTCTGCTGGATAACCCTGCCATTTTTGGGGAAGAAAACTGAAAGTAATCTGTACGGAGAGAGTTTAGCAAGTGATGACCTGGCCTTAACGTTTGAAAACACAGAGAAATGGAAGGAGTACTCACTGTCATGGCAGTAGGCTTCCAGGACACCCAGTTGGGCTTCTACTTTGACAACCTTCTCACAAGTTTTACCTGTTACATGACGATGATGTTGATTATTGTGATGATGATGATGATGATGATGATGATGAAGATGATGATGATGATGGGATGTTAGTGATAATGATGATGATGATGAAGATGATGATGATGATGATGATGATGATGGTGATGATGATGATGATGATGATGATGATGATGATGATGATGATGATGATGATGATGATGATGATGATGATGATGATGGGATGTTAGTGATGATGATGATGATGATGATGATGATGATGATGATATGATGATATGATGATAATGATGATGATGGATTTTATGATGATGATGATGATGATGATGATGATGATGATGATGATGATGAGATGATGATGATGATGATGATGATGAGGATGTTAGAGATGATGATGATGGATGTTAGTATGTGATGATGGATGTATGATGATGATGATGATGATGATGATGATGATGATGATGATGATGATGATGATGATGATGATGGTGATGATAATAATGATGACGTTGATGATGGTGGGGGTGGTGGTGGTTGTGGAGATAGACCATGATGGTAATGAGGAAAAGACAGAGTGAGAAATGAAATCAACATCAAATAGTTGAATATAATTCATGCCATAATCCAATTACTGATTCACTGTTGTTATAACTGATATGGTATTTATCACACTACTGGCTTCACCATTACTTCATAAACAAAGATGATTAGATTATCTATATTTATTCAACGCATTCGGTACAGAATATTTTCACACATTTTATTGGTGTGAAATAAGGTGTAAAAGACAGCTGATTAGTAATTATATCGTCTTTTGGCGCGCATGAATACAAATATAACATTGTTAGTTTTGGGTCAAATTGTCATTCAAGCAGAAGGCGAACAATACAAATGATGGTGAATAGAAGTACCAATACCATACCATTTGGTTACAAAATATCTAATAATCCTACTTGTAGGGGTGAAATAAACGTATTCTTTCATTTCTTTGTATTTATTAAACTCGTTATATTTTTTTCGTACAAAAAACGCATACTCGCAAACTCGTAGTGTGATTGGGCACGATAGAAATTCTGAAAGAAAACGGGGATTTCTAAATTTGGCCATAAAACTCGATCTTCAAAAAATCGATCGCATAATACGACCCTCTTCTTACCAAAACGTTTTAAACGTTGGACTCTCTGGAAGACCTCCATACTCCCCAGGTTTTACATTTATTTTTGTTGTTGACATGATTAGGGGTCATTTTATTCGATCGATATAATTTGAAGGAGAACCTTTCTGGACAATATTTTAAATACGAGTTTTTCCTGAGTACGACAATCAATTGAAGGCTGGTTTTCCAAAACTCTTTAAGTCAATATTTCCACTTTTTGGGATTTTCCATACATGAGATAAATTGACACGAAAACTTTATTGTTTTAAGCATCAATTGACACAAGAATTTCCCATAGATTTGTGTGAATTGGAAGTTTGCGGCTATGTGGTCTAGTGGTATGACACTCGCTTTCGGATCCGAAGGTCCTGGGTTCAAGCCTAGCTCGGCGCATAGTTGAGTCCTTGAAAAAGGCTCTTTACTCACATTCTCTCACCATACCCAGTTGTAAAATGAGTACCTGACCGTTAACAGCTTTGTCTATGTCCGAAATATATGTAATATCGCCTAACAGGAGTCAAGTCTCGTCCTACATATTAAATGTTGCTGTTGGCTAAGGGCATCTTTTAAAGCGCTTTGAGCACGTTTAGTGGATATTGCGCTATATAAAGCTCAATTTTTAAAAAAACATGATAGAATAATAGACCGAATGATAAATTTTAGGAGAAATAATCCTCAACATCTCAAAAAGGGAAGGAAAAAATCCAAAGTTATGGAGTTTTGGAAACCCTATCTTCAATCAATTACCTAAATACACTTTTTTTTTTTACCAATACTCACCCAAACAGATTCTCGGCTTTCCATAACTTAGGCGAATGACACAGACTAAAACGATGATGACTTGAAGCGCCAGGACGGATCGACACCAAATGCTTGCCATAGCGCCTGATTCTAACACTGACTGACAGGAAGGAGATTGTGAATGAACCGACTGTTTCGATATGAATTGCTCTCTAAGCACGAATTTTTAATGTGTCTGTCTTTTTGCACTCGGCGTTCGAACGCCAATGAATAACTACACGTGTCCAGACAATGAAATATATTATATATTGGCTGAAATATAAATAGAAGTACAGCCAAAGAATACTTAACCCTCTCCTTACAAAATATAGGAAAATCGTCACATTCGTTACGATACAATCAACATTTTTCTTATTCAAATGTCTTGTGTAAATTGTAAAATCTAAAGAACATTAAATGAGTAACGTATTGTAGAGCATGTTTTTGCTAAAGAAAATATGCATGGCAAGAACATTACTAGTATTGTGTTTGAGTGATAAAGAAATCTATTTTTGTGTTAGGTGGGTGTGAAGTTTTGGGGAAAATCCTGAAAATGACTGGTAAGGAGAGGGTTAACCAACTCCACTCCTTTGTAAAACAAAAAAAAAATAATAATAATACAAGATTTTAAATAGCGCAATATCCACTAAACTCAAAGCGCTTTACAAAAGGTGTCTGACGAACAGCAACACGTGACAAGCCTATTTGGCGATATTACAATTTCTTTCTGACCGAGACAACGCTGTTAACGGAAAGATACTCTTATTACAGCCGAGTACGGTGAGATAATGTGTGTAAAGAGCCTTTTTCCAAGGACTCAACTATGCGCCAAGCCAGGCTCGAACCCAGGACCTTGTGACCCGAAAGCGACTGTCATTCCACTAGACCACATAGCCGAGGGTATTACGTGCTCCAGTCGACGAGGTAAACTGACTCCAGGGGGGGGGGGGGGGGCCTCGCATCTCATTTTTTTTTTGTCTTGCACTGGGTCATATCAAATTGGCGCGTTGAATTGAAACAGACAATCAAATCTCCACTCTTTCATATCTTTATCTTATACACCAATGCCTGGCACTGGCGAGGCTTTCGGGAAAAAATACCGACTGCACCCGGGATCGATCTTGGTCCCTTTCCGTTGTGAAACGAGTGCTCTACCAACTGAGATAACGGGACTCTCCTAAGGGTCATTTTAGTTCATCAATATTTGAGAACAATTAGTTTTCTGGATAAATTTTTAAATACGTGGAATTTTAAGGGAGCGGCATTATGAAGGATTGGTTTATTTATTTGATTATTTGTAAAGCGCTTTGAGCACGTTGAGTGGATGTCGCGCTATATAAAAGCTCAATTTTTAACATATTATTTATTAGTTTTTATTTTATTTCTTTTATTTTTTTTTTATTTGTGTGTGTTATATATATATATATATATATATATATATATATATATATATATATATATATATATATATATATATATTGGGAGAGGGGGGGGGGTGTTCGGGTTAATTTCCAGTCTTTACCATCTGTTTCTCAGAGACTCTAATAGTGACCTCTCGTCTCAAACCGGTATTAAGTCGGGATGATTAAGATGCTGCAAAGGGAATTTGTATTTATTAAACATCAAACTTGCCTTGAGTTTGTTATGCTTAATAGAGGAGAAGGAATATCATAATTTACTGTGTTAAATACCAACGTTTCATATTTTTGACCAGTTTTACAATAATTTGACTTTTGAGCATCTGGTCCATCCCGACATAATACCGTTTTGAGACGAGGGGTCACTAATTGGGGTTTTTACATTATGATTTTAAAACTTTCAGGGCAAAAACACTGTTGTAAGAAAGAAAGAAATCCGAAAAGTGTTGTATCTATGTAGCATTACCAGAGACAGACATGCATTAGATGGGCCGTTGCCTGGTGATACCCATACCTTTCGGATTACAACGGAGGTCACTGGATAGTTGATGAATAATCAACAGGTCTGGGGGGGGGAAATCCCGATCGCTCAGTTGGTAGAGCACTCGCTTCACGCCCAAAGGGACCAAGATCTATCCCGGAGGCAGTCGAGATTTTTTTTCTGACCCCCCCCCCCCCCCCCATGTCCATCCATCAGTGAATGGGTAGCTGATTCCGTTAGGTTTGGCGAAAATGTACTTAGACTAGCGTCTTATCCAAAGGACAACAAGAAATTGCTATTGTTCGTATCACGCTATAAAAACCGTGGATAAACTCCGGCTCCATGGACCGAATGACTCTGAAGGACTGCTAATCAACAGTTCTCCTGTCCGATCATCAGTGGCGGCAGGCTGATTGTTTTTTTAGATGTTCTTTTCATGTGGTTTTTCTTTCTGCTTTGCCAGGCACCTCTTTCTAGTGTATATTTTACACCAGTGCCTGCTCCCGAATTTGTAATTTTGGTGTTCTCAAGACGAAATTGTACCTCTTCGTTGTCGCCCAATTCACCATAATAATAATAAAATATTTTGGAAATCTATATTCTGTGTCTCTTTTTCAGAATCTATATACATATATATAAATATATAAATATACATATAATAATAATAATAATAATAATAATAATAATAATAATAATAATAATAATAATAATAATAATAATAATAATAATAATAATAATAATAATAATAATTTAAAAATAATAATAATAATAATAATAATAATAATAATAATAATAATAATAATAATAATAATAATAATAATAATAATAATAATAATAATAATAATGATAATACACATTTATACAGCGCTCATTCTCATGAAGAACACAAGGCCTGTGCACTTTAAGATGAAAATTATCAAATTTGAATATATATATATATATATATATATATATATATATATATATATATTGATATATATATATATATATATATATATATATATTTATATTTAATTATTTATTTATATATATATATATATTGAAGACAAACCTTTCCTATACTTAGTTTTTATATGTCATCATACATTCTCTTTAAAATGTATAACCAAATCATCTTGTATCCTTACTCAATCCATTGTTTACAAAACGATCGGACTGTATAAATACGTATGTTGTAAGACAGGCAATGTATTCTTCTCGTCACGGCCCCGGAGACGCATGAATGTCAACACCGTGCAGATTCGATTCGCGTTGTCATGGGAATGGACCATATCGGCTCATCAAATTCAATATCCCGATCATTGTTCGATTTTTAAAAAACGGAAGCTTCTAATTTTATTACGCAAAATATACACCTGTGGCTATGTGGTCTTGTGGTATGACACTCGCTTTCGGATATCGGAAGGTCCTGGGTTCGAGCCTCGCTCGGCATATAGTTGAGTCCTTGGAAAAATTCTCTTTACTCATATTCTGTCACCGTACTCATGTTTAAAATGAATACCTGGCCGTTAATAGCGTTGTGTCTGTCGGAAAAAAAATATTGTATTATCGCCTACAGGCGTCATGTCTCGTTCTACATGTTACGTGTTGTTGTTGGTCAGGGACCCCTTGTAAAGCGCTTTGAGCACGTTTAGTGGATATTGCGCTATATAAAAGCTCCAATACTGTGTGACTACAAGTCCATTGGTAAAAGAGACAATATGTAAGTTTAGAGCCTCCTCCAAAGGATCAACTCTTTTCAAAATCTTGAGCATCTTTATGGCGCAATATCAACTTTACGTCCTCAAAGAGCTGTTAAAAAGTGTCTACTCATGTTCAGTCATACAGGTTAACTCACTCAATCCAATAGAATTTTGCTACTTTTCAAAATAGAAAAAAAATGTATAAAAAATTAGCATGAGCATAGAAAGAGGTCTAATTTTATTCAACTACCATTAACATGTAAAAATTAAAAACATTAGCTTTGATACTACGCCTAAAAATTTTCTCAGAAAAATGTAATACATAGGCATGGGGTAAAAGTAACCCGGGTAAACCACGGATATAGTCGGTGTTAGGGTTGAGTGAGTTAATCGTTGCTGTTGACTTGGAATTATTGTAAAACGCTTTGGATACGTTTGGTAGACGATGTGCTAAACAAACTCTCAAACTTGTTTTTTTTTTCAAGTTAATCATTCTAAATGATGAAGTCTAAGCAAGCAAGAAAGAAAGAAATAACAAATACATTTGGGTTATGGATGCGAGGTGTTTATTACTCACAATAATAAATAATCATTGATATCTAAAAATAGTATAGTTAACTCCTATAGGGGGCAGCAGTGTGGCTCAGCGGTACGGTCTTTGCTTCGTACCCGAAAGGTACCGAGTTCGAGCACCCACCGCCGCTGCGCTGTGTGGCCTTGAGCAAGTCACCTCGCCTTAGCTCAATTTGCGCCGCTGCACTAGGCGTCTGACGCCTGGGTTATTCCAGTTTTCCCTTGGAATAGACCCTAGAGACAAATTTCCCCTATGGAGTGAATAAAGGGAATTTTATTTATTTATTTATTTCATATATATATATATATATATATATATATATATATATATATATATATATATATATATATTACAATATCAACAATTAATTTTTAGTCATACACATAGTTTGTATTCTATTGACAAATTAGTTAATATATTTCTAGATAGATATTTGCAGAGATATTTACAGACCTTAATTGATATTTATTACAATATTAACAATTAATTTTTAGTCTTTCACATAGTGTGTATTCTATTGACAAATTAGTTAATATATTTATAGATAGATATTTGCAGAGAGAAAAGTCTAGTTGATGACTGAAGATCGGGCACTGGTTTAAATGGATGGGGGGAATGATAAATCGGAGAAAACAATATGAAGTAACGAATTAAAAAGACTATAACATCTTCGGGAAAATAATAAAATACAAAAACTTTTCGGGCTCAAAACACTTTTTCAGCTTTTAACAAAATTTTTAAAAAAATATGAATCCAACACTTAAATTCTAGATTGACGTCAAACTAATAAGTAATTTCTCTGCCATCTTTTTACATTTTAAGTAATGTGCTCTTTTATGTTTTGTAAACAGTGTTCAAGCTAGTTGTTTTCATATAGATAGAATGCGCTTGGTCAAGGAGTTCACAACATTGCCATCCGGAAGTATAACGGACCAACACGCAAACTCTGTGTAACCATGAACTTTTATAGTCTGGTTAATACAGTTTAGTGAGAACAACTCACAAACGCGGATGGCAAAAACAATAACAAAGGCCTGAGTGACGTCATCTTCGAACTATATATACATAAAACTGAGCATTTTGTATTTTTGAATCTTTAAAGATTATTTCTTGTGAGGATTTCTTGAGGATTTACCTGTTAGAAAGGTATTGGTGTGTTTTTGATAAATTTGGCCTGAATTTTTTTTGTAGATTATCGTTAAGATTTCATAACTTAGAATGATGAAGATGAAGATGAAAGATAATCTTATTATTATGATGTCGATGAGGATGATGAGAAAGACAATGATTATGATGATGATTTTAATGCTGAGGATGATGACGATGATATTAATGATGATGATAACAATGATGTTAATGCTGCAGATGATGCTGGTGATGATGATGATGATGATGATGATGATGATGATGATGATGATGATGATGATGATGATGATGATGATGATGATGATTTTGATGGTGATACAGCACTGGAATGTCAGGGGTGAATACTGTTGGTTGGGATAACGATGACCAATTATATGACATTAAAGGGAGGTAATCCCAACAGAATATTTATTTACACTGGGATTGAGTCGATCACAGGTCTGCTTGTTTCGAAACGGTTTAAATAATAGAATCGAAAAGAAAAATAAAAACAACAACGACAAAAATGAACCCCCCCCCCCCCCCCCATCTCGGAAAAAAAAACAGCGGTATTATGTCAGGGTTATCAACAAGGCTGCCAGATGGCCAAGTACGTAGCCAGTTTGGCCAAAGTTGGCCACACACAAAGAATTGAGTCTCTATTAATTCCAATGGTTAGAGTGTTCATAGTGTTTGGCACGTAATGTTGTATTTTGGCCACTTTTGATGTCGAAACTGTCCACGAAGAACTCTGGCCGTTTTTCAACCCAAAGTTTGTATGGTATTGGTTAGGTATAGATAGAATGCGCTTGGATAAGAAGCTCACAATATTGCCATCCGGAAGTATAACGGACCAACACACAAAACTCTGTGTAACCATAAACTTTTATAGTCTGGATAATATAGTTAAGTGAGAATTACTCATAAACGCAGATGGCAAAAAGCAATAACAAAGACCTGAGTGACGTCATCTTCGAACTATCTATAGACCTAGTTGGTACTGTTGTTGTTGTTAATTTTGCTCTTGTTGTTGATGATGATATTGTTGGCGTTAGTGGTGGTGATGGTGGTGGTGGCGGTGAGTACTCAAACATATCCATTAGTATAAACAGGTTCTTGTTGTGAGTGAGCTTGAGAGTTTGTATGCTGATGACTGTTATAGTTGGTGTTGTTGTTGTTGTTAGATGACGTAACAGCTGCTTGTACTGGCCCTCCATTCGTTGCTGAAGAATTGATGGTTTCCCGAAGGTTCTGTCTTTCCAAGAATCGAACAATGAGACGTGCGGTCGAAACGTACACGGACGACTGGGGGAGACAAAGATGATAATATTGGATTAGAACAGGAATGCGCTTGACTCTATCTAGACATTGTAAAGAAGATATAATAGATATTATGTTAATTTAGCGTATGGTCACATTACTGATAAAACAGAAACGTGTGTTATGTTACCGTAAGGTCTCATTGCAAGATCAAAAAAGTGTGTTGTTGTACCCTATTGTTGTATTGCATGATAAACGGTAGTGTCTTAATTTACGATACAGTCGCATTTCATGATAAACGCCAGTGTGTTAAGTTATGATACTGTCGCATTGCATGCATGATAAACGATAGTGTGTTAAGTTACGATAAGGTCGCATTGCATGATAAACGACAGTGTGTTAAGTTACGATACTGTCGCATTGCATGATAAACGATAGTGTGTTAAGATACGATACGGTCGCATTGCATGATAAACGATAGTGTGTTAAGTTACGATACGGTCGCATTGCATGATAAACGATAGTGTGTTAAGTTACGATACGGTCGCATTGCATGATAAACGATAGTGTGTTAAGTTACGATACGGCCGCATTGCATGATAAACGACAGTATGTTAAGTTACGATACGGTCGCATTGCATGATAAACTATAATATAGTGTGTTAAGTTATGATACCGTCGCATTGCCATGATAAACGACAGTGTGTTGAGTTACGATACGGTCGCATTGCCATGATAAACGACAGTATGTTAAGTTACGATACGGTCGCATTGCATGATAAACTATAATATAGTGTGTTAAGTTATGATACCGTCGCATTGCCATGATAAACGATAGTGTGTTAAGTTACGATACGGTCGCATTGCATGATAAAGGATAGTGTGTTATGTTACGAGACGGTCGCATTGCATGATAAACGATAGTGTGTTAAGTTACGATACGACCGCATTGCATGATAATCGATAGTGTGTTAAGTTACGATAAGGTCGCATTGCATGATAAACTATAATATAGTGTGTTAAGTTATGATACCGTCGCATTGCCATGATAAACGATAGTGTGTTAAGTTACGATACGGTCGCATTGCATGATAAAGGATAGTGTGTTATGTTACGAGACGGTCGCATTGCATGATAAACGATAGTGTGTTAAGTTACGATACGACCGCATTGCATGATAAACGATAGTGTGTTAAGTTACGATAAGGTCGCATTGCATGATAAACGATAGTGGGTTAAGATACGATACGGTCGCATTGCGTGCATGATAAACTAGAGATTGCAAAGAATACTTACAGCCATGTCTAACACGGTGTCCAGGTCTCGAATCTTGAAGAACTTGCAATGGTTTTTGGATGTGAACATGTAACGTTTTCCTTTATGGGTTCCGTCACTGTCTCCCACTGTGGAACAAAATGATGGGTAAAGAATCAAAATCATGTGTGTGTATGTGTGTGACTGTGAGTGTGTGTGTGTGTTTGTGTGTGTGTGAGTGTGTGTATGTGTGTGACTGTGAGTGTGTGTGTGTGTTTGTGTGTGTGTGAGTGTGTGTATGTGTGTGACTGTGTGTGTGTGTGAGTGTGTAAGTGTCTGTATGAGTGTGTGTCCCGTCACTGTGGAACAAAATGATGGGCAAAGAATCAAAATCATGTTTGGGAATATTAAAATGAGCTTTAAAAATGAGCTTAATATAGCGCAATATCCACTAAATGTGCTCAAAGCGCTTTACAAGGGTTCCCTGGTCAACAGCAACATTTAACATGTAGGACGGGACATGTCGCCTGTTAGGCGATATTACAATTTTTCGGACAAAGACAACGCTGTTAACGGCCAGGTACTCATTTTACACCTGAGTACGGTGAGAGAATGTGAGTAAAGTGCCTTTTCCAAGGACTCAACTATGCGCTGAGCGCGAGGCTCGAAACCCAGGACCTTCCGATCCGAAAGCGAGTGTGGGACCACATAGCCGAATATATAATAAGTGGGAAGATGGTGTGAGGTCTCTCTCTCTCTCTCTCTCTCTCTCTCTCTCTCTCTCTCTATCTCTCTCTCTCTCTGTTTTTGGCATTTATGTGCGTGATTGTGTGACTGTGTGTGTGTGTGTGTGTGTGTGTGTGTGTGTTTGTGGGTGATGTCATTATCTCCCACTTTGGAAAAAGTAGTGTGCAATGAATCGTAAAGAATCAGAAACAAATGTGTAAATATCGCCTCATGTGTCGCTGTTGGTCAGGAACCAACCCTTTGTAAAGCGCGTTGAGCACGAATAGTTGATATTGCGCTATGTTAAAACTCAAGTTTAATTTCCAATATCTAGCCCATCCCGACAATCAGAATCACCGTTTTGCGACCGAGGGTTACAAATGTAAGTGAGAGAAGGCCAGTGGTAACTGTCGGTTTAGCATCTATATACCGCTTCTTACTTATTTGAATAAGTCTTTTCTTATTATTTCTTTTCTTTCTTTTGTATTTACAAAGTAGAGTATGTTTTAAGTCATTTTTTATTTCTTCTGATTTTGGCACCACCTTACACTGTAAGCACGCCACGCCACTGGTGATTTTTTGTTTATTTATTGTTTCTCAATCTCCCTCGACCCCAACCATAATTCAATTAACACACCCATTGTCCTCAGTATGTAAACAATCTACTCACACGGTGCGTCCAGACGCATGCCCACGTATATTCTTGCGTCATAATGTTCGCTGTCCATCAACCCTTTGTATTTGACAATACCCGTGAACGTCACTGGTTTGGCTTTAAAGAGGAAAAGAAGAATAAGTAAAGTTATAAATTATGATTGAGATAAACAAAATAAATATGAAATTCATATTTTTTTTAAATGGTGTCTTTCCGCCACGACATCATAAGACATCGCGCCTAGGCATTCCGCAAAGGAATATTATAGATAATTCATCAAACAAGATGTCTGATGTCTGATGTCAACAGAAATCACCCATGTTGTCCAAGTATGACATTCATATAGGCATGATAAAAAAAACGTATACACTATACGAGGCACTGAGTTTAAGAGTTTTTGCCAAAATGGTGGTCATTTTCATCGTTATATACTCGTATTTGAAGGACGAGCTTTCTGGCCAAAATTTCAAATACTTTTTTCTCCAGACTACGGCATATTACTCAGAGTCCAGAAGAGTTTTAGAGTTTTTAGAAACTCCTACAAATTTGAATGAAATGCTTGTAATGTTAATGATTACTCTGGACGATTGATTAATATAGAATGACAGATAATTACTCACGCTTTTTCCTTCCGTATCTCGGGGGTTTCTGGTTGACTTTGATGGACACCCGGTCTCCGATCTGAATGACCTGGTCAAGAATTGAGTCCTTCTCAGACCCTGACAGTCTCGAAAGCGTCAACAACTGTTGATTCGTAAATTTACCGCCAGCCCCGTCTGCGCAAGCGTCATGTGACCCAGATTCCGAATCGCTTCCGGTAGAGTGGCCTCGTTTGGAAACTTCGAAAGCGGATCTAGGTCGTGAGGCTGGTTTTCCCCCGGGGCCATCTCCATTGTGGAGATGTTCCGTGGATCTGTGTCGGCTGCTTTGGCAATGAGAGGTATCTGTGGTAAGGTCGTCGTCTGTGCTCACCCCCAAAGAATATTCTAGAGACGGCTGGTATTGGAGTTGTTTGGAACTTTTTTCAGACGTGTAGACATTGGGTGGAGGTGGTGGTGGGGCAGTGGCGTGTACGAACATTGTTGTCGTCGTGGATGAGGTCTTTTTGTTTTTGTTTCGTGGGGATGTGGCCGACGATAATGCTGAATGGTTGTAGATGTTGTGGGAGGAAGTGGCACGCTTTCTATTTAGAAGATCTCCGTTTTTGGATGTACTGCCTCCGTTTTGGTGGTGGTGGTGGTAGTGGTGGTGGTTGGAAGAACCAGTACCAACAGAGTTATTATGTAAGACCCCTGTATCTAGTAGATGTAAAGAAGAACTCCTGTGAACTCTAGGAGAATGGGTAGAGTTATTTGAATGACCTTGCGATGTTTTCGCACGCTTTTGTTTGTTACTGAGTCCTTCTGTATCGTCGAGAAAGCGTTCGAGGAATATATAGGTGGACGATTTTGATTGGTCGTTGTTTGTGTTTTCAGCGTTGGAGTTTTCTTTGCCGTTTGTGGGTTGGTTGTTAGAGTCGGGCGGGTATGGGTGGTTGTTGATGTCGATCCCGCCACGATTCGTTTCGGCCATGGCTGATCTTGGTCGGGACTGGGCGAAACGGTTGTGGGGCGTAGGTTTTTGGGATGTTCTGTGGAATGGCAGAAATTGTAAGATGGAGGTAAAACAGAAAGATTACAGATAATAAATAAATGTAATAGATAAGGTCTAATGGGTCAGTGTGGCTCAGCGATGTGGTCTTTGCTTCGTACCCGAAAGGTGTGGCCTTGAGCAAGTCACTTCGCCCTAGGTCAATTTACGCCGCTGCACTGCGGCTGGTACCTGGTTTATTCCAGTCTTCCCTTGGAATAGACTCTAGAAAAAATTAACCCTATGGGATGAATAAAGGGAATTATATTTTTATTTTATCATTTTGTATAAATTATTTAACCAATTATGTCGAAGGGTTTGTCCCTGGAGTTTGAATACACATTTCGACGAGACGGTCTACCTTATTTTCTTTATAAGCATTGGCTAAGCCCTAACCAATTATAATATGTCTTGTCATAAAATCGAGCCTTTATATAGGACAATATCCACTAAACGTGCTCAAAGCGCTTTACAATGGAGTCCATGGCCAACTGCAACACTTTACATGTAGGACGTGACATGACGTCTGTTATATGAGATATTACAATTGTTTTCGAACAGAGACAACACTGTTAACGGCCGTGTACTTGTTTTACAGGTGAGAGAATGTGAATAAAGAGGAGCCTTTTCCAATGACTCAACTATGCGCCTAGCAAGACTCGAACCCAGAAGCTTCCGATCCGAAAGGGAGTGCCATATACCACAAGGCCACATAGCCATTAGCAGTCACTTGACACCGTAGCATTGCGGCTGACGCCTTGTTTATATCACCTTTTTTCTCCAGATTGACTCTAAAGAACAATGTTACCTTAGGATAAAGAAAATCTTATTGCTTGAAGTTAGAAAAAAAATAGAGCTTTATATAGCACAATATCCACTAAAGGTGATCAAAGCGCTTTACATGGGTCCCTGGTCAACAGCAACATTTAACATGTAGGACAGGACATGCAGCCTGTTGGGCGATATTATAATTTTTCGGACTAAGACAACGCTGTTAACGGTCAGGTACTCATTTTACACCCGAGTAAGGTGAGAGAATGTAAGTAAAGAGCATTTTCCAAGGACTCAACTATGCGCCGAGCCTGAGGCTCGAACCCATTACCTTCCTATCCGAAAGCCAGTGTCATACAAGACCACATAGCCACACATAAAGGAAAAAAATAACGATAAGTTTTGCATTGTAAGCTTCAATTTATTAGACGAAGACAGATACTGTGGATGTTTCGTGTTTCCCCTTTATCAACAAAACACGATGAATGAAACACTATGATAAAGTTCACAGTATTTGTCCTCGTGTAATAAATTGAAGCTTATAATTCAATAATTATCTTTATTTTTACAAAGGATAAAGAAGGTGAATTTATCCTTTAAATGAATCTTCTAGCATTCAAAGACACACCAAAATCGGATGTTCAGATTCGGGCAGTCTCTCTTACCTTGTTTCCGGTGGGGACGTATCGTTGTGGATCTGCTTCAGCTGGTCCAAAACATTTTGTATCTGACGTAATCGCTGTTTTTCCACATCGCTTGTTGCCGTGGCTCGAAGGTTGGACATGACACTCTGGGTGAAACAATAACAAAATTAATTATTCATATTTAATTATCAAAAATATTTCTCGGAAAAGGCTCTTTACTCACATTCTCTCACCGTACTCAGGTGTATGACCGTTAACAGCGTTGTCTCTGTCGGGAAAAAAATTGTAATATCGCTTAACAGGCGTCATGTTTTGTTCTACATGTTACGTGTTGATGTTGGTCAGGACCCTGTGTAAAGCTCTTTGAGCACGTTTATTGGATTATGCTCTCTCTCTCTCTCTCTCAAATATATATATATATATATATATATATATATATATATATATATATATATATATATATATAGCGCGTTATCAACTAAACGTGCTCTAAGCGCTTTACATTGGTCCCTGACCAACATCAACACATTATATTTTTAAAAAGCTCAAATTATATTATTTTTAAATAAAACTTTGAAAAAACTTTCTCGTCAATAACTTATTTTTGTGTTTCAGGTAACCAATGATTTATTGTAAACAGGCATTACAATTCGCATTGATATTGTTTCTCATCTGCACTTTCTTGAACGTTTATATAAAACAAAACACATTTTTTTTACTATTCTGTCACCAATAGTTGCTACAATCCTTTGCCTGGTCCAAGGTCTGGCATTTCTGTAACACAAGCATATGTTTTTTGTTTGTTTTTTTTAAACCTCAGGAATGAGAGACACCCAATGTTTGTCGTCACTTTGCCAGTTAAGATTTATCTCTATCTTTTAAATACGACAATAAACAGGTATAGGGATATTCATTGACCTTTAAAAAAATGAATATTCTATTTTTAAATGAGTAAATGAAAAAAATAAATATTAATAATGATGACTAAATAATTAAATAAATAAATAAATAAATAAATAATTAATAAATAAATAAATAAATAAATAAATAAATAAATAAATAAATAAATAAGTTTTTTTTAAGGAAAAAAAAAAAACTTGATTTTATATGACTTAATAACCCTGGTACACTCTTAGATAAAGGAATTTCTATAGCAATCATTGCTATCTACGAATTGGCTGCCTGCACAAACCTTTGCCTGGTCCAAGGCCTGGCATTTCTGTAACACAAGCATATCCTTTCCACTCATCAGCCTCTTCAACGTGTCCACCTCACTCTTGGCGATTTCCAGTTCTTCCTTGATGCAGATGGCCTCCACGTCCTGGCGCTCTAGTTCCTGGTATTGACAGAAATGGAGGTAAGGAAATAGAAACATGTTATAATAATCTTTCGTGTCCACAAAATGGAAATGTGTTGATCTTATAATAATAATAATATAATCTATGATTCATTTCACAATGCACACAGACATCTTTCACAATTCAATACATCAGGGAACATAATGTTTTAATGTATTAAAATTAAGACTGGTTTCAAATGGATCCACTGTTACAAGTTATTCACTCGAACTACTCACTTCTCGTCGAATACAATTTCCTTATTTTCACCTCTCTCTCTCTCTCTCTCTCTCTCTCTCTCTCTCTCTCTCTCTCTCTCTCTCTCTCACACACACACACACACACACTCTCTCTCTCACTCTTTATCTATCTATCTATCTATCTATCTATCTATCTATCTATCTATCTATCTATCTCTATCTCTCTCTCTCTATCTCTCTCTATCTATCTCTATGTCTCTCTCTCTATCTATCTATGTCTATGTCTCTCTCTCTATCTATCTTTCTATCTATCTGTCTATCTCTATCTCTCTCTATCTCTCTCTATCTCTCTCTATCTATCTCTATGTCTCTCTCTCTATCTATCTCTATCTCTCTCTATCTCTCTCTATCTATCTCTCTATCTCTCTATCTCTCTATCACTCTCTATCTATCTATCTATATATCTTTCTATCTAACTATCTCTCTCTCTCTCTCTATATATATATATATATATATATATATATATATATCTTTCTATCTATATATCTTTTTATCTATCATTCTCCCTCTCCCTCTTTCTCTCTCTTTATCTATCTCTCTTTCTCTCTCTTTATCTATCTCTCTTTCTCTCTCTCTCTTATATATATATATGTATATATATATATATATATATATATATATATATACATATACATATTCAAATTATAACGTTACAATGCTGTTTCATGCATGAGTCTAAATAAAGCACTTTTATTCCATGGTTTTTGTTTTATACCTCCCCTTTTCTCTTTCTCCCCGTCCCTCTTTCTCCCCCCCCCCCTTCTCTCTCTCTCTCTCTCTCTCTCTCTCTCTCTCTCTCTCCACCTCTCTCTCTGTTATATATATATATATATATATATATATATATATATATATATATATATATATATATTATATCATATACATAATATGTGAGCCAAACCTCAAACTGGAAATATATCATGATAAATCAAGATGCCTAAAAACAATTTTTATATTTAAAACTTAAACCAACATGAAATTTTAATTTTGTCAGTTTGAGAAATCCTATTCAATCTTCCACACTATTTTTTTTAAAGCACACACAATCCATCCTGGCCTGCTCTGAAAAAAAATAACCCAACAAGATTTAACTTTTAGCCAGAAAAATCCTCCTTCAAATATCGATCGATCTTGTACATTTTTCATTTAATTCAAAATTTAAACTGAGCTTTTATATTGCGCAATATCCACTAAACGTGCTCGAAGCGCTTGTCAAAAACATTCTAACCTGGAACTTTAATTTTGTAGCCAAAACGTATAGCATGTGTTGTTTTTTTCAAAGCACGAAACCTCCTTATCTTATAAATGCCTGTTTTCTTGCTACCCTTAAGAACAAAATTATTATTTGCTGTCAATAATAAACTAGAATGCTCTCATTCAAAGATCAACCGTTTCTGGTAAAACACACTTTATTGTAATGTTTACACATATTCAATATTATAATACAAATATTTTTATTATTATATCCTTGTTGACACATGTCTTGAAGCAACACTAACTTGAATTAAAGAAAGGCGATAGGCTTTGTGTTACTCTCTAGCGACAAGAATAATATCTATTGTATCAGAAACTTGCACAGTGGAGAAAAGGCTGGTCGATCCAGAACGCTTTGTATTGAAAGAGAAAACCAGAAAACAAGAAGAACGCAAATGTAGAAAATAGCATCTGTCAACATAGGGGAGCGAGGTACTTTTAGATTTCGAAGGCAGAATGCAAGAATATAAGATTTTTGGACACCTGAGTTTGAAATTTCGAGCAATTTTCCAATGCCGAACAAAAAAAAAAAAAAAAAAAATTAAAAAAAAAGCCGTAGAACTGCAATGGTTTTGGGTTTTTACAGAGAATACAAGGGACAGCTCGTGGAATCCGAAGGTTGACTGAATGAAGAATGTATCAATGAAGATGAGAGAAGATAGAATGAAATGGTTCGGACATGTGTTATGAGACGAGAGAGAGAGTACGTGGGAAGGAAAGTTTTGATTGATCTCTTAAATTCTTGGAAAATATGTGTGTGTGTGTGTGTGTTTGTGATTTTGCGATTGTGTGTTTGTATATCTGCGCATGTGTTAGATTGTGATATAGAGCGTTAGAGAGAATGAACCAGACAAGACAGTGAAACATATATATATATATATATAAACAGGCATAAATAAACGTGAGCATAAACGAGCATTTATGAAGCGCAATATCCACTAAACGTTCTCAAAGCGCTTTACAAAGGGTCCCTGACCAACAGCAACACGTAA
>NC_088366.1:50749199-50751699 GCF_034508935.2 Berghia stephanieae | reverse complement strand
TCCACTAAACGAGTTCAAAGCGCTTTACAAGGCGTTCCAAGCCAACCAACACAAAGCAACACATGAGATATAGGAAGAGAAATGACGCCTGTTAGGCGATATTACATTGTTTTTTGTTTTTTTTTCCGACAGAGACAACGCTTTTAACGGCCAGGTTCTCATTTTACACCTGAGTATGGTGGGAAAATGTGATTATTGATGTTGTTAATTCCAAGGACTCAACTATGCGTAGCTTAGAGCGAGACTCGAACCCTGAACCTCTTGATCCGAGGGCGAGTGTCATACCACAAGACTGCATAGCCGCACTTTACATACTCAATCCGCTTTACAATTGGTAAGCAACATATTATATCAAGACGGAGAACGAAACAAGACACCCGTGAGGCGCTAACAACGATGTCGCAGGCCAGGTTCTCATTTTTCACTTGAGTGCAGTGAGAGCTTTTTTTGATTTTTTATTCAGGGCTCAACTTTTCGCTGCAAAGAGCGGGATCGCACTAAGGAACACAATGCTGAACTAAATCGATTACTTTTAACCTGCTATATTCTAAATACGTCCCCGTGTGGTGCCCGGGGTCCCTCAACTGAGAGGGTACACGAATAGCCCAACGCCAAGCCAGCGTGTCGTAAAAGGCGACTAATGGTGTGTGATTCCCCCATCTTTGAGTCACCTGGTCCTTCATTTTGGGGGTTGGCAAAGGGTTAACACCCCTTTCCGTTAAACTCAAACCGTTACAGAAACGCAGACAGACAAACCAAATCCTTTTTTTAGCTTGGGCGACCGAAGCGTTTCTGGAATGACAGAAATTATGAAGGACAACAGACAAAGCAGAAAGGATTAAAGAAGCTGATATACAGAGAAGTGGTAAGACCTGGAATGAGAGTAAAAAGTTAGCTCGGGATAGAGAAGGATGGAAACTGTTTGTCTGTGGCCTATACCCTGACTCAGGGTGAAAAAGGCAATGATGATGATGATGATTCTAAATACAAAAACACGTATTAAAAAATATGGCCTGAAAAACTCGTCCTTCAAATAAATATCGATTAAAATTATCTTCATCTTGACAAAACTCTCAAACCTGACTCCTTGCCTACCCAGCAATGATTGAGTAGATGGATCTGTGTAAATCTGGCGGATAATACTTTGCGAAAAGATTAGCGTCCTATCTAAAGGATAACAAACAATGTCTCTTGTCTTTTTCACGCTTTAGAAACCAATTCCATTGGCCTACTGACTCCGAATACGTTTTCTCGGATCTGTGAGTATTTTTATTTTACAAATAGAAATTAGCACAATTGTGACCCACCGTCTCTAAACGGTATTATGTCGGGATGACTTGGGTGCAAAAAATTGAATTTATAGACAAAAACATGAAATTCGGGGTTCGTTTCGATTTGTTATGTTACAGAATGAAGACAGTTTCTCACAATGCAAAAGCTCAAAAATTGGTATTTACTATCAATTTAATTCTAAAGTCACTTTTCGAGGTCCAATTCATTCCGACATAACACCGTTTCGAGACGAAGGGTCACAATTTTGTACTTACTGTAAAGCTTCTAAATTTCGTCGTGTGGAGTCTAAGGTCAGCTCTGCTTTGTCAACCTCGGACGCTGTGGAAGAATCAATGTAAAACATAAATTAAGCTAAGATTACAAACAATATAGCGCACTATTCTTCAAATGTACTCAAAGCCCTTTTACAAGGGTTTACAAGACAACAACAACAACATTTCTCTCTTTCTTTTGGAATTACTTCAAAGTGTTGCAAACCGTAATGGTAGCACGTCTCTGACTGGTAATCAGAACGTCTGAAGTTCAATCCCCAGTCGAAAAAAGACTGATTTTTAGGGTGGTTGTTTTTTTTTGGTTTTTTTTTGTTGTTGTTTTTTTTTTTCTTTCTTGATTTGTCTGGCACTGTTCCATACCCACTTGTTCAGATCTTGAACATTTAATGTGCAGGACGAGACATGGTGCCTGCAAGGCGCTATACAATATATTTCTCTCGAGACAACACTGTTAACGGTCAGATACTCACGCAGGGGTCCGAGAATCTTTTAATATTCTCATTAGAAATTTTGACTTTAAAACTCAAAATTTCAATGTTTAACCCACTCCTTACCAAGAAAATTGTCACATTCGTTACGATACAACCAACCTTTTTCTTATTCAAAGTTTTCTTGTACATCATAAAAATTTTTTTTTTAATGAACAATGTGTTGTAGAGCATGTTTTGCTGAAGAAATTATTAATGCCATGAAATTACTGCTATTGTGTCAGAGTGATAAAAGTATATTATATATATTTTTGTGGTAGTTGGGTGTGAAGTTTTGGGAGAAATCCTGAAATGGCTGGTAAGGAGAGGGTTAAAATGATTCTTAATAAACAGATGAACACACGATTCATAATAATTCTTAAATCAGAGTATATACTTAGAAAATAAATTCGTCCATCAGAGACAGTATATACTGTATAGAGTTAAATGGACGATGATGAGTGAACT
>NC_088366.1:50734199-50744199 GCF_034508935.2 Berghia stephanieae | reverse complement strand
AACTTATCCTAAACATTGTGCCAAATTATTTTCCCATTATCTCTTTTTGTATGCCGGCTCGCTCTTTCTCTATCTTAGTCTCTCTCTCTCTCTCTCTCTCTCTCTCTCTCTCTCTCTGTCTCTCTCACACACACACACACACACACACACACAAACACACACTATCATTTCCACTATTTCTACTAATCTATATTATGTCTATCTGACTTCTATTTTATTATTTATACTTCTCCCTATTTTCTTATCTATCTTAACCCACCATCTCTCTCTCTCTCTCTCTATCTATCTATCTATCTATCTATCCCTCTGTCTCTCTCTCTCTCTCTCTTCTCTCTCCCATTGCCATCTCCCCCCCCCCTCTCTCTCTCTGTCTCTCTCTCTCTGTCTCTCTCTCTCTCTTCTCTCTCCCATTGCCATCTCCTCTCTCTCTCTCTCTCTCTCTCTCTCTCTCTCTCTATCTATCTATCTATATATCTATCTATCTATCAATCTATCTATCTCTTTTTCCTTTTTCTTGTCTCAATCCCCCCCCCCCCCCCTTCTTCACGATTCTTTCTTTCCCAATTATCAATAATCAAACACACACACACTATCTACAGTTTCTTCAAAGCCCCGACAACACTTTCTATGTTTTCCTTTCATTTTTATCAACAGCTCAGCTCAATACATAATCCACACTCGATTCAAAACACAAGAACAACCATTTCATTGTCCACACGCTACGAGCTCGTCCGTCGATCCGTCCGTGAACCAGGACGCCAGGACGCACAAGTAAGGAAGCAAACCGCCTATCCAATATCTATAATAAAAGTTTTAAAGGTGACATCGATTTCCAAAAGCCAACCCTATCAAATTCTGATCAACATATCGAATGATATCCGATCAATATATCGATAATCGATATCGTATCGTCTACATTGGTTCTTTATTGTCAAAGAAGTTGTCCCCATACGATTATCGATAAATAAAAGTTTGTATCTATAATTTTTATTATTGTATCCCAACGTCTCAAATCGGTAATTTGAGCATTTAGAGCATTCATAAAGCGCAATATCCATTTTTTTAAAGTGTCCAAAGTACTTAACAAAGGATCCCCAGCACAGACCAACTCTAAAAATGTAGGACACGCATGACATGACGCCTGTTAGGCGATAGCTAACGTAGACATTGCGACTGATTAGTCAGCACAAGACACCTCTAGGGATGTGTAATTTAATACAGACGACACCCATCCCTCCGTTTATTTTGATCACAAAACAAGGAAGGGAAATAAATACTGGCTTTGGACAGCCTATATAAAATAGAAATTTAATTTTACTATTTTACGGAAATGGATGTCCAGGTCAGACGCAAAAGGTGGCGATGGGTTGGCCATACCCTGCGGAAAGAGTCCTGTAATAAAACCAAGCAGGCTCTCCAATGGAGCCCACAGGGCAAGAGGAAACGGGGTCGTCCAAAACAGACTTGGAGGAGAAGCCTTCACCAAGATTTGAGCGTCTCTAATCTTACCTGGAGTGAGGCAAAGGTCTGTGTCAAGGACAGAAGAAGATGGAAGAGTGCTGTTGAGGCGCTATGCTCGGCCAGGAGCCAAGGGCATAAGTCAAGTAAGTCAAGTTATCCACTAAATGTGGATTTACAAAGGGACCCTGACCAACAGCAACACGTAACATGTAGAACGAGACATGACGCCTGTTAGGCGATATGACAATTTTTTTTCCGACAGAGACAACACTGTTAACGGCCAGGTACTCATAATTTTACACCTGAGTAAGGATGACACAATGTGAGTAAAGAACCTTTTCCAATGACTCAACTATGCGCTGCGCCGCAGAGAGCGGGACTCGAACCCAGGACCTACTGATCCAAAGGCGAGTGCCATACTGGTGAACCACATACAGCACAATCGTTACTACGTGGGTTTTACAAGATGTGGAGTTTGGAACTTCATTCAATTCTCAATCAAACCCGAGATGAATCAAGGGGCGAAGTGGCCGAGATTGGTTAAGACATGGCACTGAGACCCGGAAAGTCCCTGGTTCGAACCTCGCTTACGGCGCTTTCGTTTCTTTTTTCCTTGGGCAAGATTATTTTACCCCTAATTTGCTGACTTCCTGTTGACATCAAACATCCAGTTTGATGCATTATCTATATTCCTTCGTGTAATGCCTAGGAGACGATATGTATTGATCTAGTGAATAAATGCATTGATTTTAACTAAAATTTTAAAAGTTAAGTTTGTCATATTTTGTAATTATTCAATAGGATTCAATAGTCGTAACGTCATTTCCTTCCTAATGACGCATGGTAACTTAGCAACACTGGCTCTAAACTGTCGGAACAATGGCGGACGCCCTTATGAAATATTTCTCCGGCGATCATAAAAGCGTATCTAGAGGGGAAAAAAATTTGATCATGTTTTGACTTTTACACATTCTGGTCACAAGACATGAAAAGTTCTAGCCAGCTTGAAGAATAAAAAGTAATGATTTTCTTTGTTTAGAACCAAGATGGCCGCTGTTGCCATCAGACTACTGAATCCAATGAAGAGAATCGGGTCCACGCCGACAAAGTACTGTTATGAGGCTAATGGTAACATTTTCACATTGAGAAAAGGTCCTAGAATTCATTGAAAACGAGATCAATGGTTGATTATGTTTTAAATCAGCTTTGAATTAAAATTTTATTGTCAGATTTGACGAACTGGTGAACAAATAAATACGTCAATGGTTGAATGGGAACCTAGATATGTTGAACATTTATGAATGGTAATTCAAAGGCTGTCATATTTTGTGGATGATTTTTTCCTGCATTTTGTTTTCTTCTTCTTCTTCTCTTCTCTCTCTCTCTCGCGCTCTCTCTCTCTCTCTCTCTCTCTCTCTCTCTCTTTCTCTCTTTCTTTCTTTCTTTCTTTCTCTTCTCTTTCTCTTTCTCTCCCTCACACTCTCTCTCCGTCTCGTTCTCTCACTCTCTCTCTTTCTCTCTCACTCTCTCGCTCTCCCCCCTCTCTCTCTCTCTTTCTCTCTCTCTCTCTCTCTCTCTCTCTCTCTCTCTCTCTCTCTCTTACTTTTTTGGCAATCTTTCAATATATATTTTTTTCAGATATTCACAATCATTATAGCATAAATAATATCTGTATACCAATATTCTTTTTTAAAGAGCGACCAATAAGGACTTTATTCAGCAGCAATCGGCCACAAACATAAACGTTTAACAAGTATCTGTCTCTAACACTGCAGAGGCGGGAAAAGGAGAAAAACTATAAAATAACTAAAAATAACATGTCAGCCGTTCTATGAAAAAAAAATTTGGTCAGAAAACTCGTCCTCCAAATAATAAATTAAATTAATTGAGCTTTATATAGAGCAATATCCACTAAATGTGCTCAAAGCGCTTTACAAGGGGTCCCTGGTCAACAGCAACATTTAACATGTAGGACGGGACATGACGCCTGTTAGGCGATATTACAATTTTTCGGACAAAGACAACGCTGTTAACGGCCAGGTACTCATTTTACACCTGAGTACGGTGAGAGAATGTGAGTAAAGATCCTTTTCCAAGGACTCAACTATGCGCCGAGCGCGAGGACCTTCCGATCCGAAAGCGAGTGTCATACCACTAGACCACATAGCCGCACAATATCAATTGATTAGAAAATGACCCTCATCTTGTCTTCAAAATCTTCTAAAACTCTGGGACATTCTCGAAAAGTTCGTTGAGGTTTCCGGTTTTTGATTTTAGAATGAATGTTTGACAAGATGAAGGTCATTTGTGACCCCTCGTCTCAAAACGGTATTAAGTCGGGATGATTAAGATGATGAAAATGGAATTTGTAGCCAGAAATATCATGCTTACGTTGAGTTTATATGCTTTATAGGGGAGAAGGAATATCATATTTTACTGTGCCAAATACCAACGTTTCATATTTTTCACCAGTTTAACTATAATTTTACTTTTTAGCACCTGGTCCATCCCGATATAATACCGTTTTGGACGAGGGGTCACATTTGTGATCCAACGTCTCTAAACGGTATTATGTCGGAATGAACCAGACTCTAATAAGTCAGATTAAAGATAAACTGGTCAAATATTTGAAGTATTGCTATTTAGAATTCTAATATATTATGATATTCATTCTCCTTTAATAATATATAGAAACTCAATCCAAGTCTGATATTTCTAGTCACAAATTCAGTTTTCAGCATCTTAATCATCCCGACATAATACCGTTTTGAGGCGAGTAGTCACATTTATTGAATCGATAGATTTTTGGAGGACGAGTTTCTGGCCAAAATTAAAATATTATAATGGCTTTTTTCATAGATCAGAAAATATAATTTTAAAAACTTGAGCCACAACAACAGAGAAGGTGGAAGTGATTGAATGAATTGTATGTTCGTGTATGGCTGTGTCTGTATTTGTAAATGTGTTGATGTTCATACCATGAACCAAACTGAGCATTGTTTACCTCACATAAATTGCCTTTAATTTGGACAATACAGATTATTATTATTATTATTATTATTATTATTATTATTATTATTATTATTATTATTATTATTATTATTATTATTATTATTATTATTATTATTATTATTATTATTATTATTATTATTATTATTATTATTATTATTAGTATTATTATTATTAAAGCGTGAGATAATTTCCGTCAAGAATCAACACGAATACTGTACGGTGTTTTATCAATAACAAAGTCTTCTATTAAAACGAAAAACATACAAGAACATATTAAAATCTCACCTCGTTATTTTTCATAATATAGAAAAGACTTGATATTCAGGAATTGACTGTCAAAGGGTTCGAAGTCGCAAACAGACAGAAATTGAGGGGATTTGTTTTTGTTGTATTTTTGTTTTTTCGGGGTTTTTGTGGGGTTTTTTATTTTTATTTATTTTTTTTTCTTGTTGTTGTTTGTTTTTTTGTGATTTTTTTTTTTTAGCTTTTTCATATAGCGCAATATCCACTAAACGTACTCAAAGCGCTTGACAATGGGTCCCTGGCCGATAGCAACACTTAAAATCTAGGACATGACATGACATGACGCCTATTAGGCGATATTACTATCATTTCGGACAGCGACAACGCTGTTAACGGCCAGGTAGGTATTCATTTTACACTTGAGGACGAGGGTGAAAGAATGTGAGGAAAAAGCCTTTTCCAAAGGACTCAGCTCAACTAGGCGCCGAGCGAGCGAGCGAGGCTCGAACCAAGGCCCTTCCGATCCGAAAGCGTTCATTGATGTCATACCACAAGACCACATTATAGTGGCACAACTATATCAATTCCAACGAAAGAGTGAAAATGGAGAGGCTTTGTTTGTATGGGAACAACCTTTTTTGTTCCCAAATGAAGCCTCTTCATGTGTGACCCAACGTCTCAAAACGGCATTATGTCGGAATGAACCAGACGCTAAAAAGTGAGATTGAAGCTAAACTGCTCAAATATTTGAACTATTGCTATTCAGCATTCTAATAAATGACATTCATTCTCATATATAAAGCATAGAAACTCAACGCAAGTCTGATATTTTTGGTCACAAATTCATTTTTCAGCATCTTAATCATCCCGACATAATACCGTTTTGAGGCGAGTAGTCACATTTTCACTCTTTCGTTAGTATTTTACGATCACCGGCTTCAGGCAGCCCCTACTGTTTTCTATATATTATCAATTCTACCTTTATATTATCCAAAACACATTTGACATAGTTGGTTACACACTTGAGAGGCTCTCTTAACCTTTGGACTCTGCAAGTTTTCTCCCTTTAGAACCAATCCATAAACGCCAATCTTGTCAAGATGTTTTTTGTTTTTTTAAAAATATTTTTACACCCAACGTCTTCTACACAAAAAAACAAAGAACCTAGATATAATCCTCTTGACTTGAATATACGTTTTGAACATAATTCACTATCAAAAAGTGCTAAATCGCATTTTCGTCAATCAGAGCAGAGAAAAACGGCGACTTTTTGTTGTTGTCATAACTGTGCATGGCGCAGGCACCAGTGTAAGATAAAGATCTGAACAAGTGTGTTTGAAAGTTGCCAGAGCAAGTAAGAAAAAAAAACAAACGATCATGGTTACACAAAGTTTTGTGTTACACTTACGTTATACTTACGGATGGCAATGTTGTGAACTTCTTAGCTAAGCGCATACTATCTCTTAGTCAAGCGTATACTATCTATAGATAGTATGCGCTTGGCTAAGAAGCTCATAACATTGCCATCCGTAAGTATAACGTAAGTGTAACACAAAACTTTGTGTAACCATGATCGTTTTTTTTTCTTACTTGCTCTTACTTGATCCGGAAGTAGAACGGACCAACACACAAAATTGTGTGTATCCATGAACGTTTATAGTCGGGCTAAGACAGTCCAGTGAGCATTACTCATAAACGCGGATGGCAAAAATCAATAATAAAGGTCTGAGTGACGTCATCTTCGAATTGTCTATAGTTGGTGTGGAGAGGGTTAACACGTTCTTATATTATGTCTTGTATTTTAATAGAAGAGTTTGTTATTGATAAAACACCGTACACTATTATTCGTGTTGATTCTTAACGGAAATTATCTCACGCTTTATCGAATTGAATCAATCACTTCCACCTTCTCTGTTGACATGAGAGATTTAATTCACCAGGCACATTATAACCACAATTAATTTTTTTTTTAATTCCTTTTTTCTTAGATCTAATATTTTATAGCGGTTTGCGGCTATGTGGTCTAGTGGTAAGACACTCGCTTTCGGACCGGAAGGTCCTGGGTTCGAGCCTATGCATTCGGCGCATAGTTGAGCCCTTGGTAAAAGGCTCTTTACTCACTTTCTCTCACCGTACTCAGGTGTAAAATGCGTACCTGGCCGCTAACAGTGTCTATGTCCGAAAAAAAATTGTAATATCGCCTAACAGGCGTCATATCCTGTCCTACATGTTAAGTGTTGCTGTTGACCAGGGATCCCGTGTAAAGCACTTTGAGCACATTTAGTGGATATTGCGCTATATAACTGCTCTATTTTTTATACTTTTTAAATATAACTATTCGGTGATAGACTCAGAACTTTCGTTTAGCATAATATCTATAATTATAAATGTACGGCAATGTGGTCTTGTGGTATGACACTTGCATTCGGAATGGAAGGTCCAGGGTTCGAGTACCGCTCTGAGCGGCGCATAATTAATTAATACCTTGAAAAATGTTCTTTATTTATTCACATTCTCCCACCGTACTCATGTGTAAGACGAGTACCTGGTCACTAACATCATTGTCTGTTCGATAAAAAAAAAATGGAATATCGCCTAAAAGGCGTCATGTCCTGTCCTATATGATGATAAGTGTTACTGTTGGGTTAGGACCCTTTGTAAAGCGATTTGATTTGTTTGCTGGATATTGCTCTATAGATATTCTTAATATTTTTAAACAGTTAATCATAGAGACTAACAATTAAAATACGCAATGCCATCATCAACACAATATTTCCATTAAATACAAACCCAATGATGAATTCAAGGTCCTAAACTATAATACATAATATATCATGAACACATAGTCCAAAATATAACATTTCCAGAACATTATAACTGATATAAATCACCATTTATTCCCATACAACAAGGCAAGTTACAACCGGGACGTTAAGAGATGAAGTGAGTAGAAAAGTGCCAGAAGACAATAGAGAATAAAAAATTTTTCGCGGCGGTGGTGGGGTTTGAACCTGCGACCTTATTGGTACGACAACTCCGCCTCGCCGGTGACAAGCTTAATCCACAACACTTCTATCTCAGATGGATAGACAGGTAGAATGATATATACCATAAACACATAGTTCAAACTATAACATTTCCAAAATATCATAACTATAATATTAATATATCACATTCCCTATAACAAGGCTATTATAAAAAGGAATTTACAAGCTTTATCCACAACTGTCTTCAATAACATTAAAAAATATGTTTAGCTGCTCTTCTGAATGACTTAAAAATACTTTAAGAATTCCTGTATAACTTAAAAATACTTTAAGAATTCCTGTATAACTTTAAAATACTTTTTGCACTCCCGAATAACTTTTTTCAAAATACTTCTTTTAGCAGTCCTGAATACCTTAAAAGAAACATTTAGCATCCCTGAATAACTTATAAAATACTTTAAACCCTAACATCAGGACCATCCAAATAACCAAAATAAGTCAACGGTTCGTTGGAATCACAGCACTAACCAACTAACGTTTAAAAACAATTTAGAAACATTTAGCATCCCTGAATAACTTATAAAATACTTAAAATCCTAGCATCAGGACCATCCAAATCATCAAAATAAGTCCACGGCTCGTTGGAATCACAGCACTAACCAACTAACGTTTAAAAACAACTAATTGTTGATAGCTCTCTCAAAACGGTGTCAACTTGAAATGACAAAAAATGACACAAAATAGACTTTATCGTGAATGATAGGAAACGAGATAAATTTACAAGTGTGACTGAGGGAGATGAATAATATCTCAACTACTGATAAGGTCTAAATTCTCTCAATTCTGTTCCTTTTTTGTTTTAAAATAATTTTTTGACATCTGGTTCATTACTATATATTACCGATTTAAGCTGGTTGGTTATAAATTAGAAGACATTTCTGCCGAACTCTGATAACAAAAATACTTATTTTAAATTTTGGTAAAATGACTCGTCCTTCAAATATCGATCTATTAAAATGATCCTCATCTTGTCAATAATTCGTACGACGTCCCAGGTTTAAGAATTATTGACAAGATGAGGGTCATTTTAATAGATCGATATTTGAAGGACGAGTTTTCTGACCAAAATTTTACATAAGTGTTCCTTCCATAATGCGGCAGTATCACTGATTACTGTTACAAGGACCTGTGATTGTAAACTAATCCTAGCCCTTAGGAATGTTTCAATCTTATCGTTACAAACTATTTAAAGATTTGCCCTGGTCAAAAGGACCGCACGCGAACTGCTGCGACTGCGAGTAGCCAAGGGGATAACCGTGAAAATAGAGTAGAGGGATTTTCGGGCCACCAAGGGTTATCGGTAACTGACGGTGTTATCACCTCGAGGGATAGAGTGGCTTAATCGGTTATTGATAACACGTATTGATCAGTTGTAACGTAACACAGGAGACTTGTCGCCAGAGGATTTGTGTGTGTGTGTGTGTGTGTGTGTGTGTGTGTGTGCGTTTGTGTAACACACATCGACGGCTTGATGGTTTTTGATGGAATTAAACACATGCACACACACATACATACACACACACACGCACGCACACAAACACACAAACACACACACACACATTATTATTATTATTATTATTATTATTATTATATTATTATTATTATATTATTATTATTATTATTATTATTATTATTATTATTATTATTATTATTATTATTATTATTATTATTATTATTATTATTATTATTATTATTATTATTATTATTATTATTATTATTATTATTATTATAATTTATTATTATTATTATTATTATTATTATTATTATTATTATTATTATTATTATTTATTATTATTATTTTTATTATTATCATTATTATTATTATTATTATTATTATATTATATTATTATTATTATTATTAATATTATTATTTTATGTTACTCTTATATTATCATGTATTATTAAAGCTTTTCAATATCAATTCCTCTTTTGGATTCGCTTATCAATATCGTTTTAACTTTGAATATACATGTAAACTTTGCTTGAAAATGAGAAACAATCAAGATTGATGTTTTAATAATTCAGATTTTGCTTGAAGAAGTGGGAGATGGTGAGAAAAAGAGAAAAAGAGCAGAAGAGAGAGAGAGGGAGAGAAAAGAGAGAGAGAGAGAAGAGAGAGAGAGAGAGAGAGAGAGAAAGAGAGAGAGAGAGAGAGAGAAGAGAGAGAGAGAAAGAGAGAGAGAGGGAAGAGAAGAGAGAGAAGAGAGAGAGGGAAGAGAGAGAAGAGAGAGAGAGGA
>NC_088366.1:50726270-50734099 GCF_034508935.2 Berghia stephanieae | reverse complement strand
TAATAATAATTAATATTAATAAAAATATAATAATAATAATAATAATAAAAATAATAATAATAATAATATAAGAATAATAAAATAATGATGTTTATAATAATAATAATAATAATAAAAATAATAATATATAATAATAATAATAATAATAATAATAATTTAATAATAATATAATAATAATAATAATAATAATAATAATAATAAATAATGTTGTTGTTGATGATAATAAATAAAATAAGTATATTGTACTTTTTAGACGCACAGTATAGAAGAAGAGGAAAAGATAAGGATGATGATGATGATAATGATGATGATGATGATGATGATGATGATGATGATGATGAAAATAATAGTGATGATGACGATGATGATAGCATATAATGGCCAGAGGAAGAGAAAGAGGATAATACGATATTTCAGAAACTCTTCCGAAAATATTATGACTAATCTTTCCTTCTCTGAAAAACACTTTTTTTTTGCTCAAAATTTGGCGAGAAAAAAACAGCCTTCAAATATCGATCTATTAGAATGACCCCCATCTTGTCAAACATTCTCAAACCTTGACTTTTAGAAGTCCCAGGTTTCAGAGTTTGTTTGTTTTTTTCAAGATGAAGGTCAATTTAATCGACGCGATAATATTATTTGAAGGAAGTGTTTTTTTTGGCCAAAATTTATTTTAATGTATTTATTTTCAAGTATGGCATTGTGTTGTTCTTGCTGACATCTAATGTACTCATAAGAATGCAAAACAGACTGGTTAGTTATACATTAAGAAGAAGATGTTTGTCTGCTGGTGAAATATGCAATCTAATAATAATGTTTTCTGTCACCTATGATGAAAGGCCAAGGGGTGGGTGAAAGGGGAGGTAATGGGTACAGACAGATATACTCATTACTCGCACATACATACATACATACACACACACACATAAATATATATATATATATTATATATATATATATATTATAGAGAGAAGAGAGAGAGAGAGAGAGAGAGAGGGAAGAGAGAGAGAGAGAGAGAGGGAGAGAGAAAAAAAGAGAGAGAGAACGAGAGAGATATACAGTTAGAGAGAGAGAGAGAGAGAGAGAGAGAGAGAGAGAGAGAGAGAGAGGGTGAGAAGGAGACAGAGGAAAGGGTGAAAATATATAAGGAAATAGAGATAGAATGTGACAGAGAGGCAGAGAAAGAGGAAGAAAGAAATAAAGAAAGAAAGAAAGAAAGAGAGAGAGTGAGAGAGAAAGAGAAAGTGTGTGTGAGAGAGAGAGAGAGAGAGAGAGAGAGAGAGAGAAGAGAAAGAAAGAGAGAGAGAGAGAGAGAGAGAGAGAGAGAGAGAGAAGAAGAAGAGAGAGAGAGAGAGAGAGAGAAGAGAGAGAGAGAGAGAGAGAGAGAGAGGAAGAGAAAGAGAGGGGGGGAGGGAAGAAAGACATAGCCAAAAAGCGAGAGGCTGAGAGTACACAGATATAAGAGATGAATTTTGAAATATTATTTAATGATTAAACGAACATACAAACTTGTATATTTCCCAATACAAGAAATAGAAAAGTCTATTATCGACTTTGGCGTATAGAAACCAGGCTCCTGTAGTCGAGATTTTTTTTTTTTTCGAACCCTCTGTCTACCCACCGGGTAGATGGGTCGATTATATCTGGCGGAAAGTACTTTGTTTTGTGATAGATAGATAGATAGATAGATAGATAGATAGATAGATAGATAGATAGATAGGTAGATAGCGTCATATCCAAAGGGTAGCAAGTAATTACTATTGTCCGTATCACGCTATGAAGCCGGGATAAACTACGCAGGCTCCACGGGCCTTACGGCTCAAAAGGACTACTTTATTTGTTAATAGCTTAAATCTCAATACATGCGGCTTTGTGATCTCGTGGTATGACACTGGCTTTCGGATCGGAAGGTCCTGGGTTCGAGCCTTGCTCGGCGCATAGTTAGTTGAGTACTTGAAAAAGACTCTTTAGTCACATTCTCTCACCTTATGAGGTTTAAAATGAGTACCTGGCCGTCAACAGCGTTGTCTCTGTCGGAAATAAATTGTAATATCGCCGAACAGGCGTTATGTCTCGTTCTACATAATACATGTTGCTGTTGGTCGGGGACCCCTTTGTAAAGCGCTTTGAGCAAATTCAGTGGATATTGCAATATATAAAAGCTCTAGTTTTTTTTTTATAAATTTACATTTTAAGCAGCATATCTTGAAATCTGTAGTGGGTTTGGCTTAGATCGCAAAGTACTCGTTTTAAACCTAAAGGAACTTGGTTCAATCCCGGGGTTAAAGCCAAGATTCCAACAAAAAAAAAAATGAAAAGAAAAAAAAGACCTTTTCGTCCAGCAGTGATTGCGTAGCTGGTACTGATCGATCTAGCGGAGAGTACTTTGCGATAGACTAGCGTCCTATCCAAAGTCCAACGGATAGCAAACAATTATAGATATTGCACGTTGAACGCTATAGATAGTATGTACTTGGCTAACTACTTCACAACATTGCCTCCCGGAAGTAAAACTGACCAACACACAAAACGGTGTGTAACCTTTGAAGGTTTATAGTCTGGTTAATACAGTTTAGTGAGAATTACTCATAAACGCGGATGGCAAAAAACAATAACAACGACATGAATGACGTCATCTTCGAACAGTATATAGGGAATTCGATTAGCGGAAGAGTAGTGTCCCTTGATTGGACGTCACCCATAGTCTGTGACGTCACGGGCGGAAAAGTTATTAGAGAGAGAACGTCATGTTGGTTGTGCGCATGCGTCTCTCGTCCTCGCTTCCGGTGAAAGCGGCTTGAGACACTTCAAAACCAAATTGACTTTCTCTCTGGAAGGTGACGTCCAATCAAGGGACGCTACTCATCCGCTAATCTCATTCCCTATAGAAGCAAGGATATTATACCCTGGCTCAGTGAGCCTTATTGCTCTGAAGGAATTCTTTTTCTTCTTTTTAATCGGTTGTCTGGTCATCGAGATTTAAGGCGCGATCCTGGTCTCAGATACCACCTAACCGTGTCTGGCAACTACCCTGTATATATGTGTGTGTATGTGAGAGAGAGTGTGTGAGTGGGGGTGTGATTGGGTGTGTGGGTGGGTGTGGGTATGGGTGTGGATTGGTGAGTGTGAGAGAGAGTGTGTGTTTGTGTGTGTGTGTGTGTGTGTGTGGGTGGGTGGGTGGGTGGGTGTGGGTTGGTGAGTGTGTGTGTTTGTGTGTGTGTTTGTGTGTGTGTGCGATTAAAGGGACATTTACATTGTATCATCTTACACACTCTGACTAGCACAGACTTGCCAGATGGGTGTTTGATATAGATCATTAGGTAAACACCGAATCTTGGTATTCGATTTCCTGTGAAACTTACAAGAGTAAATTGGAAAACCAAGGCTATTCCCCGTATTATTATATCTGTCTATCTATCTATATAACTATCATTAATATATCTATCTATCTGTTTATCTATCTACTCTCTCTCTCTCTCTCTCTCTCTCTCTCTCTCTCTCTCTCATATATATATATATATATATATATATATATATATATGTATATAAGTTCACAACATTGCCATCCGGAAGTATTACGGACCAGCACACAAAACTGCTTGTAACATTGAACGTATATAGTCTGGTTAATACAGTTTAGTGAGAATGACTCATAAATGCGGATGGCAAAATATAACAACAAAGGCTCTCGTGACGTCATCTTCGTTCTATCTATCAGTCTTCGTCTAATAATGTGAAGCTTACAATTCAATATTTATCTTTATTTTTATTTCCTTCGAGCTTCAAGCAGCAACATTTTTATTGCTCTAAAAAAAAGTTAATAATAATAATAATAAAATAATAATAATAATAATAATAATAATAATAATAATAATAATAAAATGATAATGATAATAATAATAATAATAATAAGAATAATAAGAATAATAACAATAATACATAATAATAATAATAATAATAATAATAATAATAATAATAATAATATAATAATAATAATAATAATAATAAAAATGATAATGATAATAATAATAATAATAATAATGATAATAATAATAATGATAATAATAATAATAATAATAATAATAATAAAAATAATAATAATAATAATAATAATAATAATAATAATAATAATAATAATAATAATAATAATAATAATAATAATAATAATAATGTTTAAAACTTATATAGCGCTATAAGTCCGAGACACCAGACTCTAAGCGCTTAAATTACAAATTACTTTGGCTGAAACATACTCATTCACACACACACACACACGCACACACACATACAACACACACACACACACACACACACACACACACAACACAAACCAGACCGATCTTAAAAAACACGAGAACTATTGCCAAAACTGTCTGGAAACTGATGTGAATATAGATATTAAAATGGACAATTAGATAAGACAATTATTGGGAACGTTCCAGACCTCCGTAGTGCAAACAGATCAACAATGATATATAGATAGTATGCGCTTGGCTAAGAAGCTCATAACATTGCCATCCGGAAGTATAACTAACCAACACACAAAACTGTGTGCATCCATGAACGTTTATAGTCGGGTTATACAGTTTAGTGAGCATTATTCATAAGCGCGGATGGCAAAAAACAATAACAAAGACCTGAGTGACGTCATCTTCGAACTATCTATAGATAATGTGTTTACAATGTTTATACAATAAACAAGACATGAAAAAGAGTAGAAATAAAGCCTGAAGACATTCGAGAATGAAATTTTTTTGTGGAAATGTGTAGTCGAACCGTAGCCATCGTAAAACAACTGACCAAAAAATGACGTCGAAATGCCAATATGCCTCAAAAGAAAACAAATCGTGAGTTGTATTCAATAGTTTAACCAATGAAAATAACTTGTTTCTATGAGCTCTACTAACGACAACTGACTAGACGCTACACAAACCTAAAAAATGACGTCAAACTGCCAGTCCTAGACGGTTCTTGTGTCAGGCTATATTATGATAACGATGGCTACGGTCGAACACACGAGCCAACTATTACGTCACTTCCGTTTGGCCACAAGAGGGACGCGCTAAAATCAACGTCATCCACCTCACACTGGCATCAGCATAAGTCGGCCTCCAATCAATGAATACGGTAGAGTCACGCTCTTCCCGGCGAGGCGGAGTAAAGTTGTCGTACCAGAAAGGTCGCGGGTTTAAACCCTCATCACATCCGCGAAATTGTTATTCTCTATTGTCTTCTGACACTTTCCTACTCACTTCATCTCTTGTCGCCTCCAATCAATGAGTCGGTTCGTTGAAATTGGAAAACACCCCAATAATTTCAATAGGTTTTGGGCAATGATACGAAGATTAAGATTGCACAAATTGTCTGTGGTGTCGAATTTACAATGATAGTTGTAGGAGGCGGATTTCAATGCACTATTTACATAATGATTTGAAACATGCCAATAGTATCTTGACTCTCTCCTTACCAGCCATTTTCAAGATTTCCCCCAAAACGTCACACCCAACTAACACAAATAAATATATTTTTTATCACTCAGACATAATAGCAGAAAAATTCTTGCGATACATAATTTCTTTAGCAAAACAAGCTCTACAACAACCTGTTCATTTTCTTTAAATTCTATGATGTACAAAAGAAATTTGGATAAGAAAAATGTTGGCTGTATCGTAACGAATGTGACGATTTTCCTATTGTTGGTAAGGTTATTATTTGGAATTTACACAAACAATTTTTGACGTTAAATATACACGGGTTACTGCGGTCAGATTTCAAGGCACAGGTCTCGTTTAAAATGTAAACATCCCAATAGTCTTAACTTACTCAATCCTAGAGATTTTTGCTACTTTTTAAAAATTGGAGAAAAACGTATTAAAAAAGAGCATGTGTATAGATAGTTTTATTCAACTACCATTAACGTGTAAAAATGAAAAACATTAGCTTTGTTACTACGGCTATAATTTGTCTCAGAGAAGTATAATAAGTAGGCATGGGGCAAAGTAACGCCGGGTAAACTACGGATATAGTCGGTGTTAGGGTTGAGCGAGTTAATAGGTTTCGTATAATGTTACGAAGTTTACACAAACAGTTTATGAAGTATGATTATTTACAAGCGTTAGAAATGAAATTAAAATTCTATCTCTTGGGGATGATTTTAAATGTCTGGTTTTTCAGGTTTCACACAATGTTACGAAGTTTACACAAACAGTTTGTAAAGTATGATTATTGACAAGAGTTAGAATTTGAAATTCTCTCTCCTGTCGATGTTTTAGAATTCCTGGTTTAACAGCTAAGCCATTCTGATTGAGGTCTTCAGACTAGAGTGATTGAAATATTAAACATCGTAAATTGATTTGCCACAGGCTTGTGAACAGAGAGAATGCGTATCTTTGGGTAAATAGAAAAATAGATAATATTATTATCTTGCAGGATATCTTTGGACATTTTGATTGGAAACTGACTTGAGTAAACGTTAAAATCGTATAACTGGATATTACACTATATAACCATTTTATTCAATGCAACAAAACTATTTTCGTACGCTGGAAAAACACGTATCTTAAAAGTTCTAGAGAACTCGTCCTTAATAAATTAATTAATTAATCAATCAATCAATCAATATATAGATAAATAAATCAATAAATAGTAATAGAATAAATAAATTAATTTCTCTTATACATTCCCAAAGAGAACTTTGTCGTCATGATCTATTCCAAGGGAAGACTGGAATGACCCAGGCATTAGCCGCAGTACAGCGCCGCAAAGAGAGCTAGGGCTAGGTGACTTGCTCAAGGCCACACAGCGCGGCGGGTAGTCGAACTCGGTACCTTTCGGGTACCAAGCAAAGACCATACCGCTGAGCCACGCTGTCCCTTCAAATATCGATCGATTAAAATACTGTTATCTTGACAAAAACTCTCAAATCGGAGACCAGTGGTTTGAGAGCGTTTTTCAATTTTTTTTTGCCAAGATTAGGCTCAATTTTATCAGCCAATTTTTGAAGCATGCGTTCCGGGCCAAACTGTTAAAATAAGTGGGTTTTTTTATTCAGGGAACGGCATAGATAATGTCCTGCTTAATACGAATGAAACTTTTTCTGTCTCTCAGGAATAACATAAATAAGCCAATTTGCCAAAGAGTTCTTGAATGAATGGGCAAATGTATTCTGAGGGACATCATTCACTTCAACGAATTGCTTTCCCTAACTGCAACTTTACATTCCATGAAAGAATAGATCATGAAAATGATGTAAACATGCATAATTCATGTAATCTCATATAAGTCATTGCATAACTCTTTCATCAATTCAACTGGAAAATATACAGGAGGTGGACCGTCAAGGAAGCAACGCCCCAACCGGAAAACGGTGCTCAAAATTCGTGTTATAAATTTGTAAAGAACATTTTTGGAAGATGATATATAATGCAAATTGTTCCAGCCCTCTCCCGAAATAGTTAAGCGTAATGATATCATGTTTACAATAATAATTTGTGACGTCAGCAGAATATCAATCGTTAAATTTCACTAAAAATCAGATGCTTTAAAAAGAAGTATTATTTAAGTATTTTTTTAAGGTGTCTTTTACTCAAAGATGACGAAATTGGAACGATCGAGGGGTAGAATAAATAATTTCTTACACTCTTGCGTTTTGGAATTCGAACTTTTTTCCCAACGCGCACTCGCAAGCTCGTGCAGCGGTTGGCAACACGTCCGGAATTCCAAAAAGCAAGAGTGTAAGTATCGTATATTGTGAAATTTCTGGATGTTTATACATTTTGGGTCAATGATAAAAATTAACGAATGTGTTCCATTGTGTCGAAATGAACTAC
>NC_088366.1:50693770-50718770 GCF_034508935.2 Berghia stephanieae | reverse complement strand
TGAGCTTTTATATAGCGCGATGTCCACTAAACGTGCTCAAAGTACTTTACAGGGGGTCCCTAGTCAACAGCTACACGTGACGTGTAGAACGAGACATGACGCCTGTTAGGCGATAGTACCATTTTTTGGACAGAGACAAAGGCCAGGTACTCATTTTATACATCTTTCCGGTGAAATAATGTGAGTAAAGAGCCTTTTTCAAGGACTCAACTATGCGCCGCCAAGAGAGGCCCGAACCCAATACTCCGTGTTGCTGTGGCCAGGGACTCCTTTTAAAGCGCTTTGAGCACTTTGAGTGGATATTGCTCTATATAAAAGCTTAGGTTTTTGTTTCTTTAAAAAAAAAAATAGAATGAAGGTAATTTCCACAAGAGATATACAATCTCATCACGTGACTGTAGACCTATTTCTGACTGGGCCATTGACCACGTGATTTACACCAATTGGAGTAAAAAGTCCAAGTAATTCTTTTATGTGGAAACCCATATATCAAATAAGAGCAGATGAAGTCAGTCTAAATCTGTCTAGAGTGCTTGGGGTTTCAGCCAGTTTGGCCAACTGGGGTCAGGTTTAAAACGCCTCTTTTGAACGTCCATCTCTTGTTACTAAGAGGAGATCCCATTGGGGTCAGTGATTGCTAAATGCCTGGTGGGAGGGTATGGGGTGGGGGGGGGGGGGTAGGGGAGCCCCTAGCTCTCTAGTTGAGACGTCGAAATCAATACAAACTGATTCCTTCTTCTTCTTCTTCTTCTTCTTCTTCTTCTTCTTCTTCTTCTTCTTCTTCTTCTTCTTCTTCTTCTTCTTCTTCTTCTTCTTCTTCTTTTCCTTCTTCTTCTTCTTCTTCTTCTTCTTCTTCTTCTTCTTCTTCTTCTTCTTCTTCTTCTTCTTCTTCTTCTTCTTCTTCTTCTTCTTCTTCTTCTTCTTCTTCTTGCTGTCAAAATCAGGAACCCCGCCCAGATATAGGAGGATAGAAGACACAGTAAGTGACTCCCTCCCACTATGGGAGGTAAGGAACCCCACCCAGAGACATATCTATCTCGTTTCTTTAAAAGATGGATTCGTTGAACTCTTTCAGAATTGGGAGGACGAATTTCTGCGATGGAATGAGTCGAATTATGGCGGAGTGGAAGAGATCACGGTCACACAGAGTCAGGTCTGGTTGCCGGATATACTCGTAGAGAACACGTAAGTTGATGACGTCATCGACATGAATAAACAAAAAAGAAAACATTGATTGGGCATTGATGGTTTATTCACCTTAATAGCGTCACTACCAATGAGAAACTCACAACATTGCCATCCGGAAGTATAACGGACCAACACACAAAACTAATTGTAACCTTGAACGTTCATAGTCTGGTTAATACCATTTAGTAAGAATACTCATAAACGCGGATGGCAAAAAAAAAAAAAAACAAAAAAAAAACAAAACAAAAACAAAAATAATAAAATAAAAAAAAACAATAACAAAGACCTGAGTGGCGTCAACATCACTCTATCTATATAAAAGATCTTTTTTCTTTTTGTAATACCAAATTTGAAATGAAACAAAAAAATTTACTGCATACAATAATGAGTTTAAACTTGAAAATATGTCTATTTATAAGTATAATGGATAGCCCTCTGTCTGAGGATTATCATTATTATACCGTCTCAAAACGGTATTATGTCGGAATGATTGAGGTGCTGAAAATTGAATTTATTGCCAGAAATATCAGACTTGCAATGAGTTTGTATGTTTTAGTGAAGAGAATGAATATCGTATCTTAGAATGTTAAATAGCAGTAGTTCAAATTTTTGACCAGTTTAGCTTCAATTCGGTTTTTTAGTATCTTGTTCATCCCGACATAATAACGTTTTGGGAAGTTGGGTCACATATGGGACAGTTCAATTATTTCAATGTCTGATATTATTTCAGAGCCCAGAATTTTGCCGAGCTAGGGAGTGACTCCATTCTGGTCAGCATCAAGAGTAACGGCCACATATCCTGGGAGCCCGGCATTCTCACGAAGACCATCTGTGAGGTCAACATTGGAAAGTATCCCTTTGACTACCAGATGTGTGAGATCAAGTTCTTGACCTGGATGCACACCAACAAAACATTGGACGTCATGGTGAGATAAGATAAGATAAGATGAGAAAAGATGAGATAAGATGAGATAAAATAAGATAAGATAAGATGAGATAAGATGAGATGAGATGAGATAAGATAAGATAAGATAAAATCAGATAAGATAAGATAAGATAAGATAAGATGAGATAAGATGAGATAAGATAAGATAAGATATTATAAGATGAGATAAGATAATATAAGATGAGATAAGATAAGATAAGACGAGATGAGATGAGATGAGATGAGATAAGATCCCTTTGACTACCAGACGTGTGAGATTAAATTCCTGACCTGGATGCACACCAACAAAACAATGGACGTCATGGTGAGATAAGATAAGATACAAGATAAGATAAGATAAGAGGAGATGAGATGAGATGAGATGCGATGAGATGAGATGAGATGAGATGAAATGAGATGAGAGGAGATACGATAAGATAAGATAAGATAGATAAGATAAGATAATATTAACTTTATCTTACCATATCTGGAAATTTACATTGAGTATTACCGTAGACTTAAGCATTTCTAAAAATAATTAATCACATAAATAAGAAGAAAGAAATACAACAAAATAGACGGTCTAGAAGGTCAGGTACTTATTTTACACCTGAGTACGGTGAGAGAATGTGAGTAAAAAGCCTTTTCCGAGGACTCAACTAAACGCCAAGCGAGGCTCGAACCCAGGGCCTTCCGATCCGAAAACAAGTGTCATACCACCAGACCACATAGCCGTAACATCATCATCATCATCATCATCATCATCATCATCATCATCATCATCAGCATCACAAAAACCAACACTAACATCAACACCCCAACCAACCACCACTACTGAATTCGAAAACGCTATTAACATATTAAAGCATAATAGGGTTCAACAGTCATGACGTCACTTCCCTCGTAATGACGCACACTTAGTGAGTTGTTCTAAACTAACTAAATATTGGAAAATGGCGGAAGCCATAAGCTCCATCACTTCCCGAATGAAATACTTCTCCGACGAGCATAAAAGTGTATCCAGAGGAGAAAAACATTATAAATCTGATCATATTTTGAATTCTTTACATTCTGACCACATGACATGCGAAAAAGTTCTAGCCAGCATGAAGAATAAAAAGTACAGATTTTCTTTGTATAGATCCGAGCTGCTGGCTGCTCGGCGAACCTGACATCAGATTATTGAATCCTATTGTAACATTAGCGCAGAATGAAACACTACAGACGAATGAGATAATGTGATAGTAATTGGAGGGGCGACATTGTTGCTTCGCGCTTAGTTAAAAGACTCACAGCATCCGCCAGCGGGTATAATAATAATAATAATAATAATAATAATAATAATAATAATAATAATAATAATAATAATAATAATGATAATAATAATAATAATAAATTTACATTTATATAGCGCTTATGCCGAAGCTTTGAAGCGCTTCACATTGACTATCAGTAAAAAAAAACCATTACACACTGCAGATTCGGACATACGAACTAACACTCACCCGCATCCTATTACACACACACACACACACACACACACACACACACACACAAACACACACAACTACCTGTAACCTTAAACTTTTAGAGTCTGATTGATACATTTTAGTGAAAAATATTCTTTAAAATGGCAGGCTAAAACCATTAACAAAGAGCAGGGTGACGTCAATTTCGTTCCTTCACCAAAGACCTTATCGTGCTAAACTGCCATCTTATCCTTTTCATCCCACCCATGTATAGCCTGGCTCCGAGAAGGTGAGCCTGGACGCCTGTATCCCAAATGGAGAATGGGACATCAAGACAGCCACAGCACGTCCTTACTTCTACCCTTCAACCTACAAACCTGGGACTGGTATGTGTGTTTTTTAAAATCTCTCTCTCTCTTTCTCTCTGTCTCTCTGTCTCTCTCCCTGTCTATCTATCTATCTATCTATCTATCTATCTATCTATCTATCTATCTATCTATCTATCTATATATCTATGTACCTATCTATTTATATGTATATATATATATATGTATGTGTTATATATGTATATATATATATATATATATATATATATATATATATATATATATATATCCCTCTCTCTCTCTCTCTGTATTTCTCTATCTCTCTCTTTCTCTCTCTTTCTCTCTTCACTCTCTCTCTCTCTCTCTCTCTCTCTCTCTTCTCTTCTGTGTATGTGTGTGTATGTGTCTGTGTTTGTGTGTGTGTGTGTGTGTGTGTGTGTGTGTGTTTCACCCTATAATTTGACGTCTTCAAAGGAAAGAGAAGACAGAAATTGTGGACCTTTCGGGTTTCCCCTTTATCAACAAAACAGGATGAATGAAACTCTACGGACGAATGAGATGAAGTGAGAGTTATTGGAGGTCTGAGGTTTGATTTCCAGTCAAAACAGGCTGCTTGTTTGGGATTATTTTTCATGGAATTATCTCTCTGCTTTGTACGGCACTTGTTTCAAACACTCTGTACGACACTGTTCCAAACACACTTGTACGACACTTGTTTCGAACACACTTGTACGATGACTGTTTCAAACACATTTGTACGGCACTTGTTCCAAACACACTTGTACAACAGACTTGTTTCGAACACACTTGTACGATGACTGTTTCAAACACATTTATACGACACTTGTTTCAAACACACTTTTCAAATCTTTATTTTGATTTGGTATGACTTAATTGAATCCAGGTTTTAAAAAAAAAAACATTATTTATTTATATATTTACTTATTTATTCATTAATGTATTCTTTTATAAACTTATTTATCTATTTATGTATTTATTTATTTAGTTGGTGTACTTTTCTTTTCTTTTTTGTTTTTGTTTTTGTTTTAAGGTCAATATCCCTATACCTATGTTTATTGTGTATGTATATATAGGATGAAGATTAACCTAAACTGGCAAAGTGACGACAAACATTGGATGTCTCTCATTCGTGAGGTTTAAAAAAAAATCTTTATTTTGATAGCAATGACTTGATTGTTCCTCTTTCAGCGCACACAGGAGTGAAGTTCGTCATAACACTTTTCAGATCTTTATTTCTATACTCATGACTTGTTGTCCTCCTCTTTTTAAAAAAATAAGCTTTTATATAGCGCAAAATCCACTAAACGTGCTCAGAGCGCTTTACAAGGAGTCCCTGACCAACAGCAACACTTAACATGTAGGACGAGACATGACGCCTGTTAGGCGATATTACAATTTATTTTTTCGGACAGAGACAATTCTGCTAACGGCCAGGTACTCATTTTACACCTGCGTACGGTGAGAGAATGTGAGTAAAGAGTCTTTTCGAAGAACTCAACGAGGCTCGAACCCTCCCCCTAGGACCTTCCGACCCGAAAGCGAGTGTCAAACCACTATAGACCACATAGCCGCACATGACTTGTTTTTCCTCCTCTTTCAGCTCACACCGGAGTGAAGTTCGGCACAACACACTTTTCAAATCTTTATTTCGACACCCACGACTTGTTGTTTTTCCTCCTCTTTCAGCGCACACTGGAGTGAAATTCGTCATAACACACTTTTCAAATTTTTACATATTTCGATACCCATGACTTGTTTTTCTTCCTCTTCCAGCGCACACCTGATTGAAATTCGCCATAACACACTTTTCAAATCTTTATTTCGATACCCATGACTTGGTTTTCCTCCTCTTCCAGCGCACACTGGAGTGAAGTTCGTCATAGAGCTGGTCCGCAAGCGAACCTTCTACGTCCTGAACACGATCATCCCCGTCGTGATGCTGTCATTCCTCAACGTCTTGGTCTTCCTACTTCCGGCGTCCAGTGGCGAGAAGATGGCCCTGGCCGTGACGGTGTTGCTGTCCTTCACCGTCTACCTCAGCATCATCAGCGAGGTCATGCCGAAGACGTCGGAGAGTATTTCTATTTTGGGTAAGTTTTTTTTTCCTGTGGTATGCGAGTTATGCCCCCTTACACATTTAACGTTTGGTTCTACCGGTCGGTATACCGGTAACGGTAAACCGTTTAGCCCATCAATATCAAAAATAACAGTCCAGAGGTGATAAGATGGCCCTGGCCGTGACGGTGTTGCTGTCCTTCACCGTCTACCTCAGCATCATCAGCGAGGTCATGCAGAAGACGTAGGAGAGTACTTCTATTTTGGGTAGGTTTTTTCCTGTGGTATGCGAGTTATGCCCCCTCACACACCTAACGTTTGGTTTTTGTCTACCGGCCTTTGTCATGTTTTTTTTTTTTTTTTGCCATCCGCGTTTATGAGTACTTCTCACTAAACTGTACGAACCAGACTATAAAAGATCATGGTTACACATAGTTTTGTGTGTTGGTCCGTTATGCTTCCGGATGGCAATGTTGTGAGCTTCTTAGCCAAGAGCATAGTACTATCAATACCGGTAAAAGTTAACCGTTTAGCCCATCAAAATAAAAAATATCACTACCGATCTTAAAACAAAATAAAAAGTAATTTTGTTAATAAGCATTAAATCGAGGCGATACGCCTAGCCTTTGTTAATTTGGACCTGCTGAGTTCAAATATGTATATTTAGTTTTAAGATCGGAGTGATATTTTTGATATTGATGGGCTAAACGGTTTACCGTAACCGGTATAGATAGAATGCGCTTGGCCAAGGAGTTCATAACATTGCCATCCGGAAGTATAACGGACCAACACACAAAATCTGTGTAACCATGAACTTTTATAGTCTGGTTAATACAGTTTAGTGAGAACAACTCACAAACGCGGATGGCAAAAACAATAACAAAGGCCTGAGTGACGTCATCTGCATACTATCTATAATGGCTGGTAGAACGTTAGGTGTGTAGGAGGCGTTATATTGTGGCCATCGTTATGTTATAGTCTGACACTGAAATCCAAAAGGACTGGCAGTTTGACGTCATTATTTGGTTTTTGCACCGCCTAGTGAGTTGTCGTTAGTAGTGCTCATGGAAACAAGTTATTTCATTGGTTGAACTATTGAATACAACTCACGATTTGATTTTTTTTGTGGCAAAATACTGGCATTTGGACGTCAATTTTTGGTCAGTGTCAGGCCATAACTTTACGAAGGCCACGATTATATCCTAACTTTCTTAAGCTCTTCGTCCAATACTGACCCAAATAACGTCAAAATATACGTCAACGGCCACAAAAAATGAAACGAATTGTGAGTTAGTTTTATTCAACGGGACTCATTTGTTTCCTTAAGCAAGGAGTACAAATGACAATCACTAGGTCGTCTGCTATGCTAAAAATGGGGTCAAAATACAAATCCTTGTATAGTAGGGTATAATTCGGATCGGAAGGTCGTGAATTTCGAGCCTCTTGTAAAGCGCTTTGAGCACGTATAGTGGATATTGCGCTTTATAAAAGCTCATTTTGAATTCACAATTATACTATACATACACAACAGTAAAAGTATTTGTTGTCTTATGGACTATTTTAACCCTACAAGTTGGCTATTAAAAATAAATAAATAATAAACAGTAAAATTCCAGAGGGGAAATTTGCTCTGGGGTCTAACTATTCCAATGGAAGACTGGAATAGCCCAGTCGTTAGCCGCAGTGCACCGCCGCAAATTGAGCTAGGGCGAGGTGATTTGCCACACAGCACAGCGGCGGGCGATCTAACTCGGTACCTTTCGGCGAAGAAGCATAGACCGTACCGCTGAGCCACGCTGTCCTCTAATATAATGTAATAGTAATAAGAATCAGCCTCATACGAGATGGAAGTCGGTTTGGACGAATTCAATCCCTCGTGGGGGCGGGAACGTTACCTCCTCTAAGCTTGGTGAGAAGTTGCCAGGCTTTGATACCAGTAAGAGGAGACACTGGGTGACGGCGAATCGCCCTCGGTCGAGGAGCTGTTTCACGGCCAGTGCGCTTCATCAGTGGGGTCTTTCTGACCGTCAAACATGTACCCGCCTTGGGCAAGAACCTGAGATGGCAGAACATCTAGTCGAACTGTGTGTTGTGACGATGCTACCCGGCGGGTTTGCGACGGTGCACGAGTGCGGACCAGACTTTGCTGATTGGGTCAATCGTCATAACATAGTAGTGTGGAGGCTGCTGCCTGAAGCCAGTTTAGTTCTTGTCGTTGACAAAGTCAAGGGACACTAATAAGTAAATCAACAGTATAATAACGAACATTACTGAGTTATGTCCCGTTGACCATGGATTACGCCAGTTTTGTCGTTCAACGTACCATATATTTTATAGGAATATGCTTATTATTATTATTATTATTATTATTATTATTATTATTATTATTATTATTATTATTATTATTATTATTATTATTCTTGCTGCTCTTTTTTCTTTTCTTTTTTAGAGTTGTTTTAAATTGGTTTCAAAATTTGAATTCTTTGATTTTTCATCTTTTTAAACAAAATGATTGAAAATAAATGATAATATTCTATTTTTCTCGATGTTCTATTCCAGCCGTCTACTTAACCACGCTTCTATCACTCAGTACCATGTCAGTGTTGTCCTCCGGGCTGGTGATGAATATGGTGAATCAGGACCCCGACAAACCAGTACCGCCTCTGCTCAAAGGTCTTGTCTGCTGCAAGAAAACGAAGCAATCCCCCAGGGAAGCACACAAAGAGAGTCTAATTCGAAAAGCCAACGGCACGACTTCGAGAAAACGCAACGGGGAAAAGGACAAGTTTAATTTTACCTATTTACAAAACGATATCTCTCTTCACGACGTATCGGCATCCTCGCCGCCATCTTGGCAACATAACGAGGAAATGACGTCATTACATAAACATCGCAACGTCACGGCGACGAGGGATTCCGAAGGAACTCGGGTTTTCCCGATGCACGACTTTAATTTCCAAAACGAGTCTCCGGGTCATCTAGACCCCGGAGATATGGACGCCATGATGTTTGATATGGATCACGACGAGAGAAGATTCGAGAATCGTCACCGTCATCAACACTACCACGACGGTGGGATGAAACACTTCGAGAGAGACAGTGGCGGCGGTGCCCATCGGGCAAGGCGTCGCAGGTCCTCTGTCTCCTGGCATGACGTTGGAAGTGCTGTGGACACGCTTCTGTTTTGGATTTTCTTGCTTATTACTGTAGCTTCTACATCCACTGTTTTATTCTTGTTTTCTTACCAATGACAGTTTTATTATTGTTGTTATTATTATTGTTATTGTTATTATTAACATTATTATTATTATTATTATTATTATTATTATTATTATTATTATTATTATTATTATTATTATTATTATTATTATTATTATTATTATTATTATTATTATTATTATTATTATCATGATTATTATTATTATTGTTGTACTTCTTGTCGTCTTAACGGTTTATTTTTTTGGGGTTTTTTTTGTTTGTTTTGTTTTGTTTTGGGAAGGGGGGGGGGGGGCTTTTTTGTTCTTGTATAACTGTGATTATATAATATGCATACCATTTGATGGAAGATGAAATAACACGACTATATTTTATAGTATACTTAAGAGCAAGTCACTGCTCTAAGCTATATATATATATATATATATATATATATATATATATATATATTATATACATACATATATATATATATATATATATATATATATATATATATATATATATACATACATATTTATAATTTTTAAAAAATGTAAAATCAGTGCCGCTATACAGAGTCACATTTCATTTAGTCAAAATTAAATACATAATTTGGACGTATGAACACTACTTTCATTACAGTGTTTTACAATAGAAATATTCTAGTATCTAAAATGCTAATTAATATAACATTATCTGCAAGATAATACATATGTAATCCCCCGCCGCATCGAAAATTTGGAAGTGACTTTTTTTTATCTTCTCCTATCGCTTGATGTGAAAATGACTATCTTTAAGTTGTGTAACAAAACAAAAATGAAATGCGGATATCTTCAAGACGTCAGATAGTCAGTAAACTCGCTCAATCCTCGAGATTTTTGATACTTTTCAAAATTGGTTTTGATTTTCAGACGCCATTTTTTTTAAAAGTCAATATACCTATACCTGTTTATTGTCGTATTTAAAAGACGGAGATAATTCTAAATTGGCAAAGCAACGACAAATTTGGGTGTCTCCCATTCCTGAGGTTTAAAAAAAAATTTTAAATTGGGAAAAAATGTATAACTCATTCCTTACCAAACATTTTCAGAATGTTACCCAAAACTTCATACCCACCCAACTCAAAACTATATTTTTTTCTAATCAAACAGAAAAGGAACAAGTATCTACATTTTATACATGATATTGTCCAGTGTCTAATTTTTATCGCTATAACAAAGTGTTCTCTTTATAAATTGTGATGTCCAAAGGATATCAGAATGAGAAAATTGTTGGTTGCATCGGAACGAATGTGACGATTTTCCTACGCATGGTAAGGAGAGGGTTTAAAATGAGCATGTACATAGATAGCTTTGTTCAACTACCATTAACATGTAAAAATTAAAAACATTAGGTTTTGATACCACGCCTATAATTTGTCTCGGGAAAATGTAATCATAAATAGGTATAGGGTAAAAGTAACCAGGGTAAACTACGGATATAGTTAGGGTTGAGTGAGTTAATCAGAGGAAACTGTGTAGTAGTAGTAGTCTGTCTATAGATAGTTCGAAGATGACGTCACTCAGGTCTTTGTTATTGTTTTTTTGCCATTCGCGTTTATGAGTAATTCTCACTAAACTGTATTGACCAGTCTATAAACGATCATGGTTACACACAGTTTTGTGTGTTGGCCAGTTATACTTCCGGATGGCAATGTTGTGAACTTCTTAGACTAGTGCATACTATCTATACATGACTTGTTTGTTTATTTTAGAAGTTCCAATGTTTTCGGGGTACCTAAGACTACCAGCGGCACTGACATTATAATGTATATAGAATTGCATGCCGTGCTATCAAATCTTGCCATTTTACATAATATACAATTTGAGGAGATGACTATGACAACTCGCTAAGCGGCATCCGGATAAAAAAATAATATTAGTGCGGCTATGTGGTCTAGTGGTATGACACTCGCTTCCGGATCGGAAGGTCCTGGGTTCGAGCCTCGCTCGGCGCATCGTTGAGTCCAGAAGAAGGTTCTTTACTCACTTTTTCACACCGTACTCATGTGTAAAATGAGTATCTGGCGTTAACAGCGTTGTCTCTGTCCGAAAAATAATATCGCTTAACTGGCTTCATGTCCCGTCCTACTTGTTGAATGTTGCTGTTGGCCAGGGACCCCTTGTAAAGCGCTTTGAGCACGTTACAGGATATTGCGCTATGTACAATATCACTTTTTTATTTTAATTTTAATAAATTATATATAGCTCATGTATAGCGCATAACCATGTCCAAGACATACTCTTTCCCTTCACAGTTACAAGTATGACAATAGTGGAAAACACACACACACTCTCTCTCTCTCTCTCTCTCTCTCTCTCTCTCTCTCTTTCTATTTTTCTCTCTCTCTCTCTTTCTCTCTCTCTTTCTATTTCTCTCTCTCTCTCTCTCTCTCTCTCTCTCTCTCTCTTTCTATTTCTCTCTCTCTGTGTCTCTCTTTCTCTCTCTCTCTTTCTCTCTCCCTCTCTCTCCCTCTCTTTCTCTTTCTCTCTCTCCCTCTCCCACTCTCTCTTTCTCTCCCTCTCTTTCTCTCTCCCTCTCTTTCTCTCTCTCTCTCTCTCTCTCTCTCTCTCTCCCTCAATCTCTTTCTCTCTCTACCTCTCTTTCTCTCTCTCTCTCTCTATCTCCCTCTCTCTCTCTCACACACACACACATACACACACACAAATATACTCAGACAATAGACAAACTTTCAGTTATTACTCACAAGAAAGAAAAAAAAACCCCATCGATACCAAATAAATGTAAGCCATTGACAAAGTCAAATGAGTTAAACTCTCAAATAATCAATTATATACATATAATATATATATATATATATATTATATATATATATATATATATATATATATATATATATATGAGCCAAGGTCAAAAGGTGCCCGCCTGATACCAGTGTTAAGAAAATTTGATTTTTACTTAATTATGGGCTGTTTTCATTGGGTTAATGCTTGTAATCAATTGATAATATGAAGAACAGATAAAATGAGATAGCTCAACATACTCTGTTCAACAGGCTATGAAATAAACAACTTGAAAGTCAAATTTGAATGCTGTTTGGCATGTGCTTAAAACGAGGTCAACGCATCACCTTTTTAGAAATCATGTAGAAATTAAATGTGATGTTTTAGCTCACGTGATTGAAATTTGACTAATAGTATAAAGTCAAAATTTACTTTTAAACGCAATTGCAGTATATGGCATATCTGATTAAATTTCATATAGAGTTCTTAAAAAGTTGGTGTTGCTTGTGACCTTTGGTGTCATCAAACACAGCACAATACTAAGACGCGACACGAAACTTTAAAGCTCATGTTTAATGTTTATACAATATTTTATTATGAGAAAAAAGCATAGATTTATTATCTGAACTCAAATCTTGGAGTAAATGTATACCGATTTGCCGATATTGAGGTTTATTCGTTTTGGTGTCATTTGTCACAAGCAACACGGCATGCGTGAACACGTGGAAGTTTGTTTCGTTAAATGGCGATTCGCAATTTTGATCCACCCTTCTTAACAGTCTTTGAAGTGCAGCACTTTCATTTGCCTTTCCAGCGTGGCTCCAGGCAGAAAAGGTAAGTTGAACTTTGGTGTCATCGCTATTTTACATTGTCACAAGCAACACTTGATATCGGATATTACAAAGTGCCACCAAAAAATTATGTTTTCATCTGTTATTCTATTTACAAATATGATATTATGACATCTCACATAAGACTGATTTTGACACAAATAATTATTTCCGTATAATTCTATTTTTTTATGTTTCAGGGTTGTATCAATCAAGAAAAAGACAAAACTCAAGCTTTTGACGAATCCAGATAAAAGAAGGGTTGTCAAGAAATTTGATGTGAATTACTATTAACACACTAAATTACTAGAAACTAGCAGATTTGAGCAGTAGGGCGGATGTTACGGTATGGTTACATGAATTCATTACCATGGCTGATATTTATCTAGTGTTTGTGTGACTTCAGGTACTTTTTGTGACCATTGGTGTCATTGGTTAAAATGTCACAGGTGACACTTAAGTTTGAAGTTTCTAATGTATTTCTGTTTTCATGTTCTTCAAAGCTTGAAATGTCATTGAATTACATTTTAACAGGCTATATTACATGTGTTCAGTTGCTATTCTTGATTTATTGAGGCAAAATTGCGTTCTAATGCCGATTTTGACCAAAGTAATAGCAACAATGGTATTACTAATTTCTAAGTATATTTCCAAGTTGAAAGTATTTAGTTTCTTAAAATATTATTGAATTTCATTTTAGAGTAGGTTATTGTGCTTTTTTGACTGAAAATAATGATATATTATGGACGAAAGTGTGATTTGGTGTTGCTTGTGACATAAGTAATGGTGTCACCGGTCTTATGTCACAAGTCACATTAAGATTCTCTAATTTCCATGTAGATTTCTATTTTTGAAGTCTTTGGTTTCTGAAATATTATTAAATTCCATATTTAACTGTGGTTATTACACTGGTTTAACTGAAATTAATGATATATTGTCGAAATTGCAATTTGGTATTGCTTGTGACATAAGTAATGGTGTCATCGGTCTAATGTCACAAGTGACACAATGTCGCTAAATAAGATATGCTTTGGTCACATTATTTCCTAACATTTTATTTCAAAAGTTTCTGGACATTACTGGTAATAAGCATATGCAATATTGTTGTTGTTGTTAATGCACAAACATTTTTATGAAATAATATATTTGCATTCTATGTTGCTTGTGACCGATGACACCAAAAAGCAACCTTTTCTCCAATAGTTGGTAATATTATTGTACTATGATTGTTGTTGATTGTGTCTTTTTGTCTATAACTTACTAAATAAAGTTTGATACTCAACAAAAACCATTTGGTTATTGAGTTTTTTGTCTCATTTTGGTGTCACCGGTCACAGGTGACACCAGCAACCTAAAGGCATTGTTGACGATATTATGCTGCGTTAGACCATAAAGTTATCTAAAGGGACTTTGATTCATGAAGTACAGGGTTTTTGCTACACATATAGAAACATGAATGGACTATTATGTCACTTTTATTTTGAGAAAAAAAATTGGCACCTTTTGACCTTGGCTCATATATATTATATATAAATCGCCAGAGGAATTTTACATTTCAAAGCACTCAAAATTAAAGTTCCACGAAGCAAACAAGACATGCATATTTTTTCTCTTCAAATCACCAAATAAAAACATTACCAAAAATTGTAGTTTTCTATCAATGATGCAAATTATGCATCTTAGCGCTTAGGAACATCATCTCCTTTATATCTTTATATACATATTTATATTAATGTATTTATATGATTACTATCTATAAACATGTGTCTCTATGAGATTTGTTTTAAGAATATCACAAAATATCAAACACGGACGTTTCGGGGTCAAAACCCTTCCTCAGCCAATAAGTAAAAACAACAATAAAAACGATAATATAACTATAATAATATCATATAATATCCATACAAACGGCAGAAGAGTACTCTATCTCTTTTCTTCATATTAAGAAGTGACATATTGGCATTTTTTTCTTCTAATTTTCTTATTGACTAAAGGAGGGTTTTGAGCCCGAAACGTTACGTGTTTGATAGTTCATCCTTTTTTTAAGTTGTTATACATATGTGACTCTTCGTCTGTAGAGAGTGATTAAATTTTGATGAAAGAAAACATGGCCTGGTCCTGTCAGTTGCTATTATTTAGTGGCAGCTTCTAATCGTGCCTGGGTGGGGATCCTGACCTCCCATAGTGGGCAGGGAGGTGCATGCTGTGTCTTCTATCCCCCCATACCCGTTTTCCAATTGTTTCCTGTCATTGTCTTGGAATGAGATTACTTAGTTTTGTCCTGATCCTTGCCGGAGTTCCTTGGCTGGGAGGGAAACAGTCGAATGTATAGTTATAGTTTTGGGAGATGATATTTTATTCCTTGTAAATCATCTCTCTGTTATGCATTGTATTATGTTTAGTTTACGTAATTATATTATATGATTGGTACACATTTGATTGTATTCCTCTTAGTTGGGACCTGTGTCTGGATGAGACTTTTATGTGATCTGAAACTAAGTACTTTGACAGTAAGCTCTTGGAATCTAAATCTGTTCCCTATTTGAACCAGTTCCCCTTTGTCTTACCTTTTCTTTTGTGCTTTAATTGTAATTCTAGAACTCTTTACTATCCCATTTTCTTCCTTTTTACTGGCGCTGATATGACCTTAATGTGTTGCAAGAGCTGTAAAACCCTTAAAAACAAAACAAAAAACAAAAACATTCTAATGGTGCTCACACTACTATGTTATGGCGATCGATTCAATCAGCAAATAAAGTCTTTACCGCACTCGTGCACATTCGCAAACCCACCACCCGAAAGCTTCGTCACAACACACCGTTCAACGAGATTCTCTCCGGATTCGGGTTCGTTCCTTCCCACAACGGGAATATTCATTTTAGACAGTTTTGGAAAAGTCCCCACTGATGAAGCGATTTTGTCGTTAGGCTGGCAGGTTCTCGACAGAAGCCGATTGTTTTTGTGTTTTGTTTTTAAGGGTTTTACGGCGCTTGCAACACATTAAGGTCATATCAGCGCCAGTAAAAAGGAAGAAAATGGGATAGTAAAAAGTTCTAGAATTACAATTTAAGCACAAAAGAAAAGGTGAGACAGAGGGGAGTTAGTTCAAATAGGGAACAGATGTAGATTCCAAGAGCACACCGTCAAAGTACTTAGTTTGATATCACCTAAAAGTCTCATCCAGAAACAAGCACAGGTCCCAACTAAGAAGCCTGGCAACTTCTCCCCCAGTTTAGAGGGGTTTATGTCCCCGTATCTAGTGAATGGTGCGCCCTATAAATGAAATGATCAAGTATACTTTTTACAAGAAACTTTTATTAAAGACATTTTATTTTATATATGAAGCATTTAAATAAATAAAAATAAAATAAAATGATCTTTATTCATCCCATAAGGGATATTTTTCTGTAGGGTCTATTCCAAGGGAAGACTGGAATAAACCAGCCGTCAGCCGCAGTGCAGCGCCGCAAATTGAGCTAGGGCGAAGTGATGATCTATTTGCTCAAGACCACACAGGGCAGTGGCGGGTGATCGAACTCTGTACCATTCGGGTACGAAGAAAAGACCGTACCGCTGAGCCACGCTGTCCCGTTTATATCAAAGACACTGTGTTTGAAATAAAAAACTTTTTAACACGTAGATTCACCGAAATTCGTTAATTTCACCTTAAATATCAATTTCCTTTACCTATCGCGATCATTGCAACACGACTTATAGGTACTGATCTGATAGCCCAGATTGTTAGGACCTCATTCATTGTTGTAATGGAAATACTGTCAAACCGACGCGTAGTTATTTGCAGGTCTGATAACCCAAATTGTTAAGGTCTCATTTATTGTAATGGAAATATTCCAAAACTAACGTGTAATCTTTTACAAGTCTGATAACCCAAATTGTAATGGCCCCATTCATTGTTGTAATAGGAATACTCTCTCAATCCAACGTGTTTTATTCTACAAGTCTGATAGCCCAAATTGTGATGGCCCCATTCATTGTTGTAATAGGAATACTCTCTCAATCCAACGTGTTTTATTCTACAAGTCTGATAGCCCAAATTGTGATGGCCCCATTCATTGTTGTAATAGGAATACTCTCTCAATCCAACGTGTTTTATTCTACAAGTCTGATAGCCCAAATTGTGATGGCCCCATTCATTGTTATGATGAAAATACTCTCTCAGACAAACGTATATTCATTGACATCCATGTTCATGAGTAATTCTCACTAAAATGTAGTAACCAAACTATAAAAGTTCAAGGCTACAGTTTTTTGTGTGTTGGTCATTAATACTTCCGGATGGCAATGTTGTGAGCTTCTTAGCCATTACAGACCCATAACAACTGCCGACCTGCTAATGTGTTTGCACCTAGTTTCGACACAGTACCTTATTGACAGAATGATGGGTCACATTTCACTTTGTTTTGTTTTGTTTTTTGGTATTTTTTTTTCTTTTTGATTAATATATTCTCTTTTTCGTAATATTTTCAAATATCTTTTTGGTCATTCTTTTGTTTTTCTCCTTTTTTCTTCTCTTTATTTGTGTGTGTGTGCGTTTTTTTTTTGTTTTTTTTTTTTTGTTTTTGTTTTTGTTTTTTGTTTTTTTTTTTTTTTGGGGGGGGGGGTTGTTTTTTTTTTTGGATAATTTATTTTCGAAAGTTCTATGTAAATAGAAACCAGGAGTGATTGTAAATAATGCCATGTAAATGAAATGTAAATACTATACATAATTTTCCATGTCATTTATCAATTCCCATTCTTTACTATAAAATGTGTCAATAATTGGCATATCTAGTCATTTTTGTCGTACTCCGGAGGAAATGTTTTTTTAAAAAATCACATATTTAAAATTTTGGCCAGAAAACTCTTCCTTCAAATAATCAATCGATAAAAAAAAATGACTCTCAACTTGTCAACAACAAAAAAAACTCTCTCAAACCTGGGACTTCAATGAGGACTTCAACAGGACGTCCCAGGTTTGAGAGTTTTTTTTTTTTGTTGTTTTTTTTTTGGCTAAGATAAGGGTCGTTTTAATCGATCGATATTTGAAGGACGAGTTTTCTGGCCTACATTTTTAAATACGTGTTTTTTGTTTGTTTGTTTGTTTGTTTGTTTGCTTTGTTTTTTTGTTTTTTTTTTTGTCTTTTTTTTTAAACATTCAGATTACGGCAGAAAGTCTTATCATGTTTTGATGACGTCATCACCAGATGGTTTAGTCTGTCAATGTGATATTATAGGCTACCCATCACATCAAATTGGTGTTATAACGAGATTACGCCAATGCCAAAAATAATTTTTTTTAAATAAAAAAATAATAATAACAATAAAATTATCCTTAATGTGTCCAAAAATCTGAAAACGGTGTGTTCTCTGTGTTATCCCGATGGTTCAGTTGGTAAAATTCTCGCTTTTACTCTTAAAAGGGACGGATATTGATCCCCGTTTGAAGTTGGGGTTACTATTGATTCCGAACCCCCCCCCCCCCCCCACTCCATCTCCTCTCCTCTCCTCAGCTCCCCAGTCAATCCAAGAGTGATATGTGGGTTGCTAGATCTAAATAGATTTGGCGGAAAGTGCTTTGCGATAGATTATCGTTCTATCAAAAGGGTAGCAAATAAATGACTACTGTCATGTGTGCACGATTTAGAGACCGGGATACGCTCCAACTCCATGGATCACAACGTTTCTGAAGTTAAAAAAATAATTTAAAAATTAGAGTTTTTTATATAGCGCAATATCCACTCCAAGTCTCAAAGCGCTTTACAAGGGGTACCAGGCCAACAGCAACACTTAACATGTAGGACGAGATATGTGAGGCGTTATTACATTACGTTTTGGATAAAACAACGCTGTGAGCGACCTGGTACTCATTTTGCACCTGAGTACGATGAGAGAATGTGACTGAAGAGCCAGGGACTCAACTGTGATGCTAAATAAAAAAAAATTTGTACATGTAAAACGCTAAAAAATATGAAATTTGGACACAACATTTTATAGTTTTTGATAATTGCATTTTATTATCTTCATAGTTTGTATTTTTATGTGTGTGTGTGTGTGTGTGTGTGTGTGTGTGTGTGTGTTTGTGAATGGTGAATCAGCAATAAAGACTTTAGATAGGTATTTCCTTCTCATGGGCAGGTTGGAAATGAAGCAGGAGGTCATGGTATTGTACACAGTGTGTGTGTATGTGTGTGTGTGTGTGCGTGTGTGTATTATATCAATGTGTGAGTTTGTACCTGCGTGAGTCGTGTATGTCTGTGTGTGAGTACTTAATAACGATAAAGACATTAAATCGGTATTTCCTTCTCATGGGCAGGTTGGAAATGAAGCAGGCGATCAAATTATTGTACACATGTCGTGTGTATGTATATTATAATATTATGAATATTATGTGAGTTTGTCCCTACGTGTGTTGGTGTGTGTGTTAATCAACGATTAGATAGGTATTTCCTTCTCATGGGCAGGTTGGAAATGACGCAGGCGTTCAAAGTAGTTGTTTCCCATCGCTTCTCCCAGCAAATTGGCTACTTGGAACGTACTGAAAAGACAGACAGGAATGGTCACATATTACTATTGGTTGGGGAAATAATAATAATAATAATAATAATAATAATAATAATAATAATAATAATAATAATAATAATAATAATAATAATAATAATAATATAATAATAATAATAATAATAATAACAATAATAATAAAATGATAATAATAATAACAATAAATAATAATAATTAATAATAATAATAATAATAATAATAATAATAATAATAATAATAATAATAATACAATAATAATAATAATAATAATAATAATAATAATAATAATAATAATAATAATAATAATAATAATAATAATAATAACATTAATAATAATAAAAAATAATAATAATAATAATAATAATAATAATAATAATAATAATAATAATAATAATAATAATAATAATAATAATAATAATAATAATAATAACTGAAGAGAACTTTTTAATCCTACAGAGTCGGCTCCTGATAGAAAATGAGTTCCAACTTCAAGCAAATATTAGACTCTTCAGACTCATGCATTAGAGATGATCTCAGGTTTCGTAACGCTTAGGGTGTTGTTCTATGGGCGACTTGTACGTTTATTGTTTTGCTGACGAAGGTTTTGCACCCTAAACGTCCATTAACTGTACAGTTCCCAATCCGAAACCTTTTCCATTTTCACCATTTTTATTAGTTTTAATTTTTCCGATATCCCATGCTTCAGACAGCAACCCCCCCCCCCCCCCCCCCCCCCCCCCCCCGCACCGGGCCGTTCTCTTCATACTTACTCCGGTAGCGACTTTCCAGAGCAGATGACTCCAGCGTTTTTGTGTATTCCAACGGTGATCCATTCTTTGGTGAACTTGTGTGAACACACAACAGGGGCAGAGAAGTCATACTGAGGAGGAGAAAATAAATTAAATGGGAAGGCTGCTTTTCCAAAACTCGTTAAATCGATTTTTCTACTTTTTGAGATTTTCCATCCATGAGAAAAATTGAAACGTAAACTTTTATTCTAAGATTCAGTTGAAACCCAAATTTTCCAAGATTTGTGTGAATTTGAAGTTTAAATATGATAAAATAATAGACCGAATGAGAGATTTTTTGGGGAATAATACTCAATATCTCGAAATGGGAAAAACGGACTTAGAGAGTTTTCGAAAGCCACTCTTCACATAATATATTATTCTACCCCTCCCTCTCCCAAAATAGTAACGCTTAATGATATCATGTTTACAATCATAATTTGTGACGTCAGGTTATAAAATGTTGAATTTCACTAAAATCCGATTTTTGAAAAAAGAAGTATCATTTAAATATTTTAGAAAATGTCTTTTACTCAGATATGACAAAATCGAATGGATTGAACGGTAAAATAAAAAATTTCAAAACTGTTGCGTTTGGAATTCGAACTTTGTTCCCAACGCGCACTCGCAAGCTCGGGAGGTGGTTGGGAACACGTCCAAAATTCCAAAAAGCAAGAGTGGAAGAATCGTATATTATATATTCTCATTGGAAAAACAATATCATTCTTATTAAATACGTCATCGTTGAATAATGCTTTAAACGCGTTGAATAAAAATGAGACGAATGAGTGTGTTTCATTCATCATGTTTTGTTTTGTTTTTTTTTGTTAAAGTGGAAACCTGAAACGTTCACATTATCTGTATTCGTTTATTGAATTGAAACTTACACTCAATTTCACATTGTTATTTATTTCTTCGATCTTCGATCAGCATCATTTACATTACGAGAACTACTCATAAAATGGGTGGCTTAAATCAATAACAAAGAGCTGAGCGAAGTCAATTTTGTTCCTTCTATCTACTAAAGTGGAGTCTCTGGAGAGTCTCATTAAAAGGAGAAGATGGCAATGGTTGGGGCATGTCTGTCGCAGACCTGATGAAAAACTGATAGGAAAGGCTCTGAAATGGACACCCCAAGGAAAGAGGAAGCGAAGCCGCTCCAATGAGACTTGGAGACGTACCGTAGAGAGGGGCCTAAAACAGAGAGGACTGTCCCTCGAGATGGCCCCAAAGGCAGACAGGACCAGGTGGAGATCCCTTGCATCACCTCAAGTGCCAGCAGGCCCGGAGAGGATTGAGTGAGAGTGAAAGAGTATCTGCAGCTATGTGGTATATTGGTATGACACACGCTTTCGGATCGGAAGGTCCTGGGTTCGAGCCTCGCTCGGCGCATAGTTGAGTCCTTGGAAAAGGCTCTTTGCTCACATTCTCTCACCGTACTAAGGTGTAAAATGAGTATCTGGCCGTTAACAGAGTTGTCTTTCTTCGAAAAATTGTAATATCGCCTATTAGTAAAAGTAGACCAAGTAAAACATATTTGAATCGTTTGAACAGCTGGGTGACAAGGAAAGAGAAGAGTACTATTAGTTTTCTGAGGTTATCTGATCAGAGATATGAATGGCGTACCATGATCACCGATGTCTGGCACAGACTTGGTACTTGAAGAAGAAGAAGAAGGCGTGATGCCCAATCCTATATGTTAAATTTTCCTGTTGACCAGGGAGCCCTTGTAAAGCGCTTTGAGCACATTTAATGGATATTGCGCTAAATAAAAGCTCAAAATATCTCACTCTGCTTACCATGCAAGCCGTGTTATGATAGTTGTCATTTCTGATGATCTCCAAATTTGGGCTCTTGACCGATGTGTCGGCAACCTTCACATGAATCTCCTGAAGTCTCGTAGCCTGGCCTCCGATGGGTAACTCTGAAAAGCAGAAAACGGTAGGGGCTGCCTGAAGCCTGTGATCGTGAAAATACTAATGAAAGAGTGAAAAATGGAGAGGCTTCGTTTTGGAACAAAACATACAATGGACGTTTTGGGTACAAACCCTTCATCAGCACAACAATACACAAATTAACGTGGAAATCATACTGCAACCACCGTTTAATACAGATAAAACAAGTTATTTTGCATTTTATTTTTTTCCACGTTAATTTGTGTATTATTGTGCTGACGAAGGGTTTGTACCCGAAACGTCCATTGTCTGTTTTGTTCCCATACAAAGCCTCTCCATTTTCATTCTTTTGTTAATGGGTAACTCTGAGAGGAATATTGAACGAACGTTGAACACACCAAAAAAACATGTTGGGCTCAAATCCCTTCTCAGGCAATAAGAAAATAGGTTAAACTGTTCTTCTCCTTCTTATTCATATTTTTCTGGTTCTTGTTCATCTTCCTCTTCTACTCCTCCTCCTCCTCCCCTTCCCCCTCCTCCTCTTCCTTCTACTACTACTACTACTACTACTACTACTACTACTACTACTACTACTACTACTACTACTACTACTACTACAACTACTCCTACTACTACTATTACTACTACTACTACTACTACTACTACTACTACTACTACTACTACTACTACTACTACTACTACTACTGCTACTACTACTGCTACTACTACTACTACTACTACTACTACTACTACTACTACTACTACTACTTCTACTACTACTACTACTACTACTACTACTACTACTACTACTACTACTACTACTACTACTACTACTACTACTACTACTACTACTACCACTTCTTTTTCTTCTCCTTCTCCTTCCTTTTTTTTTTTTTTGGTAAAAATGAATGTAAACAAAAATGTCAACAACATAAAATAACACATCACTCTATATTATCTGCAGCCAAAAAAAAAAAATCGAAGTTCAACTATTTTTTCCGTATTATTCGAGAGGACTTCATTACAAAAACTAAACATTGCACAAAAAGTTGTTGATTAACTCTTTGAATGTCTTACTGTCATCCACGTTCCCGTATCCAAGGACGCGACAGTCTTCCAAGTCGAGGTAATGCGCAGGGGTCCGATCGTTGGGCAGGCAGGCGGGCCTCACGCATCTGTCATCGAGAAACAACTTGGTGGTCAGACTGGCAGTAAATAACGCGTTGGCTGCACTTCCTGAAATGATGAGGATGTCAAGAAATAGTATTTTAAAACCCTCTGCAAACCAGCCATTTTCAGGATTTTCCCCAAAACTTCACACCAAACTAACACAAAAATATATTTTTTTTTATCACTCAAACACAATGGTAGGCTAGTAAAGTTCTTGCGATATATAATTTCTTTATCAAAACACGCTCTACAACACACTGTTCATTTTCTTTAAATGTTATGATGTACAAAAGAAATTCGAACAAGAAAAATGTTGGTTGCATCGTAACGAATGTGATGATCTTCCTATAGTTGGTAAGGAGAGGGTTAAACACACGCTAAACAGCAGCTTTTATCTTTTGTTTTGTGCGGCTATGTGGTCTAGTGGTATGACACTCGCTTTCAGATCGGAAGGTCCAGGGTTCTAGCCTCGCTGCGCATAGTTGAGTCCTTGGAAAAGCCTCTTTACTATTTACCCACATTCTCTCACCGTACTGGGGTGTAAAAAATGAATACCTGGACGTTAACAGCGTTGTCTCTGTCCGAAAAATTTGTAATGTCGCCTATTAGGCGTTATTTCCCGTCCTACATGTTAAATGTTGCTGTTGGTCAGGGGCCCCTTGTAAACCGCTTTGAGCACTTTTAGGGGATATAAAAGATCATTTTTATTTCATTTATCTAGCGCAGTATCCGATAAAAAACTAATATCTGCTGTTCACAGTTTTTGGACCTGTTAAGATGCTATATCTGCTACAATTCTAGTGCTCGTAAAGTCTGTTGGATCTTGCCGAAAGTACTATGCGAAAAGGTAGGTAGAAAATTAAACTTGAGCTTTTGTGTATAACGCAATATCCACTAAACATGCTCAAAGCGCTTTATAATGGGTCCCTGACCAACAGTAACACTTACCATGTAGGACTAGTTAGGCGATATTACAACTTTTTTCAGACAAAGACAACGATGTTAACGGACAGGTACTGATTTTACACCTGAGTCCGTTGAGAGAATGAGAGTAAAGAGCTTTTTCCAAGCCTCGAACCCAGGACCTTCGGATCCGGAAGTGAGTGTCATACCACAAGACTCCATAGACGAAGCAATGCCTATTGACCGTCCCTCCCCCTCCATTAGCCTTATGGAGAAGAATGATAATGAGCATTTTTATATAGCGCAACTATCCACTAAACGTGCTCAAAGCGTCTTACCACGCCAACAGCAACACTTAATATGTAGGACTAGACATGACGCCAAATAGGACAGAGACAACGCTGTTAACGACCAGGTACTCATTTTACACCTGAGTCCGGTGAGAGAATGTGAGTAAAGGGCCTTTTCCAAGGACTCAACTATGCGCCGATAGCGAGACTCGAACCCAGGACGTTCCGATCCGAAAGCGAGTGTCATAAATTCCTAATCCATGAGCCTAATGGACAAGAACAAACCCAGACCCAACGAATGTCCAGGTCAGGCGCAGAAAATGGCCGGCAATGCTTTGGCCATAGCCTTTGGAAAAGAGTTCTGTAACACAACCAAGCAGGCTCTTGAATGAAATAGGGAATGAGATTAGCGGAAGAGTAGCGTCCCTTGATTGGACGTGACCTGACAGAGAGAACGTCAAAATGGTTTTGCGCATGAGTCTCTCTCGTCCTCGCTTTCGGTGAAATGTCTCATGCCGCACAACCAACATGACGTTCTCTCTCTAATAACTTTTCCGCTCGTGACTTCCAATCAAGGGACTCTCATTCCCTATACCCGCAGGACAAGAGGAAACGGGATCGT
>NC_088366.1:50648770-50683770 GCF_034508935.2 Berghia stephanieae | reverse complement strand
AAAGAAATATATTTTTGTGTTAGGTGGGTGTGAAGTTTTGGGGAAAATCCTGAAAATGACTGGTAAGGAGAGGGTTAACCAACTCCACTCCTTTGTAAAACAAAAAAAAATAATAATAATAATACAAGACTTTAGATTTTAAATAGCGCAATATCCACTAAACTCAAAGCGCTTTACAAAAGGTGTCTGACCAACAGCAACACGTGACAAGTTTTAACAAGACATGACGCCTATTTGGCGATATTACAATTTCTTTCTGACCGAGACAATGCTGTTAACGGATAGGTACTCATATTACAGCCGAGTACGGTGAGATAATGTGTGTAAAGAGCCTTTTTCCAAGGACTCAACTATGCGCCGAACCAGGCTCGAACCCAGGACCTTCTGACCCGAAAGCGAGTGTCATACCACTAGACCACATAACCGCAGGTATTACGTGCTCAAGTCGACGAGGTAACCTGATTCCAAAGGGGGGGGGGGGGGTTCCTCGCACCTCATTTACTTTTTTTGTCTTGCACTGTGTCCTATCAAAGTGACGCATTGAATTGAAACAGACAATTAAATCTCCACTCTTTCATATCTTTACCTTATACACCAATGCCTGGCACTGGAGAGGCTTTCGGGAAAAAAATATCGACTGCACCCGCGATCGATCTTGGTCCCTTTCCGTTGTGAAACGAGTGTTCTACCAACTGAGATAACGGGACTCTCCTAAGGGTCATTTTAGTTCATCGATATTTGAGAACAAAGAGTTTTCGGGATAAATTTTTAAATACGTGGAATTTTAAGGGAGGGGCATTATGAAGGTTTGGTTTATTTATTTTGTTATTTGTAAAGTGCTTTGAGCACATTGAGTGGATATTGAGCTGTATAAAATCTCAATTATTTTTTTAAAATTTATTTGTTTTTATTTTATTTTTTTATTTGTATATATTTCATTCTTCATTTTTTGGAGGGGAGCAGGTGGGGGGGGGGGGGGGGGGGGGTTATTTTCCAGTCTTTACCATCTGTTTCTCAGAGACTCTAATAGTGACATCTCGTCTCAACCCGGTATTAAGTCGGGATGATTAAGATGCTGAAAATGGAATTTGTAGAATGGAATTACCTTGAGTTTGTAATGCTTTATAGAGGAGAATGAATATCGTATTTTACTGTGCTAAATACCAACCTTTCATATTATTGACCAGTTTAACTATAATTTGACTTTTTAGCATCTGGTCCATCCCGACATAATACCGTTTTGAGACGAGGGGTCACTAATTGGGTTTTTACATTATGATTTTAAAACTTTCAGGGCAAAAATCACTGTTGTAAGAAAGAAAGAAATCCGAATAGTTTTGTATCTATGTAGCATTACCAGAGACAGCCATGCATGAAATGGGCCGTTGCCTGGTGATACCCATACCTTTCGGATTACAACGGAGGTCACTGGACAGTTGATGAGGTATCAACAGGTCTGGGGGTCCCAATAGCTCAGTTGGAAGAGCACTCGCTTCACACGCAAAGGGACCGAGATCTATCCTAGATGCAGTCGAAATTTTATTCTGACCCAACCCCCTGTCTACACAGCAGTGAATGGGTAACTGATTCCGTTAGATTTGACGAAACTGTACATAGACTAGCGTCCTATCCAAAGGACAACACGAAACTGTTATAGTCCGTTTCACGCTATAAAAGCATGGGATAAACTCCGGCTCCATGGACCGAATGACTCTGAAGGACTGCTAATCAACAGTTCTCCTGTCCGATCCTCAGTGACGGCAGGCTGATTGTTTTTTTTTAGATGTTCTTTTCATGCGGTTTTTCTTTCTGCTTTGCCAGGCACCTCTTTCCTAGTGTATATTTTACACCAGTACCTGCTCCCGAATTTGTAATTTTGGTGTTCTCAAGACGAAATTGTACCTCTTCGTTGTCGCCCAATTCACCATAATAATAATAAAATATTTTGGAAATCTATATTCTGTGTCTCTTTTTCAGAATCTATATACATATATATAAATATATAAATATATATATATATAATAATAATAATAATAATAATAATAATAATAATAATAATAGTAATAATAATAATAATGATAATAATAATAATAATAATAATAATAATAATAATAATAATAATAATAATAATAATAATAATAGTAATAATAATAATAATAATGATAATACACATTTATACAGCGCTCATTCTCGTGAAAAACACAAGGCCTGTGCACTTTAAGATGTAAATTATCAAATTTGAATATATATATATATATATATATATATATATATATATATATATATATATTAAAGACAAACCTTCCCTATACTTAGTTTTTATATGTCATCATACATTCTCTTTAAAATGTAGAACCAAATCATCTTGTTTCCTTACTCAATCCATTGTTTACAAAACGATCGGTCTGTACAAATACGTATGTTGTAAGACAGGCCATGTATTCTTCTCGTCACGGCCCTGGAGACCCATGAATGTCAACAACGTGCAGATTCGATTCGCATTGTCATGGGAATGGAACATATCGGCTCATCAAATCCAATATCCCGATCATTGTTCGATTTTTTTAAAAACAGAAGCTTCCAATTTTATTACGCAAAATATACACCTGCGGCTATGTGGTCTTGTGGTATGACACTCGCTTTCGGATATCGGAAGGTCCTGGGTTCGAGCCTCGCTTAGCGCATAGTTGAGTCCTTGGAAAAGACTCTTTACTCATATTCTCTCACCGTACTCAGGTGTAAAATGAGTACCTGACCGTTAATAGCGTTGTCTCTGTCGGAAAAAAAAATATTGTATTATCGCCCTACAATCGTCATGCCTCGTTTTACATGTTACATGTTGTTGTTGGTCAGGGACCCCTTGTAAAGCGCTATGAGCACGTTTAGTGGATATTGCGCTATATAAAAGCTCCAATACTGTGTGGTTACAAGTCCATTGGTAAAAGAGACAATATGTATGTTTAAAGCCTGCTCCAAAGGATCAACTCTTTTCAAAAACATGAGCATTTTTATGGCGCAATATCAACTTTACGTCCTCAAAGAGCTGTTAAAAAGTTGTTACTCATGTTCAGTCATACAGGTTAACTCACTCAATCCTATAAAATTTTGCTACTTTTCAAAATAGGAAAGAAATGTATTAAAAATTAGCATGAGCATAGAAAGAGGTCTGATTTTATTCAACTACCATTAACATGTAAAAATTAAGAACATTAGCTTTGATACTACGCCTAAAAATTTTCTCAGAAAAATGTAATACATAGGCATGTGGTAAAAGTAACCCCGGGTAAACTACGGATATAGTCGGTGTTAGGGTTGAGTGAGTTAATCGTTGCTGTTGACTTGGAATTCTTGTAAAACGCTCTGGGTACGTTTGGTAGACGATGTGCTAAACAAATTCTCAAACTTTTTTTTTTTTAAGTTAATCATTCTTACTGATGAAGTCTAAGCAAGAAAGAAAGAAAGAAATAACAAATATATTTGGGTTATGAATGCGAGGTGTTTATTACTCACAATAATAAATAATCATTGATATCTAAAAATAGTATAGTTGACTCCTATAGGGGACAGCAGCGTGGCTCAGCGGTACGGTCTTTGCTTCGTACCCGAAAGGTACCGAGTTCGAGCACACACCGCCGCTGCGCTGTGTGGCCTTGAGCAAGTCACATCACCCTAGCTCAATTTGCGCCGCTGTACTGCGTCTGACGCCTGGGTTATTCCAGTTTTCCCTTGGAATCGACCCTAAAGACAAAGTTCCCCTATGGGATGAATAAAGGGAATTTTATTTATTTATTTATTATATATATATATATATAATATATATATATATATATATATATATATATATATATACATACAGACCTTAATTGATATTTATTACAATATTAACAATTAATTTTTAGTCATACACATAGTGTGTATTCTATTGACAAATTAGTTAATATATTTATAGATATATATTTGCAGAGAGAAAAGTCTAGTTGATCACTGAAGATCGGGCACTGGTTTAAATGGATGGGGGGAATGATAAATCGGAGAAAACAATAATGACGTAACGAATTAAAAAGATTATAACATCTTCTGAAAAAGTATAAAATACTAAACCCAGAACTTCTCGGGCTCAAAACACTTTTTCAGCTGTTAACAAAAATATTAAAAAATGCGAATGCATCACTTAAATTCTAGATAGACATCAAAATGATATATAATTTCTCTGCCATCTTTTTACATTTTAAGTCATGTGTTCATTCATGTTTTGCTACTCTGTGTTCTAGCTAGTTGTTTTCATATACATAAAACTGAGCATTTTGCATTTTTGAATCTTTAAGGATTATTTCTTGTGAGGATTTCTTGAGGATTTACCTGTTAGAAAGGTATTGGAGTGTTTTTGATAAATTTGGCCTGAATTTGTTTTGTAGATTATCGTTAAGATTTCATAACTTAGAATGATGAAGATGAAGATGAAAGATATTCTTATTATTATGATGTCGATGAGGATGATGAGAGGACAATGATTATGATGATGATGTTAATGCTGAGGATGATGACGATGATATTAATGATGATGATAACAATGATGTTAATGCTGCAGATGATGCTGGTGATGATGATGATGATGATGATGATGATGATGATGATGATGATGATTATGATGATGATGATGATGATGATGATGATGATGATGATTATGATGATGATGATGATGCTGATGATGATGATGATGATTTTGATGGTGATACAGCACTGACATGTCAGGGGCGAATACTGTTGGTTGCGATAACGATGACAAATATGACATTAAAGGGAGGTAATCCCAACAGAATATTTATTTACACTGGGATTGAGTTGATCACAGATCTGCTTGTTTAGAAACGGTTTGAATAATAGAATTGAAAAGAAAAATTAAAAACAAAACAACAACGACAAAAATGAACTCCCCCCCCCCCTATCTCGGAAAAAAAACCAGCGGTATTATGTCAGGGTTATCAACAAGGCTGCCAGATGGCCAAGTACGTATGCAGTTTGGCCAAAATTGGCCACACACAAAGAATTGAGTATCTATTAATTCCAATTCATTTTTTTCCATTAACTAATTATCTCCTAGTTTAGTCGATATTCTTTGCTTATCAAAACAGATAAGTTCTTCAAGGGGGTCAGAGCGTGGCCATCGTAATGTTATGGCATGACACTGACGAAATATTGACGTCAAAATGCCAGTCTTTGCAACAAAAGAAAACAAATCGTGAGTTGTATTCAAAAGTTCAACCAATGAAATAACTTTCCATGAGCTCGACTAACGACAACTCACTAGGCGGTGTTAAAACCAAATAATGACGTCAAACTGCCAGTCCTTTTAGATTTCAGAATCAGGATATAACATAACGATGGCTACGGTCAGAGCATATCCATCGTTAACTTATAGCCTGACACCGTAGCCATCGTTATGTTATAGCCTGATACTGAAATCCAAAATGACTGGCAGTTTGACGTCATTATTTGGTTTTTGCACCGTTTGGTGAGTTGTCGTTAGTATTGCTCATGGAAACAAGTTATTTCATTGGTTGAACTATTGAATACAACTCACGATTTGTTTTCTTTTGTGGCAAAAGACTGGCATTTTGACGTCATTTTTTGGTCAGTATCAAGGCCACGCTGACACTGACCGGAGCCATCGTTAACTTATAACCTGACACTGCGACCCATATTTTGACGTCATTTTTAGGTTTGTGGACCGCCTAGTGAGTTGACTTTGGTAGTAGTCAAGGAAACAAGTGATCCCATTGGTTGAACTGTTGAATATAATTCACGATTTTATTTTCTTTTGTAGCCAAAGACTTGTCTTTTGACTTCATATATTGGTCAGTGTCAGGCCATGGGTTTTTTCGAAGGCCACTGTTCGTAGCCATCGTTAACATATTATAGCCTGACACTAGAACCCTCTAGAACTGGCAGCTTGACGTCATTTTTTAGGTTTGTATTTGCGTCTAGTGAGTTGTTGCTAGTAGAGCTCAAGGAAACAAGTTATTCAATTTGTTGAGCTATTGAATACAAGTCAAGATTTATTTTCTTTTGTGGCCAAAGACTTGTCTTTTGACTTCATGTGTTGGTCAATGTCAGGCCATGGGTATTTTTTCGAAGGCCACTGTCAGAGTGTTCATAGTGTTTGGCACGTAATGTTGTATTTTGGCCACTTTTGATGTCGAAACTGTTCACGAAGAACTCTGGCCGCTTTGCAACCCTAGGTTTGTATGGTATTGGTTGGGTATAGATAGAATGCGCTTGGATTAGAAGCTCACAATATTGCCATCCGGAAGTATAACGGACCAACACACAAAACTCTGTGTAACCATAAACTTTTATAGTCTGGATATTATAGTTAAGTGAGAATTACTCATAAACGCGGATGGCAAAAAGCAATAACAAAGACCTGAGTGGCGTCATCTTCGAACTATCTATAGACATAGTTGGTACTGTTGTTGTTAATGTTGCTCTTGTTGTTGATGATGATATTGTTGGCGTTAGTGGTGGTGATGGTGGTGGTGGTGATGGTGGTGGTGGCGGTGAGTACTCAAACATATCCATTAGTATAAACAGGTTCTTGTTGTGAGTGAGTTTGAGTGTTTGTATGCTGATGGCTGTTATAGTTGTTGTTGCTGTTGTTGTTGTTAGATGACGTAACAGCTGTTTGTACTGGCCCTCCATTCGTTGCTGAAGAATTGATGGTTTCCCGAAGGTTCTGTCTTTCCAAGAATCGAACAATGAGACGTGCGGTCGAAACGTACACGGATGACTGGGGAGACAAAGATGATAATATTGGATTAGAACAGGAATGCGCTTGACTCTATCTAGACATTGTAAAGAAGATATAATAGATATTATGTTAATTTAGCGTATGGTCACATTACTGATAAAACAGAAACGTGTGTTATGTTACCGTAAGGTCTCATTGCAAGATCAAAAAAGTGTGTTGTTGTACCTATTGTTGTATTGCATGATAAACGGTAGTGTCTTAATTTACGATACAGTCGCATTTCATGATAAACGCCAGTGTGTTAAGTTATGATACTGTCGCATTGCATGCATGATAAACGATAGTGTGTTAAGTTACGATAAGGTCGCATTGCATGATAAACGACAGTGTGTTAAGTTACGATACTGTCGCATTGCATGATAAACGATAGTGTGTTAAGATACGATACGGTCGCATTGCATGATAAACGATAGTGTGTTAAGTTACGATACGGTCGCATTGCATGATAAACGATAGTGTGTTAAGTTACGATACGGCCGCATTGCATGATAAACGACAGTATGTTAAGTTACGATACGGTCGCATTGCATGATAAACTATAATATAGTGTGTTAAGTTATGATACCGTCGCATTGCCATGATAAACGACAGTGTGTTGAGTTACGATACGGTCGCATTGCCATGATAAACGACAGTATGTTAAGTTACGATACGGTCGCATTGCATGATAAACTATAATATAGTGTGTTAAGTTATGATACCGTCGCATTGCCATGATAAACGATAGTGTGTTAAGTTACGATACGGTCGCATTGCATGATAAAGGATAGTGTGTTATGTTACGAGACGGTCGCATTGCATGATAAACGATAGTGTGTTAAGTTACGATAAGGTCGCATTGCATGATAAACTATAATATAGTGTGTTAAGTTATGATACCGTCGCATTGCCATGATAAACGATGGTGTGTTAAGTTACGATACGGTCGCATTGCATGATAAAGGATAGTGTGTTATGTTACGAGACGGTCGCATTGCATGATAAACGATAGTGTGTTAAGTTACGATACGACCGCATTGCATGATAAACGATAGTGTGTTAAGTTACGATAAGGTCGCATTGCATGATAAACGATAGTGTGTTAAGTTACGATACGGCCGCATTGCATGCATGATAAACTAGAGATTGCAAAGAATACTTACAGCCATGTCTAACACGGTGTCCAGGTCAAAGAATACTTACAGCCATGTCTAACACGGTGTCCAGGTCAAAGAATACTTACAGCCATGTCTAACACTGTGTCCAGGTCTCGAATCTTGAAGAACTTGCAATGGTTTTTGGGTGTGAACATGTAACGTTTTCCTTTGTGGGTCCCGTCACTGTCTCCCACTGTGGAACAAAATGATGGGTAAAGAATCAAAATCATGTGTGTGTGTATGTGTGTGACTGTGAGTGTGTGTGTGTTTGTGTGTGTGTGAGTGTGTGTATGTGTGTGACTGTGAGTGTGTGTGTGTGTGTGTGTTTGTGTGTGTGAGTGTGTGTATGTGTGTGACTGTGTGTGTGTGTGTGAGTGTGTAAGTGTCTGTATGAGTGTGTGTCCCGTCACTGTGGAACAAAATGATGGGCAAAGAATCAAAATCATGTTTGGGAATATTAAAATGAGCTTTAAAAATGAGCTTAATATAGCGCAATATCCACTAAATGTGCTCAAAGCGCTTTACAAGGGTTCCCTGGTCAACAGCAACATTTAACATGTAGGACGGGACATGTCGCCTGTTAGGCGATATTACAATTTTTCGGACAAAGACAACGCTGTTAACGGCCAGGTACTCATTTTACACCTGAGTACGGTGAGAGAATGTGAGTAAAGTGCCTTTTCCAAGGACTCAACTATGCGCTGAGCGCGAGGCTCGAAACCCAGGACCTTCCGATCCGAAAGCGAGTGTGGGACCACATAGCCGAATATATAATAAGTGGGAAGATGGTGTGAGGTCTCTCTCTCTCTCTCTCTCTCTATCTCTCTCTCTCTCTCTCTCTGTTTTTGGCATTTATGTGCGTGATTGTGTGACTGTGTGTGTGTGTGTGTGTGTGTGTGTGTGTGTGTGTGTGTTTGTGGGTGATGTCATTATCTCCCACTTTGGAAAAAGTAGTGTTCAATGAATCGTAAAGAATCAGAAAAAAAATATTGTAAATATCGCCTCACGTGTCGCTGCTACTCAGGAACCAACCCTTTGTAAAGCGCGTTGGGCACGAATAGTTGATATTGCGCTATGTTAAAACTCAAGTTTAATTTCCAATATCTAGCCCGTCCCGACAATCAGAATCACCGTTTTGCGACCAAGGGTTACAAATGTATGTGAGAGAAGGCAATGGTAACTGTCTGTTTAGCATTGGTAAATGTAAGATAGAAGTGCCGAAGTAAAAGAATCATACTGTAAAGAAAATAATGAGTGCAATTAAGGCTCGTAAAGCAAAACAATGTAAAATAGACGCTCGTGCTATTTCCTGTGCATTTTGTCTGTCGTGTGGCCTAAGTCTAGTAGGGCCGAAATGTCACCTTTCCTTGTTGCTTCGCTTTATGAGCCATATTATATTATTTATTGCCGCTATGCTGTACATCCCCCCACACGGCCTATCAAAGTGGTAAAGCCTTAAAAAGCGGTATACCGTAGGATGTACTTTACACTCGTTTGAAAAGCTCTTTTTCGTACTTCGAGACTTCTCAACACAAAGAATCTATCAAGGGACAAAAATAGGGAATTACTGCATTCCTCAAAAGCTTTTGTAAGGGTTACTTCCCTTGGGGTAGCGTAGCCCTACAGTACGGTCATTGCTCAGTACCCGAAAGGTACAGAGTTCAAATACCCGCTGCGCTGTGTGGCCTTGAGCAAATCACCTCGCCATAGCTTAGTTTGCGGCGCTACACTGCGGCTGACGCCTGGGTTATTCAAGCCTTCCCTTGAAATAGACCCTAAAACAAATGTCCCCTATGGGATGAATAAAGGGATTTTCTCAGAGGCGTGGCTATATTTGTTGATTTGGTGCCTGGCACCGCATCCATCTTTTACAAATAGATTACAGCATTTAAAATAAAATAAAACTGAGAGATGGTATCTATATACCGCTTCTTACTTATTTGAATAAGTCTTTTCTTATTATTTATTTTTCTTGATTTTGTATTTACAAAGTACAGTATGTTTTAAGTAATTTTTTATTTCTTCTGATTCTGGCACCACCTTACACTGTAAGCACGCCACGCCAATTGTGATTTTTTGTTTATTTATTGTTTCTCAATCTCCCTCGACCCCAACCATGTATTTAACACACCCATTGTCCCCAGTATGTAAACAATCTACTCACAAGGTGCGTCCAGACGCATGCCCACGTATATTCTTGCGTCATAATGCTCGCTGTCCATCAACCCTTTGTATTTGACAATACCCGTGAACGTCACTGGTTTGGCTTTAAAGAGGAAGAAGAATAAGTAAAGTTATAAATTATAATTGAGATAAACAAAATAAATATGACATTCATATTATTTTTTAAAAATTGTGTCTTTCCGCCACGACATCATAAGACATTGCGCCTAGGCATTCTGCAAGGGAATATTATAGATAATTCATCAAACAAGATGTCTGATGTCAACAGAAATCACCCATGTTGACCAAGTATGACATTCATATAGGCATCATAAAAGAAAAACGTATACACTATACGAGGCACTAAGTTTAAGAATTTTTGCCAAAATGGTGGTCATTTTCATCGATCTAAATTTGAAGGACGAGCTTTCTGGCCAAAATTTTAAATACTTTTTTTCTCCAGAGTACGGCATATTACTCAGAGTCCAGAAGAGTTTTAGAGTTTTTAGAAACTCCTACAAATTTGAATGAAATGCTTGTAATGATTACTCTGGACACTTGAACACAGATGTAACATGGATAATATAGAATGACAGATAATTACTCACGCTTTTTCCTTCCGTATCTCGGGGGTTTCTGGTTGACTTTGATGGACACCCGGTCTCCGATCTGAATGACCTGGTCAAGAATAGAATCCTTCTCAGACCCAGATAGTCTCGAAAGTGTCAACAACTGTTGATTCGTAAATTTACCACCAGCCCCGTCTGCGCAAGCGTCATGTGACCCAGATTCCGAATCGCTTCCGGTAGAGTGGCTTCGTTTGGAAACTTCGAAAGCGGATCTAGGTCGTGAGGCTGGTTTTCCCTCGGGGCCATCTCCATTGGTGAGATGTTCCGTGGATCTGTGTCGGCTGCTTTGGCAATGAGAGGTATCTGTGGTCAGATCGTCGTCCGTGCTCACCCCCAGAGAATATTCTAGAGACGGCTGGTATTGGAGTTGTTTGGAACTTTTTTCAGACGTGTAGACATTGGGTGGTGGTGGGGCAGTGGCGTGTACCATTGTTGTCGTCGTGGATGAGGTCTTTTTGTTTTTGTTTCGTGGGGATGTGGCCGACGATAATGCTGAATGGTTGTAGATGTTGTGGGAGGAAGTGGCACGTTTTCTATTTAGAAGATCTCCGTTTTTGGATGTACTACCTCCGTTTTGGTGGTGGTGGTTGGAAGAACCAGTACCCACGGAGTTATTATGTAAGACCCCTGTATCTAGTAGATGTAAAGAAGAACTCCTGTGGACTCTAGGAGAATGGGTAGAGTTATTTGAATGACCTTGCGATGTTTTCGCACGCTTTTGTTTGTTACTGAGTCCTTCTGTATCGTCGAGAAAGCGTTCGAGGAATATATAGGTGGACGATTTTGATTGGTCGTTGTTTGTGTTTTCAGCATTGGAGTTTTCTTTGCCGTTTGTCGGTTGGTTGTTGGAGTCGGGCGGGTAGGGGTGGTTGTTGATGTCGATCCCGCCACGATTCGTTTCGGCCATGGCTGATCTTGGTCGGGACTGGGCGAAACGGTTGTGGGGAGTAGGTTTTTGGGATGATCTGTGGAATAGCAGAAATTATAAGCTGGAGGTAAAGCAGAATTATTACAGATAATGATAAATGTAATAGATAAGCTATAATGGGTCAGTATGGCTCAGCGGTATGGTCTTTGCTTCGTACCCGAAAGGTATTTCCTTGAGCAAGTCACATCGCCTTAGCTCAATTTCCGCCGCTGCACTGAGGCTAACGCCTGGTTTATTCCATTTTTCCCTTGGAATAGATCATAGAAAAAAATTAATGGGATGAATAAATGGAATTATATTTTTATTTTATCATTTTAAACAATTATCTAACCAATTTTGTCGATGGGTTTGTCCCAGGAGTTTGAATACACATTTCGACCGAGACGGTTTACTTTATTTTCTTTTTAAGCATTGGCTAAGCCCTAACCAATTATAATACAAGTCTTGTCATTAAATCGAGCCTTTATATAGGACAATATCCACTAAACGTGCTCAAAGCGCTTTACAATGGAGTCCATGGCCAACAGCAACACGTAACATGTAGGACTTGACATGACGCCTGTTAGGCGATATTACAATTGTTTTTGGACAGAGACAACACTGTTGACGGCCATGTACTTATTTTACAAGTGAGAGAATGTGAATAAAGAGGAGCCTTTTCCAACGACTCAACTATGCGCCTAGCAAGGCTCGAACCCAGAAGCTTCCGATCCGAAAGCGAGTGCCATATACCACAAGACCACATAGCCATTAGCAGTCACTTGACACCGTAGTTGACGCCTTGTTTATATCACCTTTTTTTTCCAGATTGACTCTAAAGAACAATGTTACCTTAGCTTTATATAGCGGTATATCCACTAAATGTGCTCAAAGCGCTTTACATGGGTCCCTGGTCAACAGCAACATTTAACATGTAGGACGGAACATGCAGCCTGTTAGGCGATATTATAATTTTTCGGACTAAGACAATATAATTCAATAATTATCTTTATTTTTACCAAGGATAAAGAAGGTGAATTTATCCTTTAAATTTATCTTTTATTATTCAGACACACCAAAATCGGATGTTCAGATTCGGGCAGTCTCTCTTACCTGGTTTCTGGTGGGGACGTATTGTTGTGGATCTGCTTCAGCTGGTCCAAAACATTTTGTATCTGACGTAATCGCTGTTTTTCCACATCGCTTGTTGCCGTAGCACGAAGGTTGGACATGACACTCTGGGTGAAACAGAAACAAAATTCTTATTCATATTTAATTATCAAAAATAATTCTCGGAAAAGCCTCTTTACTCACATTCTCTCACCGTACTCAGGTGATAAATGAATGTATGACCGTTAACATCGTTGCCTCTGTCGGAAAAAAATGTAATGTCGCATAGCAGGCGTCATGTTTTGTTCTACATGTTACGTGTTGATGTTGGTCAGGGCCCTATGTTAAGCGCTTTGAGCACGTGTAGTGGATTATGCTCTCTCTCTCTCTCCCTCTCTCTCTCTCTCTCTCTCTCTCTCTCTCTCTATATATATATATATATATATATATATATATATATATATATATATTGTATATATATATTTTTTTAAAAGCTCCAATTATATTATTTTTAATAAAAAACTTTGAAAAACTTTCTCGTCAAAAACTTATTTTTGTGTTGTAGGTAACCAATGATTTATTGTAAACAGACATTACAATTCACATTGATATTGTTTCCCATCTGCACTTTCTTGAAAGTTTATATAAAACAAAACACATTTCTTTTGACTATTCTGTCACCAATGGTTGCCACAAACCTTTGCCTGGTCCAATGCCTGGCATTTCTGTAACACAAGCATATCCTTTCCACTCATCAGCCTCTTCAACGTGTCCACCTCACTCTTGGCGATTTCCAGTTCTTCCTTGATGCAGATGGCCTCCACGTCCTGGCGCTCTAGTTCCTGGTATTGACAGAAATGGAGGTAAGGAAATAGAAACATGTTATATATATATATATATATATATATATATATATATATATATATATATATATATATATATATTATCCATTGCTCCATTGCTACATGTCGAGCACTATTCCTATCATATCAACACGATTCAATATATATATATATATATATATATATATATATATATATATATATATATATTCAAATTGTACCTTTCTCTCTAACAACGCTGTTTCTTGTTTCATTCAATCTACATAGAGCACGTTTATTTCATGGTTTTTGTTTTATAACCTCCTACCCCCCCTCTCTCTCTCTCTCTCTCTCTCTCTCTCTCTATATTATATATATATATATATATATATATATATATATATATATAAATCTATATATATATATATATATAAATATATAAACCTATATATATGTATATATATATATATTATATATATATATATATATATATATATAAGTATCAATCCACTATTAAGGTGACCACTGTGAAATGCACCAATTGGAGGACCAAGCATATGTCTTGTTCAAATTGATTAAACTGTTCAATCTTTGTTCAAATGAGTATAGTTTGATTCCCTACAATGATTTATGAACACAATTCTGATGCTTGATGATCACAATGGTATATAGAAAATTACTCGGTCCCCCTAATGTTTTACTAAGTGTTTCTGTAGCTTTAAGGAGACATTTGGTAAAAACATGTTTTTAGGGAGACCACATTAAAAAACCCTTTTAGGGAGCCCAGTATATGTTTATATATGTGTATACCTAAGAGTGCATTTTCAAGTGAGCTACCACCAAATTGTCTAAAATAAAGTAAGTCCTTAAGATTAAGAGCTTCATGGCCATAGTGTCGAAGCTTATCCCAGTGTGCGTAGAGTGAAGTGGCCGAGCAACGCATTTACTAACTCCTGGGAAGGTCCATCCCTCAGAAGGGGCGCTCAGGGAAATAACCTGGGACACAAACACGGCAAAAAATATTCCCAGTTGCTCCGTGCGCCATTGTTTTTGCAGTCCCCGACCCCTTTAGAAACCTGACGACCCAGGTTAAGATCAGAGATAGAAGGGACCAGGCAGAGGAGTTTATTTGTTGTTGTTGTATACCACTGAATGGACTTGGTTTGTTTTGTTTTGTTTTTAAGGGTTTTACGGCGCTTGCAACACATTAAGGTCATATCAGCGCCAGTAAAAAGGAAGAAAATGGGATAGTAAAAAGTTCTGGAACTACAATTAGAGCACCCAAGAAAAAGTAAGGCAAAGGGGATTTGTTTCAAATAGGAAACAGTAGATTCCAAGAGCCCACTATCAAAGTACTTAGTTTGAGATCACCTAAACGTCTCATTCAGACACAAGCACAGGTCCCAACAAAGAGGGATACACTCAAATGTTTACAAAGCATAAATAATATGTAAACAAAACAATAAAGAGCATAACAGACAGATGATTTACAAGGGAAAAATATAATCTCCCAAAACTCGAACTATACATTTGACTGTTTCCCTCCCAGCCAGGTCCTGGACAAAACCAAGTAATCCCATCCCGAGACAAAGACAGAAAACAAGTTGGAAAACAGACATAGGGGGATAGAAGATGCAACGAGTACGTCCCTGCCCATTATGGGAAGTCGGGAACCCCACCCAGTGAATGGAGTTGGATGGATAGGACAGCAGATCTGATGGACACAATGAACGGCTTCAATCAACAGCTCATTCACTTTAACTTGCACAATGCTTGCTTTGGTTTCGTGGTAGACAGTTCGTCTGACGCCCGAGTTGCCAGGGTTCGAATCCATATTTGTGGCGATGCAGAGTCATTGTAAAAGTCTCATTTACAGTCTCACTTGTGTTAATTGGAGTACGTTACTGAATTGTAACAACGTTGTTCGTGTCCATATAAATGTACTACCAGCTGCACGTTGAGCTCATTGTGGGTTTTATGATACATCAAGCTCGTGTAAAATTATATTTACATTTGACCGAAAAATGATACATAACGATAGAAGTCTACAAATCATATTGCAGGTTTATTTCAGTTCCAAAAGCCATCACAAACATTCATCCACTGTATCACATAAGTCTTTGGTCACCAAATAAAAGCATGAAGTTTGCTATGTGTACAGTGCAACATAAAAGGATAGAAACAGTTTTACTGATAAAACCCTCAAATGATAACAAACCAATATGTTGTTGCTGGTAAGTTGCTTAATTGCATTTGTTAAAAAGCATAAACTGTGAAGCAAAAGTGTTGAAAATCGTTTGAATAAAGTTTAATGCAAAAAAAATAATTCTTAAGCACTTTATGCCGTTCTAATCTGTCGTTGCTGCATTTTTTTTCATTATTAATTATTATTATTCTGATTAAGGATGAGGGGATAAAGAAAGAATGAAATTAAATGCACAGAGGTGTCATTTCTTGACAGTCACCTCTAAAGATTGCAACTCTTAAAATTATCATAAAAAGAATAGTGAAATTTTACATTAGGTATCTAGAAAATGCTGAACATAAAGCTACATTGGCCAATTAAGTTAGGGTTAGTAGAAAGACTTTTTATTCTGCCATATCTGATTCTTTCAGATAGTTCTACATAGCTGCCAACTTTTCAAAAATAAAATAAGGAACGCTCATTTGGCCCGGGATGAGGGGCGATGTGTGCCGAAGCCCCGCCCCCCCCCCCCCCCTCCATCGAATCGCAACATATAAAAGTCAGCCTTTTTAATTACTATTACTAACACTAACAAGTTTGAGATGACAGAGGCTAGTCCAAATGTTGCTCAATTATCGGGTTTAGTACCAGCACATTTGAATCGTTAAAATGACACTTTCCACAATGATTGTTGTTTTGTTTTTAAGGGTTTTACGGCGCTTGCAACACATTTAGGTTATATCAGCGCCAGTAAAAAGGAAGAAAATTGGATAGTAAAAAGTTCTAGAATTACAGTTGAAGCATCCAAGAGAAAGTAAGACATAGGGGAACTGGGAACAAATAGGGATCAGATGTAGATTCCAAGAGCGTATCACCAATGTACTTAGTTTGAGATCACCTATAAGTCTTATCCGGACACAAGAACAAAATCCAACAAAGAGGAACACACTCAAATGCTTACATTATACATTAAAAAATAACAAATATAGTAATAATACATAACAGAGAGATGATTTACAAGGAAAAAAATATCATCTCCCAAAACAATAAATATGCATTTGACTGCTTCCCTCCCAGCTAGGACTCCGGCGAGGGCCAGGAAAAAAACAAGTAATCTCATTCCAAGACAAAGACTGAAAGCATGTTGGAAAACAGATATAAGGGGATAGAAGACACAGTGTGTACCTCCCTGCCCGCTATGGGAGCTTTCCACAATGAGATCAAAATTCAGAACGGACAATATAAAGAAAGAATTCAACTGCCTCAACTTGATAAGGACCAATACACAAGAAGCACAATTGTAAAATAAATGAAATAACTTAAGATGGTTAGAAATGCATAACTACCAACCTGGTACATCACTTGAGAGGGCGTTTTGGGGTAAAAATTAGGTGAGTTCAGATAAAAAGTAGACGATTGCATATATGTTTTCTTTCATGCAACATAATGGTCTTTAAGTAGTATACTATAATAGTAGTTATAGTAAAATGCACCTCTAAATATTAGAGAATTCCTACTTCTTTACTTTGACAAGATAAACACACCTAAAAATGGAATATACTTATTTTTCTTGAACCTAAACCGTTACAAAAGCTTGCTTGAAAAAAAAAAAATTAAAATCAGATGAAGATGTTTTTAAAGGGATTAAATTTGTATATTTCATAAATTAATAAAGGGAAATAATCATTGTCATCTTTAATCAATATAAGCAATTGATTTTCTTATTGAATACCTTCCAATCAAAAAGGTGGATTTAATTTTATTCTTAATTAAAATAATATTTGTAACAAATAGTGAAAGTATCAATACTATCTTAGAATATTCAAAGTATATCGAGGCTAACATCCATATCCTATGCAAATCTCCAATACATTATGAAAGGTTTGAGTAAAATACAGGCGTCATATAAACGAATGGAACTTTTTTAATTGTTGAAAATCATTTATGATAGAGGCATAATTCAAATTAAAGAGCTACACAAATGGAGATTATGCTCTCACTGGACACCAATAATAATGATAATAATAATAACAATAGTAGTAATAGTAATAATAATGGATCAATAATAATAATTCATTAGGCTCACATGGCTTTTTTACCACAAATTAGTCAAAAATTACAAAATACGGATTTTGAACTAAAAATAAGCACTTACGGACTCAGGAAGTCAAATACGGAACAAATCCGTTTTTAACAGAACGGTTGGCAGCTATGGTTCTACAAAGCATTTGTCTCTCAAGCTGAGCAAATGAATGTTCATATAATATAAAAAAGGATATTGCAATGATGAACAGATTGTACTATATAAAGATAAAACGTTTTTGTAAACCCCCAAAATATGTCAATAACACTATACAATACAATGAATGTAATACAAATCAAATTCATGATTGTCATTACACCGATTGAAACGCTCTTTCCCTTCTACATTTATTTCTTTCATTAAAAATCTTTGTCTTCACCAAACTAATTAGTGTACCTTCAGGGATTCCTTTTTGTGAAAATACCCTGTGGTGTTTTAAGAACAGAATAATTTCAGACTTTCTAGGTAATGATCCCCTTGAACCATGTGCTGAAACATCTTCGACAAAGTTTTTAAAATATGACTTGACTCTATCTGTATCCTCATCTGACCATGACATGTATCTCCGATTTTTGCTTGAATTCCTCTTGGGTTCAGTTTGTTTTGAAGAACACGTAAGCTGATTTGGCACTCCTGCTTCACCATCAAATATTTCTTCTTGATTTGCAGCTGTTACTATGGATGTTCCAAAATTTGCATTTGAGTCTCTATTCACTGCAGAGTCATTTGTTTCAATGTTACAATTTCCTTCCCCAGTGACCGATGCTGAGTTATCAATTTGACCCAAAAAATGACCAACTTCTGTTATTTCTCGTATTGCAAGTGGACACTGATAAATGTTTTGATTGATTGATTCACTGTGTCCCATATGTCGATAGAAGACATCTCTCTCGTGTTGTGGGACATCAAGTAAGGCAAATAATGTCGAAGCTCGGTGCCTGAATTTATCAGCTATTAACAACTGGGGTTTCTCTAAATCCTTTACTAAGGAAGTGACATATTTGATGGCAATGTAACCACTTACATGATCTTTGGATATTCCTGTATTTGGAAAAAGAAATGGGTTGTCTGAAATATCAACAGCTTTACGCTCCTGTGCAAGTTTCCTTAAAGGCTGAATTGTGTCATTGGGTATCAACACAGGGACCAACATCTTGCTTCCCTTTCCAGACTGATAGGCCAGCTTATACTTCTCAAGTAACGCTTTTTCCAGAGGATCAGTGACATGTTGTACAAGCTGGGGATCAACCCATACACCTGAATCTGCATCATTCCAATCTTTTAACAACATCCTTGCGGGTTCTCCGCCTCTCCTCACATTAAACATTGTAAGCCTAGCTACGATGACATTGCGAAGCCTAACAAACATATGTGAATCAAATAATTGATAATCATCCTCACAAATACGGACCTTCTCTTCAGTAATAAATTGCCGTAGCTTCTTTATATCATTCTCTAATGGCATCTCTTTGGGTTTTCTCAAATTTGTTCTCTTTGCTTCACATTGAACTCTGGCTGTAAAAAAAATACTATCCCAATTATAATCCAGGACAGCTTTGAACAAATCTATCTCTGCGGATTCTTCCATTTTGTTTTGCATTATATATTCCCCTTTTAAGAAATTAATTAACTTTTTCAATATAAATCCAATTGAAAGCTTCAAGCCTGCTTTCAATGTCCCATCCTCTTTCAAAGTCATTTCAGAAATGGTTTGCGATATTTCATTAAAGTTACGCTTCACCACGTCCTCTCCAGAGAAAGAAGGTTGATTTGTTCTCTTCCTAGTTTTTTAAATCAAATTTCCTAAGATGCGTAAATCACTCATTATAACTTTTCTCTCCTTCTTTGAACTTTTACTCCACAATTTTGTTCCTAACAATACTATAGCTTTGTCTGATCGACACAAATTTCCCACTTCATCATTCCGAAATTTGTCAAGAATATTCTCCTTTATTTCTTTACTTGCATTGGGAGCCACGGGATAAAATTTTACAACCCCAGTACACAGAGCATGCTCAGTACTACATTTCTTTTTGTGTTCATAAACCCTTCGTCCAGAGTAAAACCCCTTACAGCCAGCACACATAACAACTTCATGTGACCCTTGTGCTCTCTCACGCATAACTATTGAATTGTTTCTAGTGTTTGAATAAAAAATGCCCTTTTTCTTGAGATTCTCCATTGTTCTATCCCTTTCCTTTACAGGCTGTTTCATGGCCTCTGTAACTTCTGTCTCATCTTTGTGTTTCCTCATCAAATGCCTTGAGAGTTTTGTTTGCAACTGTCCACAGTATGGACAGGGTCTCCTTGGCTTTTTGTATTTCTCTGGAAAAAAAGAAGAAAATAAAGCACATCATGCTATGAACTATGAAAATAAATCAATAGACAGATCGTATGCACATCAGCTACATGACAGCGATAGAGAGGAATAGCATTCCAAATATTTAAGGCCTGGACAAGTAACTGTCATAATTCCTTCTTGTTATATACTTTTCTACCATCTATTCCTTTGGAAGAGGTATGTTAGATTTGTGGAGACCTCTGCCACATAACAAATCCAGTGAAAAGACGCCATATTTTTGTTTTGAAATAGAAATAAATAGATCAATCCACCCACTTCACTGGGTTCAGGGTTCCCTCTTCATTATAATCAAAATATGAACATAAATCGGAATAGTAACACATTGAAGTCTCATCTGAATACATAGATTGTCCTTTGTTGTTTCAGCGAAAAATCAGACAGAATGTCAAAAGAATTTTAGGTTTTTCCCCAACCACCCCTTGGAGGTATCAGTATCAGCGGAATGGTAAGCGTCATGTTTTTTACGTTGAGCAACAAAATTTACTCCAAATGCTTCACTCTACCCAGGCGGAAAAGCAATCAAGAATAGACCCAAGTCCTATCCAAAGACTAACATTTCATTTAAGATTATTGTAGGCCCTTGGCCAATCGACAAAATTCAATTCACATAAATTATTTACAACAATCAGAAATTAATTATATCAATAATAGTAATAGAATGCAATGAAGGCAATATCATAATAATAATAATAATAATAATAATAATAATAATAATAATAATAATAATAATAATAATAATAATAATAATAATAATAATAATAATAATAATAATAATAATAACAGTAGCGGCAATAAGTAACAATTAATATAGTAACAAAAGTAATAATAGACTATAGTTCATAGTCATAACAATGACTTTCTTTGTCATTGAGTGAGAAAACATCACCGGCTGGCAGAACAAACAGCCGACATCAATCAAACGTCCTCCAGACCGGTTGAGCATCGGCTTCATTAATTCCTTAAAGACTTCCCCCCAACTGCCTGAACGATGCTGATGCCCAGACAACTTAATCCTGATTTATATTTTGTGGGAATGAAATATGACATGTATATGCCGGAAATATTTCAATAACAAACACACTGTTCAGATAGAAAATATTTGAGTCTTGCCTTTGTTAATTGACACAGGTAAGTTAGGAAAATAAATGCTAGTAAAAACGATCAGCAAGTTCGTGAACACTGCTTCTCAACTCGAACATATGTTTTCATCAAATCTACACACATCATGTTGTGAGCTGAATTTTAATGATCTCAGTTGTCATTGAAAGGAAACCCAAGAATTTTAGAATAAAGAAAAATATTGAACCTGGAAGTCAAAAGGGTTTGTAGCACAGCAGACATTATCAAAGTATAATTTTAGTACCGACAAATTAAAAAGAAAATGTGCTTTTCTTTAAATGCTCCCAATCATCATATACTGTTTAGGTTGCAAGATTAATAAAAATGTTATCTACTCTGATTCTCGTTAAGTTTCCAGCTGGTCTGTGAAAAAAAGCATCATAGAAATACAAAGAAACAGTTTTAATATATAGATGGATTGTAACAAAAAAACCATTTTAACACTTACAATACAAGCAATTTAAGTCTATTACAGACAAAAAAACCCCCAATAAAATAAACATGAACATTTTTATGGCTGGTTTCACTGATATCACTCACACATTGGGGTTTCAGATTCTAAGATGTCCACCCTATCAAATTTGGATTTGTGCTTGTTATGTAAATGGTAGCATATTTTGCGACGCAGCACTGCCAAAACAAAAAAAATGCAATAACACAAATGCAGCACCATGGAGGGGGTGGAAGTTTTCTTTTAAAAGGAATGGGTAAATTAAAATTGATCCCACAAATATCAAAGGAGAAGAATGACAAAAAAAATGACTCACCATTGCACGTAACATGTTGGTTTGCAAGTGTATAGCATTCGGGTTGAACCTGGGTCCCAGACTGGCAACGAGGTTCAGTCTGTGATAGTTGTGGATGAGGCTCTGACTGAGTTGGGGAATGAGCACTAGGTTCCAGAGACAATGATGTACTCAGCATTGGGTACCTCACAGAGTACGTAGAGGAATCAGACTCGGAGTCAGCAACAAAATCGGGACCCTGTATATTTTGTGGAAAAGATGACAGATCAATCAATTTATTCATGTTGACAATAAACATGAAGAGCCATTGTTTAATAATCCAACTAAACAATTAGCTGGTTAATAATGCAAGTATAATAAAAAAGAGTTGAGAAAGGCAGACATATTGTCTAAGTATTTAATATGTTCAACTGTGCTTGGATAAATATAGATACACCAACCAGGGTTTCAGTAAACCGTTTTTAACCAACTCTTTAAATCCTACACCAGGACCAACAACTACAAAACAATTTTTTATATCACTACGATTCTGGGCATATAAACGGTTGTCATTGCAACAATATGAACTTCCTAACCTTGCAACTGCAATATAGTTAACAAAAAAAGTTGATAAACATTACGATGCAAGAGAATTTGGACAAAATGCGAGATCAAAAGTATAATCCCAACAGAAGCTATTTTAATTTTTCCTGGAAACGCATCATTTTCACATTTTGTCAAATAAAAAACAAACGACTTCAAATGTGAATGGCTCATCAATGAATATCACTTCAAAATATAACGAGGAAGGTTTAAAATAGTGTTATTGTTGGCGAAGTCCACTGCAAAGAAAAATTTTTAACAACAAAAAACTAGGAGATCTCACTGGTGTAAAACAGTGTTGTCCTTGTCCTGAAATATTGTATTGCGCCTAACAGACTGCAGGTCTCATCTTTTGTGGCAAATGTGTTTTGTCCACCACAAAATATGGTGATGTGAAGCATTTTGAGCATGGTGCCAACTGTGGATAAACGCTATACAAATGTTATGATTTTATTTTAATGTACATACTTACCACAAATGAATCATGTGATATGGAACTTTGTTCTGCATCACTTTCAGGCTCTGAGTTGGAGTCTATATAGAAAATAAAAACAACAAAAAAAAAGCTGAAGACTATCATGTGCAAGTTTTTCTCTAAACTCTTAAACAAAAAATCATGCCATCTTGTGCTGTAAAAGGATTTTTTTAAAATTATTTACCTTATGACTATTGTCCTTTGGAAAAAAAAGAAAATTAAGTCCGAAACCTTCTGGCTATTTTCTTTTAAATTTCAAGAACGTCAGAGTTGGCAAGGGAGGACGGAAATATAATTCCAGAAACCAATCTGTCTATAATCATATCCATATGATAGTTTTTCGTTCAAGATTCAGGTACAGTCCACTTAGGATAATCGCAATACCTTGGGATCATCGAAAATGTTGGGATTAACCAAAATTCAGTTTCCTGTCCACTATTTCAACATTTTACACATTTATTGTCAACTCAAACCAGTAAATAATATTCTTAGTCCACCACATACAGAGCAATTTGATTGAAACAAAAACCATATGGCAGCCCCGTGTAGATTTGTCAACCAAAAGCAGCTATGAAGCAAGCCGATATCTTATTCAGATTGGAAGAAGTTTCAATCTTTTTTCTCAACAATTCAACATTTGTCAGAGTTAAAGAGATTAGCCTTAATGAGAGACAATAAGCTCTCACCAAACTCATTGGTCACAATGCACAGTTGTTAATCCTAAAACAAAGGATATCGCTCAGTCTCTCTTTATAACTGTCATTGATAACCTGTTGTCAAGATTATGACCAGCCCCACCCCTCTTCTATTTAATGGCCACCGATGACGTCACAAACCCATACTGCAGAGCCCCGCCCTCTTTCGACTCTAACAGAGTGGTGACACACTACTGTAGCATTAAATCCTGCTCACTCTCGATTCTTCAACCTGTCACGATTTCATCCATGATGAAATTTAATCATGATATACTGTTTGATTTCTTGAATTTACCACTTTTAAAAAAACCGAAGTTTGTTGCAATTAACCAGTGACTTTTATATAGAATTATTTCCATTGCTTAGGAAATATTGTGATTAACCGAAAGTTGCGATTAAACGAGTTGCAATTATCCGGAGTGGACTGTAATAGTATTACACATCATGACTCAAAAAAAAAAAAAAAAGCAAACTATGTGTACCTAAATGTTATTCATTTCCTCATCAAATTACATTCTTACCATTAACATCATAGATCACATCAAAAGGGTTGTCTGGATTGACAGCAAGACATTTTTCAGGATTTTTAAAGCTCAAATCTCTCTGATCTGAAGTTACAAAAGAAATAGCATATTCTCAACATTAAACTATGATTTTGTGATGGCTGTAATATGGCATACTGTATGCATAAAGCAAGATGCAAAGACAGGTTTAAGTTTAAATTATTTTATATTCTTTTCAAAAATCCATTCTAGTTTTGCCAAAATAAAATAAACACGAGAAGTGTTGAGTTGGATAGCGCTAAAACTAAAAGTAGTAGTGGTAGTAGTAGTAGTAGTAGTAAACGACAGATCTTACTCACTAGTGTGAATCTACAGTCTACAGAAGTTCCCGAATTATCTGACTCCACTTCCAAATGACTGACTGACAAGTGACAATCATCAATCGGTGTGTGTGTGATTAGGTACTTTGGTAAACGTCCATTTGGCCCTCCAGCAGGGAGCCGATAAATGGCCTAGTGGCTGTGACCCGATTTTTTGGACTTTTGAGTGATGGGTCTCAGAAAAAGTTCCATAGATTTTTTGTTTATGGATGGATTTTAATGATTTATGTCTTATTTTCTTCAGGAGAAATTACTCTATCGTTTGGTGTAGTTTATTTTAAAATCAATGACAATTTAGTATAACTTTTGATTATGGATAAAATAGGGTATAATTTAGCTTTGGATAATTAAAAGATTAGAACTTGGTAAATCAAAATTTCATGCTGGCACGTTTATTTAACATCTTAACTTTTTTATAAAATTAAATTCAGGGCAAAGTTGTATACCGCATCCATGAAATTCGTTCCAGTAAAATCCTTAATCAAATCTTAGCGGTCATTTTAGACCAGTTTTGAAATCCAAATGGCGGTTACTACCGGAAATGCAACAATTTTCAGGTCACAAAGTCCGTCAGTAAATAACAAAGGCAAATAGAAGACCATTTGTCAGCCTTTAAACTAACACAACTTTTTTTCTGCTTATCTGATTTTCACAATTTTGGTATCATTAGAATCGTGTTGAAAAGCACTTTAAAATGATATAGGTTTCATTGAGCTCAATCCAATTTGAATTTTTTACCAAAGTACCTAGTGTGATGTCTACCCTATTGAAAATCTTAAATCAACTGTGATGTAATAAGAATGGCCAATAACTTACCATTTAAATTATCTCGGTGTCTCTTCAATGATGCCTCCAGCATCAATTTACCCCACGATGCCATAGACGTCTAGTTTGGAACTCAGCAAGTGACGAAAAAATACTTGCGACTATAGAGAGGACGTCCGTCGGCCACTCTCTTTGCAAGTCAGTAGTTATAAGATAATCCTTGGTTCTTGAAAAATATAGAAACACAGCGGTTCATTTAAAAAGACTATTTTGTAGATCAAGATATAATGTTAGGTATTGCACTTTAAAATCTCTTCAGACATAGAACGGGTCAACTTGACGTCTAGACCAAATCATTTCGAAGATCGATATGGCAACAGCAACGCCTGGAATGGAGGATTTAAATGCGGCATCTGACGATTCTACTGCTATGACAGAAGATGCTCCATTTCACGACGTCGAGATGGCTTCAACATGCTACTCAATAATGGGTTTGATGAAGCGTTTGACTAAGAACTAAAGGCCGAGCTGATAACTGATAACCACCTACTACTGACTTGCAGAGTGAGTGAGTAGTGAGTGCCGAGTGCCTCTTTATGCGCGAAATTGACTAAACATACGTTTCACGAAAAAAAGAGTTACTATGTTTGCTTGTCTCTTGTCACCAAGATAAGAATCCGGACCAAGATTCGATAAATCTGTTTCTAAAAATAGATTATAATTCGTATATCTTGTTCATTCCTCAGTTCATCAACTTTCACACAATTTTATATTAGGTTTTCATTACTATAAAAATCCATATAATGCTCTAGAATTTTAGAGAAAATTTCGGAAAGATATATTGCCTCACTATTGAAATATATCGATGAAAACACTGGTACCCCTATCGTACTTTTTTCAGGCGGTCACCTTATTGACCAACGTGAAAATTTAGGCATAACTCTTCTTACTGTGGTGTTTAACAAATAACTTCAATACTATGATTTACAATTATATATCCTTGACGGTTGGGTTGACAACCTTAAACTAAAAATAGAAAAGTGAATGTGCTAGAGGTCAAATCAATAGGGGGACCGGATTTTGGTCTCCCTATTGGTAAAGTACTGTAAAATGAACTAATAGGGGTTCCAAAAGTCTCCCTATCCGGTATTAATACATATATATATATATATATATATATATATATATATATATATATATATATATATATATATATAGTATTTGACCCAAACCTCAAACTGTAAATATATCATGATAAATAAAGATACCTAAAAATTTTAATTTTGGCAGTTTGAGAATTTCTATTCAATCTTCCTTAATACTTTTTTTAACATACAAAAACCACAACAGGATTTACCTTTAGCCAGAAAAATCATCCTTTAAATATCGATCGATTTTGTAAAAAAATAAATTTAATTTTAAATTTAAACTGTGCTTTTATATTGCGCAATAGCCACTAAACGTGTTCAAAGCGCTTCTCAAAAACATTCTAACCTGGGACTTTAATTTTATGGCCAAAACTTATAGCATGTGTTGTTTCTTTTCAAAGCACGAAACCTCCTTATCCTCTAGATTACTGTTTTCTTGCTACCCTTAAGAACAAAATTATTATTTGCTGTCAATAAATAAACTAGAATGCTCTCAATTAAAGATCAACCGTTTCTGGTAAAACACACTTCATTGTAATGTTTACACATATTCAATATGAAAATACAAATATTATTATTATATCCTTCTTGAAACAACACTTTCTTGAATTAAATGAAAGGCGATAGGCTTTGTGTTACTCTATAGTGACAAGAATAATATCTATTGTATCAGACCCTTGCAAAGTGGAGGAAAGGCTGGTCGATCCAGAACGCTTTGTATTGAAAGAGAAAACCAGAAAACAAGAAGAACGCAAATGTACAAAATAGCATCTGTCAACATGGGGGAGCGAGGTACTTTTAGATTTCGAAGGCAGAATGCAAGAATATAAGATTTTTGGACACCTGAGTTTGAAATTTCGAGCAATTTTCCAATGCCGAAGAAAAAAACAACAAAAAAGCTGTAGAACTGCAATGGTTTTGGGTTTTTACAGAGGATACTAGGGACAGCTCGTGGAATCCGAAGGGTGACTGAATGAAGAATGTATCAATAAAGATGAGAGACGATAGAATGAAATGGTTCGGACATATAAAGAGATGAGAGTTTTTGTTTTTGTTTTTAAGGGTTTTACGGCGCTTGCAACACATTTAGGTCATATCAGGGCCAGTAAAAAGGAAGAAAATGGGATAGTAAAAGGTCTAGAATTACAATTAAAGCATCCAAGAATAAGGCAGACAAAGGGGAACTGTGAACAAATAGGGATCAGATGTAGATTTCAAGAGCTCACTTTCAGTGTACTCAGTTTGAGATCACCTAAAAGTCTCATCCAGACACAAGCACAGGTCCCAACTAAGAGGAATACACTCAAATGTTTACAAATCATATATAATACATAAACTAAACATAATACAATGCACAACAGAGAGATGATTTACAAGGAAAAAAATATCATCTCCCAAAACTATAACAATACATTCGACTGTTTCCCTCCCAGCCAAGGACTCCGGCCAGGGCCAGGACAAAACTAAGTAATCTCATTCCAAGACAATGACAGTAAACAATTGGAAAATGGTATGGGGGGTATAGAAGACACAGCATGTACCTCCCTGCCCACTATGGGAGGTCAGGATCCCCACCCAGAAGAGATGAGAGAGGGAGTCGCTAGTGGTAAGGAAAGTATTGATATCTTAAATTCTTGGAAAATGTGTGTGTGTGTGTGTGTGTGTTTTGGTGATTTTGCGTTTGTGTGCTTGTATATTATCTGCATTTGTTTGATTATGATATAGAGCGTTAGAGAGAATGAACCAGGCAAGACAGTGAAACAAAGATATAGACAGACATAAATAACCTTGAGCATTTATTTGCGCAAAATTCACTAAACGTTCTCATAGCGCTCTGACGAACAGCAACACGTAAAATATAGAACGAGACATGGCGCCTGTTAGGCGATATTACTTTTTCCTCGAAAAAGACAACTCTATCAACGGCCAGGTACTCGTTTTACACATGAGTACGTTGAGAAAATGTAAGTAAAGAGCCTTTTTCCAAGGAGTCAACTGTGCGCCGAGCAAGGCTCTAACCCAGAACCTTCCGATCCGAAAGCGAGTGTTTTAACACTAGACCACATAGCCGCGCAAATAAACCAAATAATATATTCCATCCAAATGATTTTCCTACCCTTAATTTTTCCTTGTACTCCCTGGCCGATTTCCTTGATGCGTTCAGTAGGAGTCCCTTGTCCTCCACATCCTTCTGTAGCTCTCCAATCTGTTTGTCTCTATCCGCTATCTCCTCTTTTAACCTTGGTATCGTCTCCAGACCCTGGTGAAAAAAATCAGAGATGGTAGTTCATAAGTCATGTTGACAACTTTTAAAAACACTGCTGAGTGTGAACGTGGCTACTGTGTGAATGCATCGGCTATATATTATGAATTATAGAATCGTGTTGGACCTATAGAAGAATTGCAAGGATATCCTGGAAGGAAAGGAAAACAAATCATCAAGTACTCCAAACTTTAGGAATAACATCAACAACGATCATTTCAACTATTAGAAAGAGGATAACCCGATATTTCGGCCACACCAGAAGGCACGACTCACTACAGAAGACCATTGCAGAGGGAAAGATAGAAGGCAAGCGTGGTCGATGACGAAGAAGGACAAGCTGGTTTGGAAATGTCGCAGCGTACGTAGGAAGCCCCATAAATCAATGTGCGAAACTCGCAGATGAGAGAGAGAGCTGGCGAACCATGATCTCCAACGTCGTTTCCGACATGGAACATCGGTATAGGTAAAGAAGGATACAAATATGGTACGAATAGTGCTCGACATGTAGCAATGGAGCGAATTATTATTTTAATAATTACCACAATGTTGGAGTCAGTCGACATCGATGTTTCAGGCCTTTTCAGCCATCGTCAGGACTGTGTGTTACATGAGTTTGGTTTGTAACACACAGTCCTGACGATGGCTGAAAAGGCCTGAAACATCGATGTAGACTGACTTCAACATTGTGGTAAATATTAGAATAATATTATGAATTATAGATAGTGTGCGCTTGGCTAAGAAGCTCACAACATTGCCATCCGGAAGTATAACGGACCAATACACAAAACTGTGTGTAACGTTGAACATTTATAGTCTGGTTAATACAGTTAAGTGAGAATTACTCATAAACGCGGATGGCAAAAAACAATAACAAAGACCGGAGTGATGTCAACTTCATTCTATCTATAGTATTATATTAGAGAAGTACGGCCTATGGGGACGGAGTTAATCCCGGTGTTTGGAGCGTTAAAAAAGCACATTCCGCCAGATGGAAAAGACCCAGCTAATCAATAAGTGCTAGGGATGAGCTTGAGCTTTATCTACTGAACGTGCTCAAAGCGCTTTACAAGCTAACAGCAACACTTAACATGGAGGACGTTACATGACGCGAGTATCATACAACTAGACCACATAGCCGTACAGGGGTGGGTGGGGTTTCCAAAAAATAATACTTCGATTGCACCTAGGATTGAACCCGATCAATTTGCGTGTGAGGCGAGTGCTCTGCCAACTAAACTATCGGAATACCCCAGAGATATTATTATGATGTTGCAGATAAATGTTAAGGTTATCACATTCTCCATGGTGATTTCCATTTATCACTCTCATTACCAGCAATTTTCAGAATTTTCCCCAAAACTTCACACCCACCCAACACAAAAACAGACATTTCTTACTCAAACAGAAAATCAGCAAGCACATTCTATATATAATATTGTTTGGCAATATGAGATCTATTACAGAATGTCAAGTTTTTATTGCTATTGCAAAAAGAAATGAAATCTGGATGAGAAAAGTGACGGTTGCATCGTAACAAATGTGACGATTTTCCAATAGGTGGTAAAGAGAGGGTTAACATTCAAAATTACATTTTATCAAATGATGTGGATGCTACTGCTGTTCCAATGGCTAATTTTGCAATGGTATATTATTATACAATGGATGGAGAGAGGGGGAGAAGGATAGAGAGAGAGAGAGAGAGAGAGATGGGGGGAGAGAGAGAGGAAGATAGAGAAAGAAAGGAAAAAAGAAAGAAAGAGAGAAAGAGAAAGAGAGAGGGAGAGAGATAAAGAAAGAGAGAGGGAAAAGAGATAACGAAAGAGAGAGAGAGAGAGGAAGATAGAGAAAGAAAGGAAAACAGAAAGAAAGAGAGAGAGAGAGAGAGAGAGTGAGAGAGAGAGAGAGAGAGAGAGAGAGAGAGAGAGAGGGGGAGAGAGATAAAAAAAGGGAGAGAGAGAAAGAGAAAGAAAGAAAAAAAAAAAAAAGAGAGAGAGAGAGAGAGAGAGAGAGAGAGAGAGAGAGAGAGAGAGAGAGAGAGAGGGAGAGTGATATAAAGTAATGTTATGATATGATAGGCTTGAGGGGTACATTTGAATAGATAAGGATAACGTACCCTTTCTATATTTTCATTCTTCATGAGTTCATAGCGAACTTGGATCTTCAGATCTTCCAGTTTTTTCTCCAGGTTTTCAATTTTCAGTTTGGCCAGCTGAAATGTTTTTAAAAGGATAAAGTAATAATTAAAATTAGTATAAGTAGATAGACGAATTTAACAAATGTTACGTGTCGATACAATGGACTTGAACACGGGATTTAATAATGATGATGATGATAATAATAATAATAATAATAATAATAATAATAATAATAATAATAATAATAATGATAATAATGATGATGATGATGATGATGATGATGATGATGATGATGATGATGATGATGATGATGATAATAATAATAATAATTATTATTATTATCATTATTATTATTATTATTATTATTATGATAATAATTCCCTTTAATCATCCCTAAGGAGAAATTTTACTTTAGGGTCTATTTGTTTCAAGAAAAGACTAGAATAACCCAGGCATCAGCCGCAGTGCAGCGCCGCAAAGTGAACTAAGGCTAGGTGACATTCTCAAGGCGACACAGCGCGGCGGGTAGTCGAATTCAGTCGAACTCGGTACCTTTTGGATACGAAGCAAAGACCATAATATCGCTGAGCCACACTGTCCCAAAGGTATTGATGGGTAGTGAAATCAGAAGATGAACCAAAAATGTCAACATTTCATTTACCTGTAGTTCCTTGCAGACATCGTGGTGTTTTTCCCTCTCTCGTTCTATCTCTTTATCTTTGGCTCGACATTCTTGCCTGGAAACGAAAAAAGAAAACAGAACATGAAAAAAATTTAAAATGCCTATCAAGAACTAGAGGTGCCTAAATGAGCCAATGAGATGGAGAGAAAGGTAAAGAGAGTAAATGTGACTCATATATAATGGAACAACACAAAACAAAATGACGTTTCGGCCTTTGGCCTTCTTCAAGTAAACACTTTTAACTCTCACCTTACCAGCTATTTTCAGAATTATATATATACCCGAAACTTCAGTTTATTGAGAAATACTCATAAAAGCGGATGGCAAAAAACAATAACAAAGACCTGAGTGACGTCAACTTTGAACTATCTATAAATAACTTCCCTTCTATTTACGTCACTAAGCTAAGTAACAACAAAAAAAAAGGAAGCTCTTTCACGACCTGTTATGTCACCATAAAGATTTGATCCAGGAATAGGATCTTCTCTTATGGATCTTCCACTTAACATCAGATTGCTCTAGAGGTCGCTAACCTTTATGCAGATCAAAAAGAAAGTGTGTGTGTGTGTCATTCGAATGGGGACGGTTCTCAAGTCAGTCTGTGAGCTTTTGTAATAGAGCGCGCACGGTCCACTAAACGAGTTCAAAGCACTTTACAAGGCGTTCCAAGCCAACCAACACAAAGCAACACATGAGATATAGGAAGAGAAATGACGCCTGTTAGGCGATATTACATTGTGTTGTTTTTTTTGTTTTTTTTTTCCGACAGAGACAACGCTTTTAACGGCCGGGTACTCATTTTACACCTGAGTATGGTGGGAAAATGTGATTATTGATGTTATTAATTCCAAGGACTCAACTATGCGTAGCTTAGAGCGAGACTCGAACCCTGAACCTCTTGATCCGAGGGCGAGTGTCATACCACAAGACTGAATAGCCGCACTTTACATACTCAATCCGCTTTACAATTGGTAAGCAACAGATTATATCAAGACGGAGAACGAAACAAGACACCCGTGAGGCGCTAACAACGATGTCGCAGGCCAGGTTCTCATTTTTCACTTGAGTGCAGTGAGAGCTTTTTTTAATTTTTTATTCAGGGCTCCACTTTTCGCTGCAAAGAGCGGGATCGCACTAAGGAACACAATGCTGAACTAAATCGATTACTTTTAACCTGCTATATTCTAATTACGTCCCCGTGTGGTGTCCGGGGTCCCTCAACTGAGAGGGTACACGAATAGCCCAACGCCAAGCCAGCGTGTCGTAAAAGGCGACTAATGGTGTGTGATTCCCCCGTCTTTGAGTCACCTGGTCCTCCAGGTTGGGGGTTGGCAAAGGGTTAACACCCCTTTCCGTTAAACTCAAACCGTTACAGAAACGCAGACAGACAAACCAAATCCTTTTTTTAGCTTGGGCGACCGAAGAGTTTCTGGAATGACAGAAATTATGAAGGACAACAGACAAAGCCGAAAGGATTAAAAAAGCTGATATACAGAGAAGTGGTAAGACCTGGAATGAGAGTAAAAAGTTAGCTCGAGATAGAGAAGGATGGAAACTGTCTGTGGCCTATACCCTGACTCAGGGTGAAAAAGGCAATGATGATGATGATGATGATGATGATTCTAAATACAAAAACACGTATTAAAAAAAAAGGTGGCCTGAAAAAACTCGTCCTTCAAATAAATATCGATTAAAATTATCTTCATCTTGGCAAAACTCTGAAACCTGAGAATTTATTTTTTTTTTTTTTTGGTTGAAACGGTTCATATCACAATAATTATTTTGTTTCTTTCGTAATAGTGAGTCTTGTGTGCTATAGATAGATCGAAGTTGACGTCACTTGGCTCATTGTTATTATAATTTGCCATCCGCGTACATGAGTAATTCTCATTAAACTGGATTAACCAGACTAAAAGTTCATGGTTCCACATAGTTTTGCGTGTCGGTCCGTTATACATCCGGATGGCAATGTTGTGAGCTTCTTAGCCAAGCGCATACTATCTATATATTCCTAATGCAACGTCTAGTGCACTCAAGTTAATTGTATAGGAACCGTGATTGATCTATGTGCAGTCGATATTTTTTTCTGACTCCCCAGCAGTGATTGAGTAGCTGGATCTGTGTAAATCTGGCGGATAATACTTTGCGAAAAGATTAGCGTCCTATCTAAAGGATAACAAACAATGTCTCTTGTCCTTTTCACGCTATAGAAACCAGTTCCATTCGCCTATTGACTCCGAATAAGTTTTCTCGGATCTGTGAGTATTTTTATTTTACAAATAGAAATTAGCACAATTGTGACCCACCGTCTCTAAATGGTATTATGTCGGGATGACTTGGGTGCAAAAAAATTGAATTTATAGACAAAAACATGAAACTTGGGGTTCGTTTCGATTTGTTATGTTACAGAATGAAGACAATTTCTCACAATGCAAAAGCTCAAAAATTGGTATTTACTATCAATTTAATTCTAAAGTCACTTTTCGAGGTCCAATTCATTCCGACATAATACCGTTTCGAGACGAAGGGTCACAATTTTGTACTTACTGTAAAGCTTCTAAATTTCGTCGTGTGGAGTCGAGGGTCAGCTCTGCTTTGTCAACCTCGGACGCTGTGGAAGAATAAATGTAAAACATAAATTAAGCTAAGATTACAAACAATATAGCGCACTATTCTCCAAATGTACTCAAAGTCCTTTTACAATGGTTTACAAGCCAACAACAACAACATGTTACTCTTTCTTTTGGAATTACTTCAAAGTGTCGCAAACCGTAATGGTGGAACGTCTGACTGGTAATCAGAACGTCTGAAGTTCGATCCCCAGTCGAAAAAAAGACTGATTTTTAGGGTGGTTGTTTTCTTGCATTTTTCTTTCTTCATTTGTCTGGCACTGTTTCATACACACTTGTTCAGATCTTGAACATTTAATGTGCAGGACGAGACATGACGCCTGCAAGGCGCTATAAAATATATTTCTTCACAGGCAACACTGTTAACGGTCAGATACTCACGCAGGGGTTCGAGAATCTTTTAATATTCTCATTAGAAATTTTGACTTTAAAACTCAAAAATTCAATGTTTAACCCTCTCCTTACCATCTATAGAAATCGTCACATTCGTTACGATACAACCAACCTTTTTTTTATTCAAAGTTTTCTTGTACATCATAAAATATTTTTTTTTTTTAATGAACAATACGTTGTAGAGCATATTTTAGTAAACAAATTATTAATGGCATTTAATTTCTGATATTGTGTCAGAGTGATAAAAAAAATATTTTTTATGTTAGTTGGGTGTGAA
>NC_088366.1:50633770-50643770 GCF_034508935.2 Berghia stephanieae | reverse complement strand
CCGGCTCGCTCTTTCTCTATCTTAGTCTCTCTCTCTCTCTCTCTCTCTCTCTCTCTCTCTCTGTCACACACACACACACACACACACACACACACACACAAACACACACTATCATTTCCACTATTTCTACTAATCTATATTATGTCTATCTGACTTCTATTTTATTATTTATACTTCTCCCTATCTTCTTATCTATCTTAACCCACCATCTCTCTCTCTCTCTCTCTCTCTCTCTATCTATCTATCTATCTATCCCTCTGTCTCTCTCTCTCTCTTCTCTCTCCCATTGCCATCTTCCCCCCCCCCTCTCTCTCTCTGTCTCTCTCTCTCTCTGTCTCTCTCTCTCTCTCTTCTCTCTCCCATTGCCATCTCCCCTCTCTCTCTCTCTCTCTCTCTCTCTCTCTCTCTCTATCTATCTATCTATATATCTATCTATCTATCAATCTATCTATCTCTTTTTCCTTTTTCTTGTCTCAATCATCCCCCCCCCCCCCCCCCCTTTCTTCACGATTCTTTCTTTCCCAATTATCAATAATCAAACACACACACACTATCTACAGTTTCTTCAAAGCCCCGACAACACTTTCTATGTTTTCCTTTCATTTTTATCAACAGCTCAGCTCAATACATAATCCACACTCGATTCAAAACACAAGAACAACCATGTCATTGTCCACACGCTACGAGCTCGTCCGTCGATCGGTCCGTGAACCAGGACGCCAGGACGCACAAGTAAGGAAGCAAACCGCCTATCCAATATCTATAATAAAAGTTTTAAAGGTGACATCGATTTCCAAAAGCCAACCCTATCAAATTCTGATCAACATATCGAATGATATCCGATCAATATATCGATAATCGATATCGTATTGTCTACATTGGTTCTTTATTGTCAAAGAAGTTGTCCCCATACGATTATCGATAAATAAAAGTTTGTATCTATAATTTTTATTATTGTATCCCAACGTCTCAAATCGGTAATTTGAGCATTTAGAGCATTCATAAAGCGCAATATCCATTTTTTTAAAGTGTCCAAAGTACTTAACAAAGGATCCCCAGCACAGACCAACTCTAAAAATGTAGGACACGCATGACATGACGCCTGTTAGGCGATAGCTAACGTAGACATTGCGACTGATTAGTCAGCACAAGACACCTCTAGGGATGTGTAATTTAATACAGACGACACCCATCCCTCCGTTTATTTTGATCACAAAACAAGGAAGGGAAATAAATACTGGCTTTAGACAGCCTATATAAAATAGAAATTTAATTTTACTATTTTACGGAAATGGATGTCCAGGTCAGACGCAAAAGGTGGCGATGGGTTGGCCATACCCTGCGGAAAGAGTCCTGTAATAAAACCAAGCAGGCTCTCCAATGGAGCCCACAGGGCAAGAGGAAACGGGGTCGTCCAAAACAGACTTGGAGGAGAAGCCTTCACCAAGATTTGAGCGTCTCTAATCTTACCTGGAGTGAGGCAAAGGTCTGTGTCAAGGACAGAAGAAGATGGAAGAGTGCTGTTGAGGCGCTATGCTCGGCCAGGAGCCAAGGGGCATAAGTCAAGTAAGTCAAGTTATCCACTAAATGTGGATTTACAAAGGGACCCTGACCAACAGCAACACGTAACATGTAGAACGAGACATGACGCCTGTTAGGCGATATGACAATTTTTTTTCCGACAGAGACAACACTGTTAACGGCCAGGTACTCATAATTTTACACCTGAGTAAGGATGACACAATGTGAGTAAAGAACCTTTTCCAATGACTCAACTATGCGCTGCGCCGCAGAGAACGGGACTCGAACCCAGGACCTACTGATCCAAAGGCGAGTGCCATACTGGTGAACCACATACAGCACAATCGTTACTACGTGGGTTTTACAAGATGTGGAGTTTGGAACTTCATTCAAATCTCAATCAAACCCGAGATGAATCAAGGGGGCGAAGTGGCCGAGATTGGTTAAGACATGGCACTGAGACCCGGAAAGTCCCTGGTTCGAACCTCGCTTACGGCGCTTTCGTTTCTTTTTTCCTTGGGCAAGATTATTTTACCCCTAATTTGCTGACTTCCTGTTGACATCAAACATCCAGTTTGATGCATTATCTATATTCCTTCGTGTAATGCCAAGGAGACGATATGTATTGATCTAGTGAATAAATGCATTGATTTTAACTAAAATTTTAAAAGTTAAGTTTGTAATATTTTGTAATTATTCAATAGGATTCAATAGTCGTAATGTCATTTCCTTCCTAATGACGCATGGTAACTTAGCAACACTGGCTCTAAACTGTCGGAACAATGGCGGACGCCCTTATGAAATATTTCTCCGGCGAGCATAAAAGCGTATCTAGAGGGGAAAAAAATTTGATCATGTTTTGACTTTTACAGATTCTGGTCACAAGACATATGAAAAGTTCTAGCCAGCTTGAAGAATAAAAAGTAATGATTTTCTTTGTTTAGAACCAAGATGGCCGCTGTTGCCATCAGATTACTGAATCCAATGAAGAGAATCGGGTCCACGCCGACAAAGTACTGTTATGAGGCTAATGGTAACATTTTCACATTGAGAAAAGGTCCTAGAATTCATTGAAAACGAGATCAATGGTTGATTATGTTTTAAATCAGCTTTGAATTAAAATTTTATTGTCAGATTTGACGAACTGGTGAACAAATAAATACGTCAATGGTTGAATGGGAACCTAGATATGTTGAACATTTATGAATGGTAATTCAAAGGCTGTCATATTTTGTGGATGATTTTTTCCTGCATTTGTTTTCTTCTTCTTCTTCTTTTCTCTCTCTCTCTCTCTCTCTCTCTCTCTCTCTCTCTCTCTCTCTCTCTCTCTCTCTCTCTTTCTTTCTTTCTTTCTTTCTTTCTTTCTCTTCTCTTTCTCTTTCTCTCCCTCACACTCTCTCTCCGTCTCGTTCTCTCACTCTCTCTCTTCTCTCTCACTCTCTCGCCTCTCCCCTCTCTCTCTCTCTCTCTCTCTTCTCTCTCTCTCTCTCTCTCTCCTCTCTCTCTCTCTCTCTCTCTCTCTCTCTCTCTCTTACTTTTTTTGGCAATCTTTCAATATATATTTTTTTCAGATATTCACAATCATTATAGCATAAATAATATCTGTATACCAATATTCTTTTTTAAAGAGCGACCAATAAGGGCTTTATTCAGCAGCAATCGGCCACAAACATAAACGTTTAACAAGTATCTGTCTCTAACACTGCAGAGGCGGGAAAAGGAGAAAAACTATAAAATAACTAAAAATAACATGTCAGCCGTTCTATGAAAAAAAAATTTGGTCAGAAAACTCGTCCTCCAAATAATAAATTAAATTAATTGAGCTTTATATAGAGCAATATCCACTAAATGTGCTCAAAGCGCTTTACAAGGGGTCCCTGGTCAACAGCAACATTTAACATGTAGGACGGGACATGACGCCTGTTAGGCGATATTACAATTTTTCGGACAAAGACAACGCTGTTAACGGCCAGGTACTCATTTTACACCTGAGTACGGTGAGAGAATGTGAGTAAAGAGCCTTTTCCAAGGACTCAACTATGCGCCGAGCGCGAGGCTCGAACCCAGGACCTTCCGATCCGAAAGCGAGTGTCATACCACTAGACCACATAGCCGCACAATATCAATTGATTAGAAAATGACCCTCATCTTGTCTTCAAAATCTTCTAAAACTCTGGGACATCCTCGAAAAGTTCGTTGAGGTTTCCGGTTTTTGATTTTAGAATGAATGTTTGACAAGATGAAGGTCATTTGTGACCCCTCGTCTCAAAACGGTATTAAGTCGGGATGATTAAGATGCTGAAAATGGATTTGTAGCCAGAAATATCATGCTTACGTTGAGTTTATATGCTTTATAGAGGAGAAGGAATATCATATTTTACTGTGCCAAATACCAACGTTTCATATTTTTCACCAGTTTAACTATAATTTTACTTTTTAGCACCTGGTCCATCCCGATATAATACCGTTTTGGGACGAGGGGTCACATTTGTGATCCAACGTCTCCAAACGGTATTATGTCGGAATGAACCAGACTCTAATAAGTCAGATTAAAGATAAACTGGTCAAATATTTGAAGTATTGCTATTTAGTATTCTAATATATTATGATATTCATTCTCCTTAATAATATATAGAAACTCAATCCAAGTCTGATATTTCTAGTCACAAATTCAGTTTTCAGCATCTTAATCATCCCGACATAATACCTTTTTGAGGCGAGTATCACATTTATCGAATCGATTGATTTTTGGAGGACGAGTTTCTGGCCAAAATTAAAATATTATAATGGCTTTATTCATAGATCAGAAAATATAATTTTAAAAACTTGAGCCACAACAACAGAGAAGGTGGAAGTGATTGAATGAATTGTATGTTCGTGTATGGCTGTGTCTCTATTTGTAAATGTGTTGATGTTCATCCCATGAACCAAACTGAGCATTGTTTACCTCACATGAATTGCCTTTAATTTGGACAATACAGATTATTATTATTATTATTATTATTATTATTATTATTATTATTATTATTATTATTATTATTATTATTATTAGTATTATTATTATTATTATTATTGTTATTATTATTATTACTATTATTATTATTATTATTATTATTATTATTATTATTATTATTATTATTATTATTATTATTATTAAAGCGTGAGATTATTTCCGTTAAGAATCAACACGAATACTGTACGGTGTTTTATCAATAACAAACTCTTCTACTAAAACGAAAGACATACAAGAACATAAGATTAAAATTTCACCTCGTCATTTTTCATAATATGGAAAAGACTTGATATTCAGGAATTGACTGTCAAAGGGTTCTAAGTCGCAAACAGACAGAAATTGAGGGGATTTGTTTTGGTTGTTTTTTTTTTTTTTTTTTTGTTTTGTTTTTGTTTTTTTTCGGGGTTTTTTTTTTGGTGGTTTTTTTTTTGGTTTTTTTTTTTTGTTTTGTTTTTTGTTGTTGTTTTTTTTTCTTTGTGTGTGTGTTTTTTTTTGAGCTTTTTTATATAGCGCAATATCCACTAAACGTACTCAAAACGCTTTACAAGGGGTCTCTGGCCGATAGCAACACTTAAAATGTAGGACATGACATGACATGACGCCTATTAGGCGATATTACTATCATTTCGGATAGAGACAAAACTGTTAACGGCCAGGTACTCATTTTACACCTGAGGACGACAGTGAATGAATGTGGGTAAAGAGCCTTTTCCAAAGGACTCAACTCAACTAGGCGCCGAGCGAGCGAGCGAGGCTCGAACCTAGGCCCTTCCGATCCGAAAGCGTTCATTGATGTCATACCACAAGACCACATTATAGCGGCACAACTATATCAATTCTAAACGAAAGAGTGAAAATGGAGAGGCTTTGTATGGGAACAACCTTTTTTGTTCCCAAATGAAGCCTCTTCATTTGTGACCCAACGTCTCAAAACGGCATGATGTCGGAATGAACCGGACGCTAAAAAGTCAGATTGAAGCTTAACTTGTCAAACATTTGAATTATTGCTATTTAGCATTCTAATATATGACATTCATTCTCCTTTATAAAGCATATAAACTCAACGCAAGTCTGATATTTTTGGCAACAAATTCATTTTTCAGCATCTTAATCATCCCGACATAATACCGTTTTGAGACGAGTAGTCACATTTTCACTCTTTCGTTAGTATGTTACGATCACCGACTTCAGGCAGCCCCTACCGTTTTCTATATATTATTATCAATTCTACCTTTATATCCAAAACACATTTGACATAGTTGGTTACACACTTGAGAGGCTCTCTTAACCTTTGGACTCTGCAAGTTTTCTCCCTTTAGAACCAATCCATATACGCCAATCTTGTCTAGATGTTTTGTTTTTTAAAAATCATTTTTGCACCCAACCCAACGTCTACACAAAGAACCAAGAACCTGGATATAATCCTCTTGACTTGAAAATACGTTTTGAACATAATTCACTATCAAAAAGTGCTAAATCGCATTTTCGTCAATCAGAGCTGAGAAAACCCGACTTTTTTGGTCATAACTATGTGGTATTGTGGTGTGACACTCCCTTTCGGATCGGAAGGTCATGGGTTCGAGGCTCGCTTGGCGCATAGTTGATTGAGTCCTTGGAAAAGGCTCTTTACTCACATTCTCTCACCGTACTCAGGTGTAAAATGAGTACATGGCCGTTAACAGCGTTGTCTCTGTCCTAAAAAAATTGTAATATCGCCTAGTAGGCGTCATGTCTCGTCCTACATGTTAAGTGTTGCAGTTGGTCAGGGACCCCTTGTAAAGCGCTTTGAGCACGTTTAGTGGATATTGCGCTATATAAATAAAAGCTCAAGAAAAAACCCAAACAAAATCTCATTTTCTATCTGCATGCGACTTAGAAATTTTTGAAAGTCAATTCCTGAATAACAGGGCTCTTCCATATTATGCAAAATTACGAGCTGAAAGTTTAACCCTCTCCCCTCTAACCTGTCATTTTCAGGATTTTCCCCAAAACTTCACACCAACTAACACAAAAGTATATTTTTTATCACTCAAACACAATAGCAGTAAGTTCTTGTGATACATAATTTCTTTAGCAAAACATGCTCTACAACACACTGTTCATTTTTTAAAAAAAAAATTATGATGTACAAAAACAATATTTGAATAAGAAAAATGTTGGCTGTATCCTAACGAATGTGACGATTTTCATCTAGATAGTTCGAAGATGGCGTCACTCAGGCCATTGTTATAGTTTTTGCCATCCGCGTTTATGAGTAATTCTCACTTAACTGTATTAACCTGACTATAAACGATCTTGGTTACACGTAGTTTTGTGTGTTGGTCCGTTATACTTCCGGATGGCAATGTTGTGAACTTCTTAGCCAAGCGCATATTATCTCTTAGTCAAGCGCATACTATCTATATATAGTATGCCCTTGGCTAAGAAGCTCATAACATTGCCATCCGGAAGTTTTACGGACCAACACACAAAACTGTGTGTATCCATGAACGTTTATAGTCAGGTTAATACAGTTCAGTGAGCATTACTCATAAACGCGGATGGCAAAAAACTATAACAAAGGCCTGAGTGACGTCATCTTCGAACTATCTATAGATAATATGCGCTTGGCTAAGAAGCTCATAACATTGCCATCCGGAAGTATAACGGACCAACACACAAAACTGCGTGTATCCATGAACGTTTATAGTCAGGTTAATACAGTTCAGTGAGCATTACTCATAAACGCGGATGGCAAAAACTATAACAAAGGCCTGAGTGACGTCATCTTCGAACTATCTATAGATAATATGCGCTTGGCTAAGAAGCTCATAACATTGCCATCCGGAAGTATAACGGACCAACACACAAAACTGCGTGTATCCATGAACGTTTATAGTCAGGTTAATACAGTTCAGTGAGCATTACTCATAAACGCGGATGGCAAAAAACTATAACAAAGGCCTGAGTGACGTCATCTTCGAACTATCTGTAGATAATATGCGCTTGGCTAAGAAGCTCATAACATTGCCATCCTGAAGTATAACGGACCAACACACAAAACTGCGTGTATCCATGAACGTTTATAGTCAGGTTAATACAGTTCAGTGAGCATTACTCATAAACGCGGATGGCAAAAAACTATAACAAAGGCCTGAGTGACGTCATCTTCGAACTATCTATAGTTGGTGTGGAGAGGGTTAAAACGTTCTTGTAATATGTCTTGTATTTTAATAGAAGAGTTTGTTATTGATAAAACACCGTACAGTATTCGTGTTGTTTCTTCACGGAAATTATCTCACGCTTTATAGATAGATCGCAGTTGACGTCACTCAGGTCTTTGTTATTGTTTTTTGCCATCCACGTTTCTGAGTAATTCTTACTAAACTGTATTAACCTGACTATAAACGATCATGGTTACACACAGTTTTGTGTGTTGGTCCGTGATATTTCCGGATGGCAATGTTGTGAGCTCCATAGCCAAGCGCATACTATCTATAGTTGGTATGGAGAGGGTTAACACGTTCTTATATTATGTCTTGTATTTTAATAGAAGAGTTTGTTATTGATAAAACACCGTACACTATTATTCGTGTTGATTCTTAACGGAAATTATCTCACGCTTTATCGAATTGAATCAATCACTTTCACCTGCTCTGTTGACACGAGAGATTTAATTCACCAGGCACATTATAACCATAATTAATATTATTTTTTTAATTCCTTTTTTCTTAGATTTAATATTTTATAGCGGTATGCGGCTATGTGGTCCAGTGGTATGACACTCGCTTTCGGACCGGAAGGTCCTGGGTTCGAGCCTATGCGCTCGGCGCATAGTTGAGCCCTTGGAAAAGGCTCTTTACTCACTTTTCTCTCACCATACTGAGATGTAAAATGAGTACCTGGCCGCTGTCAGTGTTGTCTCTGTCCGAAAAAAAATTGTAATATCGCCTAACAGGCGTCATATCCTGTCCTACATGTTAAGTGTTGTTGTTGACCAGGGACCCCTTGTAAAGCGCTTTGAGCACATTTAGTGTATATTGCGCTATATAAATGCTCTATTTTTTATTTATTTTTATAACTATTCGGGGATAGACTCAGAACGTTAATTTAGCATAATATCCATAATTATTAATGTACGGCAATGTGGTCTTGTGGTATGGCACTTGCGTTCGAAATGGAAGGTCCAGAGTTCGAGTACCGCTCTGAGAGGCGCATACTTAATTAATTCCTTGAAAAATGTTCTTTATTAATTCATATTCTCCCACCGTACTCAGGTGTAAGACGAGTACCTGGTCACTAACAGCATTGTCTGTTCGATTTTTTTTTTAAATGGAATATCGCCTAAAAGGCGTCATATCCTGTCCTATATGATAAGTGTTACTGTTGGGTTAGGACCCTTTGTAAAGCGATTTGATTTGTTTGCTGGATATTGCTCTATAGATATTCTTAATATTTTTAAACAGTTAATCATAGAGACTAACAATTAAAATTCGCAATGCCATCATCAACACAATATTTTCATTAAATACAGACCCAATTAATAATTAAAGTACCTAAACTATACATAATATATTATGAACACACAGTCCAAAATATAACATTTCCAGAACATTATAACTGATATAAATCACCATTCATTCCCATACAACAAGGCAAGTTACAACCGGGACGTTAAGAGATGAAGTGAGTAGAAAAGTGCCAGAAGACAATAGAGAATAAAAATATTTTCGCGGCGGTGGTGGGGTTTGAACCTGCGACCTTATTGGTACGACAACTCCGCCTCGCCGGTGACAAGCTTAATCCACAACACTTCTATCTCAGATGGATAGACAGGTAGAATGATAGATACCATAAAACACATAGTTCAAACTATAACATGTCCAGAATATCATAACTATAATATTAATATATCACATTCCCTATTATAAGGATATTATAAAAGGGAAATTTACAAGCTTTATCCACAATTGTCTTCAATAACATTTAAAAATATGTTTAGCTGCTCTTCTGAATGACTTAAAAATACTTTAAGAATACATGTAGAACTTAGAAATACATTTTTCACTCCCGAATAACTTTTAAAAAATACTTCTTTTAGCAGTCCTGGTATAACTTAGAAATACTATTTGCACTCCCGAATAACTTTTTAAAAAAAAACTTCTTTTAGCAGTCCTGTATACCTTAAAAGAAACATTTAGCATCCCTGAATAACTTATAAAATACTTTAAACCCTAACATCAGGACCATCCAAATCATCAAAATAAGTCCACGGTTCGTTCGAATCACATCACTAACCAACTAACGTTTAAAAACAATTTAGAAACATTTAGCATCCCTGAATAACTTATAAAATACTTAAAATCCTAGCATCAGGACCATCCAAATCATCAAAATAAGTCCACGGCTCGTTGGAACCACAGCACTAACCAACCAACGTATAAAAACAATTAATTGTTGATAGCTCTCTCAAAACGGTGTCAACTT
>NC_088366.1:50621270-50628770 GCF_034508935.2 Berghia stephanieae | reverse complement strand
GACACACACTCGCTCGCTTTTGGTTTGGAAGATCCAGGTGGTTCGAAACCCAACCCTGAGAAGTCATAGTTGGGTCCTTGGAAAAAGGCTCTTTACTCACATTATCTCAGAGTGCTCAGGTGTAAAATGAGTCCCAGGCCGTTAACAGCGTTGTCTTTGTCGGAAATAATAAAAAAAACCATGTAATTTTGCCTAACAGGCGTCATGTCTCGTCCTCCATGTTAATTGTTGATATTGGCTTGGGACCCCTTGGAAAACGCTTTCAGCATCTTTAGTGAATTTTACTCTATAAAAAAGTTAAAGATTTTTTAAAAATGTTTTAAACATGTTCTTATTTTGGCTTGAAAACGTCTACTTTTTTATCAATTGATTAATATCACCAGGTACTCATGTACCCAGGTGTACGGAGAAATAATTTGAGTAAATAAAGAGCTTTTTTTTTCAAAGACTCAACTATGCACCGCTCCGCTCAGAGCGAGACTCGAACCTCGGACCTTCATATCTGATGAATACAATTGTCATATTATAATAATATACCACTTGTACGATAACGAGACACACACTTGAAAAGAGTTAAGATGAATAACTACGCCACTACCACATCATCTCATTCATCTGTGGTGTTTCAATCATCCTGATTTGTTGATAAAGGGGAAACCCGAAACGTTCATTTGATCTGTTTTTGTAATTAGATTGAAGCTTACATTCAACTTCACGTTATTATTAATTATTTGCTTGGTATTCTTTTATATTGGTGGCGTTTTTTTTTATCGATAATATATCAACACCTGCAAACGTTATTATATCAGCGTAAACCAGATGCGCAAAAAGGATCTTATTAAATGGATGCGACGGGTACATATATATGCAGGCCTGACATCATCATCATCATCATCATCATCATCATCAGCATCATCATCATTGCCTTTTTCACCCTGGGTCAGGGTATAGGCCACAGACAAACAGTTTCCATCCTTCTCTATCTTGAGCTAACTTTTTTTTTTATCTCATTCCAGGTCTTACCACTTCTCTGTATATCAGCTTCTTTAATTCTTCTGTAATTCCAGAAACTATTCGGTCGTCCAAGCTATAAAAAAAAGGATTTGGTTTGTCAGTCTGCGTTTCTGTAACGGTTTGAGTTTAACGGAAAGGGATGTTAACCCTTTGCCAACCACCAACCTGGAGGACCAGGTGTCTCAAAGATCCGAACCCACTAATTGACCTAGTTTACCATTGTGGTAATGGACGTAATTCTATGAATTTCTCGTAGTACGTGGCAGCTCTGGGTTTATGAAATAGATCTGTATTGGAATTCTTTTATCGCCATTATTATTATGTGCAGCTATGTAGTCTAGTGGTATGACACTCGCTTTCGGATCGGAAGGTCCTGAGTTCGAGCCTCGCGCTCGGCGCATAGTTGAGTCCTTGGAAAAGGCTCTTTACTCACATTCTCTCACGGTACTCAGGTGTAAAATGAGTACCTGGCCATTAACAGCGTTGTCTTTGTCCGAAAAATTTTAATATCGCCTAACGGGCGTCATCTCCCGTCCTACAATTTAAATGTTGCTGTATGCCAAGGACCCCTTGCAAAGCGCTTTGAGCACATTTAGTGGATATTGCCCTATATAAAGCTCAATTTTTTTTTAAATTACAGGAGTTAAGAGTTCTATTAGATCATCATAAAGAATCATTTGAAGTTGTTTTCTTTATGTCTTTATGCGTGCGCGCGCGTATGTTTGTGCTCTAGTGTATGTGTGTGCGTGTGTGTGTGCGCATGTATGTATGTGTGTGTATGCGCGTGTATGTGTGTGTGTATGTGTATACGCTTCAACAGTCGTAACGTCACTTCCCTCGTAATGACGCATGGTAACTTAGTAACTGGCTCTAAACTATCGGAACAATGGCGGACGCCCTTATGAAATTTAAATATTCTTCGACGAGCATAAAAGCGTATCCAGAGGAAACAAAAAACAATTATAAATTTGATCTTGTTTTGACTTTTTCACATTCTGATCACAAGACATATGAACAGTTCTAGTCAGCATGAAGAATTAAAAGTACAGATTTTCTTTGTTTAGAACCATGATGGCTGCCGTTGCTGGGCGACGTGACATCAGACTATTGAATCCAATTGTGAGTGGGGGTGGGGGGCGATTATGCGGGATTTGGTTTCACATGTTTTTATCTTTTTTTATTATTAGGAGAATTGTCTGTTATGCACTGTATTAATTTTGTTATACATATTATAATTATATGATTTGTAAACATTTGAGTGAATCCCTCTCAGTGGGGACCTGTGCTTGTGTCTGGATGAGACATTAATTGATCTCAAACTAGGTACAGTGGTAGTATGCTCTTGGAATCTACATATGTTCCCTATTTGAACCAATTCCCTGTTGTTTTCCTTTTTCTTGGGTACTTTAATCGTAATTCTAGAACTTTTTAATATTCTATTTTCTTCCTTTTTACTGGCGCTGTCATGACCTAAAATATGTTGCAAAAGCCTTTAAAAACAAACAAGCAAAACCCATTACAAGCCATAAATAACATAGGCCATAAGATTCTCGCTACAAAACCTATTACAAGTTTTATTAATGATGTGTTTGATAATGTTTTATATTGGTGTTTTTTAACGATATCTCAACACCTGCAAGTGATTAAAAATTACGTGAGGACAACACTTTGATGTGTCTACAAATCAAACGTGGTTTTAGATAATGCTTTTTGGTGCGGTCGAAAATTGTTATGAACTTTACTTTCATTATTTTTTATATTATTCTCTGACTCTACTGTAAAACGTAGTATCTCTCTCTCTCTCTCTCTCTCTCTCTCTCTCTCTCTCTCTCTCTCTCTCTCTCTCTCTCTCTCTCTCTCCCTCTCTCTCTCTCTCTCTCTCTCTCTCCCTCTCTCTCTCTCTCTCTCTTTCTCTCTCTCTCTCTCTCTCTCTCTCTCTCACACACACACACATACACACACACACTCTCTCTCTTTCTCTCTTTCTATCTTTTTCTTTCGCTCTCTCTCTCCCTCTTTATCTCTCTCTCTCTTTATCTCTCTCGCATACTCTCTCTCTTTCTCTCACTCTCTTTTTCTCTCTATCTTTCTCTCTCTCTCTCTCTCTCTCTCTCTCTATATATATATATATATATATATATATATATATATATATATATATATACATATATATATATATATATATATATATATATATATATATATACATATATAAATCTATCTATCTATCTATCAATCTAGATCTCTCTATCTATATCTCTTTTTTTCCTCTCTATCCTTTTCGCTCTATATAGACAGTTTCTCTTTGTCCGTTCCCAATTGGAAATATTTCTACTCCTTTCTCATATCCTTCTCTTCCTGTCAGACTTATCCTCCTCTTCACCCTCCTACTCCCCTTTCTCTCCTTCCCTCCTCCTCTTGCTCATCCTCCACTCTTCCTCATCCTCTCCTCCTCGTTCTCCTAATGATTCTTTCCTCTTCGTTGATTTTTCTCCTTTCTCTTCCCTTTAAAAAAACCGCAATAAATATTAAAACAATAGTTTTCCGTTAACCCTCTCCTTACCACCTATTGGAAAATCGTCACATTTGTTACGATGCAACCGTCACTTTTCTCATCCAGATTTATTTTCTTTTTGCTAGGTATAGCTATAAAAACTTTATATTCGGTAATAAAGACCATATTGTCGAACAATATTATGTATAGAATGTGATTCTTGCTTTTCTGTTTGAGTAAGAAATGTCTGTTTGTGTGTTGATGTGTGTAATGTTTTGGGGAATATTCTGAAAATGGTCGTAAGGAGAGTGTTAATCCATTCTCAGGAGAATTTGCCTTCAGGATATATCTTCAGACAAGCTCTTTTTGTTTGTTTGTTTGTTTGTTTGTTTATTTGTTTGTTTGTTTGTTTTTATGTTGGTCGGTGCTTGAGTTATTTTAGTTATTCAGTTTTATAAAAGTTTTTTCTTTGTTTATTTTCTTTTTAAATTGTTGATGGAATGCAAACAATTAATGAAAAGAACTGGATAACAAACTAAGTATCTATTCATTTCTTTCCCGACGGGATTTGAACCCGAAACCTACTACCATAAGACTAAAAAGCCGCCCAACTTACCCCTGATTTCCAAGTTACGTATCCTGTCCTCCATGTGTGAAATGTTCCGTTCCAACTTTTCCACTTGCTCCGCCTTTTTCTTGTTTTCGGTGCGCAGTTTCTCAGCCACATCCTGGGATCGTAGTAATTTTCGACTCGTGTCTGATTGGTTGCTGGTGACGTCATTTAACTGTTTCCGCAATTTCTGGAGGAAAAAAAGAGGGAAAAAATAGATTAATGTTGTCATTGAACGAATGTGAAAATTCCTCAAAGAATCTAGGCTTTCAAAAATAGTGTTGGTGTTAAAATTGTTCCATACAGTCAATGTTTAATTTTTTTCAACGATCACATAATTATTATTAGCTAATTAAAACAAAAATATAAAAACATTTTTTACAGATTCATACACGACTAACGTCCAAATCGTTCTTAAATTAACGGTACTTCTATTAAATTAAATTAAATTAAAATTAATTGAGCTTTTATACAGTGCAATATTACTAAATATGCTCAAAGCGCTTTACAAAAGGTCTCTGACCAACAGCAACACGTAACATGTAGAGCGAAAAAGAAGCTAGTTAGGTGATATTACAATTTATTTTCGGACAAAGCAAAGCCGATGCCGGCCGGGTACTCATTTTCTACCTAAGTACGGTGAGATAATGTGAGTAAAGAATATTTTCCAAGAACTCAACTTAACTATGCGCCGAGTGAGGCTCGAACTCAGAACCTTCCGATCCGAAAGCGAGTGTCATACCACATGACCGTATAGCTCACAAAACATCGTGGTATAACAATTAAAATATATCAGTCCATGTTCCTCTCATCTTTGCAAAAACTCTCAAACCTGGGACTTCACGAAGTCTTTCATAAAGTTTCGGGTTTTAGCGTTTTTGAGAAGACGAGTGTTCTTCACAAGTTCAATAAAACTCTATTTTGTAACGAGTGGTTAAGGCATGTGCCCCACCACCACAACACAGTTCTCTATCAATGTGATTCAGATGATAAAAATTGTGAACATATAGATAGTATGCGCTTGGCTAAGAAGCTCACAACATTGCCATCCGGGAGTATAACGAACGAAAACACAAAGATCTGTGCAACCATGGACTTTTGTAGTCTGGATAACACAGTTAAGTGAAAATTACTCATAAACGTGGATGGCAAAAAAAAAAAAACAATAACAAAGACAGGAGTGACGTCAACTTCAAACTATCTATAGATAGTTATATTTAAAACCAAGTTATTCCCCCTTTTCACTTACTTTGTTCTCTGCTTGTTCTTGGTTGATTTTCTCCTTCAGTTCATCCACTTCATCGCTCTTGGCTTTAATTTCCTTTTCCCTGAAAAGAGATAAGAAGAAAAAAAAGTTCTTATTTATATTTAATTGTTTGTTTGTTTTGTTTTTTTTTTTTGGGGGGGGGGGGGTTTTGTTTGTTTGTTTGTTGTTTTTTTTTTTGTTTTTTTTTTTTTTGTATTTTTTTTCTTCTTAACATTGCGTCTCTTTAAGTCAATAAATAAATGACAAAAATAAAAATTGCGGTTTTCTTTGAATGATCAAAATGGGAAGTCACCTACTTTCTGTCGTTGCTTATAAACACACAGTATAATATGCAATGTTAACCAAATAGCACATACTGTCATATTTTAGAGAGTGAATTACCGAAATGTCATTGTCTTGATCTGTTAAACTTTAATTTGACTTTTTAACTCTCTCCGTACCGATTATTTTCAGTATTTTCCCACGACACAATATACATTTTTCTTATCCAGATTTTTTTGTTGTGTACATCACAAAATTTGAAGAATGATCTTTGTTTAATAAATAAGAGCATAAAGTTGCTTTGTAAAGAGCTTGTTTGAGTTTTTAAAATTCAATTTTTCTGCTGGGTAAGCCTGCCGTTTTGTGGAAAATACTGAAATTGATGGGTAAGGAGGGAGTTAATCTATCTAGCTCGGAGAGGAAATGATGCCACCGAGCTAAACATAGTATGCACTTGGCTAAGAATCTCACAACATTGCCATCCGGAAGTGTAACTAGCCAACACACAAAATTGTGTGTAACCATGATCGTTTATAGTCTAGTTAATACAGTTTAGTGAGAATTACTCATAAACGCGGATGAAAAAAAAAAAAAACAATAACAAAGACACGAGTGACGTCAACTTCATTCTATCTATACAAGTCCACCGTAAGGATGCGGGGACGGAATACAGTTAGCACATCACGTGACATGCCGGATCGGTCGTGCTACGGTAGTTTAACGACCGAGCTTAATGGCAGACCGAATGATAATGGGAGTAAATGTGACTCATACATAGGGGAACAACGCAAAACGAACGACGATCCGGCCTTTGGCCTTTATCAAGTAACCACCATATATATATATATCAGATTGTTATAATAGCTGAAACATTATAGGTAAAAATGTGTGTGTGTGTATATGTGTGTGTTTGAGTGTGTGTATATGTATGTATGTGTATGCGTGCAAGGGAAGAGATAGAGAGATAGATAGATAGAGAGGGAGAGAGAGGGGGGGGGGGGAGGCGACAAAGAGACGAGGTAACGAGATAAAAACTATATATATATATATATATATATATATATATATATATATATATATATATATATATATATATATATATATATCAAGAATACGAAGGGGGGGGGGCGGAAAAAAAAAGGGGGGGGGGGGGGGGTGTTATGCCAGACGGCGATAGGAATGACGGAAAGTCGTGACATCTGCATCCCATGTATCTCCCCAACGATCATCAGATCATGGGATTGATGATGATGATGATGATGATGATGATGATGATGATGATGATGATGATGATGACGATGATGATGATGATTTAAAGGTATTTGACCTCTATAGGCCTTAACTATGATGATGCTGATGATGATGATGATGATGATGATGATGATGATGATGATGATGATGATGATGATGATTTAAAGGTATTTGACCTCTATAGCCCTTACTTATGATGATGATGATGATGATGATGATGATGATGATGATGATGATGATGATGATGATGATGATGATGATGATGATGATTTAAAGGTATTTGACCTCTATAGCCCTTAATTATGATGATGCTGATGATGATGATGATGATGATGATGATGATATGATGACGATGATGATGATGATTTAAAGGTATTTGACCTCTATAGCCCTTAATTATGATGAGTGAATGTGATGATGATGATGATGATGATGATGATGATGATGATGATGATGATGATGATGATTATGATGACGATGATGATGATGATTTAAAGGTATTTGACCTCTATAGCCCTTAATTATGATGATGATGATGATGATGATGATGATGATGATGATGATGATGATGATGATGATGATGATGATGATGATGATGATGAT
>NC_088366.1:50576270-50616270 GCF_034508935.2 Berghia stephanieae | reverse complement strand
AAGGCATCGAACATCGTACGTATGTACGTCCGCACCACCTAGGCCATTGAGCTATCAACCACTATCTTATAATATAATATTCCATAATCGTTCCCCAACGAGTTTGAAGAGTTGAGATATTATTAACCATTTAACTGCTGTATTCTGGAGAAAAAAAAACTCATATTTAAATATTTGGCCAGAAAACTCGTCCTTCAAATATTAATCGATTTAAATTACAATCATCTTAGCAACAACAACAAAACGCTCAAACCTGGACCTTTATCAAAAACTTCGCGAAGTCCCAGGTTTGAGAGTTTTTAACCAAAATGATGGTCGTTTAAATTGATCGATATAATTTGAAGTTCGAAATTTCTGGCCAAATTTTTAAATACTTGTTTTTCCAAAGTACGCCATTTTTACTTGTTAAGCCCCCTCTTAACAGAATTCCAATATTCAGATTGGTTAAATTTATGGCCTCTAGTTTATCGACCGATATCTCAAGCCTTCTTTCTACGCCGTCCCTTTCTAAAACTTTTCCCATTCTATGTCTTACTTACATGTTGTTTTTTTTCTTTTTCTTCAAACTTTTACTTCTCTATATATTGTCTCAGAGGTTGTTTCTTTTCTTTTCTTTTCTTTTTTTTTTTTCTTTCTTTCATTCTCTACTACGAACTAGTCGTGAAAGTTTTTGAACGGTTCTATAAAAAAAAGTCTTAAGTGTAGAATGTAGAAAATGCGGGCTATGAAATCTTGTGATATGATACTCGCCCTTGGACCGGAAGGTATACCGGTTCAAATCCGGTCCTGAACGACGCATTGTTGAGTCCTTGGAAAAGGCATCTTTTATTCACATTCTATTATAGTTCTCGGGTATAAAATGGGTACCTGGCCGTTAACAGCGTTGTCTCTGTCGGATAAAATTGTAATACCGGCTAACAGGCGTCGGCATGTCTCGTCCAACGTGTTTAGTGTTGCTCTTGGTTTGGAACCCTTTGAAAGAGCTTTGAGCACGTCTAGTGTTAAATGAGTCTTTCGTGCGACTAAAAAAAAAACAAAAAATACAGCACAGACTTTAGGTCAATATTAAATTCTCTCCCTTACCAGCGACTTTCAGAATGTTCCTAAAAAATATCCCAACCAAAACAAACATATAGGGAATGAAATTAGCGGAAGAGTAGCGTCCCTTGATTGGACGTCACCCATAGTCTGCGACGTCACCAGCTTAAAAGTGATTAGAGAGAGAACGTCATGTTGGTTGTGCGCATGCAGTCTCTAGTCCTATTAGGCGATATTACATTTTTTTTTTTCGGACAGTGACAACGCTGTTAACGGCCAGGTATTCACTATACACCTGAGTACGGTGAGAGAATATGAGTAAAGAGCCTTTTCCAAGGACTCACCTATGCGCCGAGCGACGCTCAAATCCACATACGTAATGTTTCGGGCTCAAAACCCTTCTTCAGCCATTATTAAAACAAACAAAAAAATATGCAATGAAAACATACATACATTGGTAACAAACAAAACAGTTCGCTATTTTCATTGTATTTTAGGATTTTGGTTGTTGTTGATCAGAAAGCGAGTTCCATACCACTAGACCACATAACCACACATACGTCTTTCTATACACACACACACACACACACACACACACACACACACACACACTACAGATAGTTCCAGCTTATTTTCAATCACCCAAAACGTCAAAACGCCAACCCATCAAATAAGTTCTTTATGGATAAATTGATACAAATGTCAACAGCAACACTTAACATGCAGGAATGGACATGACGCCTGTTAGGCGATATTACATTTTTTTTCCGGACAGAGACAACGCTGATAACGGCCAGGTATTCATTATACACCTGAGTACGGTGAGAGAATATGAGTAAAGAGCCGTTTCCAAGGACTCGCTTATGCGCCGAGCGAGGCACGAATCCAGGACCTTCTGATCAGAAAGCGAGTTCCATACTTCTAGACCACATAACCACACATACGTCTTTCTATACACACACACACTACAGATAGTTCCAGCATGTTTCCAATCACCCAGAACGCCAGAACGCCAAAACGCCAACCCATTAAATAAGTTCTTTATGAATAAATTGATACAAATGTCTGCAGCTGAAGAATAGCCAGCCATTCTGGAACACCGGCCCTGTTACCACACACACACGATAACGATAGAATGGCGTCAGCTATTTATAGATGAACTTTCTTTTGATATGTTTTAATCCATGCCGGCAATATTATACAGGCTAATCGTGGAAAAAGGAGTGGGGCGAGGGGGGGGGGGGGGGGGGGGGGGGGGGGGGGGGGAGGGAGGGGGGGGGGGGGGAGAGATCCCGATAGCTTAGTAGGTAGAGCAGTTGCTTAACACGCAAAGGAAATAACATCGATCTTTTCTTTCTTTTCTTTCTTTTTTTTAATTTGTGACCCTTCGCCTCAAAACGGTATTGAGTCGGGTTGGTTAAGATGTTGAAAATTGAAATTATAGCCAGAAATTGTGTTGAGTTTATATGATTTATTGAGGAGAATGGCAACCATATTTCAATTTAACATGTAGACGGGACATGACGCCTGTTAGGCGATATTACAATAATTCGGACAAAGTCAACGCTGTTGAAGGCAAGGTACTCATTCTACACCTGAGTACGGTGAGATATTGTGAGTAAAGAGCCTTTTCCAAGGACTCAACTAGCGCGAGGCTCGAACCCAGGACCTTCCGATCCTAAAGCGAGTGTCATACCACTAGACCACATAGCCGCACAAGGCTCTCCCACACGTAATTTACCTTATCTTTATAGTACTTTTGCCTTCTGGAAACCGTGTGGTCATAAATCTACCAAGGACATGCTTTATGGACAATTCAGCTTTATGTTTTCACTTTCTTCATTCGGGGCCATACATACTAGAGACAACGTCCTTAACACTTTCGGCTTTTAAACTCTCTCCTTACCAGCTATTTATTCACACCCACCCATAGAGAATAGATAGTATGCGCTTGGCTAAGAAGCTCATAACATTGCCATCCGGAAGTATAACGGACCAACACACAAAACTGTGTGTATCCATGAACGTTTATAGTCAGGTTAATACAGTTCAGTGAGCATTTCTCATAAACTCGGATGGCAAAAGACAATAACAAAGACCTGAGTGACGTCATCTTCTAACTATCTATACAGGACTCCAAGTAGTCTGTGCACCCACCCGACAGAAAATAAACTTTTCCTAATCAAACAAAAAAGTAACAAGTGCATTCTAATACAGAATGTTGTTTAGAAAAATGAGCTCTACAACACAATGTTTAGTATTTATAGCTATTATCAAAGCATTTCTTTACATTTTGTGATGTACAGGAGAAATCAGAATGAGAAAATTGTCGGTTGGATCGTAACGAATGTGACGATTTTCCTATGGGTGGAAAGGAGAGGGTTAATCTGACTGCCCCCCCCCCCCCCCCCCCCCCCCCCGCCCACCAAAAAAGAAAAAGGATATATAACAGCTTCGAAAAAGAACAAAATACCACATAACATACGCACATACGTAATGTAATGTTTGGGGTACAACCCCTTCTTCAGCCATTATAAAATCCAAAAACAAAATGCAATAAAAACTTAAATACATTGGTAAAAAAAAAAAAAAACAGTTCGATATTTTCATTGTTTTTTAGGATTTTTTTTTTTTGTATTGCTGAAGGAGGGTTTATAGCCCGAAACGTCCCGTGTTAGGTATTTTGTTCTTCTTTGAAGTTGTTATATTAATTTTTGTTTATTACTTTGTAGAGCCCGCAGCTTAATATCATTTTGGAGATAAAGATAAAGGGAGTAAATCAGTCTCCTGTTTTGTGTTGTTCATTCATGAGTCAGATTTACTCCCTTTGTCTTTATCTCCATTTTATTGTCTCATTTAGGCATCTCTATTCATTAGTTTTAATATCATTTTGTCTCGCGTTCATCCAAAGCACAACAATTAAACAAGACAAGAGTGATTTTTTTTTAAAAATAAAGGTTATTATAACGCTGTATTGGGAATCCCGATTGCTCAGTTGGTAGAGCACTCGCTTCACAAGCAAAGGGACCGGGATCGATCCCGGGTGCAGTCGAGGTATCTTTTGTCTGACTTCTATTGAGAAGATCTGAGGACATATATGGTTGGAGGGCCATGATCGCCGATGTCTGCAACAGGCCTGGCACTTGATGATGATCTGACACCAGTGCTTGCCCCATAATTTTGCATCGCTTCTTACTATTTCATTGTCATTAACTCTCTCCTTACCAGACATTTTCAGAATTTTCCATGAAACTGAAACTTCACACCCCACCCACCACAAGAATAGATTATTTCTACTCAAACAGAAAAGGAACAATTTACATTCCATACATAATAATATTGTCCAGTGTCTAATTTTTTTATCGCCATACCAAATCAGTTTCTTTATAATTTGTGATGTAGAAAGAATATCAGAATGAGAAAACTGTTGGTTGCATCGTAACGAATGTGACGATTTTCCTATAGATGGTAAGGAGAGGGTTAACCAATTATCTAAATGTTAAGTATACAATAGATATTGCGCACTGAGTATTATGTAATATACAATTCTTACAGTATTGCTTTTTGGAAATCCAGACGTGTTCCTAACCGCTGCAAGAGCTTGCGAGTGCGCGTTGGGAACAACGTTCGAATTCCATAAAGCATGAGTGAGCAATCATTTATTCAACCCCTCAATCCATTTCGTTTTCGTCATCTCTGAGTAAAAGACCGTTTCAAAAATATTTAATTGATACTTTTTTTTCAAAAATCTAATTTTAATTTTGGTGAAATCCGACGTTTTCTAATCTGACGTCAAAGTTTATTACTGTAAATATGATAACAATACGTATTACTATTTAGGGAGAGGGGTGGCATAACAACAAATATTGCACTAAAGCCAACAATATCTGGACAGTAAATCTTTAGATGGAACAATTAATTGGCATATAATTATCCCAAACACTCCTTGCTATTTCACTGCAATCAATAAAATTGTATTTTATAGGTACAAGTATACATCAAAAGATATAGCAATCCTAACAACAACCTACAGTATGCAGTTGGAGTGAGCAATATTCATGCTCTAAGTATATTCACCAACGATGACCACAATAACTTTTTTACTGTCTCGTTGAAATCAACAAAATATTGTATTATAAGTACAAGTTTACATCAAAAGAGATAGCATTAATGGCCACGATCTGTAGTAAACAACCGTTGAAATCAACAAAAAAATTGTATTCTTAGTACAAGTTTACATCAAAAGAGATAGAATTAATGGCCACGATCTGTAGTAAGCAACCGTTGAAATCAACAAAAAATTGTATTCTTAGTAGAAGTTTACATCAAAAGAGATAGAATTAATGGCCACGATCTGTAGTAAACAACCGTTGAAATCAACAAAAAATTGTATTCTTAGTACAAGTTTACATCAAAAGAGATAGAATTAATGGCCACGATCTGTAGTAAACAACCGTTGAAATCAACAAAAAATTGTATTCTTAGTACAAGTTTACATCAAAAGAGATAGAATTAATGGCCACGATCTGTAGTAAACAACCGTTGAAATCAACAAAAAATTGTATTCTTAGTACAAGTTTACATCAAAAGAGATAGAATTAATGGCCACGATCTGTAGTAAACAACCGTTGAAATCAACAAAAAATTGTATTCTTAGTACAAGTTTACATCAAAAGAGATAGAATTAATGGCCACGATCTGTAGTAAACATCCGTTGAAATCAACAAAAAATTGTATTCTTAGTACAAGTTTACATCAAAGGAGATAGAAATAATGGCCACGATCTGTAGTAAACAACCGTTGAAATCAACAAAAAATTGTATTCTTAGTACAAGTTTACATCAAAAGAGATAGAATTAATGGCCACGATCTGTAGTAAACAACCGTTGAAATCAACAAAAAATTGTATTCTTAGTACAAGTTTACATCAAAAGAGATAGAATTAATGGCCACGATCTGTAGTAAACAACCGTTGAAATCAACAAAAAATTGTATTCTTAGTACAAGTTTACATCAAAAGAGATAGAATTAATGGCCACGATCTGTAGTAAACAACCGTTGAAATCAACAAAAAATTGTATTCTTAGTACAAGTTTACATCAAAAGAGAAATCATTAATGGCCACGATCTGCAGTAAACAACCGTTGAAATCAACAAAATATTGTATTATAAGTACAAGTTTACATCAAAAGAGATAGCATTAATGGCCACGAACTGCAGTAAACAACTAGTTAGAATAACCAAGACTAGGGCTCTAAGCATCCACACAAATAGGCTTCAACAGTCATGACGTCACTTCCCTCGTAATGACGCATGTTAACTTAGTAACTGGCTCTAAACTATCGGAACAATGGCGGATGCCCTTATGAAATGTTTCTCCCACGAGCATAAAAGCGTATCTAGAGGGGGAAAAAAACATTATAAATCTGATCATGTTTTGACTTTTACACATTCTCATCACAAGATATATGAAAAGTTCTCGCCAGCATGAATAATAAAAAGTACCGATTTTCTTTGTTTAGAACCACGATGGCCGCCGTTGCTGGGCGACGTGACATGAGACTATTGAGTCCAATTATGACCACGACCTCTTCTTACTACTTCACTGCCATCAAATAAAATATTGTATTATAAGTACAAGTAGTTTACATCAAAAGATAGAGCATTAGTTACCACAGACTATATAGTAAGTAACCAGTTAGAATGACCAATATTCGTGTTCTTAGCATTTTCACCAATAATTATGATAGCAATCACGTTTTCTATCTCGCTGAAATCAACAAAATATTGTATTAAAACTACCGTCAACTGAGTTAACTGTGCCTTAAGGGGAAGTTTTGCCTCTTTAAAATTGGACCAATTAGAGTATATTATTTAATTTTGTGTTAATTATTTCCTTTGATAAAATGTTCAGTCATTTAATCAGGATAATAACTACAACAAAGCTGAGATGACTCAATATGTTCCAAATTTACAGAGGCAAAGTAACACTTTAAGGCTAAGTTACCCCAGTTGACGGTACCAGTTTCCCTCAAAAAATATATCACTAAAATGGTAAAAGACTACAGTAAGCAACCAGTTAGAATAAACAATATTCGTGCTCTACGCATCTTCACAAATTATGACCACAATCACATCTTACTACATCGCTGAAATCAACAAAATCTTGGATTGTTAGTACAAGTTTACATCAAAAGATATAATATATGGAGCAGCCGACAGTATACAGTCAGTTAGAATGACCAATATTCGTGCTCTGAGCATCTTCACCAATTATTATGATAACATTCACTCTAAGAATTCATTTTCTATCTCGCTGAAATCAACAAAATATTGTTTTAAAACTAGATACAAATTTACATCATGTTATATATCACTAAAATGGTAACAGACTACAGTAAGCAACCAGTTAGAATGACCAATATTCGTGCTTTTAGCATCTTCACCAATTATTATGATAACAACCACTTTTTTTTTCAATTTCGCAGAAATCAACAAAACATTGTATTAAAACTACAAGTCTACATCATGCTATATATCACTAAAAGTAAAAGGTAACAGACTACAGTAAACAAACAGCCTATTATGACCACAGTCACAACTTCTTACTTATCTCACTGAAATCAAACAAAATATAAAATAGTAAACACACAAATTGGCAACAACAGACTTTGCACACACAGACTAATAAAGACTACTGTATACAGGCAGTTAGACGAACAGTTCTATCGTTGGTTTCCATGTTCTGGAAACAATAGACAACGGAAACAATTGAAGACTAATTTTCCAAAACTCCTTAAATTCAACATTCCCATTTTGAGAAATGATTGAGAATTATCTACCCTTGAATATCCTTTTAAACCTATTGTCATATCATTGATTTTAATTAAACCTAAATTTAACATCAAATCAATTTTAAGAGAACTTTTGTCATAGCCGAGACTCCTAACAAAGGTCACAGTTTCAATTTTTTGCTCATGGAAGAGAAAAAATCTCCAAATAGTGTGAAAATGGACATAACCAGTTTTGGAAAATCCGTCTTCTATATTCTGCAACAATTGCCGTTACACTAGCTCCGGGATTACGATATTGTTTAACCACCTCCACCACCACCCCCCCCCCTCCCTGACTACAGTAATCGGAGGGGGGGGGGGGGTATGGCACCAGGAGATCTCCCCAATGGTTCCGGTCCATTGTGCCGGCATAACTAAGCTTTGTCTCTCTGTATCTCATGAGGTTTCCAGTGAGTCCAAGACAATACCAGTCTCTGTTCTTTTGTCGGGACGAAATCATTTATTGTTCCCGTCGGTGTTTTATTTTTTTTTATTTATTTTTTTTATTTCCTTTTTTATTTGGGGGGGGGGGGGCGGGGGAGTGGAGGGGGTAAAGCTCGAGGGCGTATAAATCGTAAAACAATAATAAGTGAGGGATTTGTCTTGTTTCAAAAATGTTTCTCATTGGTATGTTCTTTCTATGTTGTGGCTTTGTGGTCTTGTGTTATGACACCCGCGTTCGGATAGGAAGGTCCTGGGTTCGAGTCTCACTTAGTACATAGTTGAGTCATTGGAAAAGGCTCTTTACTCACATTCTCTCACCGTACCCAAGTGTAAAATGAGTACCTGGCCATTAATAGCATTGTGTCTGTCGGTAAAAAAAAAATGTAATATCGTCTAACAGGCTCAAGTCTAGTAATACACGTTACGCGTTGCTGTTGGTCAGAGACCCTTGGTAAAGCGCTTTGAGCACGTTTAGTGGATATTGCGCTATAAAAGCACACTTTTTTGGGTGTTTCTTTCTTTATCGTTACTTATTAAATCGAGCCATTTTAAAAAATTTATACTGAAATAAAAGGCCAACCGTTTGAATTTAAAATCAATTCTGTAATAACGCATCATCAATATGAATGAGTTTTTGTTTTATGTCTATTTTCCACTTGTTGGATTGAAAAGTCAAATATCGATGATGGGCGGATCAAACCTCTGAAGTCCCGATTTTCACGATCGTCGGATCAAATCTCTGAAGTCTAAATGCCAGCTTTGCGCACCATGTTTTATTTAATTTTAGGCGGATCAGACCTCTATTGTCATCGGATTAAATAAAACATGGTGTGCAAAGCTCGTATGTAGTCTTCAGAGTTTTGATCCGCCGATCTTGAAAATCGGGACTTCAGAGGTTTGAACCGCCGACCATCGATATGTAACCCACAGTCTCAACAGGTGGTACGTCGGGAGAACAAGATTTAAAACAACGGGAAATTGTAGTAGATGTCATACGATATTGTCAGCTATAAATTTCCCGTTTGGGATTGGAAGCTAGTCTATCGAAAAGTACTTTCCGCCAGATCAAACAGACCCAACTACTCAATAACTGCTGGAATTGCAGAGGGGTCAGGGAATTTAATAAAATAATTTTGACTTCACGCGGGGATCAAGCTCAGGTCTCTTTGAATATAAAGTGAGTGCTCTACCTACTGATGTATTGGGACCTCCAATAGTTTAATCTGATCGTTTGATTTTGCTCCTTTTTTATTTGTTTTTGTTTTTTGTTTTTTAATTGTTTTTTTTTTATTCCTTTTTTTTCTTTTACTAGTTATAATGTGCACTTGTGCAGTTTGAGAGATATGTATATTTCTTTCTACGCTTACAATGGCGGCTCGTGGTTTGAAAACGTCGAATTATTTCAGTATAAATACCTTTTAATACGTCATTATCAATTCCACGTTCTATGAAAGGTAAAAACAGACAAGTGTCGCCTATTTCACGGTTAGGTGTGTAATTTTGTGGTAGGCACCCATAATTATCTCAACAGGCATATTATAGTTAAGAGGTCACACACACACACACACACAACACACACACACACACACACACACACACACACACACAAGCAATGTTGGAACAGCATATTGTACAGGACACAAGAAGCTTCTACGACTAATGAACCGGAACAGCAGTCAAAGAAGAAGAAAAAATGGAAATGCCAATTATAACCGCTTAATTGGGAACCGTATATATGAGAACAATTGAATGCATTTTCAATAATTTCTAAAAATTGTTGCCTGAAGTTCGAAAAAGTGAAAAATACACGAGATAAACATTCATTTCAAGTGTTTTAACAGTTGAATTTTGTATACGTTTGTGATGCACCTTTATCAAGAGATGACAAGAAGAAGAAGAAGAAGAAAAGGATGAAGAAGAAGAAGAAGAAGAAGAAGAAGAAGAAGAAGAAGAAGAAGAAGAAGAAGAAGAAGAAGAAGAAGAAGAAGAAGAAGAAGAAGAAGAAGAAGAAGAAGAAGAAGAAGAAAAGGATGAAGAAGAAGAAGAAGAAGAAGAAGAAGAAGAAGAAGAAGAAGAAGAAGAAGAAGAAGAAGAAGAAGAAGAAGAAGAAGAAGAAGAAGAAGAAGAAGAAGAAGAAGAAGAAGAAGAAGAAGAAGAAGAAGAAGAAGAAGAAGAAGAAGAAGAAGAAGAAGAAGAAGAAGAAGAGGGGGAGTGTGAGTGATTTTGGGTTTTTTTTAAACTTCATAATAAATAAATTTCTTGTTTCCTATTATTTTGACATCAAAATATATTCCCTGCATCTTCATCACTTCCACATAACAGCATAGTGACACGGTTGACTTCCATTGTTTCCGATTAACCGACCTCCTCTTAATCAAGACTCCACTGTATTAAGTGTAACAAGCGAGTAAACACCCCCTCCTATAATCCTTTTTTCTCGGGAACATAGCGTAGAGTTACGGCCCCTTTTGTCTTGTGAAAGCCTCTAAGTTAGATAGAAACAAGGGGTGGATAACTCCCGAATTAATGCTAGACACGCGGGGAAAGGCCAAGACAGAACAGTCGACGTCAATCGTCACAGTTGACTGATGAAATAAGTGCCAATTAACGGTAGGTTGAAAATATCAAGGAGGTAAAAAAGGGGAGACAAAAGGGGGAGACCTAAAAATAAGAGGAATCCTTTCTGCTGAATTGTCCCCTCTTTCTATTTTTCTTATCCTTGTGTTATTTCAGTTTTTGTGAATTTTTTTTTTTTAAAGATTTTTTTTTTAATTCTTTCAAGTTTGTTTTTTTTTGGGTTATTTTTTTTTTTTTTTTGCGTAGGTTTTTTCCGACGCACACTTATTTGTAGGTCTGATAACCCAATTCCTTATGGGCTCATTGTTGTAATGGAAATCTTTATTTTTTAATGACGCAAACTATTGATTGTTAAACTAGGCCCATAAGTGGGTTCGAATGTCAGACCTGTGTATGTGTACACGTCGGTTTTACCCGAAACTTTAACACAAACATTTAAATAAACGTGGACATTCAAATCGTGGATATTATTCAGTTTTTGTTTCTTTTGCTTATTTTCTTTTTCTTTTCTTTTTTTAAATTTGGATTTGAACCCCCAAATCTCAAGGACTGACTCAAACAGTATACCAACAGATCCATGAACGACATCAACCCGTCATGGTTGACTTGATCCGGGTTTTGAACCGTGATGGTTCTAAGACTAACTCCTATGGAAAGCCAAAAACAGATAATATTCGTCCTCGATTCGATCAGATCCCATATTATTGTCAAGTCAAGCCGTCACGGTTGATTGAAGACACCAGTGGTGGTCAAGATTTCAAGGATAAGAAAAATAACAAGCAAAAGAATTGGTCACTTCATTTAGACTAGGACTTTGAGAGGAACAATATTGTGCATATATTATTATACCAAAGGACTCAATAGGTCATCTGTTTTGTGGTCAAGTCACTGCCATTTTGTTCTATTGGTCCCTCCGTTGGAACACAACATTGTCAAAAAAGCTCTATCTATCTATCTATCTATATCTATCTATCTATCTATCTATCTATCTATCTATCTATCTATCTATCTATCTATTTATTTATTTATTTATTTATCTATCTATCTATCTATCTATATATCTATCTTTCTATCTATCTATCTATCTATCTATCTATCTATCTATCTATCTATCTATCTATCTATCTATCTATCCATCTATTTATTTATTTATTTATCTATCTATATATCTGCCTATCTATCTATCTATCTATCTATATTATTTCTATCTATCTATCTATCTATCTATCTATTTATCAATCAATCAATCTATCTATCTATCTATCTATCTATCCATTTATCTAACTATCTTTCTATTCACATATATCTATTTATATATTTATCCATTTACCTTTTTATCTATCTTGTCACATATCTACCTATTTATCTATCTCTATATCTATTTATGAAATATTTCAAGTATAATTATGATCAACTACTACACTATTGTTTCGAGCATGCGCTCTAATCAGGAAGTCATGGTTTTTGTTTTTATAATTTATATATAATTTATATGAGAGCCTGTTTACAAAAACTAAATTTCAAACCACTAAAATTAGAATTATAAGGGGTATTTATAAAGAGAAAAAAAGACGAAAACCAATCCCAAAGAATTAACGATTTAACCAAAAGAAAAGCGAGTCAACCAAATTTAAACCAAAAACTAGGACCAAATTAACAAAAACAAAATCTTAAAAAATTAAAATTTACATGACAATATAAATAACCAATCATGATTCGAACCTATCAAAACTGTGTTAGTTAAGCGCTTTGCAGTCTTCACGTAAAGTCCTATGCTCCTGTGATTTATTAATACCTGTCATTAGAATTTCATTTTTTATCCGTCATGTTGGAGATAATAATTTACAATGTCACACATTAGGGGCAAAACTCTGGTTTGTAATTTCTTATCGTTTTGATTGTAAACCAATTTTTGGGTTGTATGAATCATCGCCCGAAAAAACACCGTTTTGAGACAGCGGGCCAATTATAGATCATAGACATTTAACCGACGTGCACGTATTTGCAGGTCTGATAACCCAAAGTGTTACGGCCTCATTGTTGTAATGGAATATGAATACTTTCAAACCAACGAAAGACATCGTCCATTACAACAATGCTAAAACGAGCCCATAAATGTATCCGGTTGTCAGGCCTGAAAATATGTGCACGTCGGCTCCAGAGAAAACAAAATTTGATATCATAATAATCATTAAATCAATTATACAGCAGAAGAAAAAAAAAAAACGAAACCGACAGTATAAGTCAAAAATTTTAATCAATTCAAATAAAATACTCACTTTTCAAGAACTTTCTGACTCTCCAATAAATTAGCGGCGATTTTCTGAAAAGCCGATGACGAATGCGGAAGTTGATTTTTAAACATGGCGGCACCCAATGCACCGAGAGCCGTTCCTCCTCCTCCTCCTCCTCCTCCTCCTCCTCCTCCTCCTCCTCCTCCTTGTTTTGAATTATTAGCAGCGGTCCTCGAGACAGTCAGAGCTCGTTGCCATAACGATTTTGTTCTGAGCCCCTTCATGGCGAGGCTACTGTTGTTGTTGTTATTGTTGTTGTTGTTGTTGTTATTGGGTGTTGTTGTGGATGCCATTATGGTTATTATCTCCCCCTGCCCTGCTTAGCACCAATACAATACCACGAGAGCAGTGATATAAATAGACACCGCCTACTTGAGATGTAATAATAATAATAATACGACACACTTCCGAGAATGTTTCCAAACAAAAGGTTTGTATCTCCACTTTCTTTATATCATCATGAGTTTAACATTGAATGAATGAAATAAACGCCACTCTGATCTTTTGTCATTGTTTTTTTAGAACACCAGTTTAGTGATTAGTTCTCACTGAATTGTTTAAATGAAATAAACGCCACTCTGATCTTTTGTCATTGTTGTTTGACCACCAGCTTGAAATCGACGCTAATCTGATCTTTTGTCATTGTTAGTGAGACCACCAGTTTGGTGATTAGTTCTCACTGAATTCTTTAAAACTAGACTATTTATACACGTTTAATGTTATGTGTGTTGATGTTGATATGATTGATGTGCCAAATTAGGGAGTATTTTATTTAAACGTAGACTATCAATAAAGAAGCTTTTAAGTGGCCCAATTTCCACTAAAATCATCAAAAAGGGCTATACAGAGGATCCCAACGCAACACAATAATCACGAAATAGGAAAGATAGAACCCGCAAGCGCTGTCCAAATATCTTTTGCTTTGATCTTCTAGGTACTCATTTTACACCTGGGTACTGTGAAGGAATGCCAGTAAAGAGAATTTACCAACGATTCAACTAATGCACCGTTCAGCGGGACTCGAACCTAAACTTTCCAGTTCGAAGTCGAGGAGTACCATACCGCTAAGACCACATAGTCGCACAAATTACCCAATGTAAGTGTCAGTTACTTCCCTTTGTTTCAAATTCCCCCTGCGTCTCGTGATAGCTCCTTTCATCTAGTCTTTTATTTCCCTGGTGTTCCTCCACCGATTGTTCTAGATCAATCCGATGATTGTAAATCGATACGTCGTATTGGGACGGATTACCTGATTGACTGATTGACAGATTGATCGATTTATCGATTGATTGATTGAATGATTGATTCCCACGAGATGTACAGGGAGAGCATCGATTTGAGATCAGGTTGAACACGAACTGGACACACTAGAGTGTCCAGAAACACAAGAGTGTGACCAATCGACGATATTATGGCATATTGGGAGAGAGAGAGAGAGAGAGAGAGAGAGAGAGAGAGAGAGGGGAAAAAGAGAGAAGGAGAGAGGGAGAGAGAGTGAGAGAGAGAGAGAGAGGGGAGAAGAGAGGGAGGGAGAGAGGAGGGGGAGAGAGAGAGAGGGGGAGAGAGGGAGAGAGAGGGAGAGAGAGAGGGAGAGAGAGAGAGGGAGAGTGAGAGAGAGGGAGAGAGAGAGAGGGAGAGAGAGGGAGAGAGAGAGGGAGAGAGAGACAGAGAGAGAGAGAGAGAAGGGAGAGAGAGAATGAGAGAGAGAGAGAAGGAGAGTCGTAAGGCATCACCTCAAGTTAAGAGATAATAAACCATTTTTGACCATCGGTAGAGTTAAAAACAGTAATAATGATGATGATGATGATGATGATGATGAGGATGATCATGATGACGATGGTGACGAAGATAAGAAAGAAGAAGAAGAAGAAGAAGAAGAAGAAGAAGAAGAAGAAGAAGAAGAAGAAGAAGAAGAAGAAGAAGAAGAAGAAGATGATGATGATGATGATGATGATGATGATGATGATGATAATGATAGAATAATGCTGTTTCATTTTCTGAAATTGAGTTTCCGAATTTCCATTATGAAGATTGATGAAAATGGACGCAGGCAAATCATTTGAAACAGTTCCCCACTTTCTTGATCAAATCACGGAAAGGCACATTTACGCTACAGATATAATATTAATGTCTAACAAATAAATAATTGAGCTTTTATATAGCACAATATCCACTAAATATGCTCAAAGCGCTTTACAAGGGGTCCCTGGTCAACAGCAACAATAAACATGTTGGACGGGACATGCCGCCATTGTTTAGGCGATATTACAATTTTTCGGACAAAGACAACGCTGTTAACGGCCAGGTACTCATTTTACACCTGAGTACGGTGAGAGAATGTGAGTAAAGAGTCGTTTCCAAGGACTCAACTATGCGCGGAGCGAGGCTCGAACCCAGGACCTTCCGATCCGAAAGCGAGTGTCATACCACTACACCACATAGCCGCACAATATAATACCGTCCAATAAAATTTAAATGTATAACAGTTAGATTCGACGTGCACTTATTTACAGGTCTGATAATCCAACCAATTCCTTATGGGCTCATCATTGTTGTTGTAATAGAAATCTCAGAAAATGACGCAACATAATTGTCCATTACAACAATGTTAAACTAGGCCCCATAATTGCCTTGGGATGTCAGACTTGTATATAATATGTACACGACGCTTAGATTTGACAAAGCACATGAAAATAAACTGAAGAAGTTCTCAAAGTGACAGGAGTCTTCAAAACGAAACAACAAGAATATTAAGTTGATTTCCGAGTTAAACAATAATAATATACGATTTTTGCACTCTTTGCTTTTTGGAATTCTGGACGTGTTCCCAACCGCTCCACAAGCTTGCGAGTTCGCGTTGGAAAAAATAGTTCAACTTCCAAATCGCAAGAATGTAAGAAATCATGTTTTATTCTACCCCTCAATCGATTCCTATTTCGTCATCTTTGAATAAAACACATGTTCAAAAATACTTAAATAATATCTACAACTTTTTTAAAGAATCCATTTTTTTGGTGAAATTTAACGATCCATAATCTGACGTGACAAATTATTATAGTAAACATGATATCATTACGCCTTACTATTTAGGGAAAGGGGTGGAATAATTTAGTTTCTTAAAGATATCAACAACAATTTCAATAAAGCAGAGCTGAGTTGAATTCTATTAAGATCTAGATAGGTTTAAAATTAACTTGTAACTTTTGTTTTCAAACAAAATGGCGATTATTTCTTTATAGATGAATGATAATGCGACTTTACTCACTGGACTGTAAAATAAATGAAAAATATGTGCCCAACCATATTAAAACGGTACTGTGTCTTGATAAACCAGATATCACGATAGGGATTTTAACGTTAAAATTGACAAGAAACATGAAATGCTAACGAGTTTTTGTAAGTAACAGAAATTATAATATTTTCCATAACTATTTTTTTTAACGTGAGCTTTAATATAGGGCAATATCCATTTAACTTGTTCAAAGCGTTTTACAAGTTGTCCCTAATAGTCAACAGAAACATTTAACTTGTAGAACGAGATATGACGCCTGTTCGGTGATATTACAATTTTTGACGGACAGAGACAACACTGTTGAAGGCCAGGTACTCATATTATTACTCCTGAGTAAGGTGAGAGAATGTCAGTAAATAGCCTTTGCAAAGGACTCAGTTATGCCCCGCTTATGCCTCGAACCCAAGACTTTCCGATCCAAAGGGCGAGCGTCATACCAGGAGACCACATGGCCTCATAACATAACACACAAAACGATAACCAACGTTTCATATTTATTTTGGACCAATAAATTCGTTGTTTCATCATTCAATCAACCCAGACATTATAATACTATTTTGTGGCTAATAGGGGGGGGGGGGGGGGGGGGGTGACGTTATGTTCTTCTATAGATAGAGTAAAGATGACGTCACTCATGATTTGTTATTGCTTTTTGCCATCCGCGTTTATGAGTAATTCTCACTAAACTGTATTAATCAGACTATAAACGTTCATGGTTACACATAGTATTGTGTGATGGTCCGTTATACTTCCGGATGGCAATGCTGTGAGCTTCTTAGCCAAGAGCATACTGTCTCTAAACGTTTAAGGTTACACATATTTTTCTGTATTGGTCCGTTATTCCTCCGGATGGCAATGTTGTGAGTTTCTAAGCCAAGCACATTCTATCTAGACCAACAGACTATTTATTATGTACGCTAAGTTTAAAAAAAAAAACTTACAACGTTCGCCAACCGGATACAAAGTACCAACATAGCAAAACTCTGTGTAACCTGAAACGTTTGTCGTCTGATTAATACAATTTAATTAGAACTACTCATGAAAATGGCTGACTAAAAACAAGAACAAAGAACTTAGTGACGTCAATTTCGCTTCTCCCATAGATAGAACGAAAATGACGTCACTCAGGAAGAAGAAGAAGAAGAAGAAGAAGAAGAAGAAGAAGAAGAAGAAGAAGAAGAAGAAGAAGAAGAAGAAGAAGAAGAAGAAGAAGAAGAAGAAGTCTTTGTTATTATATTTTGCCATCCAAGTTTATGAGTAATTTTCACTAATTCTAAAATGTATTAACCAGAATATAAACATTGAAGGTTACACATAGTTTTGTGTGTTGGTCCGTTATACTTCCGGAAGGCAATGTTGTGAGTTTTTTAGCCAAGCGCACAACTATCTACTATCCATAAACTCAACTTAAACCACGCAGACATAATCTAATAGTACTATTTCGTTACGATTGGTCACAAATGACATAAGGTACCTCTACAGGTTACAGAACTCTACCAGATTCACGCATGTTAGACAAACATAAAACCATAGAATAACACTAACACAGACTACATACTGTGAACCTATCGTCCTCTCGTAACCAACGGATTTAAACCCCTTTTTTTTTTTTTGTTTTGTTGCGTTTTAAAACAAATCTGAAGTGTTCTTTTTTGTTACTCTCTTTTCAAGCTAGTTTAATATGGTTTGGAACCTACACTTGTCAACGAAACGAAAATAAATTAGATTTGTACGAGAAATAGTTTAATTCTACTTTATGAATAGCTACCTCAGAAAGTTCAGGTTCTCAAAGCATTGTAACTAAGACACCTTAAAAATAATAATTCCAAAATTCTAGAAAAGATTGTACTAAAACAACTTTCTGGTCACGTAAAACATAATAACCTCGATGAGTGCTTTCAATCGGCCTATTGGCAAAATCATAGCACAGAAACAGCATTGATGAGAATCACAAATGACTTGCTGCAAATTATTGATCAAGGAAAAACCACCATCCTTAGTCTTCTCGATCTTTCGGCGGCCTTTGACACCATCGACCATGCCATACTACTTCGAAGGCTACAAGTTACTTTCGGCATATCGGGCACTGCTCTAAACTGGTTTGCATCATATCTTACTCAAAGAACTCAATCAGTTTTTATTGGGGAAGTAACTTCGTCAGAGCGTGACCTTCATTTTGGTGTACCTCAAGGATCCGTTTTAGGTCCAGTCCTTTTTGTACTTTACACTTCCCCTGTTGTGAGAATCTTAAAGCAACATTCTCTCGCTTACCATATGTACGCCGACGATACCCAGCTGTATAGCATGTGTTTGCAATCCGATATAGTTTCAAAGATAACTGTTTACGAAAAATGCATCAACCATGTGATGAAATGGATGTCTGCAAATAGATTAAAATTAAATGGCGACAAGACTGAAGTCTTATTCATTGCTAGTTCAAATAATAAGACAGATCCATTTACACTGGCACTGACAATCAACGATAATGACAAAATACAACTCACAACATCAGCAAAAAATCTCGGCATCACCTTAGAGAGTGATCTGTCTATGAACAAACATATTAACAATGTGAGAACAAGTACGATCTGCATTCTAAGAAATATCAGAACAATCAGACCATTTATTAATAGGGAAACTTGCAACAAATTGGTAACATCTTTGATATTCCCGAAAATGGACTACTGCAATGCACTGTTTGTTGGTCTCACAAAGGACAAAGTAAACAAACTCCAGAAAATACAGAACATGGCAGCCCGCGTTGTACTTAAGAAAGGACTACTGTATAATTCTGTATTTTATCATGGAAACTGTAAGTTTTAAAAGATTTTTACACAGTCACTTAATGGCCGCCGCACTCTTACGAACATTGTTCACCTTATTTTTAGCCGTGATTTACCACCATCATTATTTTAATAATTGTGAACACTTTTATTCAACATCTGATTTTTACAACAGGCCTCGAGGCGGTAAACGTAAACAACGTCACATTCCAGCTGCGATTTTTAGCTCAAGTGATCCGATTTTTTACAATAATATTAATAAGTACAGGCCTCGGGGAGGCAAACGGAAACAACATAACATCTCAATGGTAACAACTCGTCGTCCACCCCGCACCCACACAAACCCCCGTCCACCACCAACACTTGTAACTGTACCAACCACAAACAGTTTCACAAACGACAACAATAACATTGTTATTGGTCTTCTGAATGCACAGTCCTGCCGTAACAAAACCGAAGAATTAAACGATTTATTAACGGAGAAGAACTTCGATATTCTATTTATAGTAGAGAGATGGCTCTCACAGTCTGGAGACGACCCAGTTGAAAAAGCTATGACACCCCCTGGGTACCAATTTAGATCGTATCCAAGGAAAGATCAGCGAGGGGGTGGCATTGGCGTATTTTATAAAACAAAATTATGTAAACATGTGGAAATCATCGAAATGCGCTGCAAAACAATGGAGGCCATTGATCTTAGATTATCCCTCCAGAATACAAGATACAACTTCAACTGCATCTACCGACCGCCAGCAAGCAAGAAAAACAAAATAAAATTACCTGATGTTAGGAAGGAAATCAACGAGATGCTAACTTTGCAACACACGCGTCCTGGCCATTCAATTATACTCGGCGACTTTAATTTTCACTTCGACAACGTCACAGACACCGCCAAATTGCACGAGTCATTATCAGAGAACAACATGTGCCAGATCGTAACAACGCCAACCCACTCTGCTGGTCATATTTTAGATTGGGTAATTGTAGAAAATTCAGAGTTCCAAAAAACCAACGCCACCGTCGATTATCTCCCCTTTTCGGACCACTCCCTCATTTCTTTCAATCTTGACGTTTCAAAACCATGCCAAGAAACCACCACCACATCAACCAGAAACGTTAAAGGCATTAATTTGGACAATTTCAGAGGCGATTTAGAAACAAAACTTACTAAAAATTCAATTATTTCTCCAGACCAGTGGAATAGTTGTCTCATTGAAACGCTTGACAAACATGCGCCATTCCAAACAAGGACCGTCACCAACCACAAGTATGCTCCGTGGTATACGTCGGACGTTAAAGAAGCTAAAACGAAGTGTCGGAGAGCAGAAAGACTGCTGAAAACATCAGGCCTCATGATTCATCGTGAAATATTCAAGAGCGCATTTCGTGCCTGGAAGACAACAATAAAAAAGGCAAAGACCACGTATTTTCTTTCAAAATTTGAAACTTCTAAATCTTGTAAACAATTATTTAACATCTGCAATGATTTACTTGGACGTGAAAGATGCACTTCATTACTATCTACAACCAATCAAAGAGACTTGCCAGACACATTTGTCAACTTTTTTAAAGACAAAATCCATAACATTCGTTCAGAACTAGATCGGCATGAACCATTTATAGATACAAATACATTCTGTGGTACCTCTTTAGACAAGTTCCAACCAGTTTCACCTAGTTTCATAAACGAGTTGATAAAAAAAGCCCCCTTTAAATCCTGCGACCTTGATCCCCTACCAGCACAGCTTTTGGCCAGCTCCATCGATACAATATTACCATCCATTACATCAATCATAAATACATCCATACTGACTGGCGAAGTTCCATCGTGCTTTAAAAGTGCCCTCGTCAAACCACTTCTGAAGAAACCATCACTAGACCACAATATATTAAACAATTATCGTCCTGTATCAAATTTACCTTTTTTGTCAAAACTTTTGGAGAAGGTAGTTCTTACACAATTAACATCTCATCTTAAGAACAACAGTTTGGAACAACCCTTTCAGTCAGCCTACAAACATCAACACAGTACTGAAACGGCGCTTCTTAAAATCTTTAATGACTTGTTATGTAATGCTGATGCTAACAATATCAATGTATTATGCCTTTTAGATCTTTCAGCTGCCTTTGACACCATTGACCATGACATTTTGTTAAGAAGACTAGAAAATACGTTCGGCATAAAAGGAATTGCCCTTAAATGGTTTACATCATATTTACAGGATCGATGGCAGACTGTCGTGGTGAATGGTGTTCAGTCAGAACAAGTTTTACTAAATTTTGGAGTGCCACAAGGCTCTGTTCTTGGCCCTGTCCTTTTTACTGTATATATGCAGCCCCTTTCTAGTGTGATATCCAGATTCAATCTGAGTTATCATTTTTATGCAGATGATACGCAAATATATGATTCAGCACCCCTTAGTAATTTACAGTTCTTAATACAACGAATTACGAGCTGTTTTAATGAGATTAAATCTTTGATGTACCACAATAAGTTAAAATTAAATGATAGTAAAACTGAGATTTTAATGTGTGGAAGACCGAGTATCCTTAAACAGGCAAATAAATCACTAATTACTCTCGGAAATAGCACAATAGAATTTTCAAATAAAGCAAAAAACCTTGGCGTCATCATTGATAAAGATCTTTCCATGACAAGCCACGTGAATAACACCATACAATCTATGTACATAGAAATGAAAAAAATAAGCAAAATTCGTAATTTAATACCGAAGCATATAACAGAACTTTTAATTAATTCCTTGGTTTTATCTAAATTGGACTATTGTAACTCCCTTTGGGCGAATTTAACTAAAGACAAAATTAGCAAACTTCAGGTTGCTCAAAATAACGCAACCAGGCTCATTGTACGCAATAACAAAAAATACCCGTCAGCAACTCTTCTTCTCCGTGAGTTACATTGGCTTCCTGTTGAAAAAAGAGTTGCCTATAAGATTTGTACTGTTGTCTACAAATCCCTGAGCACGAACAGTCCCTCCTATATTAAAGACCTTCTAAACATATATGTCCCCAATAGAAACTTGAGGTCAAGCAATGACCAATCAATCCTTGTCAAACCTAAGCCATTGCGTAAAATAGGTGAACAGTCTTTTCAATTTTCGGCCCCCCATTTTTGGAACTCTCTCCCGTCACACGTGAGATGCTCGGATTCGTTGACAACGTTCAAATCTCGCTTAAAGTTTTATCTTTTTACGTCATAATGTTGCAATATTATTTTCATATTTTGTTGTTGTTAAATTGAATTCGTATCACGTTTCCTTCACACTTGTCTCACTGTAATATGTTTTGTTTTATATCACTGTAAAGCGCTTAGAGCCTGTGACAACGGGGTAAAGCGCTATATAAATGCCATTTATTATTATTATTATTACTACAGAAAGACAGAAAAACTGCAGCTCCCAAATTACGACAGCAGCTGCATTGGCTGCCAGTGGACCAGCGGATTAAATATAAATCTTAAATTATCGTTTTCAAATGCCTGGAGGGCTTGTCACCAGCATATCTCTCAAACCTCGTTGAACGGTATAACCCACAGCGATCGCTTCGATCAACGAACGACCTCAAATTGAAAACACCCCGCTGTCGAGTGAAGGCTGGTGAACGCGCCTTTCAGCATTCTGTTCCAAGGTTGTGGAATTTACTACCACTAGAGATACGTTCTTCGTCTTCACTTGAGGAATTCAAGCGTCGATTGAAGACATTCTTATTCCGACAGGCTTTATTTTGATTATGTGTATAATAAGCGTTGTTCGTGTACTGTGTTAGGGCTTCATGATTAAGTTAATCTAGGTTATGCGCCCAGAGCCCTCCTGATGAAGGGATGTTTGGCGCACTATAAACCTGTACCATTATTATTATTATTATAGTATGCGCGTGGCTCAGAAGCTCACAACATTGCCATCTGGAAGCATAATGGACCAACACACAAAACTATGTGTAACCATGACATTTTATAGTCTGGTTCATACAGTTTAGTGAGACTTACTCATAAACGCGGATTGCAAAAAACAATAACAAAGACCTGAGTGACGTCATCTTCGTTCTATCTATAGTGCAATATCTACTAAACGTGCCCAAGCACTTTATGGGGGGTCCACAACCAACGACAATATTCTTCTATTAATAATCATTACCAAAATAGATTTGCATCCACAATTAATTAGGGGCTCTACTTTTCGCGTTCCGCACAAAGTTGAGTTCTTGAAAAAGGCCTTTACTCCAATGCGGTCACCACACTCAGGTATAAATACGTATCTATACGAATACAGTGTTGTCTCTATTGAGAAAAAAAAATATAATGGCGCGTTACAGGTATTATGTTATGGTGTTGCCGTCAGCTTTGGACACCTTGTAAAACGCTTTAAACATATTGAGTGTATGCTGCACTATATGATAGCTCGATATATATTTTCTTCACAAGTAAACAAGCTTCACCAATCATCTGTTAATTATACTTTAATATATATACATTCCAATAACAGCATGGCCCAGTGGTTTGTGTTTTTTTTTGGGTTTTTTTTTTTTTTTTTTTTTTTTTTTTGCTTGAGCTTTTATATATTACAATATCCACTAAATGTGCTCAAAGCGCTTTACAAGGCGGGGTCCCTGGTCAACAGCAACATTTAACATGTAGGAAAGGACATGACGCCTGTTAGGCGATATTACAATTTTTCGGACACAAAGACAACGCTGTTAATGGCCAGCTACTCATTTTACACCTGAGTACGCTGAGAGAATGTGAGTAAAGGGCCTTTTCCAAGGACTTAACTACGCGCCGAGCCGCAGTGATATAGTAGTGGTATATAGTGGTATGGTCTTTGCTTCATTCCAGACAGGTACAGAGTTAGACCACCCGTGGGAAGTCACTTTGCGGCGCTTTACTGCGGCTGACGCCTTGGTTAGTCCAATTTCCCCTTGGGTGTCAATCAAGGGATCTTTGTATATTTTATCTATTTTAAAACTGTTAAAGGTTGATTATGTTGATGTTGAGGCACTTCTGTTGATAACAAGATGAATAAACAAAACAATACTACGCCACTACCACATCATCTCATTCATCTGTGGTGTTTCAATCATCCTGTTTTGTTGATAAAGGGGAAACCCGAAACGTTCATTTGATCTGTTTTTGTAATTAAATTGAAGCTTACATTCAACTTCACGTTATTATTTATAACTACAATTTCTTACATTACAAAACAATCGAAATTCGTGTTTATCATCATCATATTATTTCAATGTTCAGTTTTACTGTGTTGGATTATTCCTACATGAACCCGTTTTGGCACGATGTGTCACATATACGTAATTCTAAAAAACTCACTCAAAAAAACGTGAATCAGAATTTTCACACTTCATTAGAAACGAAAAAAACACTAGATACTACAAAACCATAGAACAGGAAGTGCTTGTCCGGAGAATATATTATTATACAGCGTTATTTGCACTAAACGCAAGAACTAAACTATTGTCAAGCTTTTTTTGGAAACCATTTGCAGTCGTATCGTATCGACGTGTACGTATTTGTAGGTCTGATAACACAAACTGTTATGGGAACATTGGTGTAATGTAAAATATTGTCCACTACAATAATGTTAGATGAGCCCATACGTGCGTTGGGCTATCAGACCTGCAAAGACGTGCACCTAGTCTTATATTCTAACAGTGAGTAAAGGATGCGTTATGCTTGCGTGTTTGTGTGTTTGTCTGTGTTTATATATGTGTGTTTGCATGTATGTTTGAGTTTTCTGTGGATTGATGGGAGACGTAAATTATTATTATCCATAATCATCCATCCCACGAATAAGGGATAAAAGAAATCATTTTTAAAAAACTCGGCAAATCGGGACATCGCGTAAGAGGAAAAGAAACCCTAATATAATACATAGATAGTATGCGCTTGGCTAAGAAACCCACACCATTGCCATCCGGATTTATAAAGGACCAATACACAAAACAATATATGTGACATTGAATTTTTATACTTTGGTTAATACAGCACAGTTTTGTGAGAATTACTCATAAACGTGGAATGACAAGACAATAACAAAGACGGGAGTGAAGTCATCTTCGTTCTTTCTTTACTCTGTCGGTCGTCTGGATTTTAAACGATGTAAAAGTGATTTATTGTTTGTTTTTTTTTGTTTTTTTGTTTTTTGCTTTTTGTTTTTGTTATTGGCTAAAGAAGGATTTTGAGCGAAACGTCCATCGTTTAGTTTTTTTTTTTTTCGAAGCTGTTGTTCATTCCGATATAGCGTATTCCCGAGTTCAAGGCGTTACAACGTGTCCATTATTTTTGTATTTGGTCCTACAACGACCAAAGGGGATTAGTAAGAACAGGGGGGAGGTGAGTGGGTGGAGGTTGTCAAAACAACAGGTTTGAGGTATGAGTACTGTTGTTTTTTGTTTTTGTTTTTTTTTTTGGAAAGGAGGGGGGGGGGTGGTGGGGGGGGGGGGGGGGGGGGGGTTAGCTCATGTGACATTTATCTGGAATAAATGGTCAGTGAGGTTAGAGGGAGATGGGGGAAAAACGGGGGTGGGGGAGATAATGTTGATTGATAGAGGGCAGTGACCTATCAGTTAGATTTTATTTAGTCCCCACACATAGGCCCTCTTCAGGCACTTTCGGTTTTTTTTCTTTGGGTAGGACATTTAACCCCCAATTTACACACTTGGACAACATGAGTGATTCCTGTTGACATCAGACATCTATGGATTTACTTGATTTACTTTTGTGCTTTATTTCTAAATAATTAGTATATAGTATTTGTAATTTAAAATCCAAATACGAATCATTAGACGATAAACCTAGAGTACAATTGCCTGCTATCGTTTACATAGGATACCAGAATAAAGGGAACATTCAATCCAAAGGATCAGGTGAACAGAACAGCTATCTAATCAATGTTGTCAAAAATACAAAACACCAACTCTGTCGGAAAAAGAAGCCGATTTTTGTCTTGATTCGAAAGTCCATTGTTGTTGTTTTGTTTTTAAGGGTTTTACGGCGCTTGCGACACATTAAGGTTATATCAGCGCCAGTAAAAATGAAGAAAATGGGATAGTAAAAAGTTCTGGAATTACAATTAAAGCACCCAAGAAAAAGTAAGACAAAAGGAGAACTAGGAACAAATAGGGATCAGATGTAGAATCCAAGAGCATACCACCAATGTACTTAGTTTGAAATCACCTACAAGTCTCATCCAGACACAAGCACAAAATCCAACAAAGAGGACAACACTCAAATGCTTACATTATACATTAAATATAAATATAATGACACACAACAGAGAGATGATTTACAAGGAAAAAAAATATCATCTCCCAAAACAATAACTATGTATTCGACTGTTTCCATTCCAGCCAAGACTCCGAACAGGACCAAGTAATCTCATTCCAAGACAAAGATAGAAAGCATGTTGGAAAATAATGTATAAAGGGATAGAAGACACAGTATGTATCCCCCTGCCCACTATGGGAGGTCAGGATCTCCACCCAGGAGAGTCCATTGCTCAAGAACAATAAGATATAGATAGTTCGAAGTTGACGTCACTCAGGTCTTTGCTATTGTTTTTTTTTTTTTTTTTTTGCCACCCGCGTTTATGAGTAATTCCCACTAAACGGTATTAACCAGACTATAAACGATCACGGTTACACAAAGTTTTGTGTGTTGGTCCGTTATACTTCCGGATGGCAATGTTGTGAGCTCCTTAGCCAAGCGCATACTATCTATAAGTAAATAATATATAACAGGATTTTAGAATTTAAAATGCAATTTTCGTGTGAAAAAAAAAACCCAACCTTATTCACTCTGTTACGTTGTCCAGCCCTACTCTTAAGCTATACATCTCTCTCTCTCTCTCTCTCTCTCTCTCTCTCTCTCTCTCTCTCTCTCTCTCTCTCTCTCTCTTTCTCTTTCTCTCTCTCTTCTCTTCTCTTCTCTCTCTCTCTATCTATCTATCTATCTATCTTACTTTCTCTCTCTCTTTCTTTCTATCCCCCTCTTCATCTCTCTCTCTCACACACACACACACACACACACACACATACAGACGCTTGCACACATACACACACACAAACACACACACACAACACACACACACACACACACACACACACATTTTTAAACACATACTATAATGGGTAACAAACCAAAGATGTTTAAAATAGCGATCGAGTCCTGACAGCAGCTAGAAAAACAAGGGGAACAACTGTGCAATTATAATGCAAGAACTATTTTTTTTCCGAATGTCTCCCCTTAGAGTGGCACTCGGTTTTTTGTTTATTTCTTGCGTTCTATAGAAGAGGCCAATGCTCTTTGTCTTTATGACTTGGTATAGCATCATGAAAGGGGATGGAGGAGGATGATGATGATGATGATGATGATGATGATGATGAGGAGGAGGAGGAGGAGGAGGAGGAGGAGGAGGAGGAGGAGGAGGAGGAGGATTTGAAGGATAAGAAGGAGGAGGAGGTGTAGGAGAGGTGGAGGAGGAGGATTAGAAGGATTAGAAAGAGGAGGAGGTGTAGGAGAGGTGGAGGAGGAGGATTAGAAGGATTAGAAGAAAGGGGAGGAGGAGGAGGAGGAGGAGGAGGAGGAGGAGGAGGAGGAGGAGGAGGAGGAGGAGGAGGAGGATTAGAAGAACTAGGAGGAGGATGAGGAGGATTAAAGCGATTAAAAAGAGGAGGAGGAGGAGGATTAGAAGGATTAAAAAGAGGAGGACGAGGCGGAGGAGGAGAAGGAAGAGGAGGAGGAGGAGGATGATTAGAAGAAGGAGGAGGAGGAGGATTAGAACGGATTAGAAGGAAGAGGAGGAGGAGGAGGAGGAGGAGGAGGAGGAGGAGGAGGAGGAGGAGGAGGAGGAAGAGAAGGGGGCAACGTGACATCAGACTATTGGATCCAATTACAAAAAGTAATTCTATATACATGAAGATTTGTTTATTCCAATAGAAGCCTCGATTGTAGCTAAGAAATATTTACGCCCTTTCACAGTGGCACCATAAAATCTCGTCGCCTAGGCATTCCATGAAGGAATATAGATAATTCATGAAACAAGATGTCTGATGTCATCAGGAATCACCCATGTTGTCCACGTGAGCAAATTGGGGGTTGCCCGAGAAAAAAAAACCCAAAGTGCCCGAAGCGTGCTTCGAACCTGGGACGTTTCGGATCACAGTGAAATGCCTTAACCACTCGGACACTTGTGGTTTAGAAGTATAAAAAGTCATAGTCTTGTTGTGGTCGTTCAGTGCCATTAAGGCACATGAGCCGAGTTTAATCCTGGTTTCTATAACGTGAAAAAAATAATAGCAATTGATTCCTACAGTTTGGATAGGACGCTAGCCTATTATTGCAAACTGCTTTCCGACAGGTCTAATAGACCCAGCTATCCAATCTTTCCTGGTTGAAAAGGGAAGACAGGGGGGGGGGGAATATCTCTACTTCACCCAGGATCGATCTCGGTCCCTTTTGTGTGTGAAGCGAGTGCTCTACCGACTGATCAATCCGGACCACCTATCAAGAAAAGAAATGGCCAATATAATATTACAACAAGATTTATCATTTTAATGCAACAAAAAATGAATGAATGCAAATAAAGCATTTCGTAACAACATTTAGTTTCCTGGTTTCAGGATAATGTCATTCGTTATCATGTTGTATTTTTTAATGACGTCACAGATCTTATCTATCTTGTGCGGCTATGTGGTCTTGTGGTATGACACTCGCTTTCGAAAACTGAAGGTTCAAGCCTCGCTCGGCACATAGTTGAGTCCTTGGAAAAGGCTCTTTACTCACATTCTCTCACCGTACTCAGGTGTAATATGCGTACATTGCCGTTAACAGCGTTGTCTCTGTTCGAAAAAAAATTGTAATATCGCCTAACATGCGTCATGTCCCGTCCTAAATGTTTGAGCACGTTTAGTGAATATTTCTCTATAAAAGCTCAATTTCTTTTTTTAAAGCTCAATAAAGTCTACAGTTCAGATTTTCAACCGTTTGCCGAAGTATTAAGAATGTATTTATTTATTATACCAACTAAATACATATCGATTAGAGATCAAACGATTTTTCTACTGTACTATGAGTAAAAAGAATGTATTGAAATTTGTTGGTCAGAAAAACAGACGTTCAAATATTAATTGATTTAAATGACCCTCATCTCGTTAACAAAATTTCAAACCTGGGACCTCTTCTTCTTCTTCTTCTTCTTCTTCTTCTTCTTCTTCTTTACCTCCCTCTCTACCTCCTCCTCCTCCTCCTCCTCCTCCTCCTCCTCCTCCTCCTCCTCTTTCTCCACCTCCTCCTCTTTCTCCACCTCCTCCTCATCTTCCACCACCACCACCACCACCACCACCACCACATCTTTCTCCACCTCCTCCTCATCTTCCACCACCACTACCACCACCACCACCACCACCTCCACGATTATCACCACCACTATATCTTATTGTAGCGTCAAAGGCTTCATGAATTCAACATTTTACTTCAATAAAAACGATTAATCCATGCAGTGGGACCACTTGAAGCCAGTCATTTTCACTGTCAAGCGATCTGTACGATCTTCATGAATTCATAGATAAAGCCAGCCAAATCCACTACAAGAATTCAGTATCACTGCAGATGTCGTATTCTGGAAAAACACGTATTTAAAAATTTTGGCCAGAAAACTCGTCCTTATCGGCTGATTAAAATGACCCTCGTCTTGGCAAAAACTCTCAAACCTGGGACTTGGGTGAAGTCCCAGGTTTGAGAGTTTTTGCCAAGACGAGGGTCATTTTAATCGGCCGATATTTGAAGGACGAGTTTTCTGGCCAAAATTTTTAATACATGTTTTTTTTTTTTCAAAGTGCAGTAGAGCAGACAATTTGAATAGGCATAAAAAGTCAATTTTGCTATTGATTCTAAAGCGTGAACATATTTAAATGTCAACGACCCAGTAGAAACAGGAGAGACACCCTTTCTGTAATTAAAAGCAATGTTTTCATTTTTCGTTATACATTAATTTATTCATTTATATATTTATCTATTTATTCATTTTTTTTAAAAATTGTTTTGTTTTGTTTTGTATTGTATATGATTCCAAAATCAATGGATTTTTAAAAAACGCAACGGGTTCAGTCAAGATTGACATTTCTCAAACCGTTTTGACATCATGACAATGAGTGACGAGTATTTTTAAAGAACACAGTATGTGCTATTTGGTTAACATTGCATAGAGATAATGAGGTTAGCGGAAGAGTAGCGTCCCTTGATTGGAGGTCACCCATAGTCTGTGACGTCACCGGCGGAAAAGTTATTCGAGAGAGAACGTCATGTTGGTTATGCGCATGCGTCTCTCGTCATTACAACAATTGAGCCTATCAGACCTGCAAATAAGTGTACGTCGTCCTTTAACTATCGGATACACTGTACCGAAAACAATCTAAAAGAAATGATATTTTACTCATCATACAGATAGAGTGTGTGTGTGGGGGGGGGGGGGAGGGAGACAGAGAGAGAGAGAGAGAGAGAGAGAGAGAGAGAGAGAGAGAGAGAGATTAAAAGGCCGGTCCTTATATTGCGCAGCTCCAACAACTGTGTCATTCTCTGGGCCATTTAATCTTGCGCTCTAGTCTAACGAATTCTGAAACAATCTTTTTAACTCTCTCCTCACCGATCATTTCCAAGTATTTCCCCAAAATGACAGGCTTACCCAGCAGAAAATTGATTTTTTAAAACTCAAACAAGCTCTCTACAAAACAACTTTATGTTCTTAGTAATTAAACAAAGATCATTCTTCAAAGTTTTGTGATGTACAAAATCCGAATATGAAAAAAGTGTATATTGTGTCGTAACAAATGTAACGATTTTAGTGTAGGTGACAAAGAGGGGGTTAAATATTTTTTTTTTTAATCATCTCTTTCGGCTGTATTTAGATAATGTATAGAAGAAATAATTTTTTTGTTTAGTTTTTGTTTGGATGAATTGATTTTTTGATTGTTGCATTGTCTGTTTGTTTTGTTTTCCTGTTTGCTCTTTGAGAAAAAGTGGAGGGACGATTTTCTTATGTGTGTGTCCATTGAAATGTTCTTTTTTGTTTGTTTTTTTTGTTTTTGTTTTTGTTGTTGTTTTTTTTTTAAATTCTCTATTGTATTCTGTCACTCTTCTAGTGATTTCGTTTTCAATTAATATACAAATTACTCACACTGCACATAATATATTATCTATCCACAAGAATTATCAAAGTTTCAAAGTTTCAAAGTTTATTCAATCTTAGGCTTTCGCCAATAAATCACACAATTTGATGACAACATACACGAAAATCAATATAAAGTTTCACGTAAACTTACTCGTCAAATAATCCAGTTCAGGAATACTATTTAATAGGAACGTTCTAGAAAAGTGAGTGGAGCAGGCACTTATGTTGATAATAATAACAAGCAAAGAAGTGAATAGCAAAGTGCCAGAAGACAACAGAGAATAAAAACTTCGCTGCTGCGATGGGGGCTCGAACCCGCGACCTTACAGGTCTGGCTGGGGAGATCGTGACTCTACCGATTGAGTTATCCACGATTGTGGGTATCTCTTACTGTATCATGGGTGGCTCATACGGTAGAGTCACGATCTCCCCGGCCAGGCGGAGTTGTCGTACCAGTAAGGTCGCGGGTTCGAGCCCCCATTGCCGCCGTGAAGTTTTTATTCTCTGGTGTCTTCCGGCACTTACCTACTCACTTCATTTCTAATTATTATGAACGTTCTAGAACAACATAACTGAACAAATTAATGTTGACGCGGTTGTCATCGCAACAACCCACATTGTCTGTAACGCATCTCCAAATTCATCCTCACGACTTCATCAAAAATCCATACCATAGATTTGAACAATAAGACTAGAACACCCACACTCACATCCGTATCCATATCCATCCACTGTGATCCCTTAATCAAGTATTTATTTAATCACGTGATGAATCAATCCATTAACACAATTAATAATTAAATCACAGCGATTCACTAGTTCACTACCGGAATATGGCAAAAAAAAAAAAGAAATATTTTAAAATTTGGTCAGAAAACTCGTCCTTCAAATATCGAATAATTTAAATAACCCTCATCTTAGCAAAAACTCTCAAACCTAGGACTTCAATAAAGACTTCGTGAAGTACAATATTTGAAAGTTTGTATCAAGATGACGGTCATTTAAATCGATGGATATTTGTAGGACGATTTTTCTGGCCAAATTTCTTTCACTACTTTTCTACAACAATTGTCTGGTTAAACAAAAACCTTTTTAAACAAAATAAACCGTTAGATCAGGGCCATTATTATTATTATTAATGAAATCATTTACAATGAAGAACCAGACCGCACACACATAGCTCTGTGTATGTGTGTGTATGTGTGTATGTGTGTGTGTGTATGTGTGTATGTGTGTGTATGTGTGTGTATGTGTGTCAGTCAATCGTGTCAATCCAGATCGAAAGCCATAACAAGCGATCACAGTGATTGAATTTTCATTGCTCCCACCAAAGAGACATCGAACATCGATAATTTGTTGGCAGAACAAACGTCTTTGTGGGGCCGGAGTCTCTCTCTCTCTCTCTCTCTCTCTCTCTCTCTCTCTCTCTCTCTCTCTCTCTCTCTCTCGCTTTCTTTCTCTTTCTCTCTCTCTTTCTTTCTCTCTCTCTCTCTCTCTCTCTCTCTCTCTCTCTCTCTTTCTTTCTTTCTTTCATTCTTTCTCTCTCTCTCTCTCTCTCTTTCTCTCTCTCTCTCTTTCTCTCTCTCTCTCTCTCTCTCTCCATCTTCTTCTTCTTCTTCTTCTTCTTCTTCTTCTTCTTCTTCTTCTTCTTCTTCTTCTTCTTCTTCTTCTTCTTCTTCTTCTTCTTCTTCTTCTTCTTCTTCTTCTTCTTCTTCTGTCATATTTTGTACATCTAAAGCACTCCAAGATCTTGTCCTGACACAATCTTCTTTACACCAGTCTCCTCCTTCTCTTTCTATCCTTCCCCTCTTCCGTCTATATTTCACATATCTTTGGTATTACCTCTGCCATTGTCTAAGAGAGAAAACAATAATAATAATACTCTGTTAACAACACATATTTAGAAATTTGGCCAGAAAACTCGTCCTTCAAATATCGAACGATTTAAATGACCCTCGTCTTAGCAAACACTCTCAAACCTGAGTCCCAGGTTTGAGAGTGTTTGCTAAGACGAGGTTCATTTAAATCGATCGATATTTGAAGGACGAGTTTTCTGGCCAAATTTCTAAATATGTGTCTTTCAAGAGTACGGCATCCAGAATACCAGTACGAAGCAATAAAGATTGATGATGCTGATAAAAAGATATTATCCCCCATAATATAATAGGGCGCGGGGGGGGGGGGGGGGGAGAAGGGGAGAGTGGGATCCGTTTTATTGCTGCTGATTGACTCTCTAGCTAAGTGTTCTTGTATTGATGATATGCGTTTAGGTAAAATACTCACAGCATCCGCAAGCTAAATTAAACATATCAACACAGAAAGCTGTGTGTAACCTTTAACGTTTAGGTTTGATTGATACAATTTTGAGAGAACTAATAGCCTGTCTACCAGTGATAACAAAGAGCTGTATATCTATATTCATGTGTTCGTCCAACCTAGTCCTCGATCACATGATTTGTTTGCTGTCCAACGATTGGACATTTCTCAATAAATGTAAACACGCTGCTTTGTTTATGAGTCATGCTGAGCAAAATGACCAATTGTATGGATATTTCTTAAACTGTGAACACTTCTCACTATGTGGGTTATTTTGAGCACACTTTGCAATGTGACCAATGACCTTGAGCACATGGAAATGCAATATAGATCATGCCCATTTTAAGCTTTAATTTATTAGACGAATACAGATACTGTGGACATTTCGGGTTTCCCTCTTAATAATAATAAAAAAAAATAAATAAATAAAACAGGATGAATGAAACAACACTACAGACGAATGAGATAATGTGATTGTGGCGTTGTTAAGGTTAATAAACAAAAACAAAAAGAAATATTATTGCAAACATGATATCATTACGTGTTACTATTAATTTATCATTGGGAGGGGAGCAATGTCTCAAAACGGTATTATGTCGGAACGAACCAAATGCTAAAAAGACTAATTAAATGTTAAAACTGGTCAAAAATATAAATTGTTGGCATTAGCACCCTAAAATATGATGTCCATTCTCCTCAATAAAACATATAAACTCAACACAAATCTGATATTTCGGGCTATAGATTAAATTTTCAGCATCTTAACCATCCCCACTTAATACCGTTTTGAGGCGAAAGGTCACTAATGGTTAATAGTTTATAAAACCTAATAAATAAATTAAAAGTGTACATATCTGGCCATTTATTCAACTTTAACTCTTTTTTTAAAAAATCTTTTGGCAGATGATCCACTTCGACATATCTAATTCCATTTTGATACTGCGACTCACATAATATTCCATTATTTCAGAATTCCTCTCCGCCCCTCAACCTACCCCCCCCCCCCCCTTTCACTCCCCCCTCCCAACGGCCCCAAACCTTTATACCGACGTCTTGCTCGTCTCTTATCATCTTATTTATGTGACTGTTGCACCCCCCCCCCCCCCCCCCCCCCCCCCCCCCCCCCCTCCTTTTGTGAGGGTCGGATTTGACTCTCATAAATTCCAATGAATTTCTCGTTGATATGACGGCATAGAAATTGAAGGAATTTCCCATTACAGGCAATTCAATTCAAATCAAATAAACTTTATCAATAGGATTCAATAGTCTGATGTCACGTCCAGCTTGGTTTTAAACAAAGAAAATAGGTACTTTTTATTCTTCATGCTGACTTTTTCACATGTCTTGTGATCAGAATGTATAAAAGTCAAACCATGATCAGATTTATAATGTTTTTCTCCATGCTCGTCGGAGAAGTATTTCATAAGGGCGTCCGCCATTGTTCCGATAGTTTAGAACCAGTTTCTAAGTTACTATGCGTCATTACGAGGGAAGTGACGTCACAACTGTTGAAGCCTATTCAAATCAAATCAAATAAACTTTATCAATTAAATTTATGAGTACCTATGAGAAACATAACTTGTGACTCGTTATCATTTAAGATTTTTTAAAAGTAATACAATTCAAAAGTCGTAACGTCACTTCCTTCCTAATGACGCATGGTAACTTAGTAACACTGGCTCTAAACTATCGGAACAATGGCGGACGCCCGTATGAAATATTTCTCTGGCGAGCATAAAAGTGTTTCCAGAGGAAAAAAAACCCCATAAATTTGATCATGTTTTGACTTTTACACATTCTGATCACAAGACATATGAAAAGGGAATGAAAAGTTGTAGCCAGCATGAAGAATAAAAAGTAATGATTTTCTTTGTTTAGAACCAAGATGGCCGCCATTGCCGGGTGGCGTGACATCAGACTACTGAATCCTATTTCGCATTTGTCACTCACTAATTTAGCTTTTTTTTTTTTTACTCATGTCAAATCGATCTGGTAACTCTGTTTAAACTTGCCCGACGTGCACTTATTTACAGGTCTGATAGCCCAATTCCTTATGGGCTCATGGTTGTAATAGAAAACTCAAAAGATGCTGTAAAACATTGTCCATTACAATAATGTTAAACCATGCCCATAAGCGAGTTCGAATGCCAGATCTGTGTATATGCATACGTCGCACTGGACCTATCTCGACTCATATTACATAGCAATCCCCTTGATCTCTGTTTTTATCGGGTAAATTAAATAATAATATTGTTTTCTTAGTAATCCTACGTTGACAGGCAAACCATTTTATGCAAATCCATTTAACTCACTCAACCCTAACACCGACTATATCCGTAGTTTACCCAGTGTACTTTCACCCCATGCCTATTTATTACAATTTTCTGAGACAAATTATAGGCGTATTATCAAAGCTAATGGTTTTTTTTTTTTTTTTTTTTTTTTTTTCTACGTTTATGATATTGGAAAAAAAATTATCTATGTACATCCTCATTTCTAATACATTTTTTCCAATTTTGAAAAGTAGCAAAAAAAACCCCTCTAGGATTGAGTGAGTTAAAGCCAATCCTCGTTCAATCAAAATAACAATCCAATAGGGAATGAGATTAGCGGAAAAGTAGCGTCCCTTGATTGGACGTCACCCATAGCCTGTGACGTCACCGGCGGAAAAGCTATTAGAGAGAGAACGTCCTGTTGGTTGTGCGCATGCGTCTCTCGTCCTCGCTTCCGGTGAAAGCGGCTTGAGACACTTCAAAACCAAATTTTCTTTCTCTCTGTAAGGTAACGTCCAATCAAGGGACGATACTCTTCCGCTAATCTCATTCCCAATATGACATTCATCAAAAACAACAAATAAGTAAGACAGAAAAATAAAACTTATATGGCGCATTATCGTGAATCATAATGTTGAATGTGGGGGTCCCGATAACTCAGTTGATAGAGCACTCGCTTCACACGTAAAGGGACCGAGATCGATCCCGGGTGCAGTCCGAGATTTTTTTTCTGACCCCCCTCCCCCCCCCCCCTCCCCCCCACCCTCTTGTCATCATCCCAGAAGTGATTGGGTAGCTAGATCTGTTAGATCTGGGGGGAAAGTACTTTGCGATAGATTAGCATCATATCCAAAGGATAGCAAGCCATTGATATATTGTCCGTTTCACGCTATAGAAACCGGGATAAACTCCGGCTCCATGGACCTTGTGGTTCTGAAGAACTACTAATAGTTGAATGTAGTGTACAACAACTCATGTACAAAGAATTAACTTACTCGCAGCAGCTTATCAAAAAAAATAAATAGCAAAAATACTAAACACGGAATATTTCGGGCCATAGTAATGGCTGCGCTGCTCTGTGGCGATACCCGGTTACGCTGCTCTCTGAAATGTTTTCTTGTTGTGCGTTTTGTGACCTCATTTTCTCATTTTGTGACTTCATTTTCTGTTCATAATGTGAGGAACCTGTGGTGTATGGCGTAATGAACTGGTTTTTGTGTGTCGATTGTCCTGTTGTTTGTGTATTTCGAGTCGGCTTCTTGTCAACAACACGGAATGAATTCAAAATTGCAAAATGGCGAAAGGGATGTTTCCTCTAGAGATCGTCTCATAGAACTTAGACCAAATGACAAACAGTCTTCAACAGTCATAACGTCACTTCCTTCCTAATGACGCATGGTAACTTAGTAACACTGGCTCTAAACTATCGGAACAATGGAGGACGCCGTATGAAATATTTCTCCGGCGAGCTTAAACGCGTATCCAGAGGAAAAAACCCCATCAATTTGATCATGTTTTGACTTTTACACATTCTGATCACAAGGCATATGAAAAGGGAATGAAAAGTTGTAGCCAGCATGAAGAATAAAAAGTGGTACTACGCCTATAATTTGTTTCAGAAAAATGTAATAATAGGCATGGGGTAAAATTAATCCGGGTAAACTACGGATATAGTCGGTTTTATGGTTGAGTGAGTTAATGTATGATCTATATCACACACCATAGATATCAATGACCCCTGATGGATGGGGACGGGCGGGGCGTGAGATCCCTTATGTGTGATCTATATCTTACACCACAGATATCAGCCACCCTGGTGGGTGGACGCACGTATGTTAAGTAAATCGTGTCATAATTTTATACAGTAGTCGCTGGATTCTTGATCGTTTTAGAAAGAATTCATAAAGCGTGCTATGATTTGAGGGGTCAAAGTTGAAGACCATTGATTTAAATAATTCATGTCAATTGGATTCAATAGTCTGATGTCACGTCGCCCAGCAACGGCGGCCATTGTGGTTCTATACAAAGAAAATCATTACTTTTTATTCTTCATGCTGGCTAGAACTTGTTCACATGTCATGGGATCAGAATGTAAAGAAGTCAAAACATGATCAGATTTATAATTTTTGTCTCCTTTGGATACACTTTTATGCTCGTCGGAGAAGTATTTCATAAGGGCGTCCGCCATTGTTCCGATAGTTTAGAGCCAGTTACTAAGTTACCATGCGTCATTTCGAGGGAAATGACGACATGACTGTTGAACCGTATTCTGCATTGGGCTGACAAAACATGCTTTCAATTTGTTAGGCTGTCATTTAAATAAAATTGTTTTGATAGTTTTGCTTTTTGTTTTTGTAGTTTTGTTGTTGTTTTTTTTATTTTTATTTTTTTTTTTGGGGGGGGGGGGGTATTGTTGTTATCGTTGTTGCTCTGTTTGTTTGTTTTGTTGTTGTTGTTTTCTTCTTGAGGGGGGGGGGGGCGTTCTTTATTTTATTCTTTTTTTTAAATATTTTTTTTTGGGGGGGGGGGGTATTATTCTTTTTGAAGAGTTTAAGAAATATCTTTTTTCTTCTGCACGAATCTGATTTCATTTAAAAAAAAAAAAAAATTTAATGAGGCATAAGTACACCATGACCACAGTCACATAATTCTTAATGTCTAATTGTTAAATATGACACTCCCTCCGGATCGAAAGGTCCTGGGTTCGAGCCTCGCTCGGCGCATAGTTGATTCCTTGGAAAAGACCCTTTACTCACAATCTCTCACCGTACTCAGGTGTAATATGACAACCCTGGCCGTTTATAGGATTGTCTCTGTCCAATAAAAAAATTGTAATATCGCATAACAGGCGTCATTTCCCGTCCTTTATGTTAAATGTTGCGCTATATAAAAAGCTGAATTTTAAATTTAATTTGAGATCCATTAATTTTTTTTCAAAATATATAAGAATACATTTTTGGACCCCTGCATTTGAAATGTCACACTCGTCCCCAATGCGAACTTCTAAATCGTGCGGTGGCGTTGGGAACTTGATCGGAGTTCCCAATGCAGGAATTCACGAGTCTTACATTATTCTTTTTCTATGTTATATCTTTTACATTGTTTTTATTGTTGGCTGAAGAAGGGTTTTGTGCCCGAAACCTTGCATGTTTGGTATTTTGTTCTTATTCTTTTCTTTATGTTTTTGTCCTTTTGAAGCCATTATTTTTGTTTTTATTTATTACTTTTTACAGTCCACAGCTTCTGACTAAAAAACTTGAGGCAACTTTTATATAGCGCAATGTCCACTAAACGTGCTCAAATCGCTTTACAAAGGGCACCTTGCCAACTGCAACATTTAACATGTAGGACGTTCCATGACGCCTGTTATACGCGATATTAAGATTTTGTTTCCCTGACAAAGACAACGCTGGTAACGGCAAACCTACTCATTTTGCATCTGAGTACGGTGAGAGAATGTGAGTAAAGTACTCAATAACTGTGCGCCACTCAGAGCGGAGCTCCAACCCAGGACCTTTTGATATGAAAGCGAGTATCATACCACAATAAGACCACATAACCCCTCATTTACAATTATTTATTGCCATGTTTATCGTCCTTGCCATTCATTGCTGTCCAGATAGTTAACATTAAAATTTCATTATCAATGTGTGTGTGCATCCCTAGGCAACAGCGGACATTAAAAACTGCGGATCCTTTTCTCTGTGGGAATAGGCTTCAACAATCGTAATGTTGTGTCCCTCATAATGACGCATAATAACTTAGTAACTGGTTCTAAATAAACTATCGGAACAATGGCAGACGCCCTTATGAAATACTTCTCCGACGAGCAGAAAAGTGTATCCAGAGGAGAAAAACATTATAAATCTGATCATGTATTGACTTTTATACATTATGATCACAAGACATATGTAAAGTTCTAGCCAGCATTAAGAATAAAAAGTACCTTTTTT
>NC_088366.1:50548770-50571270 GCF_034508935.2 Berghia stephanieae | reverse complement strand
ATCACCTGTCAAAGATTCCAGCTAAAACAAACAGAGACTTCAAAGCAGGACAGGTTTAGGGAGTGACCGGTACTACCTGGGAATCGGGGGTTCTGGAGTTTCTGGAATAATCGACTTTAAGAGTATGGTTGTTGGGATAGGGATTACGGGAATGTATCAAATGAAGAGGGAGTAGTGACTTTCAAGATCCGTATAGTCGACTTCCAGTAGAACTCTTTTCTTTCTATGTATAGGACATCTTCTAGGAAATGGTAAAATTCTAAGACTCTACATATTGTCAAATATTGTGATTTGTAAAACAAATGTGTCAAAGAAAAATGCTGTTTGCATCATAATGAATTTGACGATTTTCCTACATTTGACAAAGAGAGGGTTTACAGAGGCCTAAAAGATCGAGTTAAATTACCCCTCGGTGATATTCAACAAAATAAGAGAAAGTCATCCAAGTTTATGGTTCCCTACTCAAGAGTGGATGGATGCCAACTTGTACTCGTTCATACCATCGACATTGAGACAGTGGAATAGTCTCACATCTCCAATGAAAGAAAAATACTGTGGTCTGTGGAATCTTCAAAAATTGAAGTTACAAATTTTAAAAGAAGAAGAAGAAGAAGAAGACTAAGAAGAAGAAGAAGAAGAAGAAGAAGAAGAAGAAGAAGAAGAAGAAGAAGAAGAAGAAGAAGAAGAAGAAGAAGAAGAAGAAGAAGAAGAAGTTTATACTGAATACCTGGTCGGTTGCTGCGTTGTTTTTGTAGAAAAAAAGATTGTAACATGCTCTCTTACGAGCCTAATAAGTTTGCTATTGGCTTGGGGCCTCTTCTAAAGCATGTTGACCACATTTGGAGGAAATCGTGCCATATGAAAGCTTGAAAAGCTAAAATAAATCATTTTTCATGTAGTGTCAAAAGTATCCAAAATTTAAAAAAAAAACAAAGGGGGACAATTGGGGGAGGGGGTGAGGACGTTTAATGAATAAAAGTATAGAGCATTTTCCAACAATCTGCCGCCAATAGCTGGACTCAAGCTGACCTTTTGTGTTAAAAAAAAACTTTGAGCGCATAATTCAATTGATATTGTGTTACAGACAAGCTGGGGAGGGGGGGGGGGGGGGGGATGCAGCTAAAAGTACTAGTCTAGTATTTTTACGTAGTATCAAAGCAGCCAGGCCCCAAAAATCAAAAAGTGACAAGGGAACAATGGCGGCAGCAGGTAAGGGGAGGTAATGGGTGCTCAATCGATTGGAGTGGTGGGATTATCTCAAGGGCTTACACACAATGTGTTCGTGGCTGTAACTATTCTAGTTGTTTATATAACACACATTAGCAGGATGACAAAATAAACAAGTCCTCATTCAAGCAGTCAAAGTGCTCCGTGGCCAAGGCGCTATAGATAGAACGTAGATGACGTCATTCAGGCCTTTGTTATTGTTTTTTTGCCAACCGCGTTTGTGAGTAATTCTCACTAAACTGTATTAACTAGACTATAAACGTTTAAGGTCACACATAGTTTTGTGTGTTGGTCCGTTATACTTCCGGATGGCAATGTTGTGAGCTTCTTAGCCAAGCGCAATATATCTTTAGATTTCAATTAAAAATAGTTTTGGTCTCATAACAGCAATCAATCAACACACATTTTTCATCATCAGTCTCGTGGCATTAACATATGATTTAGCATTACACAAAATAGAATATTTGCATGTATAGATAGTATGCGCTTGTCTCAGAAACTCAGAGCATTGCCATCCGGAAATATAACACACAAAACTCTGTGTAACCATGAACTTTTATAGTCTGGACAATAAAATTCAGTGAGAATTACTCATAAACGTGGATGGCAAAATAAAAATAACAAAGACCAGACGGGGGTCAACCTCGATCTATCTATATTGTTCAATATCCACCTAAAATCTTTTGTTGTTGTGCCTCAGAGCTATTCGGCTCATGGAGCCGGGGTTTATCCCGGTTTCTATAGCGTGAAACGGACAATAGCAATTGCTTGCTTTCTTTGGATAGGACGCTAGTACTTTCCGCCAAATCTAACACATTCAGCTACCCTTTCACTGCTGGATGGAAAGGGGGGGGGGGGGGGGGTTGTCAGCAAAATATCTCGACTGCACCCGGGATCGATCTCGGTCCCTTTTCGTGTGAAGCGAGTGCCCTACCAACTGAGCTATCGGGACCCTCTACCAAATATTCTTAAAGAGTTTTACAACAGCAACACTTAACATGTAGCACGAGACATGACACCGGTAACACGATATTACAATTTTTTTTTAAAGGAGAGAGAACTAATCACTGTTAACGGCCAGGTACTCATGTTACACCTGAGTCTAAATATTATATTATGCTGGTTGTCATTAATGATCATGCACCCTCCCTGTTTTACGTCCCGTAATCTTCAGAATCTACCTATACGTCCTGCTACTAAAATAGTTGACACCATATTATGATTCAATATATAACCTATTCATTGTTAGTCCTCCGACGTACTGGTTACGCGACCTTAGAAGCTGGAATATGATTCAATAGTCTGATGTCACGTCCGCCCAGCAACCAGCAGCTTGGTTCTAAACAAAGAGAATCGGAACATTTTATTCTTCATGCTGGCTAGAACTTTTTCACATGTCATGTGATCAGAATGTATAAAAGTCAGTCATGTATAACATGATCAGATTTATAATGTTTTTCTCCTCTGGATACACTTTTACGCTCGTCGGAGAAGTATTTCATAAAGGCGGTGATGGAGATAATGGCGTCCGCCATTGTTCCGATAGTTTAGCATTTTGGAATCGGAAAAAGCATATGGTGTGACGTCACGTCTTTCCTGCCCAATTCATTGATAATGATAATCAGAATAAGACACTAGTCAAGTGCAGAATATTTTCTAGTTGTTTACTCCGGGTGATAGACAATCACTTAAGGTTGCCATGGGTCTTCGATTCAAGGTCAGAGGTTGATTTCAGGGCCAAAATATACTTTATTTTAAATTTTCGAGTCAAAAATAAAACAAATTTAAACGTTTATTCGTTTTAATAATATGATACCCGACGGAATATTCAAAAGTGTATGTACTGTATGTATGTTGATTGAAGAACTGAAGGCTCATACTATAAGATACTAGTTAAAAAGACATCCATTTCAATAGCTTGACAGGCATAGCAATAAAAGATCACAGAGGAACCATTAACTGCTTGCTATCCTTTTGATAGAACACCAGACTATTGTAACGTACTTTCTGCCACAACGAGCAGACCCAGCTACCCAATCATGCTGGATGGACAGTGAACATCGTTGTCCATAGCTAGACGGGCATAGCAACAAGAGGTCACAGACGAACCATCAATTTCAAACTCAGGAGTTCGCGACTATTGAATCATTTATTATCAGAAAATGATAAAACAAAAAAACTTGAAAGCACTATCTGGTGCGCCGCGGGGTCCTAAAGTTTGGATTTTTTTTTTAAAAAGCGATAGACAAATACGCTTCAAGAGTCCTAACGTGACTTCCCTCGTAAGGACGCATGGTAACTTAGTAACTGGCTCTAAACTATCGGAGCAATGGCGGACGCCCTCATGAAATATTTCTCCGACGAGCATAAAAGCGTATCCAGAAGGGAAAAAAACGTTATAAATCTGATCATGTTTTGACTTTTACACATTCTGATCACAAAACATATTATGAAAAGTTCGAGCCAGCATGAGGAATAAAAAGTACCGATTTTCTTTGTTTAGAACCACAATGGCCGCCGTTGCTGGGTGACGTGACATCAGACTATTGAATCCAATTGTGTTAACGATGGCTACATATATCCTGACACACAAACCCACTAAGACTGGCATTTTGACGTCATTTTTTGGTCAGTGTCAGGCTATAACTTTACGATGGCTACGATCGAGTGCGCCACGGGGTCCTAAAATTTGGATTTTTTTTTAAAAAAGCGATAGGCAAATTGCAATAAGTTACATATTTTAGTATTATATATTAAGTGTGATATTTACCTTAAAGCTGCGATAGCCACTCTCCGCATCATGGTGAAATCGTGTTGTACGTTTATCTATCCTCCGGTGAAACTGAATTCAAAGTTTGTATCTACAATTTTTTAGCACAAGATGACGAAACAAATAAATCCAACAGAACCGAGTCTTTGTCGTGTAGAATATGTGTGTTCTAAAATAAGCTCTTTTTCAATTTCGCAATAATTGGTAATTTAAATGCTAAATCGCGTTATATCCAACGCCCCATTTGAAAAACAAATTGTTTCAGTTTGAAATAATCCAATGAAATTTCGAGTTGGATCCAAATGGGTTTTATAATGACCTGCATTGGACACCATACACTCTTGTGTTTTCATGTCAAATTATCTACGTGGAATAATAATAATAATAATAATAATAATAATAATAATAATAATAATAATAATAATAATAATAATAATAATAATAATAATAATAATAATAATAATAATACACATTTATACAGCGCTCATTCTCGTGTAAAACACAAGCTCTGGGCACTTTACAATATAAATTATCAATTTTAATCAATTCATGTTTCATTTTATATCACAATCCAGCCATTTATTGCATCAAAACGGTATGTTATTAAAGCGACGTGCACTTATTTGCAGGTCTGATAACCCAATTTCTTATGGGCTCATTGTCGTAATAGAAATCTCAAAAAAAAAAAAAAATGCGACGCAAAATAGAGTTCATTACAACAAAGTTATCATTATAAAACTAGGCCCAAAATTAGTTTCGGATGTCAGACCTGCATATATGTAGACGTCGTATCAAATCAACAAGATGACAAAAGTGACTTTTGACCAGTGCACCGACGTACTCTGGAAAGACGCGTATTTTAAAAGTTGCCCAGAAAAAAAGCGCCTTTCAAATATCGATCGATTTAAATGACCCTCATCTTGGCAAAAACTCTCAAACCTGGGACTTCGCGAATTATATTTTTCATCCTTGAATTTCCAAAACACAGTATGATACAGCGATTATAATAATAATAATAATAATAATAATAATAATAATAATAATAATAATAATAATAATAATAATGAGGATGATGATGATGATAATAATAATAATAATAATAATAATAATAATAATAATAATAATAATAATAATAATAATAATAATAATAACACACTCTTATATAGCGCACGGTATCCTCAACACCAATGATTCTATTGACGTGTTCCAATCCCTCTCGTCGCTACAGCGACGCTCCAAGCGCCAAAATCTACACAATTAACGAAATAGAAATTCACACTTGAGAAAACCACTCCGTTATTTTATGACTGTTAATGTAGGACAATCTACTTGACGACTTAGAAAACATAAACACACTAAAGAAAACACAGACACACTAAAGAACACATAAACACACTAAAGAACACATAAACACACTAAAGAACACATAAACACACTAACCTATAGCCAATCTCTTCTAGTTCAAGACTAATTCAAGCCTGGTTTTCCAAAACCCATTAAAATCGATTTTTCTACTTTTTCAGATTTCCCACCAATGAGATGAATCACATGAAGCGTAAACATTTTATTTTATTCATCAAACGGAACAATAATTTCACTTAAATTTGTGTGAATTTGAAGTTTAAATATGATAAATTGATTCTAGACCGAGAGAGAAATTTTTAGGGGAAATTAATTATCCTCATTATCTCAAAATGGGAAAAATGGAGTTAGGGAGTTTTGTAAAATCACTCTTCAATTCATTGTCGGCTCGAGTAATACTGCCGTTGTTTTAAAAATCACAGTATTTTCAATACTAACGAAAGAGTGAAAATGGAAAGGCTTCGTATGGGAACAACACAGACAATGGACGTTCGGGTACAAACCCTTCGTCAGCACAACAATACACAAATAAACGTGGAAAAAAATTTTTTCCCACGTTTATTTGTGTATTGTTGTGCTGACGAAGGTTTTTTCCACGTTTATTTGTGTATTGTTGTGCTGACGAAGGGTTTGTACCCGAAACGTCCATTGTCTGTTTTGTTCCCATGCGAAGCCTTTCATTTTCACTCTTTCGTTAGTATTTTACGATCATCGGCTTCAGGCAGCCCTTACCGTTTTCTACTCAGTATTTTCAATGGTAACCTTATAGCACATATCTACTGTGTACTTCAATAAAACGACAGAATACAACACGTGTCTTTATAACATAAACACAGAATTATCATAACCACTGAAAGTTCAAGTACACTCTGATTTTATTTTATATATTATAATATTATTATCATATCTAACCCATCACCTCAAAACGGTATGTTATGATGTCGGGGGCGTTTGTTTATATGACCGACCGACGTGTAATTATCTGCAGGTCTGATAACTGATAACCCAAATTGTTATGGTCTCATTGTTGTTGTATTGGAATATTAAATGAACTCGATATCAAACCAACGCGAAATTTTGTCTATTACAACAATGTTAAATCAAGCTCATAATTATTGTGTTCGGTGATCAGACCTGCATATAGGTGCACCTAGTTTGTGAGCCATCGTTTTAAATTGGAATTATGTCGGGATTATTATTTATAGTAAAAATAACAATATTCATAGCCAGCAATATGAGATTTGACCCATATTTCCATTTATTTCATTTATATATATATTCTCTCCATTTTTAATCTTAGTCTTGCCTTAGGTTAGATAGTTAAATTCAAAGTTAACAGCTTGGAAAAAAAAACTTGAATTAAAAAATTTGGCCAGAAAACTCGTCCTTCCCCTATCGATCGATTTAACTGAAACTCATTCTGGCAAAAAACTCTCAAACTTGGTTCTTCCTTGAAGACTTCGTGAAGTCCCAGGTTTGAGCATTTTTGCAAAGATGAGGACCGTTTAAATCAATCGATATTTATTTATATATATATATAAATGAAATAAATGGAAATATGGGTCAAATCTCATATTACTGGCTATAAATATAATTATTATTACTATAAATAATAATCCCGACATAATTCCAATTTAAGACGATGGCTCACAAACTAGGTGACCTATATATATTTAAGGAGTTATAAGTTAAAATAATGTCACCAAATTACTTTAAGTTTTAAATAATTTTCCGTCCTCCGGATCATTCCGACATATTACCGTTTATAATTGATGAGTCACACATAGATTTATTTCTTGTAGTTATTTGTTTGATTGCCGTATCTTCTGGAAACGGGAAAAACGATTTTATGTCCTTAACCAGTGAACTGCATGCAGTATTCTGGTAAAACCCATATTTAAAATTTGGCCAGAAAACTCGTCCTTCAAATATTGATTGATTTAAACGGCCCTCATCTTTGCAAAAATGCTCAAACCTGGGACTTCACGAAGTCTTCAAGGAAGAACCAAGTTTGAGAGTTTTTTTGCCAGGATGAGGTTCAGTTAAATCAATCGATATGGGAAGGACGAGTTTTCTGGCCAAATTTTTTAATTCAAGTTTTTTTTCCCCAAGGTACGGCTGTTAACTTTGATTTTAACTAACCTTAGGCAAGACTAATATAAAAAAAGTGGAGAGAATAAAAACTTTCGGCGTCCAAACAAGGGAAATAAATGTCACGCATTGTGACGGATTTCAATGTGATACCGATATGTTTACAGTTCCATTCTTAACTTTTACCTAAGCGTAAAATTGTCGCCGGCGAGGAGTCAAAAGCCATTCGGTTCATTTATTCATAGGGGCCAGGAACTCTGTGTTCTAACACGAGAACATCAAACAAAACGTCAAGTGTTTTTCTGTTCTGTCATAATCACCCTCATACTCATACACGCCAAAGAACGGCTTTGGGAAAGGGGCAGATAAGTAGGAAATTAATGTTGGTTTATGAATATATATATATTAATATAATATATATATATATAATATATATATATATATATATATATATATATATATATATATGTGTGTGTGTGTGTGTGTGTGTGTATTATATATTACTTTGTTTGTTTAAATTTTAAAATTGCAACAACTTGGAACCACCAGAACCACAACCACAACCAAGATCACCACCACTACAACCACCACTACAACCATCACCACCAGCACCAACACCATAATCAACACCACCACAATCAACACCACCACAATCACAACCAAGATCATCACCACTACAACCACCACCACCACCACAACTACCACCAAAACCACCACCACCCCAATCACCACCACCACAATCACAACCGAGATCACCACCACTACAACCATCACCACCAACACCAACACCACCATCACACGCCCACCCCCCTCAAAGTGAATTCACTAATCATTTAATTTAATTTTGCAAACGAAAACAAGCTCATTTGTGATTCACAATCTCACAACGGTATTATGTCGGAACGAACCAGATGCTTAAAAGCCTAATTAAATGTTAAACTAGTCAAAAAATATAAATTGCTGGCATTATAACCCTGAAATATGGTGTCCATTCTCCTCAATAAAACATACAAACTCAACACAAGTCTGATATTTCTGGCTATAAATTCAAAAAAATGAAACTGGCAATGACAGAGAATGAATATCATTACTTGATAGTATCAAGAGAGATTTAAAATTGCGTCATCAATTTGTGTTGTGGATACCCTAGAATTGCGTAGAATAAATTATACTGGCAATGACAGTCAAACGTCTAAAAGGACTGAATATTACGACCTAGTAGATTTTCTTTGTATTAATTTGAGTCAACGGATGATAGCATTAGCCTGAAATAAAAATAAGTTTTACAAGTTGCTTGTATATCAGTCTTTAAAAAATAGTTTTATTATTTTTAGATTTGCCAGTAGTTCTGTGCTTAATGGTAAAAAATTTTACAACTGGTTGTTCGGAACAATGTTGATCGCCAACCCAACCTATTTGTTAATATCGCCTAACAGGCGGCATGTCCCGTCCTACATGTTAAATGTTGCTGTTTACCCCTTGTAAATCGCTTTGAGCACATTTAGTGCTCTACATAAATCTCAATTATTTTTTTAAGACGTGTCTTTGCAGAGTATGTCAGTAAATAACTGTCTAATCCCCAGCTGTGAGAGTTTGTGATCTCCTATCAAAATGGCTTATCTAGATAATAGATTAGATTGTTTTGGACACAAAAATTATGCCTATACAGACACATCGATGAGCTAGCACTATCTGTTTTCAAAACTGATTGATTTTTAATCTATAATAGATTGATTGAAATTGACGTCCCTGAACTCTTTGGTATAGTTTTTTTTTTCTTTTTTAATTTATTTTTTTTTAATTTTTTTTTTCTTTGGACAACTATTTTGATTATTTAGTTCTCGCTAAATTCTATTAAACAGACTATCATTAAGGTTCAAGGTTACGCGTATTTTTGATTGTTGGTCCGTTATATCCGGCTGGTGGATGTTGTGACTATTTTACTTAAACGGAAAGCATCAATTATTATATATAAATATATATATATATATATATATATATATATATATATATATATATTTATATATATAATTAAGCTTTTATCTAGCGCAATATCTACTAAACGTGCTCAAAGCGCTTTACAAGGGGTCCCCGGCCAACAGCAACACTTAACATATAGGACGGGACATGACGCCTGTTAGGCGATATTATAATTTTTTCGGACAGAGACAACGCTGTTAACGGCCAGGTACTCATTTTACACCTGAGTACGATGAGAGAATGTGAGTAAAGAGCCTTTTCCAAGGACTCAACTATGTGCCGAGCGAGGCTCGAATCCAGGAACTTCCGATCCGAAAGCGAGTGTCATACCACAAGACCATATATATGGAGAGAGAGAGAGAGAGAGAGAGAGAGAGAGAGAGAGAGAGAGAGAGAGAGAGAGAGAGAGAGAGAGAGAGAGAGAGAGAGAGAAAGAAAAATATTCAGTCAGTTTGAATGTTTCGATGTTATGCATTAAAGTAAACTATTCACAAAATCAGTCGGCCGGATGAAACTTACCAACACACACAGCTTAAGCCGTTGTTATTGGAATATTGGTCACATTTTCCATAAAGATATTTTTATGAATATAGATGGTATGCGCTTTGCTCAGAAGCTCATAACATTGCCATCCGGAAGTATAACGGGCCAACACACAAAACTGTGTTTATCCATGAACGTTTGTAGTCGGGTTAATACAGTTCAGTGAGCATTACTCATAAACGCGGATGGCAAAAAACAATAACAAAGACCTGAGTGACGTCTTCGAACTATCTACAGATAGTATGCGCTTGGCTAAGAAGCTCATAACATTGACATCCGGAAGTATAACGGACCAACACACAAAACTGTGTGTATCCATGGACGTTTATAGTCGGGTTAATACAGTTTAATGAGCATTACTAATAAACGCGGATGGCAAAAAACAATAACAAATCCCTTAGTGACGTCATCTTCGAACTATCTATACCTCACACAATACACCGTGGTAATGTAACACATAGAGTTGTTGTCACAATGGCATAAAGTAATTTCAAATTTACCAGTCTTCAAACGGCATTTAAAATTAAATCTTTTTTCATTCTGCTGACAGTGATTCTATGTGAACTTCGAACAAAAGATGTGTGTGTGTGTGTGTGTGTGTGTGTGTGTGTGTGTGTGTGTGTGCGCGTGATTGTTGCGGTGATTTTGTAGTCGAATGAATGAACTTGTGGGATACCAAAATAAACTATTGTAAAGCACCTCTGAGCACTATTTGTGGATACTGGCGCTATAACACATAATGATAATAATAATGATAATAATAATAATAATAATAATAATAATAATAATAATAATAATAATAATAATAATAATAATAATATAATAATAATAATAATAATAATAATAAATAATAATATAGTAATATAATAATATAACAATAATAATATAATAATAATAATAATGATAGTAATAATAATAATAATAATAATAATAATAATAATAATAATAATAATAATAATAATAATAATAATAATAGTAATAATAATAATAATGATAGTAATAATAATAATAATATAATAAAAATAATAATAATAATAATAATAATAATAATAATAATAATAATAATAATAATAATAATAATATATAATAATAATAATATAACAATAATAATATAATAATAATAGTAATAATAATATATATAAAATAATAATAATATAATAATAATAATAATAATAATAATAATAATAATAATAATAATAATAATAATAATAATATATAATAATAATAATAATATAAATAATATAATAAAATTAATAATAATAATATAATAATAATAATAATATATAATAATAAATAATAATAATAATAATAATAGACCCACTCTCTCAAGAAATATATTTATTCTTTAAAGCACGATGATTATCCTAGCATAACACTGTTTTGGAACTATTAAAACAGTGTAGAAACAGCCTACAGTGGAATTGAAACCCTTAGAGTTTGATTTATGTTGTGACACTGGCATGGTTATGGTTCAAAATTCACAATCTCGATAAACTATTTTAATTAAACACGATCTTTACCACAACATATCACTGTTTAACCCTCTCTTTACCAGCCATTTTCATGATTTTTCAAAAAACTTCACACACAACTTACACAAGAAATATATTTTCTATCACTCAGACATTATAGCAGTAAGTTCTTCCGATACATAGTTTCTTTAGTAAAACAAGCTCTACAGCACACTGTTCATTGTCTTTAAATTTTATGATGAAATGGTTCAAATCTCACTCTCTCGATAATCTATTTTATGGTCACGTGCATATAACATTGTCATGGAACTATTGGTTGAAATTCATTTTTCTTAAAATCATAGCATCAAATACAACAATCGATAGTATGCGCTTGGCTAAGAAGCTCACAACATTGCCATCCGGAAGTATAACGGACCAACACACAAAGCCATGTGTAACCATGAACGTTTATAGTCAGGTTAAGACGGTTTAGTGAGAATAACTCATAAACACGGATGAAAAAAAAAAACCAATAACATAGACCTGAGTGAGGTCATCTTCGAACTATCTATAGATAGTATGTAGATGACGTCACTCAGGTCTTTGTTATTGTTTTTTGCCATCCGCGTTTATGAGTAATGCTCACTGAACTGTATTAACCCGACTATAAACGGTCATGGATACACACCGTTTTGTGTGTTGGTCCGTTATACTTCCGGATGGCAATGTTATGAGCTTCTAAGCCAAGCGCATACTATCTATATAGACACAATGAATGCACCTTGAAAATGATCCACTGAGAGAGGGAGAGAAATTTTGTTTCTCTGGCATAAAATTGATTCAAACACCTCTCTATCGATAAAGACATTAATTTAAGCATCGTGAAAATATTAACGAAATAGTGAAAATGGAGAGACTTCGTATAGGAACAATACATACAATGGACGTTTCGGGTTTGTACAAACCCTTCGTCAGCTGACGTAACCCTCTACTTAACAACTACAGAAAAATCGCCACATTCGTTTCGATACAACCAACATTTTTCTTTTTCAAATTTCTTTTGACATCATAAAATTTAAAGAAAATGAACAGTGTGTTGCAGAGCTTGTTTTGCTAAAGAAATTATGTATCGCAAGAACTTTACTGCTATTGTGTTTGAATGATAACAAATATAGTGTTCTGTTAGTTGCGTGTGAAGTTTTGGGGAAAATCCTGAAAATGGTTGGTAAGGAGATATTAAAGCATCCTGGTCTAAAAGGGATAAACCCATTTTGTAACGAATGGTCACATTTCACTTTTGTTCAAAACCTAGACCTAACACAATAATAATACAGACACAAATGCACAATGGAAATAAACCGTAGCCATCGTTATGTTATAGCCTGACACTGAAATCCAAAAGGACTGGCAGTTTGACGTCATTATTTGTTGGGTTTTTTTTTTTGCACCTTCTAGTGAGTTGTTAGTAGAGCTCATGGAAACAAGTTATTTCATTGGCTGAACTATTGAATACAACTCACGATTTGTTTTCTTTCGTGGCAAAAGACTGGCATTTTGACGTCATTTTTTGGTCAGTATCAGGCCATAACTTTACGAAGGCCACGAAATAAACCCACTTTGAGTGGGGGAGAGATGGTATTACAGTGTGGCACACAAAAGGCGGTGGGCAGTGTTTGTATTGCATCCAAATCTCTAGGTACCATCTCAGTTACAGACAAGTCAGTCAAGTCATCGAACCGTGTGCTGGAATGTCTGCGGTGTGCTGCCATTAGGATCAATCGACTGGGATGGAGGAGGCTGCAGGAGGGAGGGAGGGATGGAGGATGGAGGGAAAGAAGGAAGGAGAAAGGATGGTAAGTGGAGGGAGAGATGGAGAGAGAGAGAGAGGGGAGAGAGAGAGAGAGAGAGAGAGAGAGAGAGAGAGAGAGAGAAAGGGAGAGAGAGGGAGTGAGAAAGAAAGAGAGAGAGAGAGAGAGAGGGGGGGAGTGAGAAAGAAAGAGAGAGAGAAAGGGGGGGGGGAGGAGGGAGTGAGAAACAAAGAGAGAGAAAGAGGGGAGGGGGAGCGAGAAAGAAAGAGAGAGAGAAAGGGGGGGGGGGAGGAGGGAGTGAGAAACAAAGAGAGAGAAAGAGGGGAGGGGGAGCGAGAAAGAAAGAGAGAGAGAGAGAAAGAGAGAAAGAGAGAGGGGGGGGGGGAGAGAAGGGGGTAAATGAGATAAAGACATTCAAACACAAATACACAAACAACACACACACACACACACACACACACACACACACACACATTAACATTCCGAAAGACAGAAATAAACCTAATAGAGAGAAATATAGAAAAGATATATATATATATATATATATATATATATATAGAGAGAGAGAGAGAGAGAGAGAGAGAGAGAGAGAGAGAGTGAGAGTGTGTGTGTGTGTGTGTGTGAGAGAGAGAGAGAGAGAGAGAGAGAGAGAGAGAGAGAGAGAGAGAGAGAGAGAGAGAAAGAGTAAGAAAGAAAATAAAATGAACGTTCATAAAAAGCCATGGACTTTGAAGTATCAATTGTTTACCGAGTGTCTAATATCAAAGTAACAAAAGGTATATTTTCAGTAGAACTATACACTATGTTAGATATTCCTATACTACAAACCATACTCTGAAAAAAAACACTTTTTTAAAATTTTGGCCAGAAAACTTGTCCTTCAAATAGCGATCGATTAAAATGACCCGCATCTTGGCAAAAGCTCTCAAACCTGGGACTTCGGCGAAGTACCAGGTTTGAGAGCTTTTGCCAATATGAGGATCATTTAAATCGATCGCTATTTGAAGGACGAGTTTTCTGGCCAAAATTTTAAAAACGTGTTTTTTGTTCTTCTTTCGAACTATGGCATTGTGGTGCAATATCTATTCAATGAATTAGATCGATAAGTTATGTATTCGATACCATTTGAGTCACTCAAGATTTTGTTCCCTGATTACTCTGCAGAGATAGCCGAGTGGATAGGGCATCGGTATCTTAACTGGAAGACTAAAGTTCGATGCTTTTGGCTGCCACCTTGGTTTATGTATATATATATATATATATATATATATATATATATATATATATTATATATATATATATATATATTATATATATATTATATCGCTTATTCTATTGACTGTGTGGTGATGAATTGCGCATGAAGCCTGCTCTGTTTGTTGGGTGGTTTTGGGTGGGGGGGGGGGGGGGGGGGTTCTCTCAAATTACACACTAAAGTATCAAACTATTTATATATATATATATATATATATATATATATATATATATATATATATATATATATTGTGTGTGTGTCTGTGTGTGTGTATGCAAGAGAAGAAAAAAAAAAAAAGAATGAGAGAGAGAGAGAGAGAGAGAGAGAGAGAGAGAGAGAGAGAGAGAGAAAACATGATACACCCTCCTTGCACGAAGTATAAGATATTGAATAGCGCCAGGCCTACTTGTAACACCGTCTATCCCCCCCCCCCCCCCCCCCCCCCCCCCCCACCTCTTTAAATAACTATAAAGCTCTATCAAAAAGGGGATTAAATGTTTTATTGTTGTCATTCATTGTGATTTAATGGTTTCAAAGTCTAGAACACATTTCACCTCGCCTTTCAAATAAAAAATATTCCTAGTTTTTGATGTGTCATTTTTACACTCATAGAACACATTGTCCTAATCAATTTAACAAACTATGGAGCATTTCACCTCGTCTTTCAAATAGCCCTAGTTAGAGATAGAGAGAGGAGAGAAGGGGACGAGGGAGGGAGAGGGAGAAAGAGGGGAGAAAGAGAGAGGGAGGAGAAAGAGGAAAGGAAGAGGAAATGAGAAAGAGAGGGGGGAGAGAGGGGGGAAAGGGGGTGAGAGGGAGAGGGAGAAAGAGAGAGAGGGAGAGGGAGAGGGAGAGAGAGAAGGGGAAAGTGAGATAGCGAGAAAGAGAGAGAGAGAGAGAGAGAGAGAGAGAGAGAGAAAGAGAGAGAGAGAGAGAGATAGAGAGAGAGACTAACTGGCAGCAGATCAACTTGACCTTGTTGTAGACAAAGAGACTATTTGTATACCAAGTTCCTGCAAACAAATCGACGATAATAAATTTGTAATTCATGAGAATAAAGACAAGTTTGAGAGCTACTTGTATTTTTTTTTAATGTCTTCGTCGGTCGGTCGTAAGAAGTCTCATTGAATGTTGACATTAAACATACAAACATTGACTTTTGGGGACATGGAATATAAACATTTATTTCATAATAAAGAAGAAAGCACTTGAACATTTGTGTCAGCACACAAAAAATGTTTAAAAATATTTTTCTTTTAAAATCTTTAAATTCTTAAATCAAAATTGCATACTGATACAGTCTTGAAAGGGCTATGTATTTTTCACCGACTGTTTCCCCCTTTATGAATACAATTATATTGACAATTTAGACGTATCTGTCTAAATAAATATTTCTTAAGGCTTGGTGATGAAAATCACAAATCACAAATCACACCATCTCATGTGCACAGTCCACAAACGCTTAGATGATGGTCCCGTGTGTTTCCATCCTTGTAATACTCTTCAACAGTCGTAACGTCACTTCCTTCCTAATGACGCATGGTAACTTAGTAACACTGGCTCTAAACTATCGGAACAATGGCGGACGCCGTATGAAATATTTCTCCGGCGAGCATAAAGGGTATCCCGAGGAAAAAAAACCCACATACATTTGATCATGTTTTGACTTTTACACATTCTGATCACAAGGCATATGAAAAGTTCGAGCCAGCATGAAGAATAAAAAATGTAATGATTTTATTTGTTTAGAACCAAGATGGCCGCCGTTGCCGGGCGGCATGACATCAGACTATTGAATCGTATTAGAGTATTATCATAATATTGTCGCCAAACAAGGGAGTGAATTAGACAGCAAACACATTCACTCAATAGGATAGGAGTATTGTCATGATTTGATTTTGGGCAGTTTCAAAGAGTGTTTGATATCTAGACTATTAATACTCGTAATTCTAGGAAAAGACTAAAATCTTTCCATAAGCCAAACCACTGTTGTCATAAAAAATATGACCCGTGGTCTAAAACTGGTATTATGTGATAATTTATATAGAGCAATCTCCACTAAACGTGCTCAAATTGTTGTACTAGGCGCCCCTAGTCAACAGCAACACGTAACATGTAGGACGAGACCTGATGCCTGTTTAATGATATTACATTTTTTTTTTCGGACAAAGGCAAAACTGTTAACAGCCTAGGTACTTATTTTACACCTGAGGGCGGTGAGAAAATGTAAGCAAAGAGCCTTTTCCAAGGACTCAACTACGCGCCGCTCAAAGTAGGACTCGAACTCGAATCCTGAACCTTCCAGTCCGACTACGAGTGTCATACGACAAAATACCACAAGGCTGCACAACACCAATAAAATATTGTTTTGAGATGTGTGTATTTGTGTATGTGTTTGTGAGTTGTGTGTGTGTGTGTGTGTGTGTGTGTGTGTGTGTGTGTGTGTGAGTGTGTGCGTAAGTTCGGGGGGAGGGGTATCACAAAAATAGACAACAACCGGAAAGTTGCCATACTCTGGAAAAAAAAACCCATATTTAAAAATTTGGCCAGAAAATCTGTCCTTCAAATATCGATCTATTCAAATGACCTTCGTCTTGGTAAAAACTCTCAAACCTGGGACTTCGCCGAAGTCCCAGGTTGAGAGTTTTTTACCAAGACGAGGGTCATTTGAATAGATCGATATTTGAAGGACGAATTTTCTGGCCAAATTTTTAGATATGGGTTTTTTTTTCCTACAGAGTACGACAGAATAAAGCTACTTACTGTCTTCGTGTCTCAGCGACAATCCGAATTAATACCGAAGACTTGGTCGTTACATCCGAGGAACTCTTTGACCGGCGACTATCCGACGTAAACCGCCCAGCCTGCAATTTCTTGATATGCTCTCTCATTTTGGACAGAGGCGGCGCTGCTGGTAGGGCTCCAATGACGGAACTGCAACAACTGTCGTTATCTTGTAGATCCAAAGGAATAGGCGTAGCCGACGTGTCGTTGTTATTGTTGTTGTTGTTGTTGTTTGTGGCAGATGTGTTGAGTTCTTCTGCGCCTACCGTGTCATCAAACAAAAGCGATTTTCCCTCATATATTGATGATGAGTCAACGCAATGGTTATCCTCAGAAATGGAAAAAGACGAATCTTTAAATTCGGAATTGATGAGCGAGGTGCTAATGGGTGGTTCGTTTATTCCGAGTTCCTGGAAGATGCTTTGTTTCCTGTTTGTATCTAAAAGTATTTCCGTATCCGGTTTGAATTCAAAAGTTTCATTGTTTTTGTTATCATAATTTAATTCCTCGTCATTTGTTGATATCGGCTGCTGTATTTCCGGTTCCGTGTCACCTGCTGTGTCAGCTGTTGTTTCCGCCTCAAAAGATTCGCTTTCTTCTTCTTCTTCTTCTTTCTTGTCTGCAGTTGCTGCGGAGTTTATTGAGGAGTTTAAGGAGTTGTTGGCTTCTCCATCGCCGTCCTCATCCACGCTTCCTGCAGATGTATTCTGGTCATGTCCGTATAGAAGTCGGAAGCTTCGATCCAAAACTCTCTTCAGCCGATCAGCTTCACTAGTCTGTTTAGCGAGTCGTGGTCTGTCCGCACTGTTATTGTAGTGGTCGTTGACATTGACAATTTCGTGATCGCCTAGACTGGACGCTCTAGATCTGTTGACCAGGCTATGGCCTGAGCCTGCTCGATAAAGCTTTGACGCGCGTCGGACATCTGCTCTGAATTTAGTCTTGCTTGAGTTGTTATTGTTGTTATGGGGTATACTGTTGTTGTTATTGTTGTTGTTGTTATTGGTGGTGGTGGTGGTGGTGGTGGTGGTGGTGGTGGCAGAGGTGTTGGTGGTGGTGCTGGTGATGGAAGTGGTGGTGGTGGAGATGGTAGCGCTGTTGCTACGATTGCTGGTGTTTGCAGAAGGCGCTGTAGCGCTCTCCTCTGTTTTGGATTTCTGAATGGATAAATGAGCAATGAAAAATAATTATATTATATTGAATAGCAAAATGTTGAATGAATAACACTGGGTTTTGATTGGCATTGACTCACTCAGTCCGTAGCCATCGTTACATATAGCCTGACACTAGAACCGAGGCCTTCGTAAAGTTATGGCCTGACACTGACCAAAAAATGGCGTCAAAATGCCAGTCTTTTGCCACAAAAGAAAACAAATCATGAGTTGTATTCAATAGTTCAACCAATGAAATAACTTGTTTCCATGAGCTCTACTAACGACAACTCACTAAGCGGTGCAAAAACTAAATAATGACGTCAAACTGATCATCTAAATGTTATGGGCCCACTATTTAATGGCAGGCTATGTGGTCTTGTGGTATGACACTCGCTTTTGGATCGAAGGCCCTGGGTTCGAGCCTCGCTCGGCGCATAGTTGAGTCCTTGGAAAAGGCTCTTACCCACATTCTCTCACTGTCCTCAGGTGTAAAATGAGTCCCTGGCCGTTAACAGCGTTGTTTATGTCCGAAAAATTGTAATATCGCCTAACAGGCGTCATGTTTCGTTCTACAGGAATCCCTTATAAAGCGCTTTGAGCACGTTTAGTGGATATTGCCCTATATAAAAGCTCAATTTATAATGCTCGTATACTCAAACCAACCCAAAACTTTCTCAGTTACAAAAAAAAAACTGAACAAGTGTGTATAAAAGGTGCCATCAGACATAGCAAGAAAGAAAAATACAAGGAAAAAAGAAAACATCCCAAAGAATCAGTCTACCTCGACTGACTGGGGATCGAACCAGCCCCTTAATTTACCGGTAATGGTCGCAGTTGACAGGTAACAAGAAGGTGTCGAACCTCGTCCCGGTCAACTGATATTTTGGGATGAATTTTTCTTGGTGTTTTCCTTTTTCTTTCATATAAACTTGCCAGATCTTTATATTACACCTGTCCTGTTCCCTAGTTTCATAATTTGATATTTTCAATTACATCTGTTAAATCAAGGTCAAAAATTTCCCCCCCCTTTTCAATCTGCAAATATTTTCACTTGCTCTGGGTCATTCCAATGGCAAATTATGAACCAGAGGTGAATATAACAAGCGCTTTTTGATTTGTATAATATTATTATTTGAAATCTCGAAAAGGGAAGGCAATCGTTTTATAATATTAGTGTATTTGTGGAATAGGTTCCTCCCTTCGTTCTTTATAATGTTTGCCTTTCCTATTGCTTTTTTGTGGTGTGTGTGGTTGTGTGTGTGGTGTGTGTGGGTGTGCGTGTGTTGTGGTGTGATTGCACCTCCGGGCCCGTGTGGTCTAGAAGGGGAAAGAAGAAAAGAAGAAGAAGAAGAAGAAGAAAAAAAAGAAGAAAAAGAAGAAGAAGAAGAAGAAGAAAGGAAGAAGAAGAAGAAGAAGAAGAAAAAAAGAAGAAGAAGAAAAAGAAAAAGAAAAAAGAAAAAGGGAAGAAGAAGAAGAAAAAGAAAAAAGAAGAAAAAAGAAGAAGAAGAAGAAAAGAAAGAAGAGAAGAAGAAGAAGAAGAAGAAGAAAAGAAGGAGGGGAGGAGGAGGAGGAGGAGGAAAGAAGAGGAGGAGGAGGAGGAGGGGGGGGAGGAGGGGAGAGGAGGAGAGGGAGGAGGGGGGAGGGGGGGGAGGAGGAGAAGAAGAAAAAGAAAAAGAAGAAGAAAAAGAAAAGAAAAGAAGAATTTATTTTAATAGTAATTAATTTCTTTTTTTATTTTTGGGTATATGGTTTGTGTATGACACCGCTTTCGGATCGGAAGTCCCGGGTTCGAGCTTTGTTCGGCGCTAGTTGAGTCCTTGAACAGGCTCTTTTCACGTCCTTTCCGTTTCGGGTTTGTTAAAATGTACCTGGCCGTTAACAGTGTTGTCTCTGTCGAAAAAAATTGTAAATCGCCTAACACGCGCATGAGACGTCCAATTGTTAATGTTGCTGTTACCAGGGACCCTTTTAAATGCATTGAGCCTTTATTTATATTCTCTATATAAAACTAAATTTTTTTAAAAAAATGGAATTGAGGTAACAAGCGAAAATATAAAACCTTAGATACCGTTTTTAACCTAAAACACAATATAAAAAAAAGACGAAATATAAGGAAACTATCAACGTTACAACCTCTTGTGGCCAAAATACAAGAGCTTTTTATAGTAGTTGGCTTGGCTAAGCAGTATAACATTGCCATCCGGAAGTATAATGGCCCAACACACAAAACTGTGTGTTCCAAGAACGTTTATGTCGGGTTTAATACGTTCAGTGACATTATCATAAACGTGGATGGCAAAAAACAATAACAAGACCTGAGGGTGAGTCATTGCATCTATTATAAGATATTCGTTTCATGGTACACACAGTTTTGTGTGTTGGCCTTATACTTCCGGATGACAATATTATGGCTTCTTGCCAAGCGCAATATTTAAGCAAAACCACAAATTTGTGAGGCGTTTAATCGGGTTCCCACTAACGGAAACACTTTACATACAGGATGAGACATGAAGTCTAACAGGCTGTTAAAAAAAAAAAAATTTTTTTAAATTTTAGCCTTTATATGCGCAAATCCACTAAAATGTGTCAAAGCGCTTTACAAGGGGTTCCGGTAACACAACCTTAACAGAGGAGGGACGACCCGTCAGGCGTATTCAATTTTTGGACAAAGAAACGCTGTCAACGGCCAGGTACCATTTTACACCTGGTAGGTGAGAGACTGGAGTAAAGAGCCTTTCCAAGGATCATATCGCCGAGCGCGGGACTCACCCCCGGAGCTTCGATCCGAAGCGGTGTCATACCACTAGACCACAAGCCGCATGTTACATTTATTTTTTTTCTAGAAAAACACTACCGCGTTAGATAAAAAATATGAACCCAATGTTATGAAAGGTGCCAGAAAAAAACAAGAAAAAAAATACAAGTAAAAAAAAAACATCCCCAAAAATGTCAGTCTCCTCGTGGGGTCGAAACCTCAGACTTTCTGTTACGGTCAGGGGGTAAAGGTGGCCCGTTTGACCGATAATCAGAAGGTCTGAGGTTCGACCCCACGAGATGATGTTTTTGGGATGTTTTTTTTTAAAAATATTTTTTTTTCTTGAACTTTGGCTTTTTATATAGGGGCCCAAAATCCATTAAAACGCTCAAAGCGTTTAGGAGGTTCCCTACCAAAAAGCAACACTTGACTGTTTAGGCGATTTTTGCTTTTTTTTCGGTCAGAGACAACGTGTTTAACGGCCAGGTACTCATTTACTCCTGAGTACGGGAAGAATTGGGTCTAAATAGTCTTTTCCAAAACTCAACTATGCGCCGGGAGGGCGAAAACCCAGAACTTCCGATCCGCAAAACGGGAGTGTCTAAACAAAAGGCCACATAGCCCACTTGCTTTGTCTGGACCTTTATACACACTTGTTCGGTTTTTTTTTTTCCATTTTAACCTGGTACGGTGACAAATTAAGAAATAACCCTTTTAGGGTTGAATTGTGTAGCCCATTTTCGGAATTCGAACCGGGACGAAACCCTACGACAACCCACAAAAACACAATTCTTTCTATGGGCTATTCTTACATCCACCATCCATCCATCCATTTCCTATCTATTATTTCTTCTTCTTCATTTCTATTATCTATTATATCTATCTATCTATTTCTTCCATCCAGCCATCCATTTCTATCTACTATGATCTATCTATCTTCTATCCATCCACCACCTATTATTATCTATCTATGTATTTCTATTATCTATCTATTATCTATCCATCCAGCCATCATTATCTACTTCTATCTATCTATCTATTATCCAGCCAGCCACCATATATCTATTATCTATTACTTCTATTATTATCTTCTACCATTATCATCCATCTATTATTATTATCTATCTATTATCTATCCATCTATTATTATTATCTATCTACTATCTTCATTATCTATTACCATCATCCCATCTACTATCTATCTATTTTCTATTACTATCTTCTATCTTCTATTATCCATTATTATCCTCATTACTTCATTATCTTTATCTATCTTTATTTATAATTATTTTATATCCTTCATCCTTTATCTGTTTT
>NC_088366.1:50543600-50548671 GCF_034508935.2 Berghia stephanieae | reverse complement strand
TTTTACTTGTAAGTCTTTAACATCGAACACCCCCCACCTCCTACCCCTCCCATTCAATTTCTTCTAACGGAATCTCATCCGTCAGATGAAACGTTAACTCCCATTCTCTCTCTCTCTCTCTCTCTCTCTCTCTCTCTCTCTCTCTCTCTCTCTCTCTCTCCTTCTCTATCACTCTCTTTCCTCTTCTTTTATTCTTTACATCATATGTATCCATCTACATACATATCTATCTATCTATCTATCTATCTATCTATCTATCTATCTATCTATCTATCTATCTTTCTATCTATCTTTCTATCTATCCATCTATCTATTTAGCAATCAATCAATTTCTATCATTCTATCTATCTATCTATCTATCTATCTATCTATCTATCTATCTATCTATCTATCTATCTATCTATCTATCTATCTATCTATCTTTATATATATATATATATATATATATATATATATATATCTCTTTCTATATATCTGTCCATCTTTCTATGTATCTATCAATCAATCTCTATCTATCTATCTATCTATTTATCTATCTATATATCTATATATCTATCTATCCCCCCCTCTCTCTCTCTCTCTCTCTCTCTCTCTCTCTCTCTTCTTTCTTTCTTTTCTTTCTCGCTCTCTTTCTTTTAATCTTTCTTTCTTTCTTTTCATCTTACATCATTTGTTTCCAACCTATCCCTCTATTGAAAAGGTGTATTTTCACTACACACCCCATCGTAAAGCGCTTTGAGCACGTTTAGTGGATATTGCGCTATATAAAAGCTCAACTCAAGCTCAACTTTTCGATTTTTGCAGTGACATTATAAATGCGATGTCTTTCTTTCTTTTCATTATGACAGTAACTGTTTCCACAAACGATCGCCAGACTATATTTTTAGTATTTCAAACAGTCAACGTCTAAGACCTACGAATCAATCAATTCAAGAACTTGAGTCTAATTTCTTATGACCCTGCGTGGATTTTAAAGATTTTGTTCTGGACAAGTATCGTATCACATTTTGCTGTCAAATTACTTTTTAGAACCTGGTCTATCACGACAAAATACCGTTTTGAGACGAGGAGTCACATTTTACAGTAAAAATAGAATAAACTATTTTTTTTAAAGTAGTCATTCAAAGGGATTCGGTCCATGGAGCAGGAGTCTATCCTGGTTCCTATAGCTTGAAACGGACAATACCAATTGCTTGCTATCATTTGGATAGGCCGCTAGTCTATCGCAAAGTACTTTCCGTCAAATCTAACAGACTCAGCTACCCATTACAGTAAGAGTTTTCATAAAATATTTTAAACCTTATTTTTAGGCATTTTAAAAAAGCCAGTTCTCAGATATTAGAAGTAACAATTTAAGGACGTGTAACTAATTCCTCTATGTCCTTGGTAGGGTTCCTATAACGTCTTGTGACATTGTTAGATTTTTGGTAGGTTTTTATAAGGGTCAAATGTCATAATAGCAATTTTTGCAGCCAAATAAATTATAACTGCATTTTCCTTCTATTCACATTACAAGTCAAGTAACTATTCCCACAAAAGGTCATTAAACTTTGGGATCGTTTGAAATCAAAGAGAGTCGAAATTATGTTAATGATTTCCCTTTCGTTCGACAACCTATAAAATTATCCCTTGCTTTATTCAATACGCGTTTATAACTAACAAGCACACCATACCGTCAGGGGATTTAACTCACTCAACCCTAACACCGACTATATCCGTAGTTTACCCGGGTTACTTTTACCCCTTGTTACATTTTATTTTTCTGAGGCAAATTACAGGCGTAGTATCAAAGCTAATGTTTGGTTTTTTTTAGTATTTGCATGTTAGTGATAGTAAAATAAAACTATCTATGGACATGCTCACTTTTAATACATTTTTTCAAATTTTGAAAAGTAGCAAAAATCTCTGGGGCCGAGTGAGTCAAAATTCCTTTATAACTTTTATTATAGTATAGCAGTGCGGCTGTGTGGTTTCGTGGTATGCCACTAGTGCCGCACGGGTCTTGGTTCTTGAGAACAGGAACACCAGGAACACAACTCAACCAGAAACAGTTACCATGAACATACATCCGGAACATATTCCTAGTCGCTGTTCCTGTTCCTGTGTCAAGTGTTGTCTATTATTAGTATACCAGTGTGATGACGAAGGGGGAGAAGAATGAGACGAAGAGGTGGGGATGGGCGGACGTTGTTATTGTTATACTGTGTCCGTATATGCATGTATGTATGTGTGTGTGTGTGTGTGTGTGAGAGAGAGAGAGAGAGAGAGAGAGAGAGAGAGAGAGAGAGAGAGAGAGAGAGCACAAACCAGCCTACGTCCCTCCCTCCTCCCTCTATGTCTGAACAGCTCGTAGTCTGTGATTGGAACCACCTACAAACACGAGAACGCACGCTGTACTACTTAGGACAGGACAGATACGAATCTCTTCGATCGGAACAATCGCGAATCGCTCCAATTTGGACCAGGAACATGTTTCGGAACAGGAACAGCGCCATCAGGAACATAATCGGAACGGGAACTTGAAAATGTTCGGAATGCCCGGCAATATGACACACACTCGGTCGCCTTTGGTTTGGTTAGATCCAGGTGGTTCGAAACCCACCCTGAGTAGTCATAGAGGAGTCCTAGGAAAATGGCTCTTTTACTCACATTCTCTCACAGTGATCAGGTGTAAAATGAGTACCTGGTCGTTAACAGCGTTGTCTCTGTCGGATTTTTTTTTAAAAACCCATGTAATTTTGCCTCACAGGCGTCATGTCTAGTCCTACATGTTAATTGTTGATATTGGATTGGGATCCCTTGGAAAGCGCTTTGAGCACCTTTAATGAATTGTACTCTATAAAAAAGTTAAAGATTTTTTTTTTTAATGTTTTAAACATGTTCTTATTTTGGCTTGAAAACTTCTACTTTTTTAACAATTGATTAATATCACCAGGTACTCATTTACCCCTGTGTACGGAGAAATAATTTGAGTAAATAAAGAGCTATTTTTTTTTTCAAAGACTCAACTATGCACCGCTCCGCTCAGAGCGAGACTCGAACCGTGGACCGTCATATCTGATGAATACGATTGTCATATTATAATAATATACCACATGTACGATAACGAGATACACACTTGAAAAGAGTGATCGATGAAACCCTTGACCTAAATAAAACCGATTGATCCTGAAACGGGCTGTCAATCAAAACCCGTCGCTGGTGACGTATTCTGATAATAGGGATTACAAAGCTGCCAACATCAAATTAAATGTCAAAAATTCGTAGTTTCTAAAGGAAAAAATAAATGAAAAAGGTCTCAATAAATAGCATAAAAAATCAAATATGTGACCCCTTATCTCAAAATGGTTTTATGTCTGGATGGACCAGGTGCTAAAAAGTCAAATTATAGTCTAACTGGTCAAAAATATGATACATTGGTATTTAGCATAGTAAAATATGATACTTCTTCTCCTCTATAAAGCATATAAACTCAACGTAAGCGTCATATTTCTGGCTACAAATTCCATTTTCAGCATCTTAATCATCCCGACTTAATACCGTTTTGAGACGAGGGGTCACATATTTGCCCTTAGCATAATGGGGAAAAATGGAGAGAAAAAAATGCTCCGAAGAGAGAGAGAGAGAGAGAGAGAGAGAGAGAGAGAGAGAGAGAGAGTGAGAGAGAGAGAGAGAGAGAAGATATATAAAGATACGTTTTACAGTAGAGTCAGAGAAGAATATAAAAAATAATGAAAGTAAAGTTCATAACAATTTTCGACCGCACCAAATAGCATTATCTAAAACCACGTTGGATTTGTAGACTCTCTCTCTCTCTCTCTCTCTCTCTCTCTCTCTCTCTCTCTCTCTCTCTCTCTCTCTCTCTCTCTCTCTCTTTCTCTTTCTCTCTCTCTCTCCCTCTTTCGCTCTCTCTCTCTCTTTCGCTCTCTCTCTCTCTCAAACACACACACACACACACACACACACACACACATACACTCACACTCTCTATATGCTATAAGCCATAAATAACATGGGACTTAATATTCTCGCTACAAAATCTCTTTCAAGTTTTATTAATTATTAGCTAGTGTAAATGTTGCTGCTCGAAACTCGAAGAAATAAATAATAACAAGAAGTTGAATGTAAGCTTCAATTTAATTAAGATGAATAACTACGCCACTACCACATCATCTCATTCATCTGTGGTGTTTCAATCATCCTGTTTTGTTGATAAAGAGGAAACCCGAAACGTTCATTTATTGATCTGTTTTTGTAATTAGATTGAAGCTTACATTCAACTTCACGTTATTAATTATTTGCTTGGTATTGTTTTATATTGATGGTTTTTTAAATTTTTTTATCGATAATATATCAACACCTGCAAGCGTTATTATATCAGCGTAAACCAGATGCGCAAAAAGGATATTATTAAATTAATGCGACGTGTACATATCATATGCAGGTCGGACATCATCATCATCATCATCATTGCCTTTTTCACCCTGGGTCAGGGTATAGGCCACAGACAAACTGTTTCCATCCTTCTCTATCCTGAGCTAACTTTTTTTTTTATCTCATTACAGGTCTTACCACTTCTCTGTGTATCAGCTTCTTTAATTCTTCTGTAATTCCAGAAACTATTCGGTCGCCCAAGCTAAAAAAAAAAAGGATTTTGTTTGTCTGTCTGCGTTTCTGTAACGGTTTGAGTTTAACGGAAAGGGAAGTTAACCCTTTGCCAACCCCCAACCTGGAGGACCAGGTGACTCAAAGATCCGAACCCACTAATTGGCCTAGTTTAACATTGTGGTAATGGACGTAATTCTATGAATTTCTCGTAGTACGTGGCAGCTCTGGGTTTATGAAATAGATCTGTATTGGAATTCTTTTATCGCCATTATTATTATTATGTGCAGCTATGTAGTCTAGTGGTATGACACTCGCTTTCGGATCGGAAGGTCCTGAGTTCGAGCCTCGCGCTCGGCGCATAGTTGAGTCCTTGGAAAAGGCTCTTTACTCACATTCTCTCACGGTACTCAGGTGTAAAATGAGTACCTGGCCATTAACAGCGTTGTCTTTGTCCGAAAAATTT
>NC_088366.1:50515640-50543503 GCF_034508935.2 Berghia stephanieae | reverse complement strand
GATTTTCTTTGTTTAGAACCACGATGGCCGCCGTTGCTGGGCGACGTGACATGAGACTATTGAGTCCAATTATGACCACGACCTCTTCTTACTACTTCACTGCCATCAAATAAAATATTGTATTATACGTACACGTAGTTTACATCAAAAGACAGAGCATTAGTTACCACAGACTATATAGTAAGTAACCAGTTAGAATGACCAATATTCGTGTTCTAAGCATTTTCACCAATAATTATGATAGCAATCACGTTTTCTATCTCGCTGAAATCAACAAAATATTGTATTAAAACTACCGTCAACTGAGTTAACTGTGCCTTAAGGGGAAGTTTTGCCTCTTTAAAATTGGACCAATTAGAGTAAATTATTTAATTTTGTGTTAATTATTTCCTTTGATAAAATGTTCAGTCACTTAATCAGGATAATAACTACAACAAAGCTGAGATGACTCAATATGTTCCAAATTTACAGAGGCAAAGTAACACTTTAAGGCTAAGTTACCCCAGTTGACGGTACCAGTTTCCATCAAAAGATATATCACTAAAATGGTAAAAGACTACAGTAAGCAACCAGTTAGAATAAACAATATTCGTGCTCTACGCATCTTCACAAATTATGACCACAATCACATCACATCTTACTACATCGCTGAAATCAACAAAATCTTGGATTGTTAGTACAAGTTTACATCAAAAGATATAATATATGGAGCAGCCTACAGTATACAGTCAGTTAGAATGACCAATATTCGTGCTTTGAGCATCTTCACCAATTATTATAATAACAATCACTTTTTTTCAATTTCGCAGAAATCAACAAAATATTGTATTAAAACTACAAGTTTACATCATGTTATATATCACTAAAAGTAAAAGGTAACAGACTACAGCAAACAGCCTGTTAGAGTAAACAATATACGTGCTCCAAGCATCTTCACCAATTATGACCACAGTCACAACTTCTTACTTATCTCACTGAAATCAAACAAAATATAAATTTATTATAAACACACAAATTGGCTACAACAGACTTTGCACACACAGACTAATAAAAACTACTGTATGCAGGTAGTTAGACGAACAGTTCTATCGTTGGTTTCCATGTTCTGGAAACAATAGACAACGGAAACAATTGAAGACTAATTTTCCAAAACTCCTTAAATTCAACATTCCCATTTTGAGAAATTATTGAGAATTATCTACCCTTGAATATCCCCTCGAACCTATTGTCAAATCATTTATTTTAATTAAACCTAAATTTAACATCAAATCGATTTTAAGAGAACTTTTGTCATAGCCAAGACTCCTGACAAAGGTCACAGTTTCAATTTTTTGCTCATGGAAGAGAAACTATCTCCAAATAGTGAGAAAATGGACATAACCAGTTTTGGAAAATCCGTCTTCTATATTCTTCTGCAACAATTGCCGTTACACTAGCTCCGGGATTACGATATTGTTTAACCACCTCCACCACCCCCCCCCCCCCCTCCCTGACTACAGTAATCGGAGGGGGTGGGGGGGGGGGGGGTTATGGCACCAGGAGATCTCCCCAATGGTTCCGGTCCATTGTGCCGGCATAACTAAGCTTTGTCTCTCTGTATCTCATGAGGTTTCCAGTGAGTCCAAGACAATACCGGTCTCTGTTCTTTTGTCGGGACGAAATCATTTATTGTTCCCGTCGGTGTTTTATTTTTTTTTATTTATTTTTTTTATTTCCTTTTTTATTTGGGGGGGGGGGGCGGGGGGAGTGGAGGGGGTAAAGCTCGAGGGCGTATAAATCGTAAAACAATAATAAGTGAGGGATTTGTCTTGTTTCAAAAATGTTTCTCATTGGTATGTTCTTTCTATGTTGTGGCTTTGTGGTCTTGTGTTATGACACCCGCGTTCGGATAGGAAGGTCCTGGGTTCGAGTCTCACTTAGTGCATAGTTGAGTCCTTTGAAAAGCTCTTTACTCACATTCTCTCTCAGGTGTAAAATGAGTACCTGGCCGTTAACAGCATCGTGTCTGTCGGGGAAAAAATGTAATATCGTCTAACAAGCTCAAGTCTTGTAATACACGTTACGCGTTGCTGTTGGTCAGGGACCCTTTGTAAAGCGCTTTGAGCACGTTCAGTGGATATTGCGCTATATATGAAAGCACACTTTTTGGGTGTTTCTTTCTTTATCGTTACTTATTAAATGGAGTCGTTTATTATAATTTTTTTTTACTGAAATAAAAGGTCAATCGTTTTAATTTAAAATCAATTCTGTAATAACGTATCATCAATATGAATGATTCTTTGTTTTATGTCTAATTTTTCACTTGTTGGATTGAGAAGTCAAATGACGATGGTCGGCGGATCAAACCCCTGAAATCTACATGCAAGCTTTGCCCACCATGTTTTATTTAATTTTAGGCGGATCAGACCTCTATTGTCATCGGATTAAATAATACATGGTAGTGCAAAGCTCGTATGTAGACTTCAGAGTTTTGATCCGCCGATCGTGAAAATCGGGACAGCAGAGGTTTGAATCACCGACCATCGATATGTAACCCACAGTCTCAACAGGTGTTACGACGGGAGAACAAGACTTAAAACGACTGAAAATTGTCGTAGATGTCATACGATATTGTCAGCTATAAATTTCCCCTTTTGGGATTGGAAGCTAGTCTATCGAAAAGTACTTTCCACCAGATCGAACAGATCCAACTACTCAATAACTGCTGGAATTGCAGAGGGGTCAGGAAATTTAATAAAATAAGTTTGACTTCACGCGGGGATCAAGCTCAGGTCTCTTTGCATATAAAGTGAGTGCTCTACCTACTGATGTATTAGGACCTCCAATAGTTTAATCTGATCGTTTGATTTTGCTCCTTTTTTATTTGTTTTTATTTGTTTTTTTTTTGTTTTTTAATATTTTTTAAAGATTCCTTTTTTTTTTGTTTTACTAGGAATAATGTGCACTTGTGCAGTTTGAGAGATATTTATATTTCTTTCTACGCTTACAATGGCGGCTCGTGGTCTGAAAATGTTGAATTCTTTCAGCATAAATACATTTTAATACGTCATTATCAATTCCACGTTCTATGAAAGGTAAAAACAGACAAGTGTCGCCTATTTCACGGTTAGGTGTGTAATTTTGTGGTAGGCACCCATAATTATCTCAACAGGCATATTATAGTTAAGAGGTCACACACAAACCACACACACACACACAACACACACACACACACACACACACACAAGCATTGACAGCATATGACAGACACAAGAGCTTCTACGACAAGAACGGAACAGCATCAAAGAAGAAAAATATGGAAATGCCAATTATAACGAGGACCAATATAGACAATTGAATCGCATTCAAAATTCTAACAATTGCTGAAGTCGAAAAAGTGAAAAACGAATAAACAATTCATTAAGTTTTAACGTGAATTTGAGATACGTTGGATGCATTTAATTCAAGAATGACGAAGTGAAAAAGGAAAATAGAAAAGGCATAGAAGAAGAAGAGAAAAGATAGAGAAGAAGAAAGAAGAAGAAGAAGAAGAAGAAGAAGAAGAAGAAGAAGAAGAAGAAGAAGAAGAAAGAAAGAAGAAGAAGAAGAAGAAGAAGAAGAAGAAGAAGAAGAAGAAGAAGAAGAAGAAGAAGAAGGAAGAAGAAGAAGAAGAAGAAGAAGAAGAAGAAGAAGAAGAAGAAGAAGAAGAAGAAGAAGAAGAAGAAGAAGAAGAAGAAGAAGAAGAAGAAGAAGAAGAAGAAGAAGAAGAAGAAGAAGAAGAAAGAAGAAGAAGAAGAAGAAGAAGAAGAAAAAGAAGAAGAAGAAGAAGAAGAAGAAGAAAGAAGAGAAGAAGAAGAAGAAGAAGAAGAAGAAGAAGAAGAAGAGAAGAGAGAAAGAAGAAGAAGAAGAAGAGAAGAAGAAGAAGAAGAAGAAGGAAGAAAGAGAGAAGAAGAAGAAGAAAGAAGAAGAAGAAAGAAGAAGAAGAAAAAGAAGAAGAGGGGGAGTGTGAGTGATTTTGGTTTTTTTTTTAAACTTCATAATAAATAAATTTCTTGTTTCCTATTATTTTGACATCAAAATATATTCCCTGCATCTTCATCACTTCCACATAACAGCATAGTGACACGGTTGACTTCCATTGTTTCCGATTAACCGACCTCCTCTTAATCAAGCCTCCACTGTATTAAGTGTAACAAGCGAGTAAACACCCCCTCCTATAATCCTTTTTTCTCGGGAACATGGCGTAGAGTTACGGCCCCTTTTGTCTTGTGAAAGCCTCTAAGTTAGATAGAAACAAGGGGTGGATAACTCCCGAATTAATGCTAGACACGCGGGGAAAGGCCAAGACAGAAAAGTCGACGTCAATCGTCACAGTTGACTTATGAAATAAGTGCCAATTAACGGTAGGTTGAAAATATCAAGGAGGTAAAAAAGGGGAGACAAAAGGGGGAGACCTAAAAATAAGAGGAATCCTTTCTGCTGAACTGTCCCCTCTTTCTATTTTTCTTATCCTTGTGTTATTTCAGTTTTTGTGAATGTTTTTTTTTTTTTTTTTTTTTTAAAGATTTTTTTTTTATTCTTTCAAGTTTGTTTTTTTTTGGGTTTTTTTTTTTGCGTAGGTTTTTTCCGACGCACACTTATTTGTAGGTCTGATAACCCAATTCCTTATGGGCTCATTGTTGTAATGGAAATCTTTATTTTTTAATGACGCAAACTATTGATTGTTAAACTTGGCCCATAAGTGGGTTCGAATGTCAGACCTGTGTATGTGTACACGTCGGTTTTACCCGAAACTTTAACACAAACATTTAAATAAACGTGGACATTCAAATCGTGTATATTATTCAGTTTTTGTTTCTTTTGCTTATTTTCTTTTTCTTTTCTTTTTTTAAATTTGGATTTGAACCCCCAAATCTCAAGGACTGACTCAAACAGTATCCATGCACGACATCAACCCGTCATGGTTGACTTGAGCCGGGTTTTGAACCGTGATGGTTCTAAGACTAACTCCTATGGAAAGCCAAAAACAGATAATATTCGTCCTCGATTCGATCAGATCCCATATTATTGTCAAGTCAAGCCGTCACGGATGATTGAAGACACCAGTGGTGGTCAAGATTTCAAGGATAAGAAAAATAACAAGCAAAAGAATTGGTCACTACATTTAGACTAGGACTTAGAGAGGAACAATATTGTGCATATATTATTATACCAAAGGACTCAATAGGTCATCTGTTTTGTGATCAAGTCACTGCCATTTTGTTCTAATGGACCTTCTGTTGGAACAAAACATTGTCAAAAAGGTTCTATCTATCTATCTATCTATCTATCTATCTATCTATCTATCTATCTATCTATCTATCTATCTATCTATCTATCTATCTATCTATCTATCTATCTATCTATCTATCTATCTATATATCTATCTATCTATCTACCAATCTATCTATCTATCTATCTATCTATCTATATTATCTATACTAATCTATCTATCTATCTATCTATCTATCTATCTATCTATCTATCTATCTATCTATCTATCTATCTATCTGTCTATCAATCTATCTATCTATCTATCTATCTATCTATCTATCTATCTATCTATCTATCTATCTATCTATCTATCTATCTATCTATCTATCTATCTATCTATCAATCCATTTATCTATCTATCTTTCTATTTACATGGATATTATATATATATATATATATATATATATATTATATATATATATGTCTATTTACATATTTATCCATTTACCTTTTTATTTATCTTGTCACATATCTACCTATTTATCTATCACTATATCTATTCATGAAATATTTCAAGTATAAATATGATCAACTACTACACTATTGTTTCGAGCAAGCGCTCTAATCAGGAAGTCATGGATTTTGTTTTTATAATTTATATATAATTTATATGAGAGCCTGTTTACAAAAACTAAATTTCAAACCACTAAAATTAGATTTAAAAGGAGTATTTATAAAGAGAAAAAAAAAGACGAAAAAAAATCCCAAAGAAATGACGATTTAACCCCAAAAAGAAGCAAGTCAACAAAATTTAAACAAAAAAACCAGGAACAAATTAACAAAAACAAAATCTAAAAAAATTAAAATTTACATGACAATATAAATATCCAATCATGATTCGCAACCTACCAAAACTGTGTTAGTTAAGCGCTTTGCAGTCTTCACGTAAAGTCCTATGCTCCTGTGATTTATTAATATCTGTCATTAGAATTTCATTTTTTATCCGTCACGTTGGAGATAATAAATTACAATGTCACACTTTAGGGGCAAAACTCTGGTTTGTAATTTCTTATCGTTTTGATTGTAAGTCAGTTTTTGGGTTGCCTGAATCATCCCCCGACAAAACACCGTTTTGAGATCATAGACATTAAACCGACGTGCACGTATTTGCAGGTCTGATAACCCAAATTGTTATGGCCTTATTGTTGTAATGGAAATTGAATACTCTCAAACCAACGAAAGACATCGTCCATTACAACAATGCTAAAATAAGCCCATAATTGTATCCGGTTGTCAGGCCTGAAAATATGTGTACGTCGGCTCAAGAGAAAACAAAATTGATATCATAATAATAATCATTAAATAAATCATACAGCAGAAGAAGAAAAAAAAAAAAAAACGAAACCGACAGTGTAAGTCAAAAATTAAATCAATTCAAATTAAATACTCACTTTTCAAGAACTTTTTGACTCTCCAATAAATTAGCGGCGATTTTCTGAAAAGCCGATGACGAATGCGGAAGTTGATTTTTAAACATGGCGGCCCCCAATGCACCGAGAGCCGTTCCTCCTCCTCCTCCTCCTTGTTTTGAATTATTAGCAGCGGTCCTCGAGACAGTCAGAGCTCGTTGCCATAACGATTTTGTTCTGATCCCCTTCATGGCGAGGCTACTGTTGTTGTTGTTATTGTTGTTGTTGTTGTTGTTATTGGGTGTTGTTGTGGATGCCATTTTGGTTATTATCTCCCCCTGCCCTGCTTAGCACCAATACAATACCACGAGAGCAGTGATATAAATAGACACCGCCTACTTGAGATGTAATAATAATAATAATACGACACACTTCCGAGAATGTTTCCAAACAAAAGGTTTGTATCTCCACTTTCTTTATATCATCATGAGTTTAACATTGAATGAATGAAATAAACGCCACTCTGGTCTTTTGTCATTGTTTTTTTTTTTTAGACCACCCGTTTGGGGATTAGTTCTCACTGAAATCTTTAAATGAAATAGAGGTCAATCTGATCTTTTGTCATTGTTGTTTGGCAACCAGCTTGAAATAGAAGCTAATCTGATCTTTTGTCATTGTTAGTTTGACCACCAGTTTGGTGATTAGTTCTCACTGAATTCTTTAAAACTAGACTATTTATACACGTTTAATGTTATACATGGTTTTGTGTGTTGATATTGATATGATGGGCGTAATTAGGGAGTATTTTATTTGTCATTACAGTTTTGATTAAATGGTATATTCATGTCTGTCTGTCCTTTAGTAATAACACAATGACAAATTCAGGACCGGGCACTGGTATAAGATAAAGATATGAAAAGTGTGTATGAAACAGTGTCAGACAAAGCAAGAGGAAAAACACAAGAAAAAAACAAACCATCCCAACTGGGCATCGAACCTCAGACCTTCTGAACATCGGTAATCAGGTCTGAAGTTCGAAAATTCGATCTCCAGTCCAGGCATTTTTGTTTGTTTGTTTGTTTGTTTGTTTGTTTGTTTGTTTTGTTTTGTTTTTTTTTTGGGGGGGGGGGGGGGTGATTATTTTCTTACATTTTTCTTTCTGCGTTATCTGACGCTCTTTCAAACACACTTTTCTCATATCTTTTTATCTATGGAAGAATCGTAGTATATATGTCCCAATTTCGACGTACACTTGTTTGCAGGTCTGGTAACCCAATTCCTTATAAGATTAACTCTCTCCTTACCAGCCATTTTCAGGATTTTCCCCAAAACTTCATACCCAACTTATGATGATTGTATCGAATGTTATGATTTTCTTATAGTTGGTAAGGAGAGCGTTTAAAAAATTACATAATAAACTCGTAATAACTTTGGAATATAAAATAGCATCCTATGGTATCGATATTTTCAGTCTTGCTCGGCGTTTCTGAGGAAGAATTTATACTCTAAACGAATTTCGTTTGTTTCTTTTAATTTAAAGTCTTTGTTATATGTGTCTTATTTTGGTAATTATTGTGATTATTTTTTCAATTCATTCGACAGATTTCTGATGTTGTAATCGAATTTTAAAATGAGGGGAGAAAAAAAAAAAAAGGGGGGGGGGGGGGAGGAGGTAAAGAAAAGCTTAAGCTTTTAAGTGGCACAATTTCTACTAAAAATCATCAAAAAAGGCTATACAGAGGATCCCGACGCAACACAATAACCACGAAATACGAAAGATAGAACCCGCAAGCGCTGTCCAAATATTTTTTGCTTTGATCTTCTAGGTACTCATTTTACACCTGGGTACTGTGAAGGAATGCCAGTAAAGAGACTTTACCAACGATTCAACTAATGCACCGTTCAGCGGGACTCGAACCTAAACTTTCCGGTTCGAAGTCGAGAAGTGCCATACCGCAAGACCGCATAGTCGCACAAATTACCCAAAGTAAGTGTCAGTTACTTCCCTTTGTTTCAAATTCCCCTGCGTCTCGTGATAGCTCCTTTCATCTAGTCTTTTATTTCCCTGGTGTTCCTCCATCGATTGTTCTAGATCAATCCGATGATTGTAAATCGATACGTCGTATTGGGACGGATTACCCGATTGACTGATTGACAGATTGATTGATTTATTGGTTGATTGATTGATTGATTGATTCTCACGAGATGTACAACCAGAGCATCGATTTGAGATCAGGTTGAACACGAACTGGACACACTGGAATGTCCGAGAGCACAAGAGTGACCAATCGACGATATTATGGCATATTGGGAGAGAGAGAGAGAGAGAGAGAGAGAGAGAGAGAGATAGAAGGAGAGAGAGAGAGGGAGAGAGACAGAGAGAGGGAGAGAGAGAGGGGAGAGAGAGAGAGGGAGAGATAGATAGAGAGAGAGGGAGAGAGATAGAGAGAGAGGGGGAGAGAGAGATAGAGAGAGAGGGAGAGAGAGATAGAGAGGGAGAGAGAGAAAGAGAGGGAGAGAGAGAGGGAGAGAGATAGATAGAGAGGGAGAGAGAGAAAGAGAGGGAGAGAGAGAGAGATAGAGAGAGAGGGAGAGAGAGAAAGAGAGAGAGATAGAGAGAGAGAGAGAGGGAGAGAGATAGAGAGAGAGAGAGAGAGGGAGAGAGAGAGAGAAGTAGAGTCGTCTAGACATCACCTCAGGTTAAGAGATAATCAACCATTTTTGACCATCGGTAGAGTTAAAATAGTAATAATGAGAATAATGATGATGATGATGATGATGATGATGGTGACGAAGATAAGAAAGAAGAAGAAGAAGAAGAAGAAGAAGAAGAAGAAGAAGAAGAAGAAGAAGAAGAAGAAGAAGAAGAAGAAGAAGAAGAAGAAGAAGAAGAAGAAGAAGAAGAGAGAAGAAGAAGAAGAAGAAGAAAGAAGAAGAAGAAGAAGAAGAAGAAGAAGAAGAAGAAGAAGAAGAAGAAGAAGAAGAAGAAGAAGAAGAAGAAGAAGAAGAAGAAGAAGAAGAAGAAGAAGAAGAAGAAGAAGAAGAAGAAGAAGAAGAAGAAGAAGAAGAAGAAGAAGAAGAAGAAGAAGAAGAAGAAGAAGAAGAAGAAGAAGAAGAAGAAGAAGAAGAAGAAGAAGAAGAAGAAGAAGAAGAAGAAGAAGAAGAAGAAGAAGAAGAAGAAGAAGAAGAAGAAGAAGAAGGAATAATGCTGTTTCATTTTCTGAAATTGAGTTTTCGAATTTCCATTACGAAGATTGATGAAAATGGACGCGGGCACATCATTTGAAACAGTTCCCCACTTACTTGATTAAATCACGGGAAGTCACAATTACACTACAGATATAATATTAATGTCTAACAACTAAAAAAATGAGCTTTTATATAGGGCAATGTCCACTAAATTTTCTCAAAGCGCTATACAAGGGGTCCCTGGTAAACAGCAACATTTAACATGTAGGACGGAACATGCCGCCTGTAGGCAGAGACAACGCTGTTAACGGCCAGGTATACATTTTACACCTGAGTACGGTGAGAGGATGTGAGTAAAGAGTCCTTTCCAAGGACTAAACTATACGCCGACCGAGGCTCGAACCCAGGACCTTCCGATCCGAAAGCGAGTGTCATACCACTAGACCACATAGCCGCACAATAAAATACCTTCCAATAAAATTTCAACGTATAACAGTTAGATTCGACGTGCACTTATTTACAGGTCTGATAATCAAATCAATTCCTTAGGGCTCATTGTTGTAAATGGAAATCTCAAAAACTGAAGCAACATATTGTCCATTACAACAATGTTAAACTAGGCCCATAATAGGCTTCAACAGTCATGACGTCACTTTCCTCGTAATGACGCATAGTAACTTAGTAACTGGCTCTAAACTATCGGAACAATGGCGGACGCCCTTATGAAAAAGCATAAAAGCGAATCCAGAGGAGAAAAACATTATAAATCTGATCATGTTTTGACTTTTATACATTCTGATCACATGACATGTGAAAAGTTGGAATTCTACCATCATGAAGAATAAAAGTAAAAATGTTCTTTGTTTAGAACCACGCTGCTGGCCGTTGCTGGGCAACGTGACATCAGACTATTGAATCCAATCGCCTTGGGATGTCAGACTTGCATATAATATGTACACGTCGCTTAGATTTGAACAAGCACATGAAAATTAAACTGAAGAAGTTCTCAAAGCGACAAGAGTCTTCAAAAAGAAACAAGAATATTAAATTGATATTATCCAAGTTACACAATAATATACGATTTTTGCACTCTTGCTTTTTGGAATTCCTCACGTGTTGCCAACCGCTCCACAAGCTTGCGAGTGCGCGTTGGAAAAAATAGTTCAAATTCCAAATCGCAAGAATGTAAGAAATCATGATTTATTCTACCCCTCAATCGATTCCTATTTCGTCATCTTTGAATAAAACACATGTTCAAAAACACTTAAATAATATCTACAACTTATTTAAAGAATCCATTGTTTTGTGAAATTTAACGATCTATATAATCTGACGTCACAAGTAATTACAGTAAACATGATATCATTACGCGTTACTATGTAGGGAAAGGTGTGGAATAATTTAGTTTCTGAAAGATCCCAACAACAATTTCTATAAAGCAGAGCTGAGTTAAATTCTATTATCTAGATCTAGATAGGTTTAAAATTAACTTGTAACTTTTGTTTTCAAACAAAATGGCGATCATTTCTTTATAGATGAATGATAATGCGACTTTACTCACTGGACTGTAAAATAAATGAAAAATATGTGCCCAAGCATATCAAAACGGTACTATGTCTACATGAACCATATGTCACAAAATGAATTTGAACGTGAGATTTGACAAGACTTATAAAATGTTAGTTTTTGTCAGTATTAGAAATTATAATATTTTATATTAAATTTAAAAAAAAATAATTAAAAACAGTGAGCTTTAATATAGGGCAATATCCATTAAACATGTTCAAAGCGTTTTACAAGTGATCCCTAGTCAAAAACAGAAACATTTAACTTGTAGAACGAGATATGACGCCTGTTAGGCGATATTACAATTTTTGACGGACAGAGACAACACTGTTGAAGGCCAGGGACTCATATTATTACTCCTGAGTAAGGAGAGAGAATGTCAGTAAATAGCCTTTTCAAAGGACTCAGTTATGCGCCGCTTATGACTCGAACCCAAGACTTTCCGATCCGAGAACGAGTGCCATACCACGAGACCACATAGCCTCATAATAAAACACAAAACAATAACCAACGTTTAATATTTGTGATCCCTCGCCTCAAAACGGTATTATGTCGGGATGATTAAAACGCTGAAAATTCAATTTGTGGCCAAAAATCTCAGACTTGCGTTGAGTTTGTCTGTTTTATTGAGAAGAATGAATATCATAATTTCGTGTGCCGAATACCAACAATTCAACATTTGGACCAGTTTAGCTTTACATTGACTTTTTAGTATCTGGTTCATCCCGACAAAATACCGTTTTGAGACGATGGTCACATTTTGGACCAATAAATTCGTTGTTTTATCATTCAAACCACCCAGACATTATAATACTGTTTTGTGACTACTGGGGACAAATGACGTTAGGTACTTCTATAGATAGAGTGAAGATGACGTCACTCATGTCTTTGTTATTGCTTTTTGCCATCCGCGTTTATGAGTACTTCTCACTAAACTGCATTAATCAGACTATATATAAACGTTCAAGGTTACACAGAGTCGGTGTTTGGTCCGTTATATTTCCGGATGGCAATGTTGTGAGTTTCTAAGCCAAGCGCATGCTATCTAGACCACCAGACTATTTATTCTGTACGTTTAGTTTTTAAAAACTCACAACGTCCGCCAACCGGATACAAAGTACCAACATAGCAAAACTATGTGTAACCTGAAACGTTTGTCGTCTGATTAATACAATTTAGTTAGAACTACTCATGAAAATGGCTGGCTAAAAACAAGAACAAAGAACGTAGTGACGTCAATTTCGCTCCTCCTATAGACAGAACGAAGATGACGTCACTCATGTCTTTATTATTATATTTTGTCATCCAAGTTCATGAGTAATTCTCACCAAAATCTATTAACCAGAATATAAACATTCAAGGTTACACATAGTTTTGTATGTTGGTCCGTTATACTTCCGGATTGCAATGTTGTGAGTTTCTTAGCAAAACGCACAACTATCTACTATCCATAAACTCAACTTTAAACCACCCAGACATAATCGTACTATTTCGTTACGATTAGTCACAAATGACATAAGGTACCTCTACAGGTTACAGAACTCTACCAGATTCACGCATGTTAGACAAACATAAAACCATAGAATAACACTAATACAGACTACATACTGTGAACCTATCGTCTTCTCGTAACCGACGGATTTTAACCCCTTTTTTTGTTTTGTTTTGTTGCGTTTTAAAACAAATCTGAAGTGTTCTTTTTTTGTTACTTTCTTTTCAAGCTAGTTTTATATGGTTTGGAACCTACACTGACTTGTCAACGAAACTAAAATAAATTAGATTTGTACGAGAAAGAGTTTAATTCTACTTTATGAATAGCTACCTCAGAAAGTTCAGGTTCTCAAAGCTTTGTAATTAAGACACCTTAAAAATACTTGGACTTCTATATAGATAGTATGCGCTTGGCTCAGAATCTCACAACATTGCCATCCGGAAGTATAATAGACCAACACACAAAACTATGTGTAAACATGAAATTTTATAGTCTTTTTCATACCGTTTAGTGAGACTTACTCATAAACGCGGATGGCAAAAAAACAATAACAAAGACCTGAGTGACGTCATCTTCGTTCTATCTATAGTGCAATATCTACTAAACGTGCCCAAGCACTTTATGGGGGGTCCACAACCAACGACAATATTATTTTATTAATAATCATTACCAAAATAGATTTGCATCCACAATTAATTCGGGGCTCTACTTTTCGCGTTCCGCACAAAGTTGAGTTCTTGCAAAAGGCCTTTACTCCAATTCGGTCACCACACTCAGGTATAAATACGTATCTATACGAATACAGTGTTGTCTCTATTGAAAAAAAATATATAATGGCGCGTTACAGGTATTATGTTATGGTGTTGCCGTCAGCTTTGGACACCTTGTAAAACGCTTTAAACATATTGAGTGTATGCTGCACTATATGATAGCTCGATATATATTTTCTTCACAAGTAAACAAGCTTCACCAATCATCTGTTAATTATACTTTAATATATATACATTCCAATAACAGCATGACCCAGTGGTTTGTTGTTTGTTTGTTTTTTTTTGTTTGTTTTTTTTTTTTTTTTTTTTTTGGGGGGGGGGGGTTTGCTTGAGCTTTTATATATTACAATATCCACTAGACGTGCTCAAAGCGCTTTACAAGGGGTCCCTGGCCAACAACAACATTTAACATGTAGGAAAGGACATGACGCCTGTTAGGCGATATTACAATTTTTAGGACAAAGACAACGCTGTTAACGGCCAGGTACTCATTTTACACCTGAGTACGCTGAGAGAATGTGAGTAAAGGGCCCTTTCCAAGGACTCAACTACGCGCTGAGCCAGGCTCGAACCCAGGACTTTCCGATCCGAAAGCGAGTGTCATACCACTAGACCACATAGCCGCAGTGGTATAGTAGTGGTATATAGTGGTATGGTCTTTGCTTCATGCCAGACAGGTACAAAGTTCGACCACCCGTCGTAAGTCTCTTTGCGGCGCTGTACTGCGGCTGACGCCTGGGTTAGTCCAATTTTCCCTTGGAAAATAGCTTAAAGATAAACTTCCCCTTGGGTGTGAATCAAGGGATCTTTGTATATTTTATCTATTTCAAAACTGTTAAAAGTTGCTTTTTTTATCGTGGATTACGTGGATACCGTCGTTTCATTAAATTAAAAGTGTAATGTAACACTTGATATCCTCGCCGTAGAAACATTCTAAGGAAGAATAATTGGTTTTAATAGTTTGATGTCACGTCGCCCAGCAACGACGGCCATCGCGGTTCTAAACAAAGAAAATCGGTACTTTTTATTCTTCACGCTGGCTAGAACTTTTCATGTCTTGTGATCAGATTGTGTAAAAGTCAAAACATGATCAGATTTAAAAAATTTTTTTTGTTGTCGTACCAGTAAGGTCGCGGGTTCAAATCCCCATCACCGCCGCGAAATGTTTATTCTGACATTTTCCTACTCACTTCATCTCTTGTTGTTACCAACATTAGTTGTCGAGCTCTATGATATTCACGACAACTCACTCACGAGACGTTGCACAAACCCAGAAAATGGCGTTAAATTATAAGTCCTATAGATAGAATGCGCTTGGCCAAGGAGTTCACAACATTGCCATCCGGAAGTATAACGGACCAACACACAAACTCTGTGTAACCATGAACTTTTATAGTCTGGTTAATACAGTTTAGTGAAAACAACTCACAAACGCGGATGGCAAAAACAATAACAAAGGCCTGAGTGACGGCATCTGCAGACCATCTATTGTGTCAGGCTGTAAGTTAACGGTGGTTACGGTCAAGGCCACACAACGAGGGAGTAGTCGAACTCGGTACCTTTTGGCTAAGACGGAAAGATTCTCGTACCGCTGAGCTACGCTTCCCCATAATATATTTTATAGCCAAAAAAATGGAAATTCGGGGTTGATTATTTCACTTCGTTACGTTGTATTTATTCTAACTACATTTTCGTGTAAATGTTGCTGCTCGAAGATCGGAGAAATAAATAATAACGTGAAGTTGAATGTAAGCTTCAATTTAATTACAAAAATAGACCAAATGAACGTTAAGATGAATAAACAAAACAATACTACGCCACTACCACATCATCTCATTCATCTGTGGTGTTTCAATCATCCTGTTTTGTTGATAAAGGGGAAACCCGAAACGTTCATTTGATCTGTTTTTGTAATTAAATTGAAGCTTACATTCAACTTCACGTTATTATTTATAACGACAATTTCTTACATTACAAAACAATCGAAATTCGTGTTTATCATCATCATATTATTTCAATGTTCAGTTTAACTGAGTTGGATTATTCCTACATGAACCCGTTTTGGCACGATGTGTCACATATTATACGTAATTCTAAAAAAAACTCACTCCAAAGATGTGAATCAGAATTTTCACACTTCATTAGAAATAAAAAAAAACACTAGAAACTACAAACCCATAGAACAGGAAGTGCTTGTCCGGAGAATATATTATACAGCGTTATTTGCACTAAACGCAAGAAACTATTGTCAAGCTTTTTTTTTGGAAACCATTTGCAGTCGTATCGCGCGACGTGTACTTATTTGAAGGTCTGATAATCCAAGTCGTGATGGGATCATGGTGTAATGTAAAATATTGTCCATTACAACAATGTGAGATTAACCCTCTCCTTACCAGTCATTTTCAGAATTTTCCCCAAAACTTCACACCCACCCAAAACAAAAACAGACATTTCTTACTCAAACAGAAAAGCAACAAGCACATTCTATACAAAATATTGTTCGACAATCTGAGCTCTATTACAGAATGTCAAGTTTTCATAGCTATAGAAAAAATAAATGAAATCTTGACGAGAAAAGCGACGGTTGCATCATAACAAATGTGACGATTTTCCAGTAGGTGGTAACGACAGGGTAAAGCCCATACGTGCGTTGGAATATCAGACCTGCAAAGAAGTACACCTAGTCGCATATTCTAACAGTGAGTTAAGGATGCGTTATGCTTGCTTGTTTGTGTGTGTTTATATATGTGTGTTTGCATGCATGTTTGAGTTTGCTGTGGATTGATGGGAGACGTAAATTATTATTATCCATAATTATCTATCCCACGAATAAGGGATAAAGGAACTCATTTTTAAAAAACTCGGCAAATCGGGACATCGCGTAAGAGGAAAAGGGACCCTAATATAATATAATATAGAGTATGCGCTTGGCTAAGAAGTCCACAAGATTGCCATCCGGATGTATAAAGGACCAATACACAAAACAATATAATATGTGACATTGAACTTTTGTACTTTGGTTAATACAGCACAGTTTTGTGAGAATTACTCATAAACGCGGAATGACAAGACAATAACAAAGACGGGAGTGAAGTCATCTTTGTTCTTTCTTTACTCTGTCGGTCGTCTGGATTTTAAGCGATGTGACAGTGATTTATTGTTTGTTTGTTTTGTGTTTTTGTTTTTGTTTTTGTTATTGGCTAAAGAAGGATTTTGAGCGAAACGTCCATCGTTTAGTATTTTTTTTTCGAAGCTGTTGTTCATCCCGATATAGCGTATTCCCGAGTTCAAGGCGTTACAACATGTCCATTATTTTTGTATTTGGTCCCACAACGACCAAAGGGAATTAGAACAGGGTGGGGGTGGTGAGCGGGTGGAGGTTGTCAAAACAACAGGTTTGAAGGATGAGTACTGTTGTTTTTTGTTTTTGTTTTTCTTGGAGGGGGGGGGGGGGAGGGGTTTAGCTCATGTGACATTGATCTGGAATAAATGGTCAGTGAGGTTAGAGGGAGATGGGGGGAAAACGGGGGGGGGGGTGGGGGGTTATGTTGATTGATAGAGGGCAGTGACCTATCAGTTAGATTTTATTTAGTCCCCACACATAGGCCCTCTTCAGGCACTTTCGGTTTTTTTTCTTTGGGTAGGACATTTAACCCCCAATTTACACACTTGGACAACATGAGTGATTCCTGTTGACATCAGACATCTATGGATTTTACTTGATTTACTTTTGTGTTTTATTTCTAAATAATTAGTATTATAGTATTTGTAATTTAAAATCCAAATACGAATCATTAGACGATAAACCTAGAGTACAATTGCCTGCTATCGTTTACATCGGATACCAGAATAAAGGGAAAATTCTATCCAAAGGATCAAGTGAACAGAACAGCTATCTCATCAATGTTGTCAAAAATACAAAACACCAACTCTATCGGAAAAAGAAGCCGATTTTTGTTCTTGATTCGAAAGCCCATTGCGCAACAACAATAAGATATTAGATAGTTCGAAGTTGACGTCACTCAGGTCTTTGTGATTGTTGTTGCCATCCGCGTTTATGAGAAACACTAAACTGTATTAACCAGACTATAAACAAAGTTTTGTATGTTGGTCCGTTACACTTCCGGATGGCAATGTTGTGAGCTCCAAGCGCATATTATCTATAAGTAAATAATATGTCACAGGATTTTAAAATTTAAAATGCAATTTTCGTGTGAAAAAAACCCAACCTTATTCACTCTGTTACGTTTCCCAGTCCCACTCTTAAGCTATAAATCTCTCTCTCTCTCTCTCTCTCTCTCTCTCTCTCTCTCTCTCCCTCTCTGTGTCTCCCTCTCTCTCTCTCTGTCTCTCTCTCTCTCTCCCGTTCTCTCTCTCTCTCTCTCTCTCTCTCTCTCTCTCTCTCTCGCTCTCTCTCTCTATCTAATTATCTATCTATCTTACTTTCTCTCTCTCTTTCTTTCTATCCCCCCTCTTCATCTTTCACACACACACACACACACACACACACACACACATATATATATAGACGCTTGCAAACATACACACATACACACACATTTTTAAACACATCCTATAATGGGTAACAAACCAAAGATGTGTAAAATAGCGATCGAGTCCCGACAGCGGCTAGAAAAACAAGGGGAACAACTGTGCAAATATAATGAGAGAACTATTTTTTTCCGACTGTCTTCCCTTGGAGTGGCACTCGGTTTTATTTCTTGCGTTCTATAGAAGAGGCCAATGATCTTTGTCATTATGGATTGGTATAGCGTCATGAAAGGAGATGGGGGAGTAGGATGATGATGATGAGGAAGAGGAAGAGGGGGAGGATTAGAAGGAGGAGGACGAGGAGGAAGATGATGAGGAGGGGGATTAGAAGGATTAGAAGAAAAAGGAGAAGGAGGAGGAGGAGGAGGAGGAGGAGGAGGAGGAGGAGGATTAGAAGGAGGAGGAGGAAGATTAGAAAGGATTAGGAAGAGGAGGAAGAGGAGGAGGAGGAGGAGGAGGAGGAGGAGGAGGAGGAAGGGGATTAGAAGGATTAGAAGAGGAAGGAGGAGGAGGAAAATTAGAAAGGATTAGAAGAAGGAGGAGGAGGAGGATTAGAAAGGATTAGAAGGAGGAGGAGGAGGATTAGAAAGGATTAGAAAGAGGAGGAGGAGGAGGAAGAGGAGGAAGAGGATTAGAAAGGGTTAGAAGAAGGAGGAGGAGGAGGAAGAGGAGGAAGGGGATTAGAAGGATTAGAAGAGGAAGGAGGAGGAGGAGGAGGAGGAGGAGGAGGAGGAGGAGGAGGATTAGAAAGGATTAGAAGGAGGAGGAGGAGGAGGAGAAGGAGGAGGAGGAGGAGGGGGATTAGAAGCATTAGAAGAGGAAGGAGGAGGAGGAGGAGGAGGAGGAGGAGGAGGATTAGAAAGGATTAGAAGGAGGAGGAAGAGGAGGAGGAGGAGGAGGAGGAGGAGGAGGAGGAGGAGGAGGAGGAGGGAGGAGGAGGAGGAGGAGGGAGGGAAGAAACAGGTGGGTTTGATTGTAAATAGTGTTTGACTACGTGAAGTTCTATTTGGCCACTTTTAAAGTCAAACTTAGGAACTTGGGCCATCTGGGAACCTTACCCCCAACCCATGCTCGCATTTTCAAAAACTTCACAAATTTTGGTAGGTAATGGGGTTGATTTATATTACCATTCCACGTGCTCGGGGTCATAGGTCACATTGCAAAATGTGCTCAAAGTGACCCCACATAGTGAAAAGTGTTCACAGCTTTCAAACTATCCAATATCACAATTGGTAATTTGTTCAGCTTGACACGCGTGTATGTTTACGACTTTCATAAACAAAGCAGCGTGTTTACATTTATTAAGAAATGTCCAATCCTTAGACAGCAAAATATCATGTGATCGATGGCTCAGTTGGACGAAAACCTGAATATAGATCGCTCCCATTAAGAATCGAACTCTTCTATATCACATTGGTAAAAAGAAAATTGTTAATTCCAAAAAGTAATTCTATACAAATGAAGATTTTTTTCTTCCGATAGAAGCTTCGCTTGTAGGTAAGAAACATTTTCGCCCTTTCGCAGCTGTGCCCAGGCATTCCACGTAGGAATATAGATAACTCATCAAACAAGATGTCCGATGTCAACAGGAATCACCCATATCGTACACGTGAGCAAATATGGGTTTAAAAAAAACCAAAGTGCCTGAAGCGGGCTTCGAACCTGGGACCTTTTGGATCACAGTGCAATGCCTTAACCACTCGGCCACTTGTGGCTTGACTTACTTGACTTAGATGCCTTTCGCGTCTCGACCGAAAGATCGGGTCGCTTGGCTGTTTCCAGTATTTCCTGTGTGAGGTGTCTCCAATATTGCCGGTCCTCTGCTAGGGTTCTCAGATTTTCAAGGTCCCCTGCCGTTATGAGACTAATGCTTTGTCCAAGTGTTGTGAGGTTTTTGTTTAGGATCACAGGGAGTGTTGTGATCGGTCTTCCTCTGAAAAGGTTCCCGTGTTTTTGGAAGTATCCCGACAAGGCTTGGTTAGCTGGTATGTTTTTGTCCCTGCGTAGTATGTGACCGAAAAGTTGCCATCGTTGTTGTAAAATGTCAAGGAAGATTGGTTTCTCTTTTGTGATCTTATAGAGTGATTCATTTGAGATCTTTTTTGGGTATTTGATGTCCAGTACCCTTCTTAGCTGTGTGCGATGGAAGGCATCCAGATGTTCTTCTTCGGATTTTGTCAACGCCCAAGTGCCGCAGTTATACAGAAGTACCGGTTTTACAAGAGCACGGTACAGTTTCAGTTTGGTTTTTCTCTTTATTTTGTCACCTCTAATCCATACATTGGTGAGTTTACACTGGACAACATGGCTAACAACTGTTGACATTGAGCTTCGGCTCAGTGGATAGTCTTATGTTTCCATTTATTCACTGTGTGGAATCTTTAATTTTTACATGATGTGGACTAGTGGCTTAGAAGTATAAAAAGACATAGTCTTGTTGTGGTCGTTCAGTGCCATTAAGGCACATGAGCCGAGGTTAATCCTGGTTTCTATAACGTGAAACAAATAATAGCAATTGATTCCTACAGTTAAATAATTAATAATAAACAACTAAATAATTACATATCGATTAGAGATCAAACGATTATTCTACTGTACTCTGAGTAAAAAGAAAGTATTGAAATTTGTTGGTCAGAAAAACAGACCTTCAAATATTAATTGATTTAAATGACCCTCATCTCATTAACATATAATTAAAACCTGGGACCTCGTCATTTTCTTTCTTTCCTCCTCCTCCTCCTCCTCCTCCTTCTTCTTCTTCTTCTTCTTCTTCTTCTTCACCTCCCTCTCTTTCTCCAGCTCCTCCTCATCTTCCACCACCACCACCACCACCACCACCACCACCACCACCACCACCACCACCACTACTACCACTACCACCACCACCACCATCACCACCACGATTATCACCACCACTATATCTTATCGCACGGTCAAAGGCTTCATGAATTCAACATTTTACTTCAATAAAAACTATTCATCCATGCAGTGGAACCACTTGAATCCAGTCATTGTCACTGTCAAGCGATCTGTACGATCTTCATGAATCCATAGATAAATCCAGCCAAATCCCCAACAAGAATTCAGTATCGCTGCAGACTGTCGTATTCTGGAAAAACACGTATTTAAAAAATTTGGCCAGAACATTCGTCCTTCAAATATCGGCCGATTAAAATGACCCTCGTCTTGGCAAAAACTCTCAAACCTGGGACTTCACCGAAGTCCCAGGTTTGAGAGTTTATGCAAAGACTAGGGTCATATTAATCGGCCGATATTTGAAGGACGAGTTTTCTGGCCAAAATTTTTAATACATGTTTTTTTTTTCCAAGTACAGTAGAGCAGACAATCTGAATAGGCATAAAAAGTCAGTTTTGCTATTGATTCTAAAACGTGAATATATTTAAATGTCAACGACCCAGTAGAAACAGGAGAGACATTCTTGATTGACATTTCTCAAAACGTTTTGACATCATGACAATGAGTGATGAGTAATAATACTGCCGTATTTTTAAAGAACACAGTATGTGCTATTTGGTTAACATTGCATATAGGGAATGGGATTAGCCGAAGAGTAGCGTCCCTTGATTGGACGTCACCCATAGGCTGTGACGTCACCGGCGGAAAAGTTACTAGAGATAGAACGTCATATTGGATTTGCGCATGAGTCTCTCGTCCTCGCGGAATTCCGAGAGGACGAGAGACGCATGTGCAAAACCAACATGACGTTCTCTCTCTAATAACTTTTCCGCCGGTGACGTCACAGACTATGGGTGACGTCCAATCAAGGGACGCTACTCTTCCGCTAATCTCATTCCATATACTTTGTTTTTAAAAACAACGGCACAATAATATCCGGACGCTTTAGATAGATACATATTATTTAATAGACAATATTTTGCGTCATTTTTGTATATTTCCATTACAACAATTGAGCCTATCAGACCTGCAAATAAGTGCACGTCGTCCTTTAACTATCGGGTGTACTGTACCGAATATAATCTAAAAGAAATGGTATTTTACTCATCATACAGATTAGTGTGTGTGTGGAGGAGAGAGAGAGAGAGAGAGAGAGAGAGAGAGAGAGAGAGAGAGAGAGAGAGAGAGAGAGAGAACATTAAAAGGCCGGTCCATATATTGCGCAGCTCCAACAACTGTGTCATTCTCTGCCATAACTTAATCTTGCGCTCTAGTCTAACGAATTCTGAAAAAATCTTTTTAACTCTCTCCTCACCGATCCTTTACAGTATTTTCCCCAAAATGGCAGGCTTACCCATCAGAAACATTGATTATTTAAACTCAAAAAGCTCTCTACAAAACAACTTTATGTTCTTATTAATCAAACAAAGGCCATTCTTCAAAGTTTGTGATTTACAAAATAAATCCGAATAAGAAAAAATGTATCTATATTGTGTCGTAACTAATGTGACGATTTTGCTGTAGGTGGTAATTTATTCTTTTAATCATCTCTTTCGGCTGTATTTAGATAATGTATAGAAGAAATAATTTTTTTGTTTAGTTTTTGTTTGGATGAATTGATTTTTTTTATTGTTGCTTTGTCTGTTTGTTTTGTTTTCCTGTTTGCTCTTTGAGAAAAAGTGGAGGGACGATTTTCTTATGTGTGTGTCCATTGAAATGTTGTTTTTTGTTTGTTTTTTTTTTTGGTTTTTTCTTTGTTTTTTTTTTTGTTTTTTTTTTTTTGTTGTTGTTGTTGTTTTTTTAATTCTCTATTGTCTTCTGTCACTCTTCTAGTGATTTCGTTTTCAATTAATATACAAATTACTCACACTGCACATAATATATTATCTATCCACAAGAATAATCAAAGTTTCAAAGTTTCAAAGTTTATTCAATCTTCGGCTTTTGCCAATCAATCACACAATTTGATGACAACATACATGAATATCAATATAAAGTTTCACGTAAACTTACTCGTCAAATAATCCGGTTCAGGAATAAATAATAGGAACGTTCTAGAAAAGTGAGTGGAGCAGGCACTGTACTTAAGTTGATAATAACTAGAAATGAAGTGAGTAGGAAAGTGCCAGAAGACAACAGAGAATAAAAACTTCGCTGCGGCGATGGGGGCTCGAACCCGCGACCTTACTGGTACGACAACTCCGCCTGGTCGGGGAGAGCGTGACTCTACCGTATGAGCTAACCACGATTGTGGATATATCTCATACGGTAGCATGGATAGCTCATACGGTAGAGTCACGATCTCCCCGGCCAGGCGGTGTTGTCGTACCACTAAGGTCGCGGGTTCGAGCCCCTATCGCCGCCGTGAAGTTTTTATTCTCTGGTGTCTTCCGGCACTTACCTACTCACTTCATTTCTAATTATTATGAACGTTCTAGAACAACATAACTGAACAAATTAATGTTGACGCGGTTGTCATCGCAACAACCCACATTGTCTGTAACGCATCTCCAAATTCATCCTCACGACTTCATCAAAAATCCATACCATAGATTTGAACAATAAGACGAGAACACCCACACTCACATCCGTATCCATATCCATCCACTGTGATCCCTTAATCAAGTATTTATTTAATCACGTGATGAATCAATCCATTAACACAATTAATAATTAAATCACAGCGATTCACTAGTTCACTACCGGAATATGGCAAAAAAAAAAAAGAAATATTTTAAAATTTGGTCAGAAAACTCGTCCTTCAAATATCGAATAATTTAAATAACCCTCATCTTAGCAAAAACTCTCAAACCTAGGACTTCAATAAAGACTTCGTGAAGTACAATATTTGAAAGTTTGTATCAAGATGACGGTCATTTAAATCGATGGATATTTGTAGGACGATTTTTCTGGCCAAATTTCTTTCACTACTTTTCTACAACAATTGACTGGTTAAACAAAAACCTTTTTAAACAAAATAAACCGTTAGATCAGGGCCATTATTATTATTATTAATGAAATCATTTACAATGAAGAACCAGACCGCACACACATAGCTCTGTGTATGTGTGTGTATGTGTGTATGTGTGTGTGTATGTGTGTATGTGTGTGTATGTGTGTGTGTATGTGTGTCAGTCAATCGTGTCAATCCAGATCGAAGGCCATAACAAGCGATCACAGTGATTGAATTTTTATTGCTCCCACCACAAGAGACATCCAACATCGATAATTTGTTGGCAGAACAAACGTCTTTGTGGGGCTGGAGTCTCTCTCTCTCTCTCTCTCTCTCTCTCTCTCTCTCTCTCTCTCTCTCTCTCTCTCTCTCTCTCTCGCTTTCTTTCTCTTTCTCTCTCTCTCTCTTTCTTTCTCTCTCTCTTTCTCTCTCTCTCTTTCTTTCTTTCTTTCCCCCCTCTCTCTCTCTCCCTCTCTCTCTCTCTCTCTCTCTCTCTCTCTCTTTCTCTCTCTCTCTTTCTCTCTCTCTCTCTCCTCCTTCTTCTTCTTCTTCTTCTTCTTCTTCTTCTTCTTCTTCTTCTTTTTCTGTCATATTTTGTACATCTAAAGCACTCCAAGATCTTGACCTGACACAATCTTCTTTACACCAGTCTCCTCCTTCTCTTTCTATCCTTCCCCTCTTCCCTCTATATTTCACATATCTTTGGTATTACCTCTGCCATTGTCTAAGAGAGAAAACAATAATAATAATAATAATACTCCGTGCTCTGTTTACAACACATATTTAGAAATTTGGCCAGAAAACTCGCCCTTCAAATATCGATCGATTTAAATACGATCGATATTTGAAGGACGAGTTTTCTGGCCAAATTTCTAAATATGTGTCTTTCAAGAGTACGGCATCCAGAATACCAGTACGAAGCAATAAAGATTGATGATGCTGATAAAAAGATATTATCCCCCATAATATAATAGGGCGGGGGGGGGGGGGGGGGGGTGGGGAGAAGGGGAGAGTGGGATCCGTTTTATCACTGCTGATTGACTCTCTAGCTAAGTGTTCTTGTATTGATGATATGCGTTTAGGTAAAATCCTCACAGCATCCGCAAGCTAAATTAAACATATCAACACAGAAAGCTGTGTGTAACCTGAAACGTTTAGGTTTGATTGATACAATTTTGTGAGAACTAATAGCCTGTCTACCAGTGATAACAAAGAGCTGTATATCTCTATTCATGTTTTCGTCCAACCTAGTCCTCGATCACATGATTTGTTGCTTCACAACGATTGGACATTTCTCAATAAATGTAAACACGCTGCTTTGTTTATGAGTCATGCTGAGCAAAATGACCAATTGTATCGTTTGATATTTCTTAAACTGTGAACACTTCTCACTATGTGGGTTATTTTGAGCACACTTTGCAATGTGACCAATGACCTTGAGCACATGGAAATGCAATATTGATCATGCCCATTTTAAGCTTTAATTTATTAGACGAAGACAGATACTGTGGACGTATCGGGTTCCCCCCTTAATCCCAAAAAAAAAAAACAAAAACAAAAAAAAACAGGATGAATGAAACACTACAGACGAATGAGATAATGTGGTTGGGGCGTTGTTAAGGTGATTAAACAAAAACAAAACAAAACAAAATATTATTGCAAACATGATATCATTACGCGTTACTATTAATTTATCATTGGGAGGGGAGCAATGTCTCAAAACGGTATTATGTCGGAACGAACCAAATGCTTAAAAGACGAATTAAATGTTAAAACTGGACAAACATATAAATCGTTGGCATTAGCACCCTAAAATATGGTTGTCATTCTCCTCAATAAAACATATAAACTCGACACAAGTCTGATATTTCGGGCTATAGATTCAATTTTCAGCATCTTAACCATCCCCACTTAATACCGTTTTGAGGCGAAGGGTCACTAATAGTCAATAGTTTATAAAACCTGAAAAATAAATTAAAAGTGTACATATCTGGCCATTTATTCAACTTTAACTCTTTTTTAAAATTCTTTTGGCAAATGATCCTCTTTGACATAATTCCAGTTTGATACGGCGACTCACATAATATTCCATTATTTCAGAATTCCTCTCCGCCCCTCAACCTACCCCCCCCCCCTCACTCCCCCCTCCCCACAGCCCCAAACCTTGATATCCGACGTCTTGCTCGTCTCTTATCATCTTATTTATGTGACTGGTGCCCCCCCCCCCCCCCCCCCCCCCCCCCCCCCCCCCCCCCGCCGCGTCCCTCCTTGTGAGGATTGGATTTGACTCTCATAAATTCCAATGAATTTCTCGTTGACATGACGTCATAGTATTTGAAGGAATTTCCCATTACAGGCAATTCAATTCAAATCAAATAAACGTTATCAATATAATTCTATAGTCTGATGTCACGTCCGCCCAGCAACGTGCAGCTTGGTTCTAAACAAAGAAAATCGGTACTTTTTATTCTCCATGCTGGCTAGAACTTTTCCACGTGTCATGTGATCAGAGTGTATAAAAGTCAAAACATGATCAGATTTATAATGTTTTTCTCCTGTGGATACACTTTTATGCTCGTCGGAGAAGTACATATTTCATAAGGGCGTCCGTCATTGTTCCTATAGTTTAGAACCAGTTACTAAGTTACTGTGCGTCATTACGAGGGAAGTGACGTCACAACTGTTGAAGCCTATTCAAACCAAATCAAATAAACTTTATCAATTAAATTTATGAGTACCTATGAGACACATAACTTGTGACTCGTTATCATTTAAGATTTTTTAAAAGTAATTTCGCATTTGTGACCCTCCGTGTCAAGGCGGTATTATGTCGGGATCCACTCGGTTAGGGAAATTGAATTCTTTGCCACAAATATCAAACTTGGGTTTCATTTCTGTACGTTATGCTGGAATATAAATACTATTTCTTGCTTTACAAAAACTTCTAAGATCCAATTTCTCATCATTCTATCTCTAAATTCACTTTTTGGGGTCTGAATCATTCCGACATAATACCGTTTTGAGACGGAGGGTCACATTTGTCACTCACTAATTTAGTTTCTTTTTTTTTTTTTTACTCATGTCAAATCGATCTGGCAACTCTGTTTAAACTGGCCCGACGTCCACTTTTTTGCGGGTCTGATAACCAAATTCTCTATGGGCTCATGGTTATAATAGAAAACTCAAAAGATGCTGTAAATCATTGTCCATTACAACAATGTTAAACCATGCCCATAAGTGAGTTCGAATGCCAGATCTGTGTATATGCATACGTCGCACTGGCCCTATCTCGACTCATATTACATATCAATCCCCTTGATCTCTGTTTTATCAGGTAAATTAAATAACAATATTGTTTTCTTTGTAATCTTACGTTGACAGGCAAACCATTTTATGCAAATCAAATTAACTCACTCAACCCTAACACCGACTATATCCGTAGTTTACCCAGTGTGCATTCACCCCATGCCTATTTATTACAATTTTCTGAGACAGATTATAGGCGTAGTATCAAAGCTAATGTTTTTAGTTTTTCCACGTTTATGATAGTTGAATAAAACTTTCTATGTACATGCTCATAAAAAAAACAACTCTAGGATTGAGTGGGTTAAAGCCAATCCTCGTTCAATCAAAATAACAATCCAATAGGGAATGAGATTAGCGGAAGAGTAGCGTCCCTTGATTGGACGTCACCCATAGTCTGTGACGTCACCGGCGGAAAATTTATTAGAGAGAGAACGTCATGTTGGTTGTGCGCATGCGTTTCTCGTCCTCGCTTCCAATGA
>NC_088366.1:50503140-50510640 GCF_034508935.2 Berghia stephanieae | reverse complement strand
ACGACCAAGTATTAATTTTATACCCGAGTACGGTGAGAGAATGTGAGTAAAGAGCATTTTCCAAGGACTCAACTATGCGACGAGCGAGGCTTGAACCCAAGACCTTCCGATCCGAAAGCGAGTGCATACCATCAGGGCGAGGTGACTTGCCCAAGGCCACACAAATAGGTGGGTAGTCAAATTCGGTACCTTTTGGGTACGAAGCAAAGACTTAGCGCTGAGCCACGCTGTCCCCTAAAATGACCCCAAGGATCAAAGTATGCGCCGCTCAGAGCGGGAGTCGAACCCAGGAGCTTCCGATCTAAAGGCGAGTGTCATATTATTGTATCATAAGACCAATGAGCGACCCCTATGCCCCCCCCCCTCCCTTATTTTGTTTTACAACTACAGTTTAAGTGGGCGTAAAATAATCAAAATGAATAAACAAATAAAAAACCTAGAATACATCAAAGATTAAAAATCATCCCCCGCAATCGTTTGTTTGTTTTATTTTTGGGGTTTTTTGTCGTTGTTTTGTTTGTTTTTTTATTTACAATTCTTTTGAATGTATTTTTTTCACCCCAAATTGTCTGTTCAACCACCTTTAACAAGCTATGTATCCACTTCCCGTTTTCAAATGACTGTAACGAATCGGACACCAATCTTCAGATTAATGTAGCAAAACGGGGTCTAAAGGTGTCGATAATGAATGCTTGTTACATTCATTGGTGTGTGGGCCAAACCAGATTCTGGCATCGCGGGGTGGCCATTATTGGCGGCCACTAGACATTGGTCATTGGTCATTGGGCATTTTGGGCATTGTCGGACACGGAGAATTCAATGATCTGGAAATATATAATGTAAGCATTGCTTTCACCTGAGTGGTGATCGAGAGCCCTATGACCAATTGTGTATATTATGGGCATGTGTGTGTGCATGTGTGTGTGTGTGTGTGTATGATTGTGTTAACACGTGACCCATTTCTCTTATATATATATATATATATATATATATATATATATATGTATATGTATATATATATATATATATATATATATATATATATATATATATATATTGGTATCAAGTCTCAGAAAAATACATTCTATTTTTAAAAAAACATTCTTGAACATTTATATAGCGCAACATCCACTCAACGTGATAAAAGCGTTTTACAAGAATTCCAAAGACAACAGCAACCCTTAGCATGTAGGACGGGACGTGGTGATATTAATTTTTTTTCCGACAGAGACATCGTTGTTAACGGCCACGATTTGTTTTCTTTTGTGGCCAGAGACGTGTCTTTTGACGACATTTGTTGGACAGTGTCAGGCCATGAGTTTATGAAGGCTACGTACTAACTCCCAAAAAATCGTCATAAAATAATACAATGATCATGGGAAGAAGAACAACTTAATTGGATTCACTAGTCTGATGTCAAGTCGCCCAGTGACGGCGAGCAGCCTGGTTCTAAACAAAGAAAATGGGTACTTTTTATTCTTCATGCTGGCTAGAAATTTTCATATGTCATGTGATCAGATCGAATAAAAGTCAAAAAATGATCATATTTATAATGTTTTTCTCCTCTGGATACACTTTTATGCTTGTCGGAGAAATATTTCATAAGGGCGTCCGCCATTGTTCCGATAGTTTAGAGCCAGTTACTAAGTTACTATGCGTCATTACGAGGGAAGTGACGGTACGACTGTTGAAGCGTATTGTAAGGTGTAACCAATAGATCAGTCAATGGAATCACTTGTTTTCTTGAACACTTCTAACAACTACTCACGTTTCACTGTCGTCTGGTGATCGTCGTCCTTTTGTGACCTGACTTTTGTTAATAATATCAGGCCTTAAGTTTAAGAAGGCGATGGCTATAGACTGATGCCCTCGGCTTTTAGTTCTTTCTGGACAGTTCTTCTCCAGTTTTCTTTAGGTCTTCCTCTGTTCATTTCTTTCCTTGCGGAGTCCAGCGTAATGATGTTCTCGTGATAATGGCAATTATATTTGGATTCAATAGTCTGATGTCACATCGCCCAGCAACGGTGGGCATCGTGGTTCTAAACAAAGAAAATCGGTACTTTTTATTCGTCATGTTGGCTAGAACGTTTCATATGTCTTGTGATCAGAATGTGTAAAAGTCATAACATGATCAGATTTATAATGTTTTTTTTTCTCCTCTAGATACGCTTTTATACTCGTCGGAGAAATATTTCATAAGGGCGTCCGCCATTGTTCCGATAGTTTAGAGCCAGTTACTAAGTTACCATGCGTCATTACGAGGGAAGTGACGGTACGACTGTTGAAGCGTATTCGCTACCACCTTGTCTGATCAGAGAGATGAATGGTGTACCATGTTCACCAATGTCTGGCACAGACTTGGTACTTGAAGAAGAAGAAGAAGAAGAAGAAGAAGAAGAAGAAGAAGAAGAAGAAGAAGAAGAAGAAGAAGAAGAAGAAGAACCACCTTCACCAGACGTTCCTCGACTCTTAAGTCCCTTCTACGAGATTACTATTTAACTGATTAAATATCCAATCCCTACTACACTGCCGTGCTCTAGGAAAAAAACATATTTTAAAATTTGGCCAGAATACTCGTCCTTCAAATATCGATCGATTTAAATGACCTTCATCTTTGAAATTTAAAAAAAAATCTCAAACCTGGGACTTCGACGAAGTCTCTATGTAGTAAAGTCCCAAGTTTGATGGTATCTGCCAAGGTGAGGGTCCTTTAAATCGATCGTTATTTTGAAGGACAGTTTTCTGGCCAAATTTTAAAATATGGGTTTTTCCAGAGTACGGCAGTACAAGTATATCAATCATAGACCCAAACCTATGTCCCGCTGTGCGCCATTCTCTTAGCCATTTAATTGCCGTACTCGTGAAAGACGCGTATTTAAAAATTTGGCCAGAAAACTCGTCCTTCAAATATCGATCTTGTTAAATGACCTCATCTTGGCAAAAACTCTCAAAACCTGGAATTTCACGAAGTCCCAGGTTTGGGAGTTTTTGCCAAGATGAGGATGATTTAAATCGATGGATATTTGAAGGACGGGTTTTTCTGGCCAAATTTTTTAATACGTGTCTTTCCAGAGTACGGCAGTTAATTTGATAAAATGAGTTGCTGGTAGTCGTGGTATATTGGTGTATATTGACGTTTAATAAAAAAGATAAGAACTGACTATGATTCCTGCGTATCGTTAAAATGACGGAGTCCCCTCTGCACTGCACTGTACCAGGGTTGCCAGATTATTTTCAGGCATTCTGCCAACTGGGTTTTAAAAATTCTGCCAAATACCACAAAAATCTGCCAAACGTACTATTTATAGTACCTTTTTTGAAAACTCATCAGTTTTGTTAAACAAAAAATTCGAAAGGCCGATGTCATGACTTTTTTTTTCATTTCCCAAGTTTAAAAAAAAGCACTAATACATAAAAATTGCAATGGAAAACGTGGAAAATAAAATCTGCCAAATATCTGCCAAACTGCCAAACCGTTTTGTTTCTGCAAGACGACTTCAAATTCTGCCAAAAAAAAAAAAGGACATTTGGCAGAAAATCTACCAAATTGGCAACCCTGTACTGTACTGTACTGTACGACCCATCTAATATAACAGCAATTCTGGATATAGATTTAATGATAGGAATCCTTTATGTATGATCTATATCACACACCATATATATCAGCGACCCCTGGTGGATGGGGGATGGGCGGGGCGTGAGATCATTTAACTCACTCAATCCTAGAGATTTTCGCTGCTTTTCAAAATTGGAAGAAAATGTATTAAAATGAGCAAGTACATAGATAGTTTTAGTCAACTTCCACTAACTTGTAAAGTCCAAAAACATGGGCTTTGGTACTACGCCTATAATTTGTCTCAGAAAAATGTAATAAATAGGCATGGGGTAAAATTTAATCCGGGTAAACTACGGATATAGTCGGTTTTATGGTTGAGTGAGTTAATGTATGATCTATATCACACGCCATAGATATCAATGACCCCTGATGGATGGGGACGGGCGGGGCGTGAGATCCCTTATGTGTGATCTATATCACACACCACAGATATCAGCGGGCGACCCCTGGTGGGTGGACGCACGTATGTAAGTTAATCGTGTCATGATTTTATACAATGGTCGCTGAATTCTTGCACGTTTTAGGAAGAAGCCAAAAAGCGTGCTAGAATCCGAGCGCTCAAGGCAGTTAATGGCTTATTATAATAAAATAAATATTTTAATAAATTCCCTTTATTAATCCCTAAGGGGAAATTTTCTTCAGGATCTATTCCAAGGGAAGACTGGAATAACCAAGGCGTCAGTCGCAATACAGCGCCGAAAAGTGATCTAAGGCTAGGTGACTTGCTCAAGGCCACACATCGCGGCGGGTAGAACAACTCGGTACCTTGCGGGTATGAAGCAAAGACCGTACCGCTGACCCACGCTGTCCAATATTGTAGATGAAATTCGGTCACCATTTCCTGCGTACCGCACTGCAGACTGAACTGGAATAAGTCATGTTTGAATCCAGAAAGTTAGTAATATATCAGAAAATATGCGCTAGAAAGTTTTGTTGTTTGCGTACTTTTTACTTATCCACTTGGTGCTTGACCAGCACAAAAGGCTGACACGATGGAACGCCATCTTTCTCGGTTTGGAGACCATTTTTGCCATCTGTCCCCAAGACCATACATTCTGCCGTAATCCGGAAAAAACTCATATCATAAAATTTGGCCAGAAAACTCGTCCTTCAAATATCGATCGATTTAAATGACACTCATCTTGGCAAAAAAAACCTCTAAACCTGGGACAGTCCCAAGTTTGGTTTGGTTTTTGTTTTTTTTGCCAAGATGAGGGTCATTTAAATCGATCGATATTTGAAGGAAGAGTTTTCTGACCAAATTTTAAAATATTATGGGTTTTTTTCCAGATTACGACAGCACTAGCTTTCATTTCTCTCTCGATTCTCCTCCAGGTCTCCGGTTGGAGGCTCCTTGTTCTCGTTCCCTGGGGGGAGAGGGGGGGGGGGGAGGTCTACCTTAGGGCTATCCTGGGAATGGCACTCGAATCCATTCTGAGGACATGTCCAGTCCATTTCCATCTTCTCCACTTCACAGCTGCTTCAGTTACTGGTTCAATTTATGTGAATTTTTGCCAGTTCTTTGTTTGAAATTGCCTTTGCCCAAAATATCCTCAGTTTTGTTATTTAATTGAGAAAATAATGGGAGTTGTGTGAAAATATTAAGTATTTTTGTTGTTGTTGTTGTTGTTGTTGTTGTTATTGTTGTCGTTGTTGTTGTTTTCAATGCGCGCTCCAAAGCAGATCGTGCAGTGACATTGAGAACTTGTTGGGAATTCCCAATGCAGGAATTCAAGAATATGCTTTTGTTCTTACTTTTTATGTTTTATGTTTCCATGGTCTTTGCTGTTGGACAAAGAAGGGTTTTGAGCCCAAAACGTCTTTGGTATTTTGTTCTTTTCTGAGGCTGTTATATTTATGTAGTCCACAGTTACTAGTAGCTTTGTAACAATTTTGCTTATTCACTTACAAGTGTTTATTGCCACGTTTTATTGCCCTTACCAGCCAATGCTGCCTAGATAGTTTACATTAAAATTGCATTATCAATGTATGTGCATCCCTAGGCAACAGCGGACATTAGAATTGTGGATTCTCTTCTCTGTGGGAAATCTACAAATTAATGTACTGTTGATGACATTGTCAAGCGTTCCGATGGGGAATTTGGAGTAGGGCGACGTGAACAGACTTGCAGGTCTGATAACCTGACGCTATTACGGGTTGTTTTAAAAACATTATTGTTGTGATGAACAATGTTATTTTGTGTTGGTTTGTGAGTAAGTATCTATATTTCCATTACAACAATGGGGCCATTACAATTTGGGTTATTGGACCTGCAAATATGTAGACTTTGGTGTACAATGATAATGGCTGAATTGGGTACATACTATGATATTGAAAGTGGAATGTCATCTATGTCATCTACATCAAATGAGAGATACAGACATAATCAGAGATGATCCGATATCAAAGGATGTGTTCCTATTTCATTCAAAAGTTTCATATTACTGAAGATTAGAAGTTGTTTGATGGCATTTTTATATTGATCCAAGCCGAAAGGAGTTGGAAAGAAATTTAATGAAGGCAAAATCATGAATAAATTAAAATAGAGGGGGGGGGGGAATAGATTGGCAAAAAAGTAAGAAGAAAAAGAAATAGAGAATGATGATGATGATGATGAGGAGGAGGAGGAGGAGGAGAAGGATGAGGAAGAGGACGAGGACGAGGAGGAAGAGGAGGAGGAGGACGAGGACGAGGAGGAAGAGGAGGAAGGAGAAGAATAAGAAGAATCTAAAAAGAAAGAGTGATACAGGTGTGTGCGGGGGGGGGGAGTGTGGGTGTGTGTGTGTGTGTGTGTGAGTGTGTGTGAGAGAGAGAGAATGATAGATCGCAGAGAAATAAGTAGATATATTAAATGAAAGATAAATAAATAAATAAATAGATAGATAGATAGATAGATAGATAGATAGATAGATAGATAGATAGATAGAGATAGATAGATAGTTAGATAGATAGATAGATAGATAGATAGATAGATAGATAGATAGATAGATAGATAGATAGATAGATAGATAGATAGATAGATAGATAGATAGATAGATAGATAGATAGATAGATAGATAGATAGATAGATATTATTTTAATATTTACCACAATGTTTGAGACAGTCTACTTAATGTTTCAGGCATAATTAGCCATCGTCAGGACTGAGTTGGTTTGTTGACTGTTGTTGTTTGTTGAAGTGGTTCCGGTTTGTAGTTGATTAACAAGAACTTCCGGCGATGTGGACACGTAACGTACATCTCATTTTTCGTGTTGAGTGTGGCTTCATGAGGGTGTTTGATTTAGACAGATTTAGTTAGCTAGCTAGCTAGATAGATAGATAGATAGATAGATAGATAGATAGATAGATAGATAGATAGATAGATAGATAGATAGATAGATAGAGAGATAGATAGATAGATAGATAGATAGATAGATAGATAGATAGATAGATATATAGATGGATGAATAATTTTAACATTGAGATAAAAATTAATACCCAAAGATTGAGAATGTTGTAGGAGCTTGCAAAGCGAATGAGAAAAAAAGGAAATAGAGCAACTACTCTCCCTCTCTCTTTCTCTCTCTCTCTATCTCTGTACTGTGTACCAATAAACCAGCTCAGACTGCAATAATAGACTACACTAAGTCATTTGCAAACACGCAGTCACCCCACCAATTAAATGACCACTATATTCAATTAGTCGCCCAGCACCACCAGTGCCCAGCATTGATCCACGTCAACTGTGAACTTTAAGGAATCACAGACTAAGACGAACAATAGATATGACATTAATAATGTGTGCCTACCTAGGACTTCATATAGATGTCGCTGGTGGCTACGCATTGATCCATATCTGCTGTGAACATTATGAAATCACAGACTAAGACGCACAACAGATCTG
>NC_088366.1:50495640-50498140 GCF_034508935.2 Berghia stephanieae | reverse complement strand
AATAAATCATTTTTCATGTAGTATCAAAAGTTTCCAAATTAAAAAAAAAGGGGGAGGGGAGTTGGGAGGGGGGGGGGGAGGACGTTTAATGAATAACAGTAAAGAGCATTTTCCAACATTCTGCCGACAATAGCTGGACTCAAGCTGACCTTTTGTTAAAAATGACTTTGAGCGCATAATTCAATTGATATTGCGTTACAGAAAAGCTGGGGGGGGGGGGGGGCTAAAAATACTAGTATTTTTTACTTAGTATCAAAGCAGGTCCCTAAAATCCAAAAGTCACAAGGGAACAATGGCGGCAGCAGGTAAGGGGAGGTAATGGGTGCTCGATCGATTGAAGTGGTGGGATTATCTCAAGGGCTTACACACAATGTGTTCGTGGCTGTAACCATTCTAGTTGTTGATATAACACACATTAGCAGGATGACAAAATAAACAAGTCCTCATTCAAGCAGTGAAAGTGCTCCGTGGCCAAGGCGCTTTTAGATTCCTATCAAAAATAGTTTTCGTCTCATAACTTTGTTGAGAGCTGTTACGCTATCAAAACATTAAAAGCAATTTATCATTAATCATCTTATGCTTCTTCCTTCATTATACCAGTTACATGTTCTATCAGAACACATTTTTCATCATCAAACTTGTGGCATTGATGAATTTAAAAGAAAGACAAATAAAATATTAATACTCATTTAGTTCAATCTCACTGATATGCTCAAAGGGGTTTTACAAAAGGTCCATAGCCAATAGCATCATTTAACATAATACAGGATAAGACAAGACGCATGTTAGACGATAGTAGATTATATTTTTCGACAGAGACAACACTGTTAACGGTCATGTACTCTTTTTAGATCTGACTAGTGTGAGAGAAAGAGAGGAAAGAGTCTTTTTCAAGGAAATAACAGGGCACCGTTTGGAGCGGGCCTCTAACCCTGAACTTCGCCCCACAACAATCTCTTAACAGATACTTTTTTATGTTTAAAAAAACGGAATCATTTTATTTTGACGACATTTCATTCAATGAAAACGACTGAAATCCTGAGTTGTATCCAATAGTTCACCAATGAGATCACGTGTTTCCTTGAGCTCTACTGATGACAGCTCACTAGAAGCTGCACAAATCTTTAAAATTACGTCAAACTCTAAGTCCCAGAGGGTTCTAGTGTGATTATGATTACGGGGAAAGGGGGGGGGGGTGGATAAAGGAGCGAGGAAGGATGGATGATCTATAATGAAATGGTTATCGTGTCAGCATTCTGCGGATTGTGCCAATGTGATCACAAGGCTGAAAATCCCGGAAATTTACGATTTTCATGTAGTAGGTTAGTTGGTTAGTGTGGGGACAGAAAGAAAAAAAAGGGGGAGGGGGGGGGGGGCAGCTTGTCATTGCCTGATGATATTCTGGCCACAATGATACATCTTGACGTCAAATTGTTAACTTTGTGAACCAATCCTTGTCAAAAAAAGAAATCTGTTAAGAAGTAATAATATTGGTGATGTCATTGAAGGGTATGATCCCATAAATTTCTTGAACTACTGCGTGTGAAATGTTGAACCTGTTCCCAATGCGCACTCGTCCTGAAGTCTACAACTCCGCCTGGCCGGGGAGAGCGTGACTCTACCGTATGACCTATCCACGACCCCCAAAAAAGATCGCTTCTAACCCTAGTCTTTTGGGGGGGGGGGGGGGGAGTCGTGGATAGCTCATACGGTAGATGCACGATCTCCCCGGCCAGGCGGAGTTGTCTTACCAGTAAGGTCGCGGGTTCGAGCTCCCATCGCCGCCGCGAAATTTTTATTCTCTGTTGTCTTCTGGCACTTTCCTACTCACTTCATTTCTTGTTGTTAGCAACATAAGTGCCTGCTCCACTCACTTTTCTGAATGAAAAATTCACTCCTAAAGTCGCACAGTGGCATTGGGATCTTGTTTGAAATTTCCAATGCTGGATTTATCAACATAAATATGATGAAACAAACACTTCAGTACACTATGGACTTTCCTGCGATAACTTGAGAGCAAACCTCATTGCAACGTTTGTCCTCTTTAACCCCCTCCTTACCAACCATAGGAAAATCGTCACATTCGTTACGATCCAACCATCACTTTTATTATTCAGATTTCTATTGTAAATCACACAATTTAAAGAACAATGTTTTATTACAACTAAAAAACGCGACACTGTGTTGTAGAGTTCATTTTGCTGATCAATACTCGTATTAGAATTATACACAGAATGTATTTGTTGCTTTTACGTTTTAGTAAGAAAAAAAAAACTATTTTTGTGTTGGGTAGGTGTGAAATTTTGGGGAAAATTCTGAAAATGGCTGGTAAAAGGGTTAAACATCTCCCATTCCCTTCAAAGCCAATGATTTTAAATCTAATATCTTGTAAAAACTGTTCCCTTTCATCTCTACCGTCCATTTAAACAGGATCGTTTGAAAGCAAACGCACTGCAACTTTTCTCCCTCTTTAAAACAACTGCAATGTCTTGAATAACAT
>NC_088366.1:50488735-50495540 GCF_034508935.2 Berghia stephanieae | reverse complement strand
CAGCGCAGTGAGTGGCGGGTGATCGAACTCGGTACCTTTCGGGCCCTACGAAGCAAAGACCGTACCGCTGAGCCACGCCGCTGTCCCCTGCGAGAAGCTGTGGACGTTAAAACTGAAATAACAAAAGTCACGTGCCAAATATCTCTCATGTAACTGTTGCCGCTCGAAGCTCGAAGAAATAAATAATAATGTGAAATTGAATGTAAGCTTCAATTTAATTACAAAAACAGATCAAATGAACGTTTCGGATTTCCCCTTTATCAACAACACAGGATGAATGAGATAATGTCACATTATCTCATTCATCTGTGGTTTTTCATTCATCCTGTTTTGTTGATAAAGGGGAAACCCGAAACGTTCATTTGATCTGTTTTGGTAATTAAATTGAAGCTTACATTCAATGTCATATTATTACAAATATCTCTCTGTTGTCTGCCTGGATTTTAAGTCAAATATTGATGAGTTTATTTGTTCTGTTATTCCCTGATGAAGGGTTTTGGGCACGAAACGGTCTGTGTTTGATATTTTGCTCTTTTTCAAAGCTTATATATAATATATTTATTTTTGCTCATTCCTTTCTATAAAAAAAGATGAATAATAATACTATTTTTTTATACGTAGATTGCAAAGCTGTTTGGAGATTATGTGAAGGGGTCATTAATTGAGCTTTTATATAGCGCAATATCCACTAAACGTGCTCAAAGCGCTGGCCAACAGCATCACTTAACATTTAGAACGGGACATGACGCCTGTAGGCGATATTATATTTCTTTCGGACAGAGACAACGCTGTTAACGGCCGGGTACTCATTTTACACCTGAGTACGGTGAGGGAATGTGAGTAAAGAGCCTTTTCCAAGGACTCAACTATGCGCCAAGTGAGGCTCGAACCCAGGACCATTCTATCCGAAAGCGAGTGTCATACCACTAGACCACATGGCCTCACATAGCCATCATTGATGGTGATGGAGGAAACACCATGAAAGCTTTGAAATCAAACTGTTTATAATCTGCTTCAGATCGCTCCTCGGCGACGTGAACTTATTGGCAGGTCTGATCATCTAAATGTTATGGACCCACTATTCAATGTGGTCTTGTGGTATGACACTCGCTTTCGGATCGAAGGTCCTGGGTTCGAGCCCTGCTCGGCGCATAGTTGAGTCCTTGGAAAAGGCTCTTTACTCACATTCTCTCACTGTCCTCATGAGTAAAATGAGTCCCTGGCCGTTAACAGCGTTGTTTATGTCAGAAAAATTGTAATATCGTCTAACAGGCGTCATGTTTCGTTCTACAGCGATCCCTTGTAAAGCGCTTTGAGCACGTTTAGTGGATATTGCCCTATGTAAAATCTCAATTTATAATACTCGTATACCCAAACCAACCCAAAACTTTCTCAATTACAAAAAAACTGAACAAGTGTGTATGACAGGTGCCACCTGACATAGCAAGAAAGAAAAATACAAGGAAAAAAAATATACCAAAGAATCAGTCTACTTCGACTGACTGGGGATCGAACCTCAGACCTTCTAATTACCGGTAATGGTCGCACGTCTGACAGGTAACAAGAAGGTGTCGAACCTCAGTCCAGGTCAACTGATATTTTGGGATGATATTTTTCTTGTGTTTTCCTTTTTTGCTTTCATATAAACTTGTCCAGATCTTTATATTACACCTGTCACTGTTCCCTAGTTTCATAATTTGATATTTTCAATTACATCAATGTTAAATCAAGGTCAAAATTGTGACAGTTATCAGATCTGCAAATATGTGCACGTTGCTCTGGGTCATTCCAATGGCAAATTATGAACCACGAGGTGAATATAACAAGCGCGTTTTTGTATTTGTATAATATTATTATTTGAAATCTCGAAATAGAGGGAGGCAACTCGTTTTATAATATTAGTGTCATTTGTAGGAATAGGTTGCCTCCCTTCGTTCTTTATAATGTTATGCCTTACCTATTGCTTCTTTATGTGTGTGTGTGTGTGTGTGTGTGTGTGTGTGTGTGTGTGTGTGTGTGTGTGTGATTGCACCTCCGTGAGCGTGTACGGTCTAGAAGGAAGAAGAAGAAGAAGAAGAAGAAGAAGAAGAAGAAGAAGAAGAAGAAGAAGAAGAAGAAGAAGAAGAAGAAGAAGAAGAAGAAAAAGAAAAAAAAAAAGAAGAAGAAGAAGAAGAAGAAGAAGAAGAAGAAGAAGAAGAAGAAGAAGAAGAAGAAGAAGAAGAAGAAGAATATATTTTAATAGTAATATAATTTCTTTTTTTTTTATTTGCGGCTATATGGTCTTGTGTATGACACTCGCTTTCGGATCGGAAGGTCCCGGGTTCGAGCTTTGTTCGGCGCATAGTTGAGTCCTTGGAACAGGCTCTTTACTCACAGTCTCTTTCCGTATTCAGGTGTAAAATGAGTACCTGGCCGTTAACAGTGTTGTCTCTGTCGGAAAAAAAAAATTGTAATATCGCCTAACACGCGTCATGAGACGTCCTACATGTTAAGTGTTGCTGTTGACCAGGGACCCCTTTAAATCGCATTGAGCACGTTTAGTGTATATTGCTCTATATAAAATCTCAATCTTAAAAAAATAGAATTGAGAGTAACACAGCGAAAATATAAAACCTGTAGATAACCGTTTTTAACCTAAATCACAATATATAAAAATAAGACAGAAATATAAGGAACTATCAACGTTACAACCTCTGTGTGGCCAAAAAAAAGAGCTTTTATATAGATAGTATGCGCTTGGCTAAGCAGCTCATAACATTGCCATCCGGAAGTATAATGGACCAACACACAAAACTGTGTGTATCCATGAACGTTTATAGTCGGGTTAATACAGTTCAGTGAGCATTACTCATAAACGTGGATGGCAAAAAACAATAACAAAGACCTGAGGTGACGTCATCTGCATACTATCTATATAGATAGTTCGTTCATGGATACACACAGTTTTGTGTGTTGGTCCGTTATACTTCCGGATGACAATATTATGAGCTTCTTGGCCAAGCGCATACTATCTATAGAGCAATACCCACTAAATTTGCTCGAGGCGTTTAACTCGGGTTCCCAAGCTAACGGAAACACTTTACATACAGGATGAGACATGAAGTCTAACAAGGCAATGTTAAAAAAAAAAATTTTTAAATTGAGCCTTTATATAGCGCAATATCCACTAAAATGTGCTCAAAGCGCTTTACAAGGGGTTCCTGGTCAACAGCAACACTTAACATGTAGGACGGGACATGACGCCTGTCAGGCGATATTACAATTTTTAGGGCAAAGACAACGCTGTCAACGGCCAGGTACTCATTTTACACCTGAGTACGGTGAGAGACTGTGAGTAAAGAGCCTTTCCCAAGGACTCAACTATGCGCCGAGCGCGAGGCTCGAACCCAGGAGCTTCCGATCCGAAAGCGAGTGTCATACCACTAGACCACATAGCCGCATGTTACATTTATTTTTTTTTTTCTAGAAAAACACTACGCTGTTAGATAAAGATATGAACCAATGTGTATGAAAGGTGCCAGAAAAAACAAGAAAGAAAAATACAAGTAAAAAAAAAAACATCCCAAAATGTCAGTCTACCTCGACTGGGGATCGAACCTCAGACTTTCTGATTACCGGTCAGACGGCGTAAAGGTGGCACGTCTGACCGATAATCAGAAGGTCTGAGGTTCGATCCCCAGTCGAGATAGACTGATGTTTTGGGATGTTTTTCTTAAAAATATTTTTTTTTTCTTGAACTTTGAGCTTTTATATAGCGCAATATCCATTAAAACTGCTCAAAGCGCTTTAGGAGGATTCCCTAGCCAACAGCAACACTTGACATGTTAGGCGATATTGCATTTTTTTTTCGGTCAGAGACAACGCTGTTAACGGCCAGGTACTCATTTTACTCCTGAGTACGGTGAGAGAATTGTGTCTAAATAGTCTTTTCCAAGAACTCAACTATGCGCCGAGCGAGGGTCGAACCCAGAACCTTCCGATCCGCAAACGAGTGTCATATCACAAGACCACATAGCCGCACTTGCTTTGTCTGGCACCTTTCATACACACTTGTTCGGTTTTTTTTTATCCATTTTACACCTGAGTACGGTGACATAATGTAAGTAAATAACCCTTTTCAGGGTCTGAACTCTGTGTAGCCCATTTCGGAATTCGAACCAGGGACGAACTCCCTACGACAAACCCACAAAATAACACAATTCTTTCTACTGGTGTCTATCTCTCTATCTATCCATCCATCCATCCATCCATATACCTATCTATCTATCTATCTATCTATCTATCTATCTATCTATCTATCTATCTATCTATCTATCTATCTATCTATCTATCTATCTATCTATCTATCCATCCAGCCATCCATATATCTATCTATCTATGTATCTATCTATCTATCTATCCATCCAGCCATCCATATATCTATCTATCTATGTATCTATCTATCTATCTATCTATCTATCTATCCATCCAGCCATCCATATATCTATCTATCTATGTATCTATCTATCTATCTATCCAGCCAGCCATCCATATATCTATTTATCTATCTATCTATCTATCTATCTATCTATCTATCTATCTATCTATCTATCTATCTATCTATCTATCTATCCATCTATCTATCCATCTATCTATCTATCTATCTATCTATCTATCTATCTATCTATCCATCCATCTCATCTATCTATCTATCTATCCATCTATCTATCTATCTATCTATCCATCTATCTATCCATCTATCTATCTATCTATCTATCCATCTATCTATCTATCTATCTATCTATATATATATATATCCATTCATCCATCCTTCTATCTGTTTTCTCATCCATTTCTCGGTATTGGTCAATTTTGTTCCTGTCCTTTTCTATATCTCTACTCTGCTATTTGCTATACAACCATCCATCGAACTTATTCCTCCAAAATCTTTCTCCTCCCATGATAAAAAAAAAAAGAAAAGAATTTTTTAAATAAAATGGAGGGTCGACTGACAACAGTTCTCCAGGAATTGCACTGGCTCTCCTGTGAAGTTTAGGATAGAATTTTAGATATTATGCTATGTTTTTAGATGTCTGGATGGATTGGCACTTGAATATTTGCAAGAATTGTGCGGCTATGTGGTCTAGTGGTATGACACTCGCTTTTGGATCGGAAGGTCCTGGGTTCGAGCCTCGCGTTCGGCGCATAGTTGAGTCCTTGGAAAAGGCTCTTTACTCACATTCACCGTACTCAGGTGTAAAATGAGTACCTGGCCGTTAACAGCGTTGTTATTGTCCGAAAAATTGTAAAATCGCCTAACAGGCGTTATGTCCCGTTCCACGTGTTAAATGTTGCTGTTGACCAGGGACCCCTTGTAAAGCTCTTTAAGCACGTTTAGTGGATATTGCGCTATATAAAAGCTCAATTTAAAGGAACTATTTTTTTTAAAAATATGAACCCACTCGAAATTGAAATCAAAACAAGTTCAAATCCCTGGAATAAATTGTCTCACCTGTTCCATCATGACTCGGGGTGTTTTGTTTACAATCCGAACCACATAAAAAAAGTCTATTGGAAATTTTGATGAGTATTCTACAACTCCCTAGTCGCTATTTATATTCTATGTATTATCTATTATTATTCCACATGGCTAAGGTAGTTCAATACGCATAGAATATGGAAATGAAACACTGTTTGGAATACCACTCTATCCCAATCATTAAGTCTTCTATTCCACGTGATAAATGCTTTTCAATACGCATCGAATATGGTAATGAAACACTTTGGTTAATACAATACTTTATTCTTATCTATAAATGTTTTTATTACAGAGGCCGTTCATTTCGCATAGAATATGGGAATGCAACACTTTGGTCGGAACTCCACTTCATTCTTATCTATAAATCTTATATTCCACATTACGATAAAGGCCGTTCAATACGCTTAGAATATGGAAATGGGACACCACATATTCCCATCTATAAATCATAAGATCTATATTCCATAATAATACTAGGGCCGTTCAATACGCATAGAACATGGAACTGAAACGCCTTCGTTGGGACACCACTTTATTCCCATCTATAAATCTTATATTCCACATGATAAAGGCCGTTCAATACGCATAGAATATGGAAATGGGACACCACTTCATTCTCATCTATAAATATTATATTCCACATGATTAAGGCAGTTCAATACGCATAGAATATGGAAATGGGACACCACTTTATTCCCATCTATAAATCTTATATTCCACATGATAAAGGTCGTTCAATACGCATAGAATATGGAAATGGGACACCACTTTATTCCCATCTATAAATATTATATTCCACAGTGTTAGGACCGTTCAATACGCATAGAATATGGAAATAAAACGCCTTCGTTGGGACACCACTTCAATCTTATCTATAAATCTTATATTCCACATGCTAAAGGCCGTTCAATACGCATAGAATGTGGAAATAAAACTCTTTGGTTGGTACGTCGCTCAATTCTCATCTCAAAATGTTCTATTCCACATTGTATTCCACATGGCTAAAGGCGTTCAATATGCATAGAAAGGCAATTGAATACTGTGGGGGGTACACCACTCTCATTGGTTTGGGAAGGGGGGGGGGGGGGTCTTAGGTGAGAATGAGTTATTTGCGTGTGAGCTGTTTGTGTTGTGTACTCGTCATTAATAAAATGCGCGTGTGCGGGAGAATGTGTGTGTGTGTGTGTGTGTGTGTGTGTGTGTGAGTGATTGAGAGAACCACTGTGTGATTATGTTCTTGTATTGTGCCTGTGTATGTCGTGTATATAATCTGTGGTATTTTCACCA
>NC_088366.1:50461178-50486135 GCF_034508935.2 Berghia stephanieae | reverse complement strand
CAAAAACTCTCAAATTTGGGACTTCGCGAGTGGAGTGGATGGGGGCAGGTGAGGTCTTAAATATCCTGGAAAATATCTCTCCATTCTCCAGCCATCCTGGTGGCCAGCAAAGCCGATTACCTGTCACTCTATCTAGTTAGGTAGATAGGGCTGGTCATCATTATCATTATCATCATAAAATTGTATGGCCTACTTTTTTAAAAGCCATATTTTGTTTATTTTGGCCTGAAAACTTCTACTTAAAATTTTAGCCAATTTAAACAATTTAAACTAGTCTAAATAATATCCAACCTGAGATCTTTACGAAGTTCCATGTTTGTGAGGGTTTTTGGCAAATTTAGAGTTATTATAATCGATGTAGGTTTAAATGGAAAGTTGTTTTGTTTTTCTGGCCAAAACGAGTTCTTAAAATGGGTTGTGTTCGATGACGGAATTTTGGGTCTTACTTGGTTGGTTGTCCACGTCAGTTCAGGTAAACTACATACTACTAACTGATACTATAATATGCGGGGGAGGGGGGAGGGTGGAGGGAGGGGGGGGCGAAGTTCTTCAGAACTATGGCATGGACAGAATAGCAGAGAGTAAACGCTCGTTTCCACTTTTTCACTTTAAAATCAAAGGACCCTATACATCGTTGTTTTTTTTAAATTTTTCATTCATATAAAATCTTATTTAAATGTTCACTGTTCATAATCAACGTTTCACAAGAAGCTTACAAAATGTACCCGTATAAGCCATTTTCACTAAACTTTAATTTTCAAAAATTGCACTATTTTTCACCCAATTAATAAACGCTGGACTTTTACATCCTTCAAGACTTAGCACATTGAATGTTAGAGATAAAAACCTTGTCATCTCTTTTTATCAATGTGCTCAGCCAGCAAAAGGGGTAGATTTATATTAGACAGGGCACTATTTTAGACCGTGTGTTGACTGTGTAGACCTTTATGTGTGGTCATGAAGTCAGTGAAAGAGTTGCAAAAAAAGAACTAAAATTGACAAAAACTAAGAAGGAAAAAGTAATATTTTCAGTAAAAGGGCCATCGAGGCTTTAATTTTATAAAATACAACAACTGCACATGTAATATTATAATAATAACAAATATATATAATAATAAATAATAATAATAATAATAATAATAATAATATAAAAATTAATAATAATAAGTAAAATAATAATAATAATAATAATAATAAATAATATATAATAATAATATAATATAATAATAATAATAATAATAATAATAATAATAATAATAATAATAATAATAATAATAATAATAATAATAAATAATAATAATTAATAATAATAATAATAATAATAATAATAATAATAATAATAAAAATATAATAATAAATATAATAATAATAATAATAATATAATAATAATAATAATAATAATAATAATAATAATAATAATAATAATAATAATAATAATATAATAATAATAATAATATATAATAATATGATATAATATAATATAATAATAATATATAATAATAATAATAATAATAATAATAATAAATAATAATAATAATAATAATAATAATAATAATAATAATAATATATAATATAATAATAATAATAATAATAATATAATAATATATAATATATAATAATAATAATAATAATAATAATAATATAATAATTAATAATAATAATATTAATAATTAATAATAATAATAATAATAATAATAATAATAATAATAATAATAATAATAATAAATAATAATTAATAATAATATGAAAACTTATTTAACGCTATAACTCCGAGACACCAGACTCTAAGCGCTTAAATTACAAATTACTTTGGCTGAAACATACTCATTCACACAAGCATACACACACACACACACACACACACACACACACACACACACACACACATACCTACAAAGACAAACACCACAACAGAAACCAGACGCCGACCTTGCTTCTCATAATATCTTCTTCTTCTTCTTCTTCTTCTTCTTCTTCTTCTTCTTCTTCTTCTTCTTCTTCTTCTTCTTCTTCTTCTTCTTCTTCTTCTTCTTCTTCTTCTTCTTCTTCTTCTTCTTCTTCTTCTTCTTCTTCTTCTTCTTCTTCTTCTTCTTCTTCTTCTTCTTCTTCCTCCTCCTCCTCCTCCTCCTCCTCCTCCTCCTCCCCTTCTTCTTTCAGTTTATCCCGCATTTTGCAGGGTGGCCATAATGAATGCCACATCTCCATGCGTCTCGGCTCAGAGCATCATGTTCCTCAAGGCCAGTTCTTTCATAATTTCATCCCTTACCGTATCAAACCATCTAGTCTTGGGCCTCCCTTTTCCCTTATATTATCATCTACTAAAATCAAAACAGATATGTTTCAAGGGAACGTTTAAAAATATCGAACGATTCTTTTTTGAGGAATGCACTGAGGTAAGGCGTTCCAAACATAGGGTCCGGAATGAGAAAAAGACAAAAACAAAAAAAAACAAAAAAACAAAAAAAAACAAATGAAATGAAAAGAACAGAGCGGGAAGGAAATCCAGTGTGGGGACATGATTGCTTAATCCCTTTACAGCCTGCCTGTGTGTGTGTGTGTGTGTGTGTGTGTGTGTGTGTGTGTGTGTGGAATCAATCAAGAAGGCACACAGAATCGGTGATCGATACCTCGATCAGTCTCTATCGAGAATCGATTACCAATCGCACCTATCAATACATTTGACTAAAATTGCATTAGTGGTATCGAGTACAGGGATACGCTCTCAAAAAAAAATCGTTTGGTCTACTTGCCTTCTGTTGGATGGATATTGGATGGCCTTGTTTATAGTGATACAGTGCCTATGGCCCATCCATCTACCACCCCATCTCCGTCAGTAAATATCAAACAAGTACATATAAACACACACACACACACACGCGCGTGCGCGCACACAAAAACATACACTCCTTTAATTTCCAAATGACATTGACCTGTTTACAAAGTGGCAAACGAAATAATGTGAACAAGAACGAATTAAGAAATAAAAATACATCAATTAGATCTGAGAAGAAGAAGAAGAAGAAGAAGAAGAAGAAGAAGAAGAAGAAGAAGAAGAAGAAGAAGAAGAAGAAGAAGAAGAAGAAGAAGAAGAGAAGAAGAAGAAGAAGAGAGAAGAAGAAGAAGAAGAAGAAGAAGAAGAAGAAGAGAGAAGAGAAGAAGAAGAAGGAAGAAGAAGAAGAAGAGAAGAAGAGAAGAAGAAGAAGAAAGAAGAAGAAGAAGAAGAAGAAAGAAGAAGAAAAGAGAAGAAAAAGAAGAAGAAGAAGAAGAAGAAGAAGAAGAAGAAGAAGAAGAAGAAGAAGAAGATCTCCCAATTCAACTTAAAAACTCTATATCAATTCCGGCTTAATTTACTGATCAGATGTTGAAATGTTGCGTCATTATTTGTTCACACTTGTGCTTTGTTTAAGTAAACGATTCTTTTAAAAATAAGGTCGGGGGTCAATTTTATTTCGAACACACCATGTACAATTTTTTCCAACGAACACAGAATTACTGGCAAATCCAAAAATTTATAAGACTTATTAATTTTTACAGATTGATGATTCTACGTGTAACTTTTAAACCTTTTTAAAAATTTTAAATTAAGGTAATTCTATGATCCGTTGGCTCAAATGGTTATTTATAAAAACTGCCGGGGAATAATCGTCGGTCACGATTTTATATGGCTTCTCTTGAAAACCTGTTAGTATAGGGAATGTGATTCTCGGAAGAGTAGCGTCCCTTGATTGGACGTCACCCATAGTATGTGACGTCACCGGCGGAAAAGTTATTAGAGAGAGAACGTCATGTTGGTTGTGCGCATGCGTCTCTCGTCCTCGCTTCCGGTGAAAGCGGCTTGAGACACTTCAAAACCAAATTGACGTTCTCTCTGTAAGGTGAAGTCCAATCAAGGGACGCTACTCTTCCGCTAATCTCATTCCCTATTCAATGAGTCCTTTTTTTTTTTTAACGCTATAGAACTTGGGTTACGTTGGTGATTTATTGAGTATTATTCCACCCTTCTCACTCTGTTATTATTATTATTATTATTATATTATTATTATTATTATTATTATTATATTATTATTATTATTATTATTATTATTATTATTATTATTTATTATTATTATTATTATTATTATTATTATTATTATTATTATTATTATTATTGTAATCAATATCATTCTTGTTGTTGTTATTGTTTTATTATGATCATCATTACAAGCGGTGTTGTTATCATCATTATTACTATTTTGATTAATTTCCCCCTATTACAAGAGCTGTAACCTATCAATAAAGATTGTTATTATTATTATTATTATTATTATTATTATTATTATTATTATTATTATTATTATTATTATTATTATTATTTATTATTATTATTATATTATTATTATTGATTATTCTTATTCTTATTATTATTTTATTCTATTTATTATTATTTATTATTATTATTATTATTATTATTATTATTATTATTATTTATTATTATTATTATTAATTATTATATATAATAATAATAATAATAATAATAATAATAATAATAATAATAATAATAATAATAATAATAATAATAATAATAATAATAATAATAATAATAATAATAATAGTAACACGTAGTGATATCAAGTTTTCAATAAAAACAATTGTGACGTCAGATTATAAATCGTTAAATTTCACTAAAAATTTGATTTTTTAAAAATAAATATTATTTAACTGTTTATGACAATGTCTTTTATTCAAAGGATAACGGCATCGGAATCGGCTGAGGGGTAGAATAAAATATTTCTTACACTCTTGCGTCTTGGAATTCGGACTTTGTCCCTAACGAGCACCTTTGTAGTGATACAAAATGTAAAGACCCAAAAAGTAAAATCTTATTTCTGATCAGAAACGTCAGAAAGAAAAAGAGAGGATTTAAGTTAACTAACTTAAATCCTCTCTTTTTCATTCTGACGTATTAACAGGTTGACATAGATCTGAACAAATGCGTATGAAAGGTGCAAGTAAGACGAAGCAAGAAAGAAAAATATAAGAATATACCATCCCAAAAAATCAGTCGACCTCGACTGGGGATCGAACCTCAGACCTTCTGATTACCAGTTAGACGAGTTACCATTACGAACATTTTAATAAGACAATCTATTGTATAGATAGTATGAAGATGACGTCACTCAGGTCTTTGTTATTGTTTTTTGCCATCCGCGTTTATGAGTAATTCTCACTGAACTGTATTAACCTGACCATAAACGTTCATGGATACACACAGTTTTGTGTGATGGTCCGTTATACTTCCGGCTTCTTAGTCAAGCGCATACTATCTATAGGAGAACAGCGTAGCTCAGCGATACGGTCTTTGCTTCGTACCCAAAAGGTACCGAATTCGATCACTAACTGCGCTGTTTGACATTGAGCAATGTCACATCGCCCTAGCTCAATTTGCGGCTGATGCCTGGGTTATTTATTCCAGTCTTCCCTCGGAATAGACCCAATATAATAATTTCCCCTATGGGATGAATGTATAAAGGGAATGTTTTTTTAAAAAAATGATTTATCCAAATCCGACAGGCTAATACATGTAGTGAGATAAGGACAGCATTTGAACTCGGAATGTTGTACATACTCCTCAATGTCTCCGGCTTTTTGTTTGATTTTTGTGCGGCTATGAGGTCTAGTGGTAAGACACTTGCTTTCGAATCGGAATATCCTGGGATCGAGGCTCGCTCGGCGCATAGTTGAATCCTCGTAGAAATAAAAGGCTCTTTACTCACATTCTCTCACCTGGCCGTTAATATCGTTGTCTATGTCGGAAAAAAATTTGTAATATCGCCTAACAAGCGTCATGTCTCGTTCTACATGTAACATGTTGATGTTGGTCAAGGATCCCCTTGTAAAGCGCTTTGAGCACATGTAGTGGTTATTGCGCTATATAAAATCTCATGTAAAGCTCAAGTTAAATCCGATAGGCTAATCCATGTGGAGAGATAGGGACGGCGTTTGAACTTGGAATGGTGTACATAAATTGAGCTTTTATATAGCGCAATATCCATTAAACGTGCTCAAAGCGCTTTACAATGGGTCCCTGGTCAACAGCAACATTTAACATTTAGGACAGGGCATAACGCCTGTTTGACTATATTACAATTTTTCGGACAAAGGCAACGCTGTTAACGCCAGGTACTCATTTTACACCTAAGTACGGTGAGAGAATGTGAGTAAAGAGCCTTTTCCAAGGACTCAACTATGCGCCGAGCGCGAGGCTCGAACCCAGGACCTTCCGATCCGAAAGCGAGTGTCATACCATAGCCGCACCTACTCCTCAATGTCTCCAGTTTTTTGTTTACATTTTGATATCACAATGTCTTCTCTCTGATCTGATTGTGTAAATAAATTAAATATGTTATCTCGTCAATCATGATACATGCATATTCCGTGTCGTTTACAGTTGAGAAACGGTGATAAGATCGATTGGGGTGGGGGGTGGGGGGGGGGGTCCCGATAGCTCAGTTGGTAGAGCACTCGCTTCACACCCAAAGAGACTAAGATCGATCCCGGGTGAAGTCGAGATTATTTTTTTTGGGGATCCAACTGTCTACCCAGTAATGAATTGGTAGCTGGGTTTATTAGATCTAGCGGGAAGTACTTCGCGAGGTCCCAGGTTTGAGAGGACTTGTTTTTGCCAAGATGAGGATCATTTAAATCGATCGATATTAGAAGGACGAGTTTTCTGACCAAATGTGATAATAAGGGTTTTTTTTCCAGAGAATGGCAGTATGTGCTTAATTTTAAACCTTGTTTTGATGGACAACATTCTGTGGTTTGTTTGATAGTATTACTATGACAACAAGGGGATTTACCAATTAACAGAATGCGTTGCATTTGATTTTTAAAAAAAGAGCTTTTATATAGCGCAATATCCACTAAACGTGCTCAAAGCGCTTTAAAAGGGGTGCCCTGGCCAACATTAACACTTAACACGTAGGACGAGACATGACTTCTATTCTATTAGGCGATATTACAATTTTTTTCGACAGATTCAACGCTGTCAACTCATTTATTATACACCTGAGTACGGTGAGAGAATGTGAGTAAAGAGTCTTTTCCAATGACTCAACTGTAGATAGTATGCACTTGGCTAAGAAGCTCATAACATTGCCATCCGGAAGTATAACGGACCAACAAAAAAAAACTGTGTGTATCCATGAACGTTTATAGTCGGGTTAATACAGTTCAGTGAGCATTACTCATAAACGCGGATGGCAAAAAACAATAACAAAGACCTGAATGACGTCATCTTCGAACTATCTATACGCCGAGCAAGGCTCGAGCCCAATACCTTACAGTCCGAAAGCGAGTGTCATACCACGAGACCACATAGCCGCACATGCGCTACATTGGATTGATTTTTGCGCATTCTGTGGATCCAAGAAAAAAGCTGGGTGATCCATCTATCGCACAAATCGACAGAACACCGCCAAATATAATACACACACACACACACACACACACACACACACAATATATATATATATATATATATAATATATATATATATATTTATATATATATATATATATATATATATATATATATATATATATATATATATATATATATTTGCATCGTGTTTGCTACAAATATGGTACGGATAGTGCTCGACATGTAGCAATGGAGCGAATTATTATTTTAATATTTACCACAATGTTGGAGTCAGTCTGACTGACTCCAACTAACCGTGTGGTAAATATTAAATATATATATATATATATATATATATATATATATAATATATATATATATATATTGTGTGTGTGTGTGTGTGTGTGTGTTATATATAATATTATATAATATTATTATATTATTATTATTATTATTATTATTATTATTTTATTATTTATTATTATTATTATTATTATTATTATATTATAATTATTATTATTATTATTATTATTATTATTGTAACCTACATCAGTTTCAAATTATATACAACTTACCTGTTCTTATTCCAGATTAAAAATTGGATTAATCCGTCAGCGCATTATCGAAAAATGTAAATATCCATTTAGTTTTGGGCTGTAACAATACTGACACTTTTTTTGTTATTCACGCGTGTGTCTAATAGAGTGAAATAAAGAAATAGCCATACATTTACTATAATATAAACCAATCCTTTGAGAATTATCCGTGACTGCTACGAACTCATATCCTTTTTGTTGTTGTTGTTCTTTTAATCTCCAGGAACTCTATCGGCCTTCTTCACAATACTTACTGCCGTACTCTGGAAAAACCCATATTTAAAAATTTGGCCAGAAAATTCGGCCTTCAAATATCGATCGATTTAAATGACTCTCATCTTGGCAAAAACCAAACGGATCGCAAGTCGTTGAGAGTTTCAAGAGTCATTATCGATCGTATGAAGACGAGTTTGGCAAATTTTTTAATATGGTTTTTTTTCCCCAGAGTATGGTGGAATAGTAAATCTGTCATAATATAATACACGCACTGATTATAACAATGGACAGATTAGGGACATAGGTGCATACGCTTATTGGGCAATCGCTTACGGTCCGTGAAAACAACACAACAGGGTGATTCGACTGTTGGTCGGTAGTAAGTGTACAAAGAGACGTATCTGTGTTTTACCAGCTGGGTCCGTCCAAAGTTTACTTATATTCAGGTCTGATTATCGAATTTTTTTTTTTGATCTCATCGTTGTAGTGGAGATGATAAGTACTCTATACATAAAATATTTTCTATTACAACAACTTTAAAACGAGCCCATATTGGATTTAATAGTCTGATGTCACATCCGCCCAGCAACCAGCAGCTTGGTTTTAAACTTAGATAATCGGTACTTTATATTCTTCATGCTGGCTAAAACTTTTTCACATGTCATGTGATATGAATGTATAAAAGTCAAAATATGATCATATTTAAAACGTTACTATGCGTCATTACGAGGGAAGTGACGTCACGACTGTTGAAGCCTATTGCGTCTGGTTATCAAAGACCCCTTGTACTGCGCTTTGAGCACATTTAAAGGTTATCGCGCTATATCGCTCACGTTTTTTTATGCTTTCATTTGGGGAGAGTTAACTTTGTAAAACTTTATTTTTTTAATTGAATTTTCTTGTTCTGAATGTTTTACTTTAATTGTATTTGTGGTGTCCTCATAGACCAGTTGGTAGAGCACTCACTTCACACGCAAAGGGACCGAGATCGATCCCGGGTGCAGGCGAGATTTTTTCTGACACCCCGTCCAACCAGCAGTGATTGGGTAGATGGGTCTGTTAGATTTGGCAGAAGGCACTTTGCGATAAACTAGTGTCTTATCCAAAGGGTAGCAAGCAATTACTATTATCCGTTTCACGCTATAGAAACCGGGATAAACTCCAGCTCCATGGACCCAATGATGGCTCTGAAGGACTATCATTTATTTATTGGGTTTTTTTTTTTCTTCTTCTTTTTTTTGATAGCCCTTCAGAGCCATTGGGCTCACGGAGCCGAAGTTCATCTCCGTTTTTATAGCGTGAAAAATTCAATACCAATTACTTGCTATCCTTTGGATAGGACGGTAACCTATGACAAAGTACTTTGCGTCAAATCTAACAGACTGAGTTAACTCTATTCACTGCTGGAGGGTGGACGGAGGGGTTTTAAAAAATATAAATGTGTGACCCCTCGTCTCAAAACGGTATTAAGTCGGGATGATTAAGATGCTGAAAATGGAATTTGTAGCTAGAAATAGCATGCTTACTTTGAGTTTATATGCTTTATAGAGGAGAAGGAATATCATATTTTACTGTGCTAAATACCAACGTTTCATATTTGTGACCAGTTTAACTATAATTTGACTTTTTAGCACCGGGTCATCCCGACATAATACCGTTTTGAGACGAGGGGTCACATATTATATCTATTGACTGCACTCTGGATCGATCTTCGTCCCGTTGCGTGTGAAGCGAGTACTCTACCAACTGAGCTACCGGGATCTCCATGTTTTACTTTAATATGTACGAAAAATGTTCTAATTAACACAGAGAGCACTTAAAGGTTTTCTAAAACCTATTGACTCTTAAACAATGACATACTTGCGCGTTTTGGAACTTTTTATATTGCACAATAACCAATAAAGGTGCTCAAAGCGCTTTACAAAGGGTCTCTAGCCAACAGCAACACGTAACATGTAAGACGAGACATGACGCCTAATAGGCGATTTTAATTAATTTTTTTTGTAGGACAGAGACAACGCTGTTAACGGCCGGATACTCATTATACACCTGAGTACGCGAGAGAATTTGAGTCTAAAGTCCAATAAGGACTTAACAATGCTCCTCCGCTCATAGCGGGACTCGAACCTAGGACATTTCGATCCAAAGGAGTATATCATACCAAGAGACCACATTACAGCCACGCGATACGCGATAGGGAATGAGATTAGTGGAAGAGTAGCATCCCTTGATTGGACGTCACCCATATCCTGTGACATCACCGGCGGAAAAGTTATTAGAGAGAGAACGTCATGTTGGTTGTGCGCATGCTTCTCTCGTCCTCGCTTCCGGTGAAAGGGGCTTGAGACACTTCAAAACCAAATTGACGTTCTCTCTGTAAGGTGACGTCCAATCAAGGGACGCTACTCTTCCGCTAATCTCATTCCCTATAGGCGGACCTGCCCAGTACTACGAAAAATTCGTAGAAATACGAATTTTTGTCTCCAGCTACAGAACTGCATGGATCTCTTTGACTCAATAAACCTTGTTGAAAAGGAAAGTCTAGCTTCTTAGAACCTATATTCAGGACTTTGGAGCATTTTTGGACCATGCTGAGACCAAATTGTTTTTTTTCTAAAGCTATTTAACCCTCTCCTTACCAACTATAGGAAAATCTCCACATTCGTTACGATACAACCAACATTTTTCGTATTAAAATTTCTTTTGTACATTATAACATTTAAAGAAAATGATCAGTGTGTTGTAGGATTTGCATGGCTACAGAGACTATGTATCTCAATAATTTTACTGCTATTATCTGTAAGTGAAAAAAAGCTATTTTGTGTTAGTTGGGTACAAAGTTTGGAGGAAAATCGTGAAAATGGCTGGTAAGGAAAGAGTTAAAGTGATTTTTTTTCTTCTTTTTTTTTCCCCCTTGGACACTACGAATGTTTGAAATTTCAAGTAGGTAGGCAGCTCTGTATTCGCAGTGGAATCGAGCACAAGAACATTTTTTTGAAATGCATTCAACACAAGTTCAGTTCGGTGCAGAGATGTGTATCTAATGGCATTCGCGATAAAAGCTTTTAGCTGTTTAAACCAAAACAAACAAAAAAAAACAAAAAAGACAAAAAAAGAAAAAAAAACAAAAAACGAGAGCCTCCATAAAAGGGTGTCAAATACTGGATAACCCTAAAAATTTAGTTTTTAGGTGTGTGTGGTTTTTTTTTCAATGTGCAAATAACTAATATTTACAGATCTCATCGCCGATTGCAATTATAGGCTTGATTTCACATCGTTTTAAAATGGACAATTTTATTTGTTGGTTTGAGAGAAGGTACTTCCATTACAACAATGAGTCCATACTAATTTGGGTTATCAGACCTGCGAATAAGTATATGTCAGTTTTTATTCACTGACTTGTTACATCATGCTCTGCACTACTACTACTACTACTACTGCTACTACTACTACTACTACTACTACTACTACTACTATCTACTACTACTACTTACTACTACTACACTACTACTACTACTACTACTACTACTAACTACTACTACACTACTACTACTACTACTACTACTACTACTACTACTACTACTACTACTACTACTACTACTACTACCACTACTACTACTACTACTACTACTACTACTCTACTACTACTACTACTACTACTACTACTATACTACTACTACTACTACTACTACTACTACTACTACTACTACTACTACTACTACTACTACTAACAACTACTACTACTACTACTACTACTACTACTACTACTACTACTACTACTACTACTACACTACTACTACTACTACAACTCCTACTACTACTACTACTACTACTACTACTACTACTACTACTACTACTACTACTACTACTACTACTACTACTACTACTACTACCATTACTGCTATAATTTTTGAAATAAGCTGGCTTTTTGTTCTCAAACCAAACCATTTTCAACCGATAGTTGTAGTAATAATAACGCCAGATTTAAGCTTGGTTTACACATTCCTCATAAATAAAATCACAGAATTATGGACGATGACAAGTAGATATCATGATTATCTTGCTACAGACAATTTAGGACCGATTGATTACACCACACCGTCTTATTCTTATCTAGATACCCGTACTCTGGAAACAAACACAAAAACGCGTATTTAAAAATTTGGACAGAAAACTCGTCCTTCAAATATCGTTCGACTAAAATACCCCACATTATCACGCCAAAAAAAAAGAAAAATAATAAACCCGGGACTCGTACACAATAAATCGTACGCCAGTCCCAGGTTTAATCGGTTTTGGCTAGATGGAAATAATTTTAATCGATCCATATAATTTGAAGGACGAATTTTCTGGTCAAAATGTTAAAAATATGTATTTAATTTTTTTTATATTTTTGAGTCAGAGGACGGTAAAACAGACTGAGTATCTATTACAGTTAGTTGGAAATGGAGACTTTGGGTTTTGTGTAGGATTTATGGCCTATGAAATGTGGATTATATCTGGCAAGGCCAATCGTTTTGTCAAACATCAAATATAAAGACAAATGATGAAAATATGGAAATTTACAAAGAGGCTGAAACAACTCTCAGGAAAGAAACAATAAAAGCAAAACAGGAAGCATGGCATGAAAAAACCAGACAACTTGACTACGACAGAGACGGAAGAAAGTTATGGAACCTAACCAAAGCTCTAAGTGGACAAGAAAGCTGATATGCTGCACCATCAGTAGAAGATGATCAGGGGAGGATTCTCAACAAAAAAACAAGCAGCAAACACTGTTTTATGAAGCAGTACTCAAGTGTTGGGAGTGTACATATTAGAAAAGAACGAAAACGAGAAGTCCACAAAGAATTGAGAAAACACAAGGATACACCCAAAGAATCAACAGATGATGCCATGTTCAGTTCGATTAAAAAAGAAGAAGTAGAAATTGCTTTGAAATCTCTAAAAACGAACAAATCCCCAGTCCAGATGATGTTACTAATGACATGTTGAAACACCTAGGAACCCTCACAAAGAGGAAAATGAAACAACTGTTCAATGCAAGTTGGAAACAGGGTAAACTTCCGCTCAAATGGAAACAGGCAACCATGATACCAATAAAGAAGGATGGCAAGCCAAAAAATAAACCCGAAAGCTACCGACCAATAAGTTTGACAAGCTGCTTGGGCAAACTGATGGAGAGAATTGTTAATCGCCGTCTCCAATGTTATTTAGAAAGCAATAAGTTGATATCAGATGAACAGGCTGGTTTCAGACAATTTCGCTGCATAGAGGACCAGATAACATACATCTCCCAGTTGATCGAAAATGGTTACCAAGAAAAGAAACACACAGTCACAGTTTGGGTGGATATGGAAAAGGCATTTGACAAAGTCTGGACAAAAGGACTACTTCTCAAACTTAAGAAAGCCAACGTTTCACACAACATGTTTGCATGGATTAAAGATTACCTCACAAATCGAAAAGCAATAGTCCAATCTCAAAACTCTAAAAGCAAGCTAACGAACATGACAAATGGAGTACCACAAGGCGGGGTTCTCTCACCAACCCTCTTTGTCGTATTTATCAATGACATCTGCGAAACCAAATGCAGAGGAATAAAAGCAGCCGTGTATGCAGATGACCTTGCACTGATATGCACTGAAAGAAATATTGGTACTGCAAAGGCCAGGATACAGATGACTTTTGATGCTTTGAGCAAGTGGACAAAAGACTGGGGTATGAGAGTAAATGCTGATAAAACCGCATACACAACATTCAGCTTATCAACCAAAAAGCAATCTATACCATTAACTTTGGATGGAAAGATTCTAAGAGAAGCTTTATGCCTAAGTATCTAGGAGTGAAATTCGACCCTCGACTCACTTGGAAACATCAAATAGATGAAAGTCAACAGAAAGGGTACAAGAGAATGCAGCTTCTCCGAAAGCTTGCTGGAACGCAATGGGGAGCAAACTCATACGTCCTGAAGAAGACATATCTTGGATATGTAAGACCTGCAATTGACTATGCCATATCGGCGTGGGGAACGTGCTCACAGGCTCAATTTCAAAAGGTTGAAAAAGTCCAAAACCAATGCCTACGCGTGATCACTGGAGCAATGAAAACAACACCAATTCACAAGATGGAAACCCACACAGGAATAAAACCTCTCAAAGAACAACGAAATTTAAAAATAATGACACAATTTTCAAAGATAAAATTCATGGAATCCCAACCACTGCATCCAAGTACAATGGAAAAGAAAGAGAATCGACTCAAAAGGGAAAACTTCATCGCCTTGGGACAAAAACTAGAGAGCAAATATAAAGTGACACCAAAGGAAGATATTGCCCAAATCAATGTCCCAAATCTCAAACCACCACCGTGGAAAAAGAAACAAAAATTCATAACCATCAACAAGAAAAACATTCGAAGCAATAATGACAATGCTCAAACCCTAAAGATGATCGATAAAAAATACCCAATGACCAACTGGATAAGAGTTTATACAGATGGCTCAGTTCCGCCCCCCCCCCCCCTCATGAATGGAGGTGCTGGTGCACTCATACACTGGACAGATAAAACAGAAACAAAAATATCTGTATCAGTGGGTTCCATGTGCACAAGTACTAAAACTGAAGAAAAAGCCATCCTCAATGCAACAAAAGAACTATCCAGAGATCACAGAATATACGGAAAAAATGTAGTTTACTTGACAGACTCTGATGATGCTCTCCGGTCTATTGAAAATTACCAGGACGCTGAAGCCGCACACACTGTGGAGGCCCTTGAGGGTGTATCTGATAAAACAGGAAAAATTGTGCTGCAATGGATTCCAAGTCATGTAGGTATATATGGAAATGGAATTGCCGATCAACTGGCCAAAGAAGGAGCCAAAAGAAACAACAGAAATCGTCAATCACTTACCATCAGAAAAAGAAAATAATAAAGCTAAAAATAGACAAAGAAATGAATGACACACACCTGGAACACAACAAGCAGGATCCAATCCATGCCATTCAGCGAAGTAGCCAGGTCACCTTATTCCGCCTCCGAACAGGATAGACTAAGAGGACATATGTTTACAAAGCTAGGTATTGGAACAACCCCTTATTGCCCATGTGGAACCGACCATGAAACCACTTTACATGTGCTTATGGATTGCCCATTATACAACGTGCAACGTTCGAACCGCTGGGTCACCCCTACAACACAAAGCTCTATGGTGAGGCTGAGGACCTAAAGCGGACCACAGACTTCATAGCAGATATCGGACTGCAGCCATAGATGTCCATCAGAGGAACGAAGAAGAAGAAGAAGAAGAAGAAGAAGAAGAAGAAGAAGAAGAAGAAGAAGAAGAAGAAGAAGAAGAAGAAGAAGAAGAAGAAGAAGAAGGAGAAGAAGAAGAAATATAAAGACAGACATCTGGAGATTTTTTTTCTTCTGATTTGATATTAAAATAGCCGAGTGGTTAAGGCATTGCACTTTGATCCGTAAGGTCCCGGGTTCGAGCCCCGCTTAGCTTCAGGCGCTTTCGTTTTGTTTTGTTTTTTTTCCTTAGGTAAAATTATTAACCCCCAATTTGCTCACTGTGATAACATGAGTGATTCCTGTTGACATCAGACATCTTGTTTGATGGATTGTCTATATTCCTTCATGGAATGCCTAGGCGACGGGATCTTATGATGTCGTGGTGGAAGGGCATAATTAATTAATTATATTAAAATAACAATATGAATAAATATGATCATTTATACAGCGCATTTCTACGAGTTAATCACCATGATCGATAATCTACACATTGTTCCATGTATTCCCACAGCAGGCTATATTATGGAATTAATTTTTTTCCATTTCATACAGTACAAATCGCATGTTAGGCATACTTTTTGTTGTAACACTCTAACAATAACCTCCATTGTTTGTAGACAGGGACTCATTTACGCCCGAGTCGATTGGGGTATTTATGTGTGTAAAGTAGATGCTTTGTAAAAAATGTAAGTGTAATAACCTACAACGAATTTTATGGCTTCTAATACTATGTGTTGTTTTACATTCTGCTCAAGTTGGCACTCCTTAGTAACATAGCGAACGCTTCTTTTTGTTTACATTCCAAATCTTTTTTTTTTCAGATAGGACATTGCGAATATTTATATGTCGGCAATCTGGTTTTTATTATATGTATGTATTATGTTTTCATTGTCTTTTTGTTGTTGTTGGCTGAAGAAGGGTTTTGAGCCCGAAACGTTCCGAGTTTGGTATTTATTAATTTATTAACTTATTTTGAAGTCGTTAAGTTCTTTTTTTTTTTTTTATTACTTTTTTTTTTACAGTCCACAGCAGCTTATTTTATAGTATTGCTTCAACAATACCCGTCTCTGTTTCTTGACAGGTGCACATTCGCACCGGAGTCGAATGGGGTAATGTGTGTGAAATAGATGCTTTGCTTTGTATGGAATTTAAGTCTCTCCTTCGTAAGGTTAATAATAATAATAATAATAATAATAATAATAATAATAATAATAATAATAATAATAATAATAATAATAATAATAATAATAATAATCTACAACAGTTTTAACTCACTCAACCCTAACACCGACTTTATCCGTAGTTTACCCGGATTACTTTTACCCCATGCCTATTTATTACATTTTTCTGAGACAAATTATAGGCGGATTATCAAAGCAAATGTTTTTAGTTTTTACATGTTAATGATAGTTAAATAAAACTATCTATGTACATGCTCATTTTTTATACATTTTTTCCAATTTTGAAAAGTTGCGAAAATCTCCAGGATGGAATGAGTTAATGGCTTCTAAATTTCGCCCCTTGCACTTTGACTTGCACATAAAACGCGTGAAATGATCGGATAATTGGATTAGTGTGTTGAATAGCAATGACAAAATTATGGCTGCCAAGACAGAACTGCTGCGCTCTTGAAAAACACATATTCATAAATTTGGCCAGAAAACTCGTTCTTCAAATATCGATCGATTTAAATGACCCTCGTCTTACCAACAAAAAAAAATTCACTCGCGAAGTCCCAGGTTTGAAAGTGTTTTTTTTTTTTGTTGTTGTTGCTAAGACGAGGGTCATTTAAATCGATCGATATTTGAAGGACGAGTTTTCTGGCCAAATTTCTAAATATGTGTTTGTTTGTTTTTTTTTAGAGTTTGACACAAAAGTTATGCTTTGTTGTTCTATTGTTCATTTCACACCAGCGGTAGATGATTCAATCATGCATGCGTAATAACACCATAACCCTACAATATGTCTTGACTATTGAATGGCCCACATCTGACTTCTATGCGGTGCAAACTCTGAATACAAAATGACGTATCTAAAATTTTGGTCAGAAAACTAGTCCTTCAAATTAATATCAATCGATAAAAATGATATTCATCTTGGCAACAAAAAAATCTTCACAGAAGTTCCAGGTCTGACTGTAAGTGAATGTTTTGATCATGCCTGCGTACTAACACCATAACCCTACAATATGCCTTGACATTGAATGGCTCACGTTTGATGACACCAATTTTGACTTCTCTGCTCTGCGGTGCAAACTCTGAACACAAAAAGACTTATCTAAAATTTTGTCCAGAAAACTCGTTCTTCAATTATCGATCGAATGAAATGATCCTCATCTTGGAAAAAAAAATATATATATTTATAGAAGTCCCAGGTCCGACTGTGAATGAATGATGAAGGGAGCAGCGTGGCTCAGTGGTACAGTCTTTGCTTCGTACCCGAAAAGTACCGAGTTCGATCACCCGCCGCTGCTGCGCTGTGTGGCATTGAGCAAGCCAACTCGCCCGCTCAGCTCAATTTGCGACGCTGCACTGCGGCTGACGCCTGGGTTATTCCTAGTGTTCCCTTGGAATTTGCCCTAGAGATAAATTTTCCCTATTGGATGGCATAAAGAGAATTTTATTTTACTTGTAATTGATCATGCGTACTAGCACCATAAACAATATGCCTTGAATATTGAATGGCCCACCGTTGATGGCTCCAATTTTGACTTCTCTGCTCTGCGGAGAAATAAATAACAATAACAATGTGAAATTGGATCTATGCTTTGTATGGAATTTAAGTCTCTCCTTCGTAAGGTTATATAATAAAAAAAATGATAATAATAATAAGATAATATAATATATATTATATACATATAACAAAATAATTATACACTAATATGACAATAATAATAATAAAAAATAATATAATAATTATAAAAATAATAATAAATAATCATACTAAATTAAATAATGCATATATTTAATTACAAATAATAAAATGACGTTCGGATTTCCCTTTCAACAAAGTGGATAAACACAGACGATATAATGTAGGAACATTTATTTCGACTCGAGCAGCAACACGCTCTCGGTAAATCTGCACAAAAAGAATCTAAAATTTTGCGAAAATCGCCTCAATATCGATCTATAAATGCGTGATTTTTCAAAACTTCAACTGGTAGGAAGTCCGGTTTAGATTTTGACAAGATGAAGGTCATTTTAATCGATCGATATTTGCCCCCCCCCCCCCGCAGCCCCCCAAAAAACGAGCTTTTATATAGCGCAATGTCCACCACTAAACGTGCTCAGAGCGGTTTACAAAGGGTCCCTGACCAACAGCAACACGTAACATGTAGAATGAGACATGAATGACACCTGTTAGGCGATATTAGAATATTTTTTTTCCCGATAGAGACAACGCTGTTAACGGCCAGGTACTCGTTTTACATCTGAGTACGGTGAGATCCAACAATGCGCCGAGCGAAACTCGATCCCTGGACCATCCGATCCGAAAGCGAATGTAATACCACAAGAAGTCCATATAGATAGTATGCGCTTGGCTAAGAAGCTCATAACATTGCCATCCGGAAGTATAACGTGTGTATCCATGAACGTTTATAGTCGGGTTAATACAGTTCAGTGAGCATTACTCATAAACGCGGATGGCAAAAATCAATAACAAAGACCTGAGTGACGTCATCTTCGAACTATCTATAGCCGCACTAAGGACGAGTTTACTGGCCAAAATTTTAAATACGCCTTTTTTCCCCAAGAGTACGGCTGTTTGACTGGCTGGCAACTGGCAATGGGATTTGTCACGTATCACTGGATTCAAACATATTGAGTTGTAAAGAAAATGTCACCAGTCGTATCAGAACGGTAATATTATTATGCACTGGTTATCACGTGTGGCTATGTGGCAGACCTGACCTGCCAAGTTGAACATCTTAAAATTCGTAGATTTAACTCACTCAACCCTAACACCGACTATATCCGTAGTTTACCCCGGGTTACTTTTACCCCATGCCTATTTTTTTTTTTACATTTTTCTGAGACAAATTATATGCGTTGTATCAAAGCTAATGTTTTTAATTTTTACATGTGGTAGTTGAATAATAGTATCTATGTACATGCTCATTTTTAATAGTTTTTTTCCAATTTTGAAAAGTAGCAAATAATCTCTAGGATTGAGTGAGGGTCATTTTAATTGATCGATATATATATATATATATATATATATATATATATATATATATATATATATATATATATATATATATATATATATATATATATATATATGAGAGAGAGAGAGAGGGAGAGAGAGAGAGAGAGAGAGAGAGAGAGAGAGAGAGAGAGAGAGAGAGAGAGAGAGAGAGAGAGAGAGAGAGAGAGAGAAAATAAGTAGGAGTGAAATATCTGTTCAATGTTATAGTTATCATATAACGTTATAACAAGTGTAAGTAAATGACAAATTTCCATATTCAAGGACAATAAAGATTTATTATTATTTATTATATTATTATTATTATTATTATTATATTATTATTATTTTATTATTATTATAAAAATAGAAGTCGCTATAGTTAACTTTATAGATCAACAAGTTACTCTCAAAAGGTTATAAATAAAGAATTTCAAAATCATTAGAATTCTGCACTCTGGGATCATGTTTGTTTTTAAGGGTTTTACTTGAGCTTTTATTATAACGCAATATCCACTAAACGTGCTCAAAGCGCTTTACAAGGGGTCCCTGACCAACAGCAACACGTAATACGTAGAACGAGACATGACGCCTGTTAGGCGATATTAAGATTTTTCGGACAGAGAAAACGCTGTTAACGGCCAGGTACTCATTTTACATCTGAGTACGGTGAGAGAATGTGAGTAAAGAGCCTTCTCCAAGGACTCAACTATGCGCCTAGCTTCCAACACATAAAGGTAATATCAGCGCCAGTAAAAAGGAAGAATATGGGAAAGTAAAAAAGTTATAGAATTACAATTAAGGCACCTAAGAAAAGGTAAGACAAAGGGGAATTTGTTCAAATAGGAAGCAGATGTAGATTCCAAGAGCACACTATCAGTGTACTTAGACTTAGATTGAGATCACCTAAAAGTCTCGCCCAGACACAAAGCACAGGTCCCCACTGAGAGGGATACATTCAAATGTTTACAAATCATATATAATATGTAAACATCATAAAGTGCACAACAGAGAGATCATTTACAAGGACAACAAATATCATCTCCCAAAACTCTAACTATACATTTGACTGTTTCCCTCTCAGCTAGGGTATCCGGCCAGGGTCAGGACAAACCCAAGAAATCTCAATCCCAGACAAAGACAGAAAGCAAGTTGGAAAACAGATACAGTGAGATAGAAGACACAGTAAGTACCTCCCTGCCCACTATGGGAGGTCAGGAACCCCACCCAGTGGTGTTGGATTAATCAGGATTCCACTGTACTATAAATAAATTCACAAAGACACTGAATTCATGAAGTTATCATATATTTTAATGAATAAATACATCATATAAATTTATTTATAAGATGACCTAAGGTTTTCAAACACTTACCGTCATTTATCAAATTTATAACAACAAGCGTACAGCTCATAAATGGAAAAAAAATACCCTCCCATATTAAATTAAAGCGTAAAAGACTAATGTAATGTTTGTGGTATCAAACTTTAAACTTCTATAATTTTTTTCCCTGCTGTATAAAAACATACGAATGAATTATCTAAAGTGTAATAATATATGAAGCGAGGACGAGAGACGCATGCGCACAACCAACATGACGTCCTCTCTCTAATAACTTTTCCGCCGGTGACGTCAGAGACTATGGGTAACGTCCAATCAAGGGACGCTACTCTTCCGCTAATCTCATTCCCTATATTGGGTTATAAACTCAATTTTGATTAGGATGTGCACGGGCTACATGAGTGTAAATAGAAAACTTCCAACAAATTATGTGAGTCTGGCGGAGAAAAACCTGGAAGATGAGGCAATCTTCTTCTTCTTCTTCTTCTTGTTGTGAAAATCTCCAATATTGTCGAGGATCACTCCACAGTTTGTAGGGTTTGACATTTTAAACTTGTTAAAACTCTGCTCATAATACTAATAAAAAGTACATAGATTCGAGATATGAGCCAAAATTGAAGATAAAGCATTTCTCATAGCAACAAAATTTTATTCAGAAAAATATTCATAACTTGGGTTCTAATAGATATAGAAAGAAAATGTAACTCTTTCCTTACCAATATTTTTTCAGTATTTTCCCAAAATGGCAAGGTTATCCAGCAGAAAAAAATGTTTTTAAAAACACAAACAAACTCTCTACAAAACAACTTTATGTTCTTATTTAATAAATGAAGATCATTCTTCAAAATTTGTGATGTACAAAATATATCTCAATAAACAAAAATGTGACGATTTTGCTGCAGGTGGTAAGGAGAGGGTTAAAGAGGTAAATGATCAGAAAGATGTGGTCTACACCACTGTATACATAACTCAATTAATGAAATTTGCGCCATCTTTCCGTTTTTTCTCAGCCAGCCACACAAATGGTTATGACCTAATAAACGTGATTTCATTTTATTATTCCCTATTTCATCCAAAATTATTCATAAAACGAGGAAGTCTTAAAAAAAAATAACTTAGAAGGCCAAACATTTCAATCAAATTGAAAATGCCAACTAGAATATCTCTATACTGTCGACTGCATCTATTTTGACTTGATCTCATGAGCCTGAGTTAAAGGGCGGGTTTTTTTAACTTGCCTCCCCTCTCTCTCTCTCTCTCTGGTTGTGTAATTACGTCATCACTTTTAGCGCTGATCATAAACCACGATTGATGACTCATGATCGTGCATTTATATATATATATTTTGGCAAGTTTATGTCACAAAGTAAACGATAGACAAAAAAGAATAGGCGTGTAACGTAATAATATTCTTTTTTTAAAACTCTGATTGGTTCTGGATGTAAAGCAAGTAACTGTAAGATATACTCGAGGTTTTAATTAAGTACATTACACTAAAATACATTATACGTATCACTATACCGGTACTGACTTCCGTCAATTTTATAAATATATATGGCTACTAATTTTATCATAGACCCATTCCATATGCGTAGAAAGTAAAATGATATGATTGCTTAAATCTCTGACAAAGGGGTCTGTTTGTTTGTTTTTGTTTTTAAGGGTTTTACGGCGCTTGCAACAGTTAGTTCATATTAGCGCCAGTAAAAAATCAAGAAAATGGGAAAGTAAAAAAGTTCGAGAATTACGATTAAAGCACCCAAGAAAAAGTAAGACAAAAATCAAACTGGTTCAAAGACAAAACAGATGTAGATTCCAAGAGCACACTATCCAAGTACTTAGTTTGAGATCACCTTAATGACTATCACACAAGCACAGGTTCCGACTAAAAGGAACACACTCACATGTTTACAAATCATACATGTGTAAAACAACAAATAATACAATTTTTTTTTTGTTTTTAAGGGTTTTACGGCGCTTGCAACAGTTAGTTCATATTAGCGCCAGTAAAAAATCAAGAAAATGGGAAAGTAAAAAAGTTCGAGAATTACGATTAAAGCACCCAAGAAAAAGTAAGACAAAAATCAAACTGGTTCAAAGACAAAACAGATGTAGATTCCAAGAGCACACTATCCAAGTACTTAGTTTGAGATCACCTTAATGACTCATCACACAAGCACAGGTTCCGACTAAAAGGAACACACTCACATGTTTACAAATCATACATGTGTAAAACAACAAATAATACAATGCTGCCCCCCCCCCCCCCCCCCAGGGTATCCGACCAAGGCCAGGACAAAACCAAGTAATCTCATTCCAAGACAAAGAGAGAAAGCATGTTGGAAAATAGATATAGGGGGATAGAAGACACCGTAGGTGCCTCCCTGGCCACTATGGGAGGTCAGGAACGCCACCCAGGACAAGGGGGTGTATACAATCAAACAATAACAAAATAGAATAATAATACAGATGACTTGCAAAGAAATAACAAATAACAAAAAAACCAAAAACAACTAAATATCTGACTGTCTCCCTCTCTGCAAGCAAGACTCTAGCGGGTCCCTGGTAAAAACCAAAGGGATCCCATTCCAGAGCTAATTGGGTGGGTAGAAAAGTAGTCATAGGGGTAATAGAAGATATTATAAGTCTTGTGCAGCTCAATAGGGAAATCAATGTTTACCCAGTTAGGATTAAAACCTAAGAATTCATGTATAACGCAATATCCACTAAACGTGCTCAAAATGCTTAACAATAGGTCCCTTGCCGACAGATACACTTAACATGTAGGACGAGACATGACACCTGTAAGGCAATATCTCTACTTTTTTTCCAACAGAGAAAACACTGTTAATTGCCAGATACTCATTTTACACCTGGGTATCAAAGCGGATTTCCATGGAATTATTCACCATGCAAAAAAAAAAAAAAAGAAAAAAAAGAACAGTATAATTCTGCCCTAACCAACAAAAGGACAGTATCTGGGCTGACCCAGATCCAACCAGTTTTGCCGCAATCGACACATTTAGTTTTTTCATTCATAACTCTTTAATTTTATTACATAGTGGAAGTCTTCTAACATTAAATGATAGCTAATGACAAATTGCGTTTTTCTGTTAGTCGGCGATTTCATTGACGTAATATGTTGCGTAATATTTTGAGATACTGTTCTTTCTTGGTTAAAGCCAAGCAAATAACTCTACCTGTAACCAACAAAAGGACAGTATCTTATACGACAGTCTCACATACTGTTCACCCTGGTTAACCGCAACGCAAAATGCCTCGTCCGTATTCACCAAAGAACAGTTTCTCAGTTAAGAATATAGCAAAATACGAATAACTCGATCGACAAACGTTTTACGTCAGCGATGGCGAGCACTCGCCATCACGGACGAGTGAGAGGCAAGGCTAAGTGTGGTTGACCTGGCGTGAGGGGAATGAATAAATTATCTCCGTCAAGTTTGTAGGCGGTGCCTCTGATATAATATTACTACATTAGACTATTCCTCAATCTTTTAGACCCTGACTCCTTTTTCAAGATGAGTCTATTTTTATTAAGCATAATAGCTTTAATTTACGCTTATTGATGATTTTGGCTATCTTGTAAATTAGACTTTAATTGTGTATCAGGGTTTTGTCATTGTACAACGATATTTGGGTGAGTGAGTGATAGTGAATTAAACCTAAGAATAGCTGGAAAATAGGGAATGTCCCCCTTCCCCCGCCCCTAACACGTACAACACACATACCTTTTTGTTTTAAAATCAATATCTTCATTGTCATAGGAAACGAAAAGCATGAAATGGAACGAAATCTGTTGGTACATTTATACTGAATGAAATAGGCGACATCATTCTTACTAAATTTAAAAAGGTGCCCAAATTATGAGCTAATAAGATGAACAAAAAAAATATTTTGTCTTT
>NC_088366.1:50416178-50456178 GCF_034508935.2 Berghia stephanieae | reverse complement strand
AACTACAAGCTGTTATAAAAAATTACTTTTTTAAAAAATGGACATCTTGAATATCAACCGGGAGGAAAAGTCATAAAAATTTTGCTGATAAAATAATTCCAACGATAAATAAATAAATTTAGGCTTTACATCCATACATATGTATATGGGGGTTTTCAAAACAGATAATAATACAAAGTCTATATATAAATCCATCATCAAGAGTTGCCCACCCTTGTTCGTTGATTGGACCGTCCCCATTCCCAATAATCCTTACTCTGCATCTCCTTCAGACGTGATATAACGCGGTCAAAGGCAAATAGCTCTTCCTCTCCTGTGAATAAACTGGCTTTGCTTCCGTCTGATCGCTGAAAAAGAAAAGAGAGAAAAAAATTATTTTTTAATTCAGCTTTTTTTTTTTTTACAGAGCAATATCAACTAAATGTGCTTAAAGTGGTTTACAAGTGGTACCAAGCCAACAGCAATGCTTGACATGGGGGCGAAGCGTGGATCAGCGGTACGGTCTTTGCTTCGTATTCACAAGGTACAGAGTTTGATCACCAGCTGCTTCGCTGTGTAGCTTTGAGCAAGTTCACCTCACCCTAGCTCAATTTGCGGCGCTGCACTGCGGCTGACACCTGGGTTATTCCAGTATTTCTTTGGAATAGACCCTAGAGACAAATTTTCAATATGGGATGAATAATATGAAATTGAATGTAAGCTTCGATTTTATTACAAGAACAGATCAAATTAACGTTTCAGGTTTCCCCTTTATCAACAAAACAGGATGAATGAAACACTACAAATGAATGAGATAATGTGGTAGTGGCGTTGTTACGATGAATAAACAAAACATTCAAGCAGCACTGTGGGATGATGAAAGGGAATTTTAATTTTTTGAAATTTTATGTGGGGTGAAGCATATGCCTGTAGAGTGAAAATACAATTTTTTTTTCCCAATAAAGACAACTCTGCAATCAGCCAGATTCTCATTTCACACTTGAATACAGGTATAGGATATCTGTCAAGAGCCTTTTCCAAAGTTTCTATATCGTAAAACAGGATAATAGCAATTGCTTGCTACTCTTTGGATAGGACAATAGTCTATCGCAAAGTACTTTCCATCAGATTTAACAGACCCTGCTACTAACCATTCACTGCTGGGTGGGTCAGAAAATTAGAATCACAACTGCACCCGTGATCGAACTTGGTCCCTTTGTGAGTAAAGCGAGCGCTCTACTGAGTTATTGGGACCCACTCCCCGTACTTGATTTTTGGGACCCACCCCCCAACCCACTACCAAAAACAGCTCACTTTTAACTTTCTGTAGGTGATCGTAGCCATGAATTGTGAAGTAATTTCTTATTATTATCAGTGTCATAGTTTGAGTTAATGAGGACTACAGTCGACAACAACAGATCGCGTGAAGGTAAATGCGGTGAAATACTCACATCAGAAATGCCAAGGTCATCCATGAGCTGCATTTCTTGGTTCGAATCCATGGGCTGGTCTCGGTCAAAAATCGTTTCTACCTCTGTCTCTGCATTCATCACCAATTTCACCTGAAAATAGAATTAAAAAAAAAATTATTCACATGATTTAACACTTTCCCTCACCTATGCCACTGCGGCGTATGTAACTAAAAGAAAAACAAATTTATTTTTTTAAATAGAAATTTGATCTTTTATATATCTTATATATATGTATGTAAGCTTATCATCGTTGTTGCTGTCATGATTATTGTATATCATTGTACTATGAACTTTGTACATTTATGATTCATTTCAATGTTACATTGCCGTATTGATACATTTTTCCTGACATTCAAAGTTGTGTAAAACTGTCTGTGAATAATACAATGCAAGCTATATGAGAATCTGTAATTATAAACTATTGTATAAGGCATTTAAAGGATAATTCCTATTAAGCCTTTAGTAAGATAAGATAAGATATAAAGCGCAATATCCACTAAACATGCTCAAAGTGCTTTACAAGGGGTCCCTGGCCAACAGCAACACTTAACATGTAGGACAGTACATGACAACTGTTAGGCTAAATCAGCAAATGGCTGTTAATATCCGTTTTTTTTTATATAACAGAAATGATAATTAACTCCGCTATATGGGCCTTGTTTCGTAACCCCCAATTTGCTCACTTGGACAACATGGGTGATTTCTGTTGACATCAGACATCTTGTTTGATGAATTATTATCTATATTCCTTCATGGAATGCCTAGGCGACGATATCTTATAATGACGTGGCGGAAGGGCATAATTTTTGTTTGTTTTGTTTTTGTTTTTCTTTATATGAGCCTTGCGGCTCTCAGAGACTTTTTTAAAAATTTTGGATTACCTGAATATTCTGTCCGACAAACATTCCATAACATAAATGTGTAATATTGGATAAAAAGTTAGAAAATCAAAATGAAAAAAAAGAATAATAATAAATTAATAAATTGAGCTTTATATAGCATGATATCCACTAAATGTGCTCAAAGCGCTTTACAAGGGTCCCTGGTTAACAGCAACATTTAACATGTAGGACGGGACATGCTGCCTGTTAGGCGATATTATAATTTTTCGGACAAAGACAACGCTGTTAATGGCCAGGTACTCATTTTACACCTGAGAACGGTGAGAGAAAGTGAGTAAAGAGCCTTTTCCAAGGACTCAACTATGCGCCGAGCACGAGGCTCGAACCCAGGACCTTCCGATCCAAAAGCGAGTGTCATACCACAAGACCACAAAGTAAAAGAAAACTTACCCTGTTATCGTAAAGTGTGTCGATGAGGGTGATGAATCGTCGGGCTTCCGTCCTGCTGTTCAGATTCATCCTGGGGACATTCCGTAACACCAGAACGTCAAACTCCCTGCTGATCTCTAGATAGTCAATGGCACCCATGTTCTACAAAAGAAAACAAATTCTATGTGTTATATATATAATCCAGAAAACAAATTCTATGTGTTATATATATAATCCAGAAAACAAATTCTATGTGTTATATATATAATCCAGAAAACAAATTCTATGTGTTATATATATAATCCAGAAAACAAATTCTATGTGTTATATATATAATCCAGAAAACAAATTCTATGTGTTATATATATAATCCAGAAAACAAATTCTATGTGTTATATATATGTTTGTTTTTTGATTTTAAGGGTTTTACGGCGCTCCAGAAAACAAATTCTATGTGTTATATATATATTCCATGAAATTACCTTGTTACCGTTACATTTTCAAGATATTTATACGATATTACATACACAGATGCTATTGATGTCATTGTGGTATAAGTTTTATATATATTTGTATATTTATTTGTAACGTGCAATGAGCATCACACAGTGATGAAAATGTGTGATATAAATGCCATGTATTATCATTATTGTTATTATTATTATTATTATTATTATTATTATTATTATTATTATTATTATTATTATTATTATTATTATTATTATTATTATTATTATTAATGACAAGCCAGTAGCCGCTTCATTATTTTTTTTTCAAAATTAGAGCTTATCTTTTCTCACCTACATCGTTGCAGCTTACATAACTTTAAGATCTGGGATGTAAACCGTGGGTTTGTGGCTTGCGAAATGAATTGCTTCATGTAAAACAATAAATTGACAAAATTAAGACCAAATTAATGACTTCCTCTCGACTTTAAACTCCTGGCTGATCTCTAGAGAGTCAATGACATCCAGCTTCTAACAAGAGCGGCTATCTATTTGGTCTTGTGGTATGATACTCGCTCTCGGATCGGAAGGTCCTGTGTTTGAGCCTCGCTCAGCGCATAGTTGAGTCCTTGGAAAAGGCTCTATAATCACAATCTCTCACCGTACCCAGGTGTAAAATGAATACCCGGCCGTTAACAGCGTTGTCTCTGTTCGAAAAATTGTAATATCGCCTAGCATGTCCTGTCCTAATGTTAAGTGTAGCTGTTGGCAAGGGACCCCTTGTAAAGCGCTTTGAGCACATTTAGAGGATATTGTGCTATATTATAGCTAAATCATTTTTAAAAAAATAGAAAATATGAATTCTCTGCGTCACAATCCGTTTTGATCAAAAAATGTATTTGGATGGCTTTCATGACAAGTAGGATGACTCATTTCTTTTTCAAAATTCTTATTTAAAAAAAAAAAATAAGTAAAAAAAATAAAATAAAATTCCCTTTATTCCATCCGATAGGGGAAACATTGTCTCTAGGGTCTATTCCAAGGGAAGACTGGAATAACTTAGGCATCAGCCGCAGTGCAGCGCCGCAAATTGAGCTAGGGCAAGGTGATCGAACTCGGTGCCTTTCGGGTACGAAGCAAAGACTGCACCACTGAGCCACGCTGTCCCCTATAATCAATGTTCACCTTCTCTCTCTGCTTTAAAAAAAAACTCAAAACCAGCTTCATGAAACAGCAAATCTGTACTAATTCGCAAAAAAAAAAAAAATCTCAAGAATGTGCTCCATATTTTGTTACTTACTTTGAAAATCTTATTCATGAGATCATAAGTATGAATAATTGGAATTATAAAGCAATATCCACTGACTGTGCTCAAAGTGCTTTACAAGGGGTCCCAAGCCAACAGCAATGCCTAACATGTAGGATATGAAACATATGCCAGTAGAGTGATACTACAACTACTACCTACGCTCTGAGTACTTTTACAATTTTTTTTTTGTTGTTGTTGCTCACCTTCTTACAGAGCGAATCAAAAGAACTGTCCAAAATTCTTCCATACGTGACGGGAAATACGACTTCTCTCCTCTTGATGTTCATGGTTCGTTCCATCAAGGGTTCAGAGGTCACATTCAGCTCTTCCACCACCCTGTCCATCGCTTGCATCGTCTCCTGCCCAGATCCTCTGAACAAACCAAATAAATAAGAATCATAGTCATATGGAATGGAATGGAATATTCAATTTAATTAATGAAGACAAATAATTTAGACGCTTCGGGTATCATTCTCTCATCTCAATCATTTTTAGTGTTTCATTCATCGTGTTTTGTTGACAAAGGGACATGACGCCTGTTAGGCAATATAACATTTTTTTCGGACAGAGACAACGCTGTTCATGGCCAGGTACTCATTTTACACGCTCGGCGCATAGTTGAGTCCTTGGAGAAGGCTCTTTACTCACATTCTCTGGTGTAAAATGAACAGCGTTGTCTCTGTCCAAAAAAAAAAAAAATGTGATATTGCCTAACAGGCGTCATGTCCCGTCCTACCTTGTTAAATGTTGCTGTTGGCCAAGGACTCCTTGTAAAGCACTTTGAGCACGTCTAGTGGATATTGCACTATATAAAAGCTTAATTTTAATTTTTTTTTTTAAAAAGCTCAATATTTACTAAAAGAGCACCGACCTCGATTTATCTCATTAAACATAGTTAGTTCACTACAAAAAACAGTACAACAATGACTAGAAAAATTAAAAAATTAACAATGTAAGTGAAATGCTTAGGTACGATTAACGATGAACTATCACTCTGTTTGAGCGCTTGAAAAAAGATTATCAACAAAAAATAAAACAAACAAAAAAAAAATGAAACTGAAAAGGGCTTGTAATCAGTAGTTAATTATTAATTTAAACCATATTATGTAAAAACAAAAAAACAAAAACAAAAAAAAAAAAAGGATGTCAGAATTCATTGACTCAAAAACAATCCTTTTCTAGAAACATCCCAACTCTCTGAAACAAACTTCTAAAAGAAATACGGCATTCTTCATCGGAAGATATATTGAAAAAGCATCTTAAGACTTTGTTATTTTCCAAATTGAATTTTTGATGCTCCCCCATAAAGCACTCTGAGTACTTCTTCGTGGTATGGAAGAGTGCTCAACAAATATAATATATTATTATTATTATTATTATTGTCATTATTATTTATTATTATTATTATTATTATTATTATTATTATTATTATTATTATTATTATTATTATTATTATTATTATTATTAATATTATTATTATTATTATTATTATTATTATTATTATTATTATTATTAGGATTATAATTATTATTATCATAAAGATTATGACGGCGAAAACACAATTCAATTGTACTTACTTGAAATAGACTGTTCCTTCTGATGGCAGACTTAATTTTCTATAATCGACACCGGAATCCAATGACACTACATCACAGTAACGCTAGGGATATCAAACAGTCAACAACAGTATAACAATCAATGAAAAAAAAATGATAATGATGATGATGATGATGATGATGATAATGATTATGATGTTGGAAAAATTAATGATAATAATAATAATAATAATAATAATAATAATAATAATAATAATAATATTAATAATAATAATAATAATAATAATAATAATAATATTAATAATAATAGTAATAATATTGTCATATAATAATAATAATAATAATAATAATAATAATAATAATAATAATAATAATAATACTTTATTGCATCCCAAAAAGGAAATTTTTTGTACAGACGTGTTATAATTTACACATAAGATAAAAATACAATGGAAATAGGATGTATATATATAAAAAAGGAGCAGCTCTATAACCAGAGCTGCGCTTTATAATATGAATAATTTCAACACTGTAAAATAGTTAAAACTGTCACTATAAATTGAAAATTGAAAAGATTGCAAAACAAATAAATTAATAAATTAATATTTATATTTTTAAAAAGTAAAAATGAGAAATAATTATATAAAATGATTATTGCTTGTTGTTATAAAGCCTAATACTGGACGGCAGAAAAGATTTTCGGTGTCTCTCTGTTTTCGTTGAAATAGAGAAAGGGCGACCACTTCTTTCTGACATAATAATTGATGGTCTTAGTGGATGATACTGGTCATTTAATATTTTAGTTATTTTATTTATACAAAATTTCTCGTATAAAAGATCTACATCGTCAACATCATTTATATAGCGTTTAATGGATTTTTTAATATTTGAATTTATTTTGTTCCTTTCCACTGCTAAGCAATTGCCTCCCCAAGCTGTTATACAAAATGACAAAACACTTTCGATTACTGCTCTATAAAATAATGTGCAGAGGGTTTTATCTATTCTAAACTGAGAGAGTTTCGATAAAAAATATGTACGTCTGCACATCTTATGCCTAATTATTTTCAAGTGTTCATCCCACTTGAGCCTGTCATCAATCGTTACACCAAGGTATTTGTAGTGAGGAACTCGCTGGACGAATTGGTCCTTTAATTTTAACGGTTCTATCGGTTCCTTCACTCTCCTAAAGTCAATCACTAGCTCCTTTGTCTTGCTTATGTTAAGCTCTAGGTGGTGGGCATCACACCAAGACACAAATCTATCAATTTCTTGCCTATAAGCCACTTCGTTGCCATTTGTTATGAGGCCTTGAAGAGCGGTGTCATCTGCAAACTTTATTAAAGGTACACTCAGGTTTTGACTTCTACAGTCATTCGTGTATATTGTGAATAATACAGGGGACAATACACAACCTTGAGGAGCGCCAGTATTTGTAGTTATACAGGAAGATTTGTTTTGCCCTAATTGAACATATTGTGCTCTCTCCGTAAGAAATTCATATATTATACTTTTTAAAATCATGGTATCATTTAGCTGAAAGGAACAATGCAAGGCCATCAATGAGCTACCATATCCCTCTTCTGAGATGGAAAAGACTGGCAGAGGAGGGCCTGGACAAACTTTTAAAAAAGAAACCAATCAAAACTGGATTTAAAAAAAAAACCAACCAGTTGATGCTCTTATAATGTCAAAGTAGTTTTTATTTTTTTATTTTTTTTAATTAATTAATTTTTTTTTGTTTATTTTTCTCTGGTGGGGAAGAGGGGTCTAAACTGTTGAAAAATTTTCAGATGTTTTGAAACTGCATATCAATATATATACAACATACTTCCATTTGACCAGGCAATGTAAAGAATTTCATAATAGATTTATAGCCTAACAAAACCTGTAAATCTGTCTATTTCATGTTTTATTTTTTAAAAACCCATAAAAAAGACATTAAAAATTATTTTTAAAACAACACAGGACAAACTTCGACATCACGGGCTCTATGACTCTTTCAAAAAAAAAAAAAAAAAGACAAGACATATACACACACTCTCTACACCCACCTTTAACACATCTATAAATGGTAGAAAAGTTCTTCTTTGTAAACCGTTTTTGTATAAATCTGAAACATATAAGAACAATGCAAATACAAATATACTGTGTAACTATGCTGTAAAAAAAAAAACATGGAAAATAAATAAATAAATAAATAAATAAATAAATAAATAAATAAATAAATAAATAAATAAATAAATAAATAAATAAATAAAAAATAAGCAAAGAAACAAAAGTTAGATAAAGATCCGAGAGAGTGTTAATGAAACAGTAATTGTTTCATATCCGCTTGTTCAGATCTTTATCTTACACCAGTGCCTGCTCCAATGCTATGTAGTCTTGTGGTATGACACTCGCTTTCGAATTGGAAGGTCCTGGGTTCGAGCCTCACTCAGCGCACAGTTGAGTCCTTGAAAAAGGCTCTTTACTCACATTCTCTCACTGTACTCAGGCGTAAAATGAGTACCTGGCCATTAACAGCATTGTCTCGTTCCGAAAAATTGCAATATCGCCTAATAGGCGTTATGTCTCGTCCTACATCTTAAGCGTTGCTGTTGTCCAAGGACCCCTTGTAAAGCGCTTTGAGCACGTTTAGTGGAAATTGCCCTATATAAAAAGCTCAATTTAAAAAATTTAAAAATTATTTAGTTTTACCATCAGGATGTCTGTTGGATGTTGACACAACTATCACACCATTCTCAAAGAGCCCAGTAAACAACTTTTTGACGATCAATGCATCAGCTACATCCGTGACCTGGTTTCATATGCAAGTATTAAAAAAAAAATTCATTCATTCATTTTCTTTTTTAAATCAAGGCTAGTGAGTGGACTATCAGATTTTTCCTAAACAAACACATTTGAAATAAACAATTAAGAAAATACATTTTGATACAAATTATAACCATATGTATATCATATCAAAGATAATTATATGTAATTAGGATTAAAAAATTCAAATCAACAAAATACAAAATTTAAAAAAAACAAAAAAAAAACAAATGAATGAGACAGTGAGGAAAATAAATAAATAAACAATGGGATTGGGATTGAGAGAAAAATAAAATTATCTCCCTTCAACCCTTCCCCCCACCCAACCACCCAAACACACACATTAAGAAAAAAAAAAATTTAAAAATAAATAAATAAAAAACCAAACCAAAAATAAAAGCAAACAAAACAAAAAAAGAAAAAAAAGAAAGAAAGAAAGAAAAAATCAAACCAAAAATAAAGGCAAACAAACAAAAACAAAAAAAATAAATGAAAAACCAAACCAAAAAAAATAGCAAACAAAAAATAAAGAAAAAAAAACAGAAATAAAAAACTAAACCAAAAAAAAAAAACAAAAACAAAAAAAAAACCCACAACAAATATTTCTAGTTAGAGGTAGAGAAATGATTCCTTACTTGGAATTCATCAAAACACAAGAGAGTTGACTCTTCACTAATCTGTTCGGCCACAGGCCCGATGGCATCGAAAGGTTTACTGTCTCTCGTCGTTTTTATCTTGGGCTGGTTCAATTTGACCTGGTGGATTCCTGGAATAATAATAATAATAATAATAATAACAATAATAATAATAATAATAATAATAATAATAATAATAATAATAATAATAATAATAATAATAATAATAATAATAATAATAAAAATTTAATAATAATAATAATAATAATAATAATAATAATAATAATAATAATAATAATAATAATGATAAGCATATTTGTATAGCGCCTTTCGTCGAAACATCAAAGCGCTTTAAAATTCAAATACAATTCAATCAAAATATCAAAACAATTAAGAGCATAAAAGGCATCAATACATCATCAATGTGGAGAAAGAGATAAAAATACATTTTCATTTTTTTATATAAAAGTAACTAGTCCTTGTCCTTGAGAGCCATTAGGCCCACCCATGAAGCCGGAATTTACCCTGGTTTCTATAGCATGAAATGGACAATAGCAATTGCTTGCTACCCTTTGGATAGGACACTAGTCTATCGAAAAGTACTTTTCGACAAATCTAACAGATCCAGCTACCCATTCAATGCTGGGTTGACAGGGAGATCAGAAAAAAATCTCGACCGCACCCGGGATAGATCTTGGTCCCTTTGTATGAGAAGCGAGTGCTCTACCAACTGAGGTATCAGGACCCCTATTTTTCAAATATAATCAGCACATAATTAAGAAAAGAAAAAGAAGCACACTACCTTTTTTTTAATTACATAATGAAGAAATTCCTTTTGATTTTTTTTTTTTTGTGGGGCCTTCTGGTCTTTAAATCTTATCATAATGAAGTTAAAGACACAATTTATGCTGGAAGTTGTTCACAGGTATATGTAAAATTAAGAAAATAAGGAGCAGGCACCTGTGTAAGACAAAGAACTGAAGAATATAGGAATAAAAATTGCCCCAACTAGCGGGAGCCTCTGTGGTGTAATGGTAGCACATCTGACCAGTAATCAGAAGGTATGAGGTTCAATCCCCAGTCGAGGTCGAATAATTTTTTGGGATGGTTCATCTTTTGTATTTTTCTTTCTTGCTTTGTCTGGCACCTTTCATATACACTTGTTCAGATCTTTACAGATAAATGTGAGAAGTACCAGAATATTTACTAACATTTTTTCTGGGGTTTCTCCTTTTTTTTTATTTTTCCATTATTTTCTGGCCTAGCTCCATTTAACCCACTTTTACCATAAGGAAATGATGATGAGATGGTGGTGGTGATGATGGTGATTGTGGTGATGATGATGATGATGATGATGATGATGATGATGACTTTTTATGAATAATTATAATTGAAAATTATTGTTGAGATTTATGACTCATCATGTCAATCTGACATTATGTCAGAATGAACTTGACAAGGAAAATTGAGTTTAGAGACAAAATAGTAAGATGTAACAAATCTAAATTCCTTTGTGCTGGTAATTTGAGCTTTAATATAGCACAATATCCACAAAACTTTCTCAAAGGGCTTTACAAAGGCTCCCTGACCAACAGCAACATGTAACACGCAGAACGAGACATAACACCTGTTAGGCGATATTACAATTTTTTTGACAGAGACAACACTGTTAACGACCAGACACTCAGTTTACACCCGAGTACGGTGAGAGAATGTGAGTTAAGAGCTTTTCCAAAGACTCAACTATGCACTGAGTGAGGCTCGAACCCAGGAACTTCCGATTCCGACCGCAAGACCACATAGCCGCACACGAGCCAAAATAGTCAAAATTATATAAGATGTAAGAAATCTAACTTGCTTTGTGCTGGTAACAAACTAAAAACTTATTCACCTCAATGAAGGTGTGTTCACTACGACTCAAACATTGTTATTTAAGCTTAAAATTTCAATATTAATTAAAGCATCACACACATCCTTTCTGACAAAACGCCCTTTAGAAACGATTGGTCACATTAGATAAAGGCAACACGATTTATCCAAAGTCCTTACTGTCGTGAACGTCCAGCATAAACTTGTGGAAGTGCACACGGTTTTTGTTGATGATGCCGCTGGTGTTGTGAAATAGGTCCATCAACATGGTTTTGCCCGTACCTGATTATCAAGGGAAGAAAAAAAAAAATTTTTTTTTTTAATTTGATACTAACGGGTAGGTCCATAAGTGGATAGTATTCCTTTAGAGCATTTGTTTGGCCCATAAAGCGGGAGTTTACCCCTGGTTTCTGTAGCGTGAAACGGACAATAGGAATTATTTACTACCCTTTGGATAGGACGCTAGTCTATCACACAAAATACTTTCTGTGCCAGATCTAACAGCTAACAGACCCAGCTACCCAATCACTGCTGGGTGGATTGGGGGTGGGGGGGGGGGGGGGGGGGGAAAGGGGTCAGAAACAAAATCTCAATCGCACCCGGGATCGATCTTGGTCCCTTTGTGTGTGAAGCGAGTGCTCTACCAACTGAGCAATCAAGACCCCTATAATAAGCAGATAGTAAGTAGTTGGGAAAAGAAAAAAAAAGAATGAAAATGACAGAAAACATTGGGTAGAATGATAGAGGGGCATTGAAAGCTTGATACCCAGAATGCAGAGTTTGTATTTTATTTGATTTCGTTTGCTCTATTGGGTAATGTAAATGTTTCTGCTCGAAGCCCGAAGATATAAATAACAAAGTGAAATTGAATGTAAGCTTCAATTTGATATAAGAAAACAGATAAAATGGACGATTTGGGTTTCCCCTTTTTCAACAAAACAGGATGAATGAAACAGAAAGACTTTCATTCATCTTGTTTTGTTGATAAAGGGGAAACCCGAAATGTCCATTTTATCTGTTTCTATATATTCACTTGAAGCTTAGATTCAATTTCACATTGTTATTTATTTGCTCTATTGGCAGCTCTCTAAGACCATTTACAGATTATCTTATTATTATCAGATTATTCTTAAGTCTAAACAAAAAAAATATAGATAAAAAAAAAAACCCTAACAAATTGAGCTTTTATATAGCGCAATATCCACTAAATGTGCTCAAAGTGCTTTACAAGGGGTCCCTGGCCAACAGCAACACGTAACATGTCGGACAAGACATCATGCCCACTGTTAGGCAATATAAATTTTTTTTTTTTCCGACAGAGACAAAGCTGTTAACAGCTAGGTACTCATTTTACACCTGAGGAGAATGTGAGTGAAGAGTCTTTTATAAGGACTCAACTATGCACCGAGCAAGGCTCGAACCCAGGACTTTCTGATCCGAAAGAGTGTCACACCACAAGTCCACATAGTCTAGGTATCATCAAAATGTCAACTTTTTGCTTTAATTTACTTTCAACCTGTCTTGGTAAATTCAATCACTTTAGATCATATTATGCTTACCAACACTTCCATAGAGGTACAAGCCTTTGAATTCAGATTTTTTCTCAGATTGCTGAAAATAGGGGAATCAAGAAGAATACAAAACGATATATTGGGTGTATATATAAATATATATATAATTTCACAAATAGATTACTGTTTATTTTAATTTATCAATACCCCAGTGTATAATTTACATGATAGAGGACAAACACACCAAATAAATAAAGGTTTGGCGCCTTCTTTTCATGTCGTCTGTGATTAGTCTTCCAGTATAGAAGCTCTTGATATCCACAACGAAAAAATCGTCCACATGAAAAATCATTGATCATTCATTTCATCTTTCAAAGTATTTCCAATCACAAAAAAAAAAAAAAATAAATAAATAGATTAAAAAAAAAAAAATTAAAGTTACTATCATCACCATCGTTACCATCACATGACAACCACATCTACCACAACCAACACCATCTACATAGCCAAAGTTGTTACAGTCACGTACTTATAATACATCTGAATACATGGAGAGAATCTCTAAGTAAAAAGCCTTTTCTAAGGACAACTTTGCAATGCCTACAGCGAGACTTGAGTATGGCCCACATGTCCAAAGGCATCAAGAGGCCTCAGGAGGCCAACAAAGAACAAGATTGATAAATCAGAGAGTACATATTCGTTAACCATCTCTCATGCATTCCAACAATATTATATTGATGGTTAGTGGATCCTCAATTTTCATGATCGGAGGATGAAAAATTTGAAGTCTACAACAAGCTTTATGCACTGTGTTTCATTGAATTTTGGGCGGATCAGACATCTGATTACATCTGATTAAATAAAACATGGTGCGCAAAGCTTGTATTTAGAATTCAAAGTTTTGAACCTCCGACCGTGAAAATCGATACCTCAGAGGTTTGATCCGTCAACCATCGATATTATATATATCGGCCTTTTTCAAAAAACTGCCAAATTCCTGTCCTGTGACGATAATTGGATCTTTGAAATATTTGATGCATATATTGTTAGCAAATACTTGCTTACACAGTCTCACTATACATTACTAACTTGTATGAAACATAAAAAACGAAAATCGAGAGAGATTCAGGATAGATATGACGTTTTGTATTGACTGGGGTAGAGGAAAGTCCTTTTTTTTTTGCATGATGGCTTTAAGTCGAATTTTTAACAAAATGGAGTGTCTTGTTGTATACACCTATGAATTCACCTGATGCAAATTGCCATCTTCTAACATCCTCATAAAAGTTTGTAACAATCAGACTTTTTAAAGTTTTATTATATATTAATAAAGTCTGTCCCCAAGGGGGCTACTCATTCCTGTAACAGCAGTGAAAATTAACCAATTAAAATCCTCTTAACAATAGAAGTGCAACTAACAATGTTTTCTCGCCGTAGCTACCCCTTTTCCATCACGGCCGAAACTACAAACACATGGTTTTTTCATTCAGTGTGATTTCCAGTTCAACACCGCTTCAAGAATGGTGAGTAATGTTCAACATCAGACCATGACCCTCATTCCTGTTACCGGGGCTTGTTATGTAAATTAGAACTTGTATTAAAAATCAAAAGTATCAGTTTATAGCTTTTTTAAGGCTCTAAATAATAGTCATACTTTAATGTTGGAGTAAATCATATTTTAGGGATAGTATGAATCGAAGCGAGATAAACTCATCCCTGTTACACTCATTCCTGTTACACCTTGTTTTGTAACAGGAATGAGGGATGTAACAGGAATGAGGAAAAGATAACAGGAATGAGTAACAGGAATGAGGAATGTGAACTTTCATAAAATGAAACACATGTTTTATTGTCACTAAGTCCTTTGGAGCATAATGGCCCATAGAATCGGAGCTTATCCCTGTTGCTGTAGCATGAAACAGACATTTAACTTATGAATACGAGGTTGGTCTATAGCAAATTACATTCCCCAGCAGCACTGGTACCATGATATACACCTGGGTGAAGCAAAGTGAAGCAACCGGAATGAATTTCCTTGATTAAGGAAACCACTCTATGGTTGTGGAGGTTTTCGAACCTGTTATCTCCCAGTCCGGAGTCCCTTTCGGTAACCACTCGTCCAAGGCGCCTCCACATGGTTTATCGATTCATAGAATATTCCTTTGTTTCATAAGGATGTGTTTGGTAAAGTGTTTTGTAAACCACTGAAGTGTTACAGGCCTATGTCCATTGAAGTGGTAACATTCATTGTTACAACGTTACCATTAATAACAATTTTTATTGTTTACATATTAATTTCTTCCATTGCTGAAAGACTATTTTTAGTGCAAAGTTACCTTGCCAATACCAAATGCCTAATGTCCAAACATAGTTTGTTGCCTGTTAGGCTCAGATACATTTTAGATGATTACTATGATTTAACGGCCCGGTATTGCTTGTACAAATGTGACATCGTATCACATAATAGTCTTCTTTGTTCCTTGACTTTATTCATGTTACACCTTGTTTTGTAATAGGAATGAGGATGGCGAAATGTAACTTGATATTATTGTTCATTTTCAAGGGTCATAGCTTTGTTGTAACGATTGTTTTATTTTGTTTTCTTATCACAAAGGCCAAAAAAGCCATGATGTCAGCCGAGAGCAATGACTTTACCGTCAAAGACGAGATGGAGTTCCTATTCGACGTGCTGTTAATCTTAAAAAAAAACAAGACAAATACCAAAGCGACAAATCGAATGGAAAGAAAAAGTCCATAAAAGATAAGACACCAAGAGAACAAGGCAAACAGAGAAAGAATTGGATAAAAAATTATCACACACACACTACAAACCGGGAACAGCAAAATCTTGACCTGAGTTACACTCCATCCTCACACCCAAAATCTCCACTCCGGTATGTCTCTCGTCAAAGATATCAAGCTACTAAAACAGCCAATGAAACCTAAATGTTGAAAAACCAAAGTCTTGAAGAAGTGAAAAGGCTGTCCCCTCTTTCTCAATCGAAAAAGAAATCCGAAAAAGTACAAAAAGCGCTTGGACAGGTCATTAAAAATAAAAAAAACTTTCGTTGACACCCCGATCAAAAACTAGAAAAACTTTTGAAAGATAGCAGAAAAAACAAGAAAGTGAAAAGAACATTACAAAATCATTTTGCACTCCTATAAGACATCAAACATTTTAGGAATAGAAGGCACATGTACACATCCGTGAAACATCTGGCAGCTGGTATGACTTTCAAAAAATATAAACTCCTGGAAAAATTCGGAAACGACGTCAAATGCCTCCAAAATTTCCAGATCTTGTCAAGCAAATAGTAAGAGATTTTTTCCTGAAAGGTGACACTTCTAAATTAGCTCCAGGAAAGAGAAATACAAAAACAAGAAATAAAGTCAAGAAACAAAGAAGACTAATATGTGATACAATGTCACATTTGTTCAAGCGATACATCTCTTGCAACCCATACGTGTCATTTTCTTCATTCTACCGACTTAAGCCATTTTGGGTTGTTACTCCAAGAAAAAGGGACAGAGAAACATGTGCATGTAAAAAATGTGAAAACATTAACATGCTTGCTTCAGCGTTTTGGAGAAAAGGAGTCAAGAATGTTCAATAATGTTGTTGGTCACATCAATTAAATTTCATTCATTTCTACAAAGTGATTTGAAGCAACAGGTTTTCAAAGGTAATGATGGAGACATGCCCGAAGTTGCACCGGTTGACTTAAACAGTGATTCAAGGGATGAACATGACCAAGATGACATAGACATTAAGGTGATGCCGACTGAAATCGATTACAATGGTTTTATCAAAGATTGAATGAATGGAAATCATTTGATGAAGTGGTTGATGAATGTGAAAATCAAGCATTACGTGTTTGTGAAATAGTTGGGGCCAGCAGAAGTGTAATCAAAACTCGCATTGGTATTGACAACAGGTGTACACATTTAATTTCAAATGATATACCTAGATCTCTGTGTGATGGGAAACAGTTATTTCCAGTCAAGCTGAGGGCCGATGGGGATTGCCTGCCTGCCTGTGGTGCAGTGTATGCATTTAGCAAAGCACACAAACAGACGAAATACGAGTAAGATTGATACAAGAGCTGGCTTTACACAAGGACCATTATTTGTCAGATTCAAACCTTGCTTCACTCAATGACAACATCCAGACAGTTGTTAAATTTTTGTCACAAACTTGGACCTTTATATTCCCGATGTTAACATAAGTGATAAAGATACCCTGGAAGAGTTGTTCAAACTGAACGTTATGTCATTAAGTAAACCAAAATCATACATGGGTATGTGGCAGCTTCTTGCTCTTTCCAGTGTTTTAAAAATGCCTCTTTTGTCTGTTTATCCAAACATTCCGAACTGCCACGAAAGAGTATCCTGAATTTAACAAACAATGTTGGTGCTCTTTTGTGGGTCTCTACCAACATAAGCTCCAAATCATTGTACTGGCGCCCTAACCATTTTGTTCTTCTTTTGAGTTTCAATCACTAAGCGTATTGAATTTATAATCCTTTCGAATAAATATGTTGTAATTACTCATTCCTGTAACAGAAAACTCATTCCTGTTACGTCCACTCATTCCTGTTACACAAACTCATTCCTGTTAAGAATGACTTTTTCGTGTTTTTCATGCTAAATATAAATACTTGAAAGGAAACATTGTTTGTGGTGGTTTAACACTTATATACCTAGACTATGGTAAACAATTTTTATTTTTGTCATTTTCCTATACATTTTTGGAGATGATGATTGCTCAAATAATATCCTTTGTTTTCAAAAATTGATTTCTGAATGCCTTTTGTAAAACAATAACTGTCATTTTGTTGTCAAAATTAGTATCAATGCTCTGTGTTTATTGTTTTCCAATGTTTTATTTCAATAGTTGTCCAAAAATGTGTTAACTTATGTAATGTGACATATTTTTTTAAGCGTAACAGGAATGAGTCTCATGTAGATTGTGATTCACAAATACTTGAATAAGTGACCACTGGAAACTCATTAAGCCCTGTTATTACAATTTTATGTCGCAAACATATCACAGAAAGCATACACAAAATAATGAGTATGTTGGAAATACTTGACTTTTCAAAAATTGGAGGACTCGAATTTGGCGTTATTTTGAAAACGGCCGTTATATATACTTTATTAACCCCCATCCTTACCAACTAAAGTAAAATCGTCATATTTATTACGATACAATGAACATGTTTCTTAATCAGATTTGTTTTGTAACAACATTTTATGAAAAATCTTTGTTTTATAAAGCTGCACAAAAATATGCATATATCTAGTATGTACGTATTTCTAATAAATTTGTAAAAAGTCAAGTCCTGTGTTGGGTATGTATGTATAACTATAACATTTCTGGAAAAATCATAAATATCGCTGGTAAGGAGAGAGTTAAAGTTCTTACCCAGAACCAAAAAGATTTTTGTTTTTTAGGATGCTCGTAAGACTTGAGTCTCTCATGCAAAGCTTGCAATTCTTCGACAACAGATTCTTGATGCGCATCGTGCTGGAGCTGCCCCGATGCAACCTTTTCTTGATAAACCCTCAAAGGTCCATCGTGATAGTCAGTCTGAGTCTGAACATCAGTGCCTGATAACGGCAGTTCTTGAGATGCTGTGGCTAACGGTCTGACAAAAGTACATCCTGGAACCAAATAAATTACAGAATGCTAATTATTGGCAGGTAAAAAAACAAATAAAAAAACTTGAGCTTTTATATAGCGCAATATCCACTAAATGTGCTCAAAGCACTTTACAAAGGGTCCCTGGCCAACAGCAACAATTTACATTTAGGACGGGACATGAAGCCTGTTAGGCGATTTTACATTTTTTTTCGGACAGAGACAACGGTGTAAATGGCCAGGTACTCATTTTACACCTGAGTACGGTGAGTAAAGAGTCTTTTCCAAGGAATCAACTATGTGCCAAGCGAGGCTCAAACCCAGGATCTTCCGATCTGAAAGCGAGTGTCATATCACTAGACCACATAGCCGCACAAAAGAATAAAAACTTTAAGTGCTGGCTAAGACTTTTCAACTCATACGTGAAGTTCGTCCTACTGTAGGGATGTGAAATTTGGAATGCATCGCAGGCATGTATAAGGAAGATACAGATTTTCGTAAACAGGTGCATGCCTAAGCTACCCAGAATAAAATGGACAGATAGAATTAAGAATGAAGAAGTATGGAAAAGAACACAACAGAAACCAGTGGGAGAGATGAAGACATGGAGTTGGATTGGACACACTCTTAGAAAGAATGACTCCACTATAACAAAGAAAGTATTGGACTTGAACTTGAATCCTCAGGGCAAAAGATCAAGGGGAAGGCCACGATGAACATGGAGAAGAATTAAAGAAGCTGATATACAGAGAAGTGAAAAGACATGGAACGAGATTTTTAAAAAGCTCAGGATAAAGAAGGAAGGAAACTGTTTGTCTGTGGCCTATACTGTGGAATTGGAATGGAACACTTTACTTTAGAGAAGAAGACAACAGGGACCTCACTTCTTTACCAATATCTACTCCCCGTTAAAGCTTCACTTTGTTTAGTTGGTTCAAATTTCTTTTGTAGGTCAATCGTTAATTTATTCTTACTGAACTGAAACAGTCACAGTCCGCTACTACTGCTGGACTTGAGGCTTGAGAAAACCAGAAGTAGAAGAATGATCCCTCCCTATATAAGGAATGGCCATTTAATGAATGAAAACACACCTCAATAATAATAATAATAATAATAATAATAATAATAATAATAATAATAATAATAATAATAATAATAATAATAATAATAGATCTTTATTGTCCATAAATATGGCAATTTGTCATTTAGTTACACTTGCTATAACGTTATAAGTTATATGATAACTGTAACATTGACATCAATTTTTCCTACTCTCTTCTCTCTCTCTCTCTCTCTCTCTCTCTCTCTCTCTCTCTCTCTCTCTCTCTCTCTCTCTCTCTCTCTCTCTCTCTCTCCTCTCTCTCTCTCTCTCTCTCTCTCTCTCTCTCTCTCTCTCTCCTCTCCTTCTCTCTCTTTCTTTCACGCGTGTGATATACACAACATAAACATATTCATTCATTTTCAATTCGTTACATTTGTGGCAATTCGACACCAAATATTATCATCATTATCATTTTGGTCAATTAATCGAACATTAAATAAATTATTCATTCAATCAATCAACGCGTCAATCCTTGGTTTTGCTGTACCATATGAAATATTCAACATTTTTATTGCTGATGGAACGAACGTTGATTTATACTTGTTCGTTCTACATTTAATCTGACAAAACCTTCTCCCAGATGGTAAAAGACTAAATTCATGGTATAAAATATGTTTTTCATTGTTGGTAATTGAGAATGCTTTCCTTTCTATTGCTTTTCCATGAATTCTTTCTACTCCATCAAGAGGATGGTTTATTATTTTTGATGCCTCTTTGATTGATTTTGAAATTTTTGATTTATCTTTAAGCCGGCATCCGCCAAAGCATATGGTGCAGCCAAACGCAATTACACTTTTAATCAATGAGTCATAAACAATAAACTACTAAACTCTTACTCTTAACATAGTTTTCTTCCCTACTTGAAAATATGTTCTCAATTTCATTAGGAAAAGAATGATGATGATGCCATACTTTGAATGATCTTTGGGCAACTTTCAATGGTTATTCCTAAATATTTAAAATATTCAACTATCTCAACATCATCTTTACCGATCGTCACACGCTTTACGTTTAAGTCGTTTTTATTTTTTACACCAAACACCTGTTCTTTCAACTGGTCAACATTTAATTCAAGCTGATTTTGTTCACAACAATCGGTGAATATATTAATTTGTTTGAAATAATTCTTTTCGGTAACTTTATCTTTTAATAAGCTAAGAATAGCAGTACCATCTGCATATTTCACTATAAAACAATTTTCGACGAATGATGGTCTGCACTGCAGTCGTCGTTGGTGTAGGATTGTTGGGGAACTCACGCAGCCTTGGGGAAATCCGTTCGACAACGTTCTTATGTTGGAGATATTTTTACTTACCTTTCAACAGATTTTTCCCTTTAACGTGTTTAAAAACATTTCGTTGAGTTACAAAAATATAGTTTCTCATGATGGATGTGGCATAGCATAGTTTCGATGTTCTGATTTCTGTGATGAAAGAAAACGAAAGTTGGAGGTCAACCACTTTATATTTGAGTGCCTTCCCTTTAATAATGTTTTTCGTTGTTAAAGTCTCCGAATATTTAATTCGATCATTTATGAAGTTCTACTTCCTAAAAAACAAACAGAACACTCATAGAACTAAGAAAAGTGGCGTGTCGGTGGGAGAGGGGGAGGGGGGGGGTGGGGGGTAATTTGTCTAATCAATCAGTTAACTACTCTGAAAAAAAAACAAACAACAAAAACCCCTCGAATTTCGCGGGGTCCCAGGTTTGATAGTTTTGCCATAAATGAAGGATATTTAAATCAATTGATTTTTTAAGGACGCGTTATCTCACCAAATGTTAAATACATGTACTTATTAGTTTTCCATAGTGCGGCAATACACTGATCAAAAGCCATTTCCGATTGTCCCATCCTATCAAACGCATGTAACTACTGTGTTCACTGACTCGAAACAAGATCAGAGTTTTGATTTTCTTGGTATGCTATATGCGTTCCATTCCAAATTTCTGGAATAAATATTCGTGTTGTTGAAACTAAAGTGGGCCTTGATGATGATGATGATGATGATGATGATGATGATGATGATGATGATGATGATGATGAGGATGATGATGATGAGGATGGTGATGATGATGATGATGATGATGATGATGATGATGATGATGATGATGATGATAATAATAATAATAATAGTAATAATAATAATAATAATAATAATAATAATAATAATAATAATAATAATAATAATAATGATAATAATAATAATAATAATAATAAGCTTAATAATGATAACAATAATAATCATAACAAAAAGTATTATTATTATTATTATTATTATTATTATTATTATTATTAATAATAATAATAATAATAATAATAATAATAATAATAATAATAATAATAATAATGATAATAATAATAATAATAATAATAATAATAATAATAATAATAATAATAATAATAATAATAATAATAATAATAATAATAATAATAATAATAATAATAAAAATATCATTATTATATTATAAGAAAATAATTAATTTATTTATTTTTTATTTTTTACGATAACTACTATGTTACTAGTGTGCATCTTGTGTGAGTGTGTCTATGTCGATATTGTATTGTTATAAATGTGAAACCACATGACAAATTGCCACTTTTTTGGGGACAATAAAGATATATTATTATTATCAATTCAAAAGCTAATTAGTAGATACAGTATAATGATATTGTAAATTAATGTTGAAATATCAATGAACAATGACGTCGTTAGTTTTTGTACTGCAATTAGTTACTATCATTTATCATAGAGTTAAGTCCGTTGGTTGTTGACATTGTCTCTCTTCTTATTAAAACGTTATGGACTTGCACGATGTCCTTTGCCATTATTTCTTATTAAATTCTACAGGTTATGGGCCCAGACAGGCTTAACCATTTTAGATTTTGAACATTGAAAGTGGAAAGTGACGTAAGTTTCTCTATTCGGTGTACTAGTGCTAATCAGCTAATAACAACAACAAAAGGTTGTGGTAGGCAGGGACGGCTGGTAATAATGGGCAGGGTGGGCAAATACGAGCCTGTTTTTTCAAGTTATATGCTGTATTACCAGGTCCGAAATAATCTAATTTAAATTAGATAATTTCAAAAGTTAGTACTTAAACTTGATACTTCGTACAGAAATCAATTTGTGTATATTTTTGATAGATTGAGAATCACCATGCACCCCGTAATACATAAACCAGGATACGCTCCTGTTCTTTTTTTTATCAACCCCCCCCCCCCCCCCCCCTCTCCCCAACCACTCCACTCCGCCCACATCGTCATCCCATCGTCACGTCGCCTGACGCTGAACTCCGAGTTTGCTGTCTGGCCTCTCTAGTACTAGGTCGGGCTAATTCAAATGAGCCCACCTTATAAACTAAATGCAGATTTTGGCAAACGTACTTTTTCTAATTTATTGCCTTACTTGTGCTGGTACCATTGATGTAATGACATTGGGAAGATTCCAGTATTGAATTTAATTTATTCATTTACTAATATATCAATTTAGTATTAACTTGTGTTGTTTTTATATATTTGTTTAACCATTTAAATTTATTTTTTTCTCGTTTTCTTTAGTGCTTCTCAAAACTCATTTATTTAAATTGTTTTCTTATTTGATTTTTTTTTTTTTTAAACAAATTAATTTGTTCTTTTTTTTTTTCTTCAAATTCTTAAAGTAATTACCGCTGTATTTTTATTGCCATACTAAATACTTTTGCAAAACAATGTAATTTTCTATTGCATTTCCTCTAATAAAACAAAACACTTTTATTCAAAGGTCACGACTAAATAAATATATAAAATACAACCACCATTTTGGTTTTCTCAACAATTGAATTAGTATACGAGAAATACTCTTCTGAGAAAAGAGATAGTTGAATTCTAAGAGGAAATAGATACGTTTAAAGGAAGGGTGGGCAGATTCCGTACTTGCCCGTCCTAAAGCTAATACATACATAAGATAGTTCGTGATGAAGAGGCGGGAAGCTAGGGGTTGGTTGGGTAAGGAGTAAAGATAACACGGTCGTTATTGTTATCGTCTAACGAATGCATGAGGAGAGATTAGTAGCAATATTTTGTCTTAATTGTATTGTATGAATTATTGGCGAAAGCCTAAGATTAAATAAACTTTGTTTTTGTTTGTCTTTTTTTTTTTTTGACTATGGAACTGATACTTAATAGCAGACCTGCCTACTTGAAATAGGAAAATAAAAATCGTAGTTTTCAGGGTTAATAAAATCGTAGATATTTTAACTACCCTTTAACAAAATCACCGGAATTTTCGTCTATTATAGGTATCAAATTTTAAAAAACGAGAAAAACTGATTGGAAACGTAATTATGTTGGTGGTGGTAGTAATGATGATGGTAATACTCGTATTATTATTGTTATTATTATCATTTGTTATTATTATTATTATTATTATTATTATTATTATTATTATTATTATTATTATTATTATTATTTATAATATAATAATAATAATAATAATAATAATAATAATAATAATATAATAATAATAATAATAATTATTATTATTATTATTATTATTATTATTATTATTATTATTATTATTATTATTATTATTATTATTATTATTATTATTATTATTATTATTATTATTATTTATTATTGTACGTATTGGTGGTATTACGATTTTTTTTTTTTTTTTGTTTTTTTTTTGTGTGGTTATTAATGGTATCAGTTTATTGTTTGGTTCCATTTATCATTTTTTTTCCACTTTCATGTATGTTGTCATCAAATTTTATGATTTATTGGCGAAAGCCTAAGATTGAATAAACTTTGTAATATCGTATTGTAATCATCATTGTCGACGACATCGTCGTTGTCATCATAATCATCATCATCATTAACAACAACAACAACAACAACATTAACATCAAGTACTACAATAGAAATAAAAACAATATCAACATCATCATATAATTTCCGTCATCGTCTCCACAACTATCATTCTAACCAACAGCACCATCAAAACAACTACCATAATTACATCCTCCCTCACCGTCTCCTCTTCCTCCTCCTCCTCCTCCTCCTCCTCCTCCACCACCACCACCGCTACCACTATTCCAACCACTACCACCACCGGCACAATCATTCTAACCACCAAGAGAGCAGTAAAATTATGCAATTTGAGCTCTGAATGAAACTCGAGTCATATCGCTGTTGTTGCTTCTCGATAAAAACTTTACAGTTACTACGTACTACTGAAAACCAGTAATGTAACAGAAATATTAATCTCGCAGTTGAGGGATTAAAGCATCTCTTTAATTTTTCGAGTGAACGAAATGGACTTGTATTGTGAAGGTGTTGTCGCATTATGTCTTTTCGCTTTAATTTTTTGTTGTATTCTCTTTCGTGATTCATTTTTGATTACGTTTGGAATAATTAAAATCTACTGGTATTGTCATTGCATTGTGAATGTGATTATTTGTGGTTGAAATAATTTTTTTTTAAGGCGAACAAAACAAACAAACAAACAAACAAGACTAAACAAAAAAAAAAAAAAAAAAAAAAATATATATATATATATATATATATATATATATATATATATATATATATATATATATATATGACCGACTCATCTTTGCCCGACCACTATAAATAGGCTAGAACCGCCACTGGTGGTAGGGATAGTGAGATATAACGGCTACGTAGAAAAATGGCATCAGGAGGAGTATTGCACGTCCCTCTGTTGAAGGGGCATTTAAATTACAGTTGCTGGAAGATGCAAATGAAAATGTACCTGATTCACCAAGACTTATTCGAGTGCGTGACGGGGGAGTGCAGCGACACGAAGAAAACACAGAAGGCGCTGGCTACCATCGTGTTGGGCGTCGATCCGGGTTTGCTGTATCTGATCGGGACAGAGCCAGAATCAGCCAAAGAGGTCTGGCAAACACTCGAAAGACAATTTCAAAAGGATAGTTGGCTAAACAAGTTGTCACTAAAGAAGCGACTTTATAACATGAGGTTAACAAACAATGACGTGAACGGCCATATAAAAGAAATGACTGAAACATTTCAATCGTTATCGCTTCTGGGATGTAAAGTCGACGATGAAGAAAAAGTATGTTTACTTTTATCCAGCCTTCCGAAGCAATATGACATACTGGTAACAGCTTTTGGTGCTGCGGATAAGGCACCCTCTTTCGAACAAGTTACAGAAAGACTGCTAGCAGATGTAACTCGATGTTCCATTGATAGAATGGGCCATCAGCCTGAAGAGGTTATGAAAGTGAAGAGCGCTGGCAGAGGAGTAAAAACAGCTTTAAAAGGAAAGTGTTATCACTGTCATAAAGACGGACATTATAAGAACTCTTGCCCTTTGTTAAGACAACACAACAAGAAGATTTCGTCGAATTCAAAGCCATCATCTTTACTTGTGGAAGAACAATGTTCATCCGGCGAACTCTGTGAAACACTAGATAATAAGTGGATCTTGGACTCAGGAGCAACTTCTTACACGTGTAATGACATAACGATTTTTCATGAATTCCAAAGAACTGACAATTTAGTTGTTACTTTAGGAGATGGACACAAAATTAATTCAGTTGGAATTGGTAAAGTTTACCAGGATTTAGAGGGTGAAAAGTGCATCTTAAATGATGTGATTTGTGTACCTGAACTTGCTCATAATTTGAATAGTGTAGCCAAAATCCTGAAACATGGGGGAAGTGTAATTTTCTCCCAAGCTTCAGGAAAAATGATGAATGAAAAAAGAACTCTTGCTTATGCAAATTATGATCAAGAAGACAATCAGTTTATTGTAAAATGTATGCCTAGTAAAATCAGGCCAAACACCGACTATAATTCTGTTTTGAGTGTTGAAAGTAAACATGAATATGTTTCTCTTGATGATGGTGGTCAGAGTGTGTCAAAGGAAGACTTGTGGCATTGCAGATTTGGTCATCTTGGAGCTGATAATTTGTGTGAACTGTCACAAAAGAAGATGGTATCAAAGTTTGATTTTGATCACAAGAAGAAAATAACATTTTGTGAATTTTGTACCAAGGGAAAGCAACACAGGTCTCCCTTTAATACTCACTCTGAAAACCAATGTCTCAATGATGTGCTGGGATTGATTCACAGTGATGTGTGCGGCCCTTTACCAAACTCATTGGGAAACAATAGATATTTTGTAACATTCATTGATGACTGCACAAGACATTGCTGGGTTTATGCTTTACAAACTAAAGACCAAGTCTTGAGTGTGTTCAAAGAGTTCAAAACCATGGTTGAAAAAGTTACTGGGAAATCAATCAAAATCTTGCGGTCAGATACTGGCGGGGAATATAAGTCTAATGAATTTAAAGCATTCTTGTTAGAATGTGGAATTAGACATGAGTACACCGTTCCTAAAACTCCTGAACAGAACGGAGTTGCTGAAAGATTAAACAGAGTTTTGATTGAGAAGGTCCGAACCATGTTGGTTCAATCCAGGTTACCCCAAAGGTTCTGGGCTGAGGCGTTAAATACAGCTGTGCATGTTCACAACTTGAATCCTTCAAAAGTGTTAGGTGATAAGACTCCCAGGGAGCTTTTTACAGGCCAAAAACCAAATGTTTCATATCTGAAAAGTTTTGGGTGCACTGCCTACATGCATATCCCAAAGGATGAAAGAAAGAAGTTAGATCCAAAATCTAGAAAGTGCATTTTTATGGGGTACGGTCAAACATCAAAAGGCTATAGGCTTTATGTTACTGAGAAGAGAAGAATTATTCTAAGTAGAGATGTTATTTTCACAGAATGGAGATTTGAAGGTCTGCCAAGTAAGGGAGATGCAGCTCAGGGAAATGAATTTCAGTGTCCAATTCTTGATCTAAATTTAGAGTCTGAGACTGAAAATGATCATGAAACAAGAAACCTAGAGGGTAATGTTCATGAAACTGAAGCACAAATAAGAAGGAGTACAAGAGCTACAAAACCAGTTGAGAGATATGGAGAATGGATGTAAACTAGTAGTCGTAGCAGCAGCAGCTATGATGCTGAGCCTACAACTCTATCTGAAGCACTGCAAAGGCATGATGGTAAGCTTTGGAAAGAGGCAGCTGATAATGAGTACAATTCCCTTCTTAAAAACGGTGTATGGAAACTTGCTAAGCTTCCAGAAGGAAGAAAGGCCATAGGTTGTAGATGGGTTTTTAAAAGGAAACTGAACCCTGATGGCACTGTTCAAAGATATAAGACAAGACTTGTGGCACAAGGTTATAGTCAAATGTATGGAGAAGATTATGATGACGTTTATGCTCCAGTTGCAAGGTTTGAGTCAGTCAGGGCAGTCATATCTCAAGCTGTCAAGGAGAAAATGAATATCCATCAAATGGATGTTATTGCAGCATTCTTAAATGGTGAACTTGAAGAAGATATTATATATATGGAACAACCTGAGGGTTATACTGAACTTGGAAAGGGAGAGGATCTTGTATGTTGTTTAAAGAAAAGTCTTTATGGACTCAAACAATCTCCAAAGTGCTGGAATGAAAAACTAGACACATGTTTAAAGAAAATGGGATTTCAGAAAACTGTGGATCCATGTGTCTATGTGCAAGGGAAAACAAAGGGTGATAAATTCGTTATTTGCCTTTACGTTGATGATCTGATCCTTATAACCAAAGATGCAGAAGAACTTGTTCAAGTCAAAACTGACCTTTCCAACAAGTTTGAAATGAAAGATCTTGGTGAACTGGATTACTTTCTTGGTGATGAATTTAAAAGACAAGAGAATGGGAGCATTTGGATGGGACAAGAATCCTACACCAAACAAATACTTACCCAATTTGGCATGGGAAATTGCTCACCGACTGATACACCGGTTTGCAACAGTCAAAAGCTTACTCCTGGAAATGAAAACAGTAAAAGAGTTGATCCTCGAAATTACAAGTCTGCAGTGGGTAGTCTCTTACACTTAAGCAATAGAACAAGGCCAGACATAGCATATGCTGTAGGGTTGGTTGTTAGGTTCTCCTCAGACCCATGTAAGGAACACTGGGTGGCAGTAAAAAGAATCTTTAGATATCTAAGGGGCACAACAAATTTTGGCCTAGTGTATACTGCGTATAATGTTAACTCAGATGATGTTGTTGCTTGTGTTGGTTACTCTGATGCTGACTGGGAAGGTGATACTTCTGATAGAAAATCTACTTCTGGGTTCATTTTTCTTAATTCAGAAGGGGCTGTTCAATGGGGGAGTAGGAAACAAAATTGTTTTGCACTCTCAGCTGCTGAAGCTGAGTACATTGCTTTGGCATCAGCGACTCAGGAAGCAACATGGTTGAACTCTTTGATGACTCAGATCAGTACTGTTACTGTTAATGAACCAACAATGGTTATTTATGAGGACAATCAAAGTACAATTTGTATTGCTAATGGTAAAGGGTCAAAGAGATCTAAACACATTGATATTAAGTATCATTATGTTCAGGATAAGATTGCCCAAGGTGATATTGTGTTACAATATTGTAAAACACAGGAAATGTTAGCAGACATTCTCACAAAAGCTTTACCAAAAGACCAGTTTGTGAAACTAAGATCATTGATGGGGATAAGAAAACCTATTTGAACTAAATTTGACAAGTTGAAGTTTAGGAGCTTCTACTTTACTGTATAGCTTGTTTATTAGTTACGTACTTTTAAAAAAAATGTAAAATTGATAACTCTACTGGGTGTAGATTGTTGATTTTGTTACATTTTTATATAGCAAATTGATATTTGCTGTTTTTTTTAAATTTAACTCTGTGGGAGGAAAACTATTATAAAGTTTGAGTGTTCATTATACTAATGTAAATGATCATGGGCATTGTTATTGTGAATTTGATACAAGTTGATCATGAATTGAAATGTATGATGGGATGCTTTAGTTTATAAAGTATAGTTGTTTTTAGTTGTACAAATTCAAGGGGAGTGTTGAAATATCAATGAACAATGACGTCATTAGTTTTTGTACTGCAATTAGTTACTATCTTTTATCATAGAGTTAAGTCCGTTGGTTGTTGACATTGTCTCTCTTCTGATTAAAACGTTATGGACTTGCAAGATGTCCTTTGCCATTATTTCTTATTAAATTCTACAATTAACTGATAAAAATTACATAGTATTGATTACATGACGTATAGATTATATAATTGTTTGACTAAAGCCATATTAAAATTTGGCCAGAAGACTCGTCCTTCAAATATCGACCGATTTAAATGACCCTCATCATGGAAAAAACAAACAAACAAAACAAAACAAAAAAACTCTCAAACCTGGGATTTTGCTAAGTCCCAGGTTTGAGAGTTTTTTTTTTTTTTTTTTTTTTTTTTTTTTTTTTTTGTTGCCAAAATGAGGGTAATTTAAATCGATCGATTTTTGAAGGGCGAGTTTTCTGACCAAACTTTAAAATATAGGGTTTTTTTTTCCAGATTACGATAGAGATTTAGTAAATGATAAATCATATGAACACAATAATGGATATAATAATGATATTGCATTAAAATATAGAGAATTGAAATTGAAATTCAAAACGGAAATAGGCTGTCGAAGCAGCATAACCGGTGGTCAACTGGGGTGAATATAACATGCAATTTAAAGTAAACAGTAAGTAGCATGTATTCAATTTTTGATAAGACCCTCATCATCCATCGTGGCTTGTGCTCTTGAGCACGTTGCCGGACAGCTGTCTCCACGAATCACGATCCTCTGCGGTGTGCATGCCATCTGTGTTGCTTTTTAAGTCACATTTGGCCATTCTTAGGTTATTTAGATAAGTCATTCTTTGTCTTCCTCTAGCTCTCTTTCCTTCGATCATCCCAGATGTTACCCACTTTTCTATTAACGAAAGAGTGAAAATGGAAAGGCTTCGTATGGGAACAAAACAGACAATGGACGTTTCGGGTATAAACCCTTCGTCAGCACAACAATACACAAATAAACGTGGAAAACAAATAAAATATAATGAAAAATAACTTGTATCGTCTGTACTCAATGGTGGTTGCAGTATGAATGAAATGTTAGCGTGGCGTGGGTAGAGGATAGGGTGCCCCAGGGGGGTGATCTAATTGATAAGCAAAGGTCAGCGTCAGGGAACCGAACTTTCAAGATATGAAGTGAGTAGAAAAGTGCCAGAAGACAATAGAGAATAAAATTTTTTTTCGCGGCGGTGGTGGGGTTTGAACCTGCGACCTTATTGGTACGACAACTCCGCCTGGCAGGTGAGAGCGTGGCTCCACCGTGTGAGCTATCCACGAACACAATAAAAATATTCGTTTCAAACCCAAAGTCATTTCCAGATCCCTCTCTCACCCACTTCTTGAGATCGCCGATTCGTTCACCACCATCGCGAAGTAATTTTGACCAGCAGTTAAGCCTAATAGCCAATATTCTCATCACAAACATATAACATAGAAACGATTGAGACATTGAGTATGCTCCGGTGTATGGGGTGAATTTTTAATTCAGAAAAGTGAGTGGAGCAGGCACTTATGTTGGTAACAACAAGATATGAAGTGAGTAGAAAAGTGCCAGAAGACAATAGAGAATAAACATTTTTTTCGCGGCGGTGGTGGGTTTGAACCTGCGACCTTATTGGTACGACAACTCCGCCTGGCAGGTGAGAGCGTGGCTCCACCGTGTGAGCTATCCACGAACACAATAAAAATATTCGTTTCAAACCCAAAGTCATTTCCAGATCCCTCACTCACCCACTTCTTGAGATCGCCGATTCGTTCACCACCATCGCGAAGTAATTTTGACCAGCAGTTAAGCCTAATAGCCAATATTCTCATCACAAACATATAACATAGAAACGATTGAGACATTGAGTATGCTCCGGTGTATGGGGTGAATTTTTAATTCAGAAAAGTGAGTGGAGCAGGCACTTATGTTGGTAACAACAAGATATGAAGTGAGTAGAAAAGTGCCAGAAGACAATAGAGAATAAAAAATTTTTTCGCGGCGGTGGTGGGGTTTGAACCTGCGACCTTATTGGTACGACAACTCCGCCTGGCAGGTGAGAGCGTGGCTCCACCGTGTGAGCTATCCACGAACACAATAAAAATATTCGTTTCAAACCCAAAGTCATTTCCAGATCCCTCTCTCACCCACTTCTTGAGATCGCCGATTCGTTCACCACCATCGCGAAGTAATTTTGACCAGCAGTTAAGCCTAATAGCCAATATTCTCATCACAAACATATAACATAGAAACGATTGAGACATTGAGTATGCTCCGGTGTATGGGGTGAATTTTTAATTCAGAAAAGTGAGTGGAGCAGGCACTTATGTTGGTAACAACAAGATATGAAGTGAGTAGAAAAGTGCCAGAAGACAATAGAGAATAAAAATTTTTTTCTCTATTGTCTTCTGGCACTTTTCTACTCACTTCATATCTTGTTGTTACCAACATAAGTGCCTGCTCCACTCACTTTTCTGAATTAAAAATTCACCCCATACACCGGAGCATACTCAATGTCTCAATCGTTTCTATGTTATATGTTTGTGATGAGAATATTGGCTATTAGGCTTAACTGCTGGTCAAAATTACTTCGCGATGGTGGTGAACGAATCGGCGATCTCAAGAAGTGGGTGAGAGAGGGATCTGGAAATGACTTTGGGTTTGAAACGAATATTTTTATTGTGTTCGTGGATAGCTCACACGGTGGAGCCACGCTCTCACCTGCCAGGCGGAGTTGTCGTACCAATAAGGTCGCAGGTTCAAACCCCCCCACCGCCGCGAAAAAAATTTTTATTCTCTATTGTCTTCTGGCACTTTTCTACTCACCTCATATCTTGTTGTTACCAACATAAGTGCCTGCTCCACTCACTTTTCTGAATTATAAATTCACCCCATACACCGGAGCATACTCAATGTCTCAATCGTTTCTATGTTATATGTTTGTGATGAGAATATTGGCTATTAGGCTTAACTGCTGGTCAAAATTACTTCGCGATGGTGGTGAACGAATCGGCGATCTCAAGAAGTGGGTGAGAGAGGGATCTGGAAATGACTTTGGGTTTGAAACGAATATTTTTATTGTGTTCGTGGATAGCTCACACGGTGGAGCCACGCTCTCACCTGCCAGGCGGAGTTGTCGTACCAATAAGGTCGCAGGTTCAAACCCCACCACCGCCGCGAAAAAAATTTTTATTCTCTATTGTCTTCTGGCACTTTTCTACTCACTTCATATCTTGTTGTTACCAACATAAGTGCCTGCTCCACTCACTTTTCTGAATTAAAAATTCACCCCATACACCGGAGCATACTCAATGTCTCAATCGTTTCTATGTTATATGTTTGTGATGAGAATATTGGCTATTAGGCTTAACTGCTGGTCAAAATTACTTCGCGATGGTGGTGAACGAATCGGCGATCTCAAGAAGTGGGTGAGAGAGGGATCTGGAAATGACTTTGGGTTTGAAACGAATATTTTTATTGTGTTCGTGGATAGCTCACACGGTGGAGCCACGCTCTCACCTGCCAGGCGGAGTTGTCGTACCAATAAGGTCGCAGGTTCAAACCCCACCACCGCCGCGAAAAAAATTTTTATTCTCTATTGTCTTCTGGCACTTTTCTACTCACTTCATATCTTGTTGTTACCAACATAAGTGCCTGCTCCACTCACTTTTCTGAATTAAAAATTCACCCCCATACACCGGAGCATACTCAATGTCTCAATCGTTTCTATGTTATATGTTTGTGATGAGAATATTGGCTATTAGGCTTAACTGCTGGTCAAAATTACTTCGCGATGGTGGTGAACGAATCGGCGATCTCAAGAAGTGGGTGAGAGAGGGATCTGGAAATGACTTTGGGTTTGAAACGAATATTTTTATTGTGTTCGTGGATAGCTCACACGGTGGAGCCACGCTCTCACCTGCCAGGCGGAGTTGTCGTACCAATAAGGTCGCAGGTTCAAACCCCACCACCGCCGCGAAAAAAATTTTTATTCTCTATTGTCTTCTGACACTTTTCTACTCACTTCATATCTTGTTGTTACGAACATAAGTGCCTGCTCCACTCACTTTTCTGAATTAAAAATTCACCCATACACCGGAGCATACTCAATGTCTCAATCGTTTCTATGTTATATGTTTGTGATGAGAATATTGGCTATTAGGCTTAACTGCTGGTCAAAATTACTTCGCGATGGTGGTGAACGAATCGGCGATCTCAAGAAGTGGGTGAGAGAGGGATCTGGAAATGACTTTGGGTTTGAAACGAATATTTTTATTGTGTTCGTGGATAGCTCACACGGTGGAGCCACGCTCTCACCTGCCAGGCGGAGTTGTCGTACCAATAAGGTCGCAGGTTCAAACCCCACCACCGCCGCGAAAAAAATTTTTATTCTCTATTGTCTTCTGGCACTTTTCTACTCACTTCATATCTTGTTGTTACCAACATAAGTGCCTGCTCCACTCACTTTTCTGAATTAAAAATTCACCCATCACCGGAGCATACTCAATGTCTCAATCGTTTCTATGTTATATGTTTGTGATGAGAATATTGGCTATTAGGCTTAACTGCTGGTCAAATTACTTCGCGATGGTGGTGAACGAATCGGCGATCTCAAGAAGTGGGTGAGAGAGGGATCTGGAAATGACTTTGGGTTTGAAACGAATATTTTTATTGTGTTCGTGGATAGCTCACACGGTGGAGCCACGCTCTCACCTGCCAGGCGGAGTTGTCGTACCAATAAGGTCGCAGGTTCAAACCCACCACCGCCGCGAAAAAATTTTTATTCTCTATTGTCTTCTGGCACTTTTCTACTCACTTCATATCTTGTTGTTACCAACATAAGTGCCTGCTCCACTCACTTTTCTGAATTAAAAATTCACCCCATACACCGGAGCATATCAATGTCTCAATCGTTTCTATGTTATATGTTTGTGATGAGAATATTGGCTATTAGGCTTAACTGCTGGTCAAAATTACTTCGCGATGGTGGTGAACGAATCGGCGATCTCAAGAAGTGGGTGAGAGAGGGATCTGGAAATGACTTTGGGTTTGAAACGAATATTTTATTGTGTTCGTGGATAGCTCACACGGTGAGCCACGCTCTCACCTGCCAGGTGAGTTGTCGTACCAATAAGGTCGCAGGTTCAAACCCCACCACCGCCGCGAAAAAAATTTTATTCTCTATTGTCTTCTGGCACTTTTCTACCACTTCATATCTTGTTGTTACCAACATAAGTGCCTGCTCCACTCACTTTTCTGAATTAAAAATTCACCCCATACACCGGAGCATACTCAATGTCTCAATCGTTTCTATGTTATATGTTTGTGATGAGAATATTGGCTATTAGCTTAACTGCTGGTCAAAATTACTTCGCGATGGTGGTGAACGAATCGGCGATCTCAAGAAGTGGGTGAGAGAGGGATCTGGAAATGACTTTGGGTTTGAAACGAATATTTTTGTGTTCGTTGATAGCTCACACGGTGGAGCCACGCTCTCACCTGCCAGGCGGAGTTGTCGTACCAATAAGGTCGCAGGTTCAAACCCCACCACCGCCGCGAAAAAAATTTTTATTCTCTATTGTCTTCTGGCACTTTTCTACTCACTTCATATCTTGTTGTTACCAACATAAGTGCCTGCTCCACTCACTTTTCTGAATTAAAAATTCACCCCATACACCGGAGCATACTCAATGTCTCAATCGTTTCTATGTTATATGTTTGTGATGAGAATATTGGCTATTAGCTTAACTGCTGGTCAAAATTACTTCGCGATGGTGGTGAACGAATCGGCGATCTCAAGAAGTGGTGAGAGAGGGATCTGGAAATGACTTTGGGTTTGAAACGAATATTTTTATTGTGTTCGTGGATAGCTCACACGGTGGAGCCACGCTCTCACCTGCCAGGGGAGTTGTCGTACCAATAAGGTCGCAGGTTCAAACCCCACCACCGCCGCGAAAAAAATTTTTATTCTCTATTGTCTTCTGGCACTTTTCTACTCACTTCATATCTTGTTGTTACCAACATAAGTGCCTGCTCCACTCACTTTTCTGAATTAAAAATTCACCCCATACACCGGAGCATACTCAATGTCTCAATCGTTTCTATGTTATATGTTTGTGATGAGAATATTGGCTATTAGGCTTAACTGCTGGTCAAAATTACTTCGCGATGGTGGTGAACGAATCGGCGATCTCAAGAAGTGGGTGAGAGAGGGATCTGGAAATGACTTTGGGTTTGAAACGAATATTTTTTTGTGTTCGTGGATAGCTCACACGGTGGAGCCACGCTCTCACCTGCCAGGCGGAGTTGTCGTACCAATAAGGTCGCAGGTTCAAACCCCACCACCGCCGCGAAAAAAATTTTTATTCTCTATTGTCTTCTGGCACTTTTCTACTCACTTCATATCTTGTTGTTACCAACATAAGTGCCTGCTCCACTCACTTTTCTGAATTAAAAATTCACCCCATACACCGGAGCATACTCAATGTCTCAATCGTTTCTATGTTATATGTTTGTGATGAGAATATTGGCTATTAGGCTTAACTGCTGGTCAAAATTACTTCGCGATGGTGGTGAACGAATCGGCGATCTCAAGAAGTGGGTGAGAGAGGGATCTGGAAATGACTTTGGGTTTGAAACGAATATTTTTGTGTTCGTTGATAGCTCACACGGTAGAGCCACGCTCTCACCTGCCAGGCGGAGTTGTCGTACCAATAAGGTCGCAGGTTCAAACCCCACCACCGCCGCGAAAAAAATTTTTATTCTCTATTGTCTTCTGGCACTTTTCTACTCACTTCATATCTTGTTGTTACCAACATAAGTGCCTGCTCCACTCACTTTTCTGAATTAAAAATTCACCCCATACACCGGAGCATACTCAATGTCTCAATCGTTTCTATGTTATATGTTTGTGATGAGAATATTGGCTATTAAGCTTAACTGCTGGTCAAAATTACTTCGCGATGGTGGTGAACGAATCGGCGATCTCAAGAAGTTGGTGAGAGAGGGATCTAGAAATGACTTTGGGTTTGAAACGAATATTTTTGTGTTCGTTGATAGCTCACACGGTAGAGCCACGCTCTCACCTGCCAGGCGGAGTTGTCGTACCAATAAGGTCGCAGGTTCAAACCCCACCACCGCCGCGAAAAAAATTTTTATTCTCTATTGTCTTCTGGCACTTTTCTACTCACTTCATATCTTGTTGTTACCAACATAAGCGCCTGCTCCACTCACTTTTCTGAATTAAAAATTCACCCCATACACCGGAGCATACTCAATGTCTCAATCGTTTCTATGTTATATGTTTGTGATGAGAATATTGGCTATTAAGCTTAACTGCTGGTCAAAATTACTTCGCGATGGTGGTGAACGAATGGGCGATATCAAGAAGTGGGTGAGAGAGGGATCTAGAAATGACTTTGGGTTTGAAACGAATATTTTTGTGTTCGTGGATAGCTCACACGGTAGAGCCACGCTCTCACCTGCCAGGCGGAGTTGTCGTACCAATAAGGTCGCAGGTTCAAACCCCACCACCGCCGCGAAAAAAATTTTTATTCTCTATTGTCTTCTGGCACTTTTCTACTCACTTCATATCTTGTAGTAGTAGTAGTAGTAGTAGTAGTAGTAGTAGTAGTATTAGTAGTAGTAGTAGTAGTATTAGTAATAGTAGTAGTAGTTGTCGTCGTTGTAGCTGTAGTAATAGTAGAAATAGCAGTAGTAGTAGTAGTAGTAGTAACAAGATATGAAGTGAATAGAAAAGTGCCAGAAGACAATAGAGAATAAAAAATTTTTTCGCGGCGGTGGTGGGGTTTGAACCTGCGACCTTATTGGTACGACAACTCCGCCTGGCAGGTGAGAGCGTGGCTCTACCGTGTGAGCTATCCACGAACACAAAATATTCGTTTCAAACTCAAAGTCATTACTAGATCCCTCTCTCACCTACTTCTTGAGACCGCCGATTCGTTCGTACACCACCATCGCGAATAATTTTGACCAGCAGTTAAGCTTAATAGCCAATATTCTCAACACAAACATATAACATAGAAACGATTGAGACATTGAGTATGCTCCGGTGTATGGGGTGAATTTTAATTCAGAAAAGTGAGTGGAGCAGGCACTTATGTTGGTAACAACAAGATATGAAGTGAATAGAAAAGTGCCAGAAGACAATAGAGAATAAAAATTCACTCACTTTTCTGAATTAAAATTCACCCCATACACCGGAGCATACTCGATGTCTCAATCGTTTCTATGTTATATGTTTGTGTTGAGAATATTGGCTATTAAGCTTAACTGCTGGTCAAAATTATTCGCGATGGTGGTGTACGAACGAATCGGCGGTCTCAAGAAGTAGGTGAGAGAGGGATCTAGTAATGACTTTGAGTTTGAAACGAATATTTTGTGTTCGTGGATAGCTCACACGGTAGAGCCACGCTCTCACCTGCCAGGCGGAGTTGTCGTACCAATAAGGTCGCAGGTTCAAACCCCACCACCGCCGCGAAAAAAATTTTATTCTCTATTGTCTTCTGGCACTTTTTTATTCACTTCATATCTTGTTGTTACCAACATAAGTGCCTGCTCCACTCACTTTTCTGAATTAAAATTCACCCCATACACCGGAGCATACTCAATGTCTCAATCGTTTCTATGTTATATGTTTGTGTTGAGAATATTGGCTATTAAGCTTAACTGCTGGTCAAAATTATTCGCGATGGTGGTGTACGAACGAATCGGCGGTCTCAAGAAGTAGGTGAGAGAGGGATCTAGTAATGACTTTGAGTTTGAAACGAATATTTTGTGTTCGTGGATAGCTCACACGGTAGAGCCACGCTCTCACCTGCCAGGCGGAGTTGTCGTACCAATAAGGTCGCAGGTTCAAACCCCACCACCGCCGCGAAAAAAATTTTTATTCTCTATTGTCTTCTGGCACTTTTCTATTCACTTCATATCTTGTTGTTACCAACATAAGTGCCTGCTCCACTCGCTTTTCTGAATTAAAATTCACCCCATACACCGGAGCATACTCGATGTCTCAATCGTTTCTATGTTATATGTTTGTGTTGAGAATATTGGCTATTAAGCTTAACTGCTGGTCAAAATTATTCGCGATGGTGGTGTACGAACGAATCGGCGGTCTCAAGAAGTAGGTGAGAGAGGGATCTAGTAATGACTTTGAGTTTGAAACGAATATTTTGTGTTCGTGGATAGCTCACACGGTAGAGCCACGCTCTCACCTGCCAGGCGGAGTTGTCGTACCAATAAGGTCGCAGGTTCAAACCCCACCACCGCCGCGAAAAAATTTTTTATTCTCTATTGTCTTCTGGCACTTTTCTATTCACTTCATATCTTTTTGTTACCAACATAAGTGCCTGCTCCACTCACTTTTCTGAATTAAAATTCACCCCATACACCGGAGCATACTCAATGTCTCAATCGTTTCTATGTTATATGTTTGTGTTGAGAATATTGGCTATTAAGCTTAACTGCTGGTCAAAATTATTCGCGATGGTGGTGTACGAACGAATCGGCGGTCTCAAGAAGTAGGTGAGAGAGGGATCTAGTAATGACTTTGAGTTTGAAACGAATATTTTGTGTTCGTGGATAGCTCACACGGTAGAGCCACGCTCTCACCTGCCAGGCGGAGTTGTCGTACCAATAAGGTCGCAGGTTCAAACCCCACCACCGCCGCGAAAAACATTTTTATTCTCTATTGTCTTCTGGCACTTTTCTATTCACTTCATATCTTGTTGTTACCAACATAAGTGCCTGCTCCACTCACTTTTCTAGTAGTAGTAGTAGTAGTAGGAGGAAGAGGAGGAGGAGGAGGAGGAGGAAGATGAGGGAGAAGCTCAGGAAGAAGAAGAAGAAGAAGAAGAAGAAGAAGAAGAAGAAGAAGAAGGAGAAGGAGAAGAAGAAGAAGAAGAGAAGAAGAAGAACAAGAACAAGAAGATCAAGAACAAGAAGAAGAAGAAGAAATGCTCCTCCTGCATGTGCATTACTTCTGTATCAGAATCCCCCAGTGGTGAGTTTATCAAGTATTCCCATGAATAGGAAGCACTTGATTAATGAAGTGATTGCCTTGGTCTGTGGTCAGTCGTGGTCAGTGTCGTCGGACGGTGACTAAACACAGTTTACCATTTTAGCCAGAAACATGATTCACTTCAATATCGATCGTTGATCTATACAAAAAAAAATAAGTCCTTTTGAGTCATTAGGCCAGGGAGCCGAAGTTTATCCCGGTTTCTATAGCGTGACACGGACAATAACAATTACTTGCTATCCTTTTGATAGGACGCGAGTATATCTCAAAGTACTTTCCGCCAAATCTAACAGATCAACTACCCATTCACTGTGGGTAGACGGTGGGTCAGAAAAAATTCGACTGCACCTGGGATCGATCTCGGTCCCTTTGCGTGTGAAGCGAGTGCTCTACCAACCGAGCTCTCGGGACCCCCC
>NC_088366.1:50378678-50411178 GCF_034508935.2 Berghia stephanieae | reverse complement strand
AATCCACAAACTATTTCTTGGGGTTGGTTAACTCTCTCCTTACCAGCCATTTTCAGGCGTTTCCCCAAAACGTCGCACACAACTAACACAAAATATATTTTTTATCACTCAGACATAACAGCAGTCAAATTCTCCCAACATAGTTTCTTTAGCAAAACCTGCTCTACAAAACACGGGTCATTTTCTTTAAATGTTATGATATACGAAAGAAACTTGAAAAAGCAAAATGTTGGTTGTATCGTAACGAATGTGACGATGTTCCTATAGTTGGTAAGGAGAGGGTTAAAAGAGCAAGAATATAAAACCAAATCATCGACTTTTGAGGAACTTGAAGGGCGAGCACTTGAAGTTACGACAGCCATCCCGCAAGAGTTTCTTGTAAAATTAGTTGATGCGGTTTCCGGTCGGCGTAAGCTGGTGGTGAATGCTAAGTAGTTCTTATAATATCAAATTTTAGATAAAACTCCATGCAATACACTTTCTTCTCATGTCCATTAATTGCAGGAATTATAGTTCAGAAATATATCACAGTTATTTCATTATAGGGAGTCACTTTTCAATCATCCTATAGTTAACTTTAACTGCGGGACGAACATGCAGGTTTTCGGAAAAACCGTTCAACCACCGAAAAGATTGCCTCTGCGAGTCACAGTTGAACAGGGTGAAAAATGCAATGATGGTGATAATAATTAACTTTATAAATCAAAATTTGGCCTCACAATAATTAAATAACACTTCAAAATCCTTAAAATGTTATACTCGGCTATGTGCGGCTATGTGGTCTAGTGGTATGACACTCACTTTCGGATCGGAAGGTCCTGGGTTCGAGCCTCGCTCGGCGCATAGTTGAGTCCTTGGAAAAGACTCTTTACTCACATTCTCTCACCGTACTCAGGTGTAAAATGAGTACCTGGCCGTTAACAGCGTTGTCTTTGTCCGGAAAATTGTAATATCGCCTAACAGGTGTCATGTCTAGTCCTAAATGTTAAATTTTGCTGTTGACCAGGGACCCCTTGTAAAGCGCATTGAGCCCGTTAAGTGGATATTGCGCTATATAAATGCTCAATACTCTGGCATCAATTTTTATTTAAAATAAGTTTTAATGACTTAGAAATGCTCACGAAGCTCTGAAACTGGAGCCCAAATTTCGAAATTAAACGAATTTTTCTTAGTTAGGAGGTCTGATTCACAGACAAAAGAGAGGGGCCTGTCTTTTGTCTGTGGTCAGATCTGCCCTCAAGCATATCTATGGCTATTGTGATCTCAGTTTTGTATCTCTCGTCTCTTCACTCATCGGACTTTGGATTTAATCCATCGGCTTACTTTCTTTTATATTTGTAGAGAGCAATACACTAAATGCAGAACTTCAGAGCCATTGGCTCATGTACCGCGCAGTTTATTCGGGTTTCTATAGCGTGAAACGGACAATAACAATTGCTTGCTACCCTTTGGATAGGACAGATTCAGCTATCCAATCACTGTTGGGAAATGGGAATCAGAATAAAACAAAAAACTCGACTTTATCCGGAATCGAACTCGATCCCTTTTCGTGTGAAGCGAGTGTTCTACCAACTGAGATATTGAGGCACCCTCCTGTAACTGTATTAAGGTTTCTTAATTAAGTGTTAATAGTTTGTTGACAAAGAGAAACAATTTTCAAGTTTATTCTATATATATCTACCTAATCATCACCAGTAAAACACAAGAATTTTTCGACCTACAAAGGACTTTTATTTTTCTTAAAGAAAATTGCGATTTTCAATCAAACGAAGCGCCCTGCGCCGCACCGGCACGAAAAGTAACGATCACTCTAACAGTTGTAAGAAACCCCGTTGAGAAATCAAATGCCTTGTGAAAATCACTTCTATAATCGCTTTGTGATGCACGGCCTGGAAATGACTGGGAATTATCGCTAACAGTGTGGGAACCAGTGATTTGATGTTTACTTTTAGTTTATGAAAAAAAAATTGATAATTATTCAGGAATAATTTTCAATACGCACAGGCAAATTGGCCATGAACAAAACGCTTTTGTTTTGGGGATAACATTTTGGTTGTATTATACCAAGTACGTTTTATTGGAGCCTTTTGATCAGTAACGACGTGCATTATTTCCAGGTCTGATAATCCAATTCATTATAGGCTCATTGTTGAAATCGAAGTTTAAAAAAATAACGCAAAATATTGTCCATTCCAACAATGTTAAACTAGGCCCATGATTGAGATCATATGTCAGACCTGTATAATATAATATGTATAAGTCGATCGGTAGCAATTCATAGCTATTATAATATTCTAGAAAATAATATTGAAACCAGTGTTAGATATTCTTCTTCTTCTAGGTTCCATGCCTGGTCCAGGCTTCGGATACTGCATGAATTATCTCTCTCCATTCCTCCCTGTCTCTTGCCTTTTCAAACAGCTCTTGGATTGTTAGGCTGGTGAAGCCCTTCAGTTGGTCTATGAGTGTTTTTCTTTGTCTCCCCCGGGCGCGTTTACCAGGTATTTTTCCACAACTTGCCAGGTATTCATTCTTATCTTTCCTTACTATGTGTCCGAAAAAGGATAGTTGTCGATCCACTATTAAGGGCATTAGTTTCCTTTGTTGGTATGTTTGTTTTAGCACTTCTTCGTTCGTTTTGTGTGCAGTATACGATATTCTCTGCATCCTTCTCAAGCACCACATTTCAAAAGCTTCAATGTTCTTTTGTGTTTCTGCATTTGTAGTCCAGCTTTCGCATCCGTATAACAAGATTGGCCACACGTAGCACTTCAAGACTCGGAATCTAATCCCGAACGACATCTGTTTGTTTTTCAAAATGTTTCCCAGGTCCATGAAGGCCTGTTTGGCTTGAGTTATTCTTGCTCGTATGTCTCGGTTACATCTTCCATCTGTTGTCACTATTGAACCTAGGTATTTAAAACTTTCTACGTTGGTAAGTTGCTCGCCGTGAATCGTTATATTGCAGGTGTTGTTGTTTTCGGGGTTTTTCTGTATTACCATGCATTCCGTTTTGGTGATATTCACTTCCATTCCCTTGGCTTTACTATCTACTACCACTTTGTCAACAATCTTTTGAAGTTGGATTTCTGATGTTGCAATGAGTACCGTATCGTCTGCGTATCTTATATTATTTATGTTGTGACCTCCCACTTTTATTCCCTCCATATTATTTATGCCCCTCATGATTGTTTCTTGGTATAGATTAAACAGATCTGGTGAGGCAACACACCCTTGACGGACTCCTTTCTTAATAGGAATGGAATTTCCTGTAGAGTTTCCGATTTTGATAGATGCCTGCTGGGTGTAGTATAATGTTTGCATGAGTCTGAGGTCTTTCTCATCAGCGCCAATGGAGTGCAGTTGTTTTAGTATTTCTTCGTGGCGTACTCTATCAAAAGCTTTTTTGTAGTCGACAAAACAGAGGTATAGTGGGGTCTGAACCTGTATAGCTCTTTCACTTAAAACACGGAGGAGGTATATTGCGTTCCTTGTCCCTCTGTCAGGTTGGAATCCATATATCGTATCACTAAACTCTGAGTGTATTATTTGAAAACATAAACTTTTATCCAATCGTATCATACCGAGGAGGTTACGTCCCCGCCCCCACGAGGGATTGAATTCGTCCAAACCGACTTCCATCTCGTAGTCAGGGATTCTGCGTACAAGGGTTGGCGGGACTTATTTCGTTCTCGAAACTGGGGCGCCGTCCATTATGCGCTTCAGAGGGGTATCCCCATTCCCTCCCTCTCTCTCTCTCTTTGATCTTACTCAGACAGTTTCCCGTAATCGTCTCCTTCCGGACATCGGGGGGCTGGATCGCTGCCATTATCGGGCCCCATTCTCTAGGAGTTGTTGCTAGCGTTCCTGACACTATGCGCATCGACTTGCTATCCCATTTTCTTCCTTTTTATTGTCGCTGATATAACCTTAATCGTTGCTAGCTCCGTAAAACCCTTAAAAGCAAACAAATTTATAGCTAGTAGCAATACAAGTGTCCAGTTTGGGGTTGTCTTTATCAATTCCTGGTCTCCGGCTAGTAAAAAGAAAGAAAAAGGAAAAGGAAAAAGAAAAAAACAAAACAAATCAAACATTTTAAAAGGCGGTCATATTTTCCCCGTAAGACGCGTATGACAAATAGATAGATGAATAGATAGATAGATAGATAGATAGATAGATAGATAGATAGATAGATAGATAGATAGATAGATAGATGGATAGATAGATAGATAAATTATCATCATCATCATCATCATCATCATCATCATCATTGCCTTTTTCACCCTGGGTCAGGGTATAGGCCACAGACAAACAGTTTCCATCCTTCCCTATCCTGGGCTATCTTTTTAATCTCATTCCAGGTCTTACCACTTCTCTGTATATCAGCTTCTTTAATTCTTCTCCATGTTCCTCGTGGCCTTCCCCTTGATCTTCTGCCCTGACGGTTCCAGTCCAATAATTTCTTTGTTATAGTGGAGTCATTCTCTCTAAGCGTGTGTCCAATCCACCTCCATCGTTTTCTTCCTATTTCCTCTCCCACTGGTTTCTGCTGTGTTCTTTTCCATACTTCCTCATTTTTTATTCTATCCATCCATTTTATTCTGAGTAGCTTACGCATGCACCTGTTTACGAAAATCTGTACCCTCCGTATACATGCCTGTGATGCGCTCCAAGTTTCACATCCATACAGTAGGACAGACTTCACATTTGAGTTGAAAAGTCTTAGCTTTAGTCGAAGGGAGATATCTTTAGTTCTCCAAACTCTGTTCAAAGATGTGAATGCAGCCTGTGCCTTTCCTATTCGTGCTTTCACCTCTGCTTCCGTGCCTCCATCCTTGTCAATTATACTTCCGAGATAGCAGAAAGTGTCTATTTCTTCGAGTTCCTGATCTTTTACTTTGATCTGCTCCCTTTGACGCGTACCTATCCTCAAGACCTTTGACTTTGCAGGGTGAATTCTTAGACCAATTGATTCCGAGAGGTATTCCGATAGATAAATGAATAAACAATAAATAATGCAACATTTTTGTCTCAGACCAGCTAGAATGTAGCTGTATAGAAGGAACTAAATTGACATTACTCAAGTCTTTGTTGTTATTTTCAGACAGCCTTTTTCGTGATTACTTCTAGCTAAATTATATCAATAAGATTATAAACATTCAATCTTACAAACAGTTTTGTGTGTTAGTACGTTATAGGTATAACCGTTGTGATTATTTTACTTAAACGCAAAGCATCAAGAGACGTCCATAGTTGCGTCATGTTCAAAAATATAAAAGGAATATTAAAAACAATTTTTTTTTCAAAAAATGACGCGCAAAGTTTAGCATTGCTTTTTTCAGAATTAATTTGTCACGTCCGCGTTATGAAACAAAACTCACCAAAAAGAAAAATTCTTTGGCCGGGAGAGTTATAGTAACTACCGGCCCAACGACTCTTCCATTGATTCTACTATGGCGACCTTCGATGCAATTGATGATCTCAACCCTATGAAGCCGATGCTTCGGCATTCCGGTAATTTACCGAAGAAGAAAAATGTTTATCGTTCATGTATATCTTTGCAACTTCCAGCACCGATTGATCCATTGGACGCGATAAGGGGGTCATTGAGTTGCTTTGACCTATCACATCAACAAACAGCGGAGAATATAAAACCGAAGGGCAAAATTAAGAAAGCTTTTTCAAAGTCAAGCAGCGATCCTGGACCTTTGACCTTTGAGGTAAGCGATGCGATTAAGGAGTCAACCAGTTGCCCTGAAATTAAATCGTATCAACAAGCAACGAGGAATATAAAACTGATGGGCAAAATAAAGAAAGCTTTTTCGAAGCTAAAGCGATTTTTCAAATCAAGCAGCGATCCTGGACCTTTGAACTTTCAGGTAAGAGAGCAAAAAATCTCAATGAAAAATGAAATGATAACTGACTATAATTTTGACACGGCGAGTCTGCCGTGTTTGTCAGTAAAAGAATCGATGACAAGCCTGAACTCCCTGCAACCCTGTCCAGAACCTTGCTTCAAAGAACATAGGCCCGAAGACGTAGGAAGTCCAGTCGACCCATCTGACAGTAGTTAGTAATAGGAGACGTATCCCTGAAGTCTACGAATACGACTATAAACTGCCAAAACGTTCACTATGTTGGAGAATTATCGGTGATCTTTTTTGCTGCCTCTGTTGTTGCCGATGTCCGATTGATATAACCGAAGAGCAAGAAATCATGCTGGATTTTGCACCTTATATTGTTGATTACAATTTTTGAAGTTACATTTGTTCGAGTTTGGATTTTATATACAATGATCATATATACACCGGCCCTTATAAGGGCCACCTTTTTCATTATATACACCGCCTTATAAGGGCACTTTATACAATTATATACACCGGCCCTTATAAGGGCCACTTTATACAATTATATACACCGGCCCTTATAAGGGCCACCTTATACAATTATCTATACGGCCCTTATAAGGGCCATGACCCCACCCCAGATCCCTGTTGGATCACCCCGGCCTGCCCCCTCTTTCTCTTTCCTTATTCTTTTTTATTTTTTTTAAATTTTATTTTTTTTTCTTCCTTTCTCTTTTTATATTTTTTTTCTCTCTTTTTTTTTTTTTTTTTTTTTACAAAATTCTAACCGTGAGGGTTTTGGGTTATTTTAAAATGATTGACTATGATGATTCTTTTTTATTTTTTAAAATTTTATAATTTTTTTTTCTTCCTTTCTCTTTTTATATTTTTTTTCTCTTTTTAATTAAAAAAAAAAATCCTAACCGTGAACCCTCTTCCGCACTAGGACAGGACTGTCCTGGGACAGTCCTGTCCCAAATCTGTAACATATAGAATTTAGAGAAATCTTCCGCACCTATTGGGACGGGACAAAACAGTCCCGTTGTGTCCCAAGCCGTTGTGAAAATGCTACAAAATCAACGGGACAGGACTGTCCCAGTCCCGTGTTCATATCGTTTGTGGTAGTAGAAAAATATAGCAGAACAATGTAATTTTCTATTGTATTCCCTCTAATAAAATAAAACACTTTTATTCAAAAGTCACGACTAAATAAATATATAAAATACAACCACCATTTTGGTTTACTCAACAATTGACTTAGTATACGAGAAATACTCTTCTGAGAAATGAGAGAGTTGAATTCTAAGTTATAGAGGAAATAAAGACGTTTAAAGGAAGGGTGGGCAGATTCCGTACTTGCCCGTCCTGAAGCTAATACATACATAAGATAGTTCGCGATGAAGAGGCGGGAAGATAGGGGTTGGTTGGGTAAGGAGTAAAGATAACACGGTCGTTATTGTTATAGTCTAACGAATGCATGAGGAGAGATTGGTAGCATATTTTGTCTTAAATTGTATTGTATGAATTATTGGCGACAGGCTAAGATTAAGTAAACTTTGTTTTTATTTGTCTTTTTTTTTTTGACTATGGAACTGATACTTGTCATAGCAGACCTGCCTACTTGAAATAAGAAAATAAAAATCGTAGTTTTCAGGGTTAATAAAATCGTAGCTATTTTAACTACCCTTTAAAATAATCACCGGAATTTTCGTCTATTAAGGTATCAAATTTTAAAAAAACGAGAAAAACTGATTGGAAACGTAATAATGATGGTGGTGGTAAGTAATGATGATGGTATATATATATGTATTGTATGTTATATTATTATTTATATTATTTTATTATTATTATTATTATTATTATTATTTATTATTATTATTATTATTATTATTTATTATTATTATTATTATTATTATTATTATTATTATTATTTTTATTATTATTATTATTATTATATATATTTTTTGACGTATTGGTGGTATTACGATTGTTGTATTTTTTGTGGTTATTAATGGTATCAATTTATTGTTTGGTTCCATTTACCATTTTTTTCCACTTTCATGTATGTTGTCATCAAATTGTATGATTTAATGGCGAAAACCTAAGATTGAATAAACTTTGTAATATCGTACGGTAATCATCATTGTCGACGACATCGTCGTTGCCATCATTATCATCATCATTAACAACAACAACAACAACATTAACACCAAGTACTACAATAGCAATAAAAACAATATCAACATCATCATATAATTTTCGTCATCGTCCCCACAACTATCATTCTAACCAACAGCACCACCAAAACCACTACCATAATTACATCCTCCCTCACCGTCTCCTCTTCCTCCTCCTCCTCCTCCTCCTCCTCCTCCTCCTCCACCACCACCACCACCACCACCGGTACCACTATTCCAACCACTACCACCACCGGCACAATCATTCTAACCACCAAGAGAGCAGTAAAAATGATGCAATTTGAGATCTGAATAAAACTCGAGTCATATCGCTGTTGTTGCTTCTCGATGAAAACTTTAAAGTTACTACGTACTACTGAAAATGTAACAGAAATATTAATCTCGCCGTTGAGGGATTAAAGCATCTCTTTAATTTTTCGAGTGAACGAAATGTACTTGTATTGTCAAGGTGTTGTCGCATTATGTCTCGTCGCTTTTTTTTTGTTGTATTCTCTTTCGTGATTCATTTTTGATTACGTTTGGAATAATTAAAATCTACTGGTATTGTCATTTCATTGTGAATGTGATTATTTGTGGTTGAAATATTTTATTTTTTTAAAGTTGAAATATATATATATATATATATATATATATATATATATATATATATATATATATATATATATATATATATGACCGAATCATCTTTGCCCCACCACTATAAATAGGCTAGAACCGCCACTGGTCAAGCGTCCACGTTTCACAACCTTATAAAAGGGTACTTATAACATATGTTTCTACTACTTTCATTCTGGTCTTCAACTTTAGGTTGTTTTAACACAACTGGTCGCATTTTATTTTTATGGAACAAGTTTTTTGCTATTGCTATTCTTTGTTTATATCCTCTATGTCACGTGCGTCAGGGGTAATGATAGTGCCTAAATATTTAAATTTCTTTACTTGTTTGATGGTCCAGCATTGGAATTGATTTGGGGTCCTGATAGCTCAGCTGATAACTGAAGAACTCGCTTCGTACTCAAAGGGACCGAGATCGATTTTGGGTTAAGTCGAGATTTTTTATTCCGACCTCCTGTCCACCCAGCAGTGATTAGGTAACGGGATCGGTTAGATCTGGCGGAAAGTTCTGTGCGATAGACTAACGTCCTATCCAAAGGTATTAAGTAATAGCTATTGTCCGTTTTACACGCCATAAACTGGGATATACTACTATTTACTGTAATAAATATTATGCATAATATTTCTTCTTATTCTCGACTCGAAATTAAATTCAAGGGGGAAAAGGTAGATTTCGATGAAACTGCTTGAACTGTTGATCACGTTCACTCGCAGAGTTGATTGGCGTTGGTTGAATGGCGAATCGTAATGGTCAGAGCTTTTGATCAGACGAGATATCTTCATTCTTATTTATCAATCAGGTTTGAAAATTCAAAATCTAATGAGCATGTCTTGTAGTTTGGGTAATGAAAAAAAAAAACTTGTCTAAACAAAGATCTAGAATCAAATCGAGCTGAGATAAATGGATTCAAGCCATGTATGAATCTCTCTTCTCTGTTCTGTTTCTTGCTCTCGTCTCTGCTGGTGTGGTCCCTTTCCTACTTCTACGGTTCTCCATCTCGAATAGATATTGATTTACTCTGAGTCATTTTATATTAATATTTATAACTGTGGCTGTCAGAGATATTTGTAGATTCGGCAGGATCTAAGCAGTTTTAGCAGTTCCATTCAGTTTTTTAATAAAGTAAAGTTAAAGACATTAAAGAACAAATTAATGAATCATCAGCTCATCAGCCATTCAAACTTTCAAACAGCAAATTTTAAAATTCTTAAAAAAAAACTGTACTGAACTAACTGTAATTTCAGTTTTCAATGTTAGATTTTCTTACTACCTAAATAGAAATAATGCTGCCAGATTGAATATTGGTCTTTCAAAAGCAGAACTTTATCTCTGCTTCTAATTCTAAGATTAAACTTAATGAGAAAAGAGTCAAATTCAAAGTATGCCCCACCCACCTTACGGAACTTCTTTAAAAAAAATATTTGATAACCTGATCTTTGCGTTCCTCCAATAACACAACCCGTTTGGCTTTCCCACACATTTGTACAAAGGCGAGAACACAAGATCCTTTTCTCATTTTGGTCTGTCTGTATGGGAACGCTATTCCACAGTCACAGAGCATCTGGGAATTCAAATCATTGTCTGTGTTCCAGAAATTAATGAAATCATTTCTTTTTTAATGTCATGTATTTTCTATAATATTATTTTATGATGTGGATGTAAATCGCCATGATCCTTGTGGTTGAGGATGCCATGCGCTCTAAAACTAAGAGTCCATTATTATTGTTATTATTATTATTATTATTATTATTATTATTATTATTATTATTATTATTATTATTATTATTTTATTATTAATATTATTATTATTATTATTATTATTATATTATATTATTATTATATTATATATTATTATTATATCATTATATTATTATTATTATTATTATTTTATTTCCATTTCATGCTTGAAAATTTAAAGAGAAAATTACCTAAAAAATGATTTTATTCGGAAGTGTTTGTCACGTCGCATTTATGTAATATTAAAAATTTTTCCATTTAAAACTTCTAATTTTACAGGGGTTCTTGAATACTTCAGGAGAAAAAGTTGGTGCAAACTTCAGTAGAAGCAAAAGAAAATATTGAAAAAAAAAAAAAATTAAGATGGAGGAGAAATCTGATTTGAAATGTGCTGCTTCAAGTGAGCAATCTGGCATTTTGTCTGAATCACGGGAAAGGACTGGCCCACAATTGACCAGAGATGACGAAGCATTTGAGGATCATGATGAATATGGAGGCTCTTCTCTGAAGCTGGAAAAAGTGAGTGAATTCCTATGTATAATGTTTTCATGAATTAATGAAGGATTTACAGCCTTGCCAATTCTCTTAATTTTATCTAGAAATTCATGTTTTCCATCATTCCTGATGTCTTTTTCTTCTTCTTGCATTGCGTTGTTATTAGAAGGAATGGAAAAGGAATAAGCCAACAGGAGCGGAACTAATTGAAGATCCCTGTAAAAGTCTCCCAGGTCTACAGGATCACCAAGAAAATACTGGGTAGCTGCAAATAGACTACGGTCAAAACATACAAGAACAGCTGCCAACATGCACAAATGGGGGCTCCAAGAATCACCAACATGCCCAAAGTGCAACCAAGCACCACAAGATGCAAACCACCTCGTACTAGATTGCCCAGAGACAAAACTTGAAGGGGGATTTGAAACCTTCAACAAATGTGATGATGACTTCCGAACCTGGATTGATACCTTGAACATAGAAGTGTAGCCGAACGATGCTACTACTACTACTATTGCGTTGTTAGATGTTGTCGCTGTAATTGAGGCATTTCACTAAGGAATATTGTTAATCCATTGAACAAACGTCTTATGTCAATAGAAATCATCCTTGTCATAAGTGAACAAATTAGAGGATAAATAACCATGCCCAATGACAAATACGAAAATGCCTGGAGCAGGGCTCGAACTTGGGATCTTCAGGTTCACAGTGCAATGCCTTAACCAATCGCCTACCTCATTCATATAAAATTGATTAAAATATAAATTCAGTTTTCAGCCTCTGAATCACCTAGACATATCACAGTTTTGAAACTTGATCTTTGAGCTTTTTTATACAATGCAATATCCACTAAACATGGTCAAAGCACTTTACAAGCAGTCCCGAGCCAACCGTAACACTTAACATATGGGTCAAGACATGGTGCCCGTTCGGCAATATCACAATCTTTTTTCAGACAAGAGACAACGCTGTTCACGGCCAGGTACTCGTATTATAATTATACCCGAGTATGGTGAGAGAATGTGAGTAAAGAGCCTTTTCCGAGGACTCAACTATACGTCACTCAGATCAAGGCTCGAACCTCAGGACCTTCCAATCTGAAGGTGAGTGTCATACCACAAGACCACATTGCCGCATAAACCAGTGCTGATGGTTTTCCTCGGATCCGCGGAAATCCGAGATTTTGGAGTCCAAAGGAGGAATTTCCTCCTTTTAAAAATTAAATTTTCTCGAAACAATGTGCTAGCAATGAGAGATTTGATGTGTGGTGGAACACACAGGTGCAGTTTCCCACTCTCCAGAAGTTAGCTAGAGTATCAGTGATAGTCTATCATCTCAATTGCTCTTAAAGTGGGGTTTAGTGCAGTAAAAATGGGGCTTAAAGGCAATCGTTCAACATTTTCCTACATTTTCACTTTTTGCCACCATCAGCACTGATAAACAATAGCCTCATGATACCAGACTGGCGGAATTAATTGCATACGATCACTATCTTTTTAATCGTTTATATCTATTTCTTCATTTTAGAAACTGGTTTCGGGTGATTCAAGACAAGAGGACGATTCTAATGACTCAAGGAGCCCTTCAAGTGAAACGGGATCTGGTCAAATAAATGCCTTAGCTGACAGTGATGAAGGTATTTATTTGAATATTTAGTTATAGTCTGGAGTCATTTTCATATTTCTCGTTACAGTAGAGTTTCAGATAGATCGTGGTATTTCTTTTCTGTAAAGAAAAATGATGAAAAGAAATGGTCTGATTAATAGTTTCTTGTGAATTTTAATATAATTTTTTTTTTCTTGTTGTTATAATTTTAGATTTAAACACTCATTAATCAGTCCGATTTTAAACCAACCAAATTTTTTTTTTTTTTTTTTAAATTTATTTTTTAAAAAGATATAGCGCATTCTGTTCTATAGTCCAAAGACTGTCTTGCCGCTGTACTGTTGAGGTCTTACTTTGTGTAAGAAATGCTTTTGTTATGGCAATCAAAGATATCATTAGCACAGGTAACTTGAAAGGCTTTGATTCGTCCATTTGTTTTCACCACACTCACAGTCACGATTGTCTTAGATGCACGGAGGTGCGTCTTCATGACAAGAAAAAGTACTGTTATATAACAACCTTTTGTTATATTTGAGCATCATTCAAATTGTCAACAAATTTGTTGTATTTTTTTTTTTTTTCTTTGTTCAGTTTCTTTTTTTCTTTCTTCATATTTTGTATTATATGACTAATTTGAATATAATACAATTTGATTTGTAAAGTATTTTTATTTATGAGATGTCGAGATAAAGAAATTTCTCACAAGATCTATAATTAGATTATAATTTTAAAATGATAGCTCAAGAAGATTGAGGTATTTTAAAGAATGGAACTCTTTTTGAGGATAATCTCAGGACTGAAGGAAACTAAAAGCAAAATCCATCTTTAAGATTTAGCTTCATATTAACCCATAGAGGCCCGCTTCCCCTGGAGTCGCCCGCGACTGTTGAGGCCCGCATCGCCCGTCATCGCCCGCGGCCCCCAAGAAAAAACGGATCATGTTTACTTTGTTATTGCAACGAATCACTTCGTTTTATTCTAAACCGGAAACATTGTAAACGTAATGCGATCGTTCTATTTCCGTTTCCTTTTTACCGCACGTTTATATCGTTGATAGCAAGTGAGTAATCGAATTCAGAAAAATGGCATTCCCGTACCTCACGAGTTTGTTGCGTGGCGCTAGAAATTATGTTTTGGAGAGTGGTGTAGACGATGAAGAGGATTTTGGAAATGAAAGCGATATCGAACTAGAAAGAGAAGATGTAAACGATGGTGGGGATGGACAAGACGAGCTAGACCGATCAAGGTGTTCGGAATGAATGAGTCGATGACGAAACGGAATGGGTGCGGGAACGAGTTATTAAAAAAAAAAATTTTTCCCCAATTTATTGAAATCAAAACATGTCATGTTATATATCATTCGAAAGCAAATTTATCTGGCAATAAAAAGGAATTAAAATTATAATTTTATGTCATTTGGTTCTCGTTTAATAATTTTTAAACTTTGTGTTGGTATTTTTTTGTTAAGAGTTATGCCCCTTACACTGGGCCTCAGGGGAATTTTTTTTTAGTAAACACCGGGCCTCTATGGGTTAAAGTTTATGATGAGGAAAGAAAAAAATTAAAAGTCATTTTTCTCACATTGGACTGCATGTTTTGTCGAGATAATATCTGGACAGTGCAGTAAATAAAGACATTATTCTGTATGACGATCACATTTTGTTAATGTGTTTTTTTTATATATTATTTAAAACAATTAAGTTTTCCTTTGATTTGATTTTGTGATATCCAAGTTGCACTGTACTGATTTACAATGTACTGATTTACAATGTACTGATTTGCTCTCCTTTTTTGTTTGTTTATTGACTTATCGTTTTATTTATTAATTTATTTACTTATTTACTATTGTTATATCATATTTATATACTATATTTGATGAAATACAGAAATGCTGCATAGTGCCGTCCCCTTTTTTAATCTCAATGATTCGTTATCTGGTTTTCCCATTGCAGGTGACAACATCTACGAAGCGGGAGTCTCGCAAGTGAAACAAACATTTCATACTCCTGTCAAAGATGATGACGTTAATGAAGATTATGATCCTTATTGTGAAGAAGACGAGGAAGAAGGAGAAGAAGAAGAAGAAGCAATGGATTTCAGTATGCAGCCAAACACAGTTGGAATCAAAATGGAAAAAGACAACTCAGTGATGGATTCATGCCATACAAACGTTACCAGTGATGATTTGTTTGTGCAGGAAAAGGAACCGGTAAAGTCACACCCTTGTGCAGTGTGCGGGAAATTATTTGCTGCTAAAGCTTACCTAACGAGACACTTGAAAACTCATACAGGAATGAGGCCATACGTGTGTTCTATATGCGGCAAGGGATTTACCCTTAATTCACATTTAACAGTTCATAAAAGAATACACACTGGTGAAAAGCCTTTCGAATGCTCTGTATGCGGTAAAGCTTTTCCCGAGAAAGCGAAGGTAGTGAAGCATATGAACATACATATGGGAGATAAGCCGTTTGACTGCACCATATGCGGTAGAGGATTTTTCTCGGAGTACCAGTTACAACTTCACCACCGAGTTCACTTGGGTGCCAGGCCATTTGAGTGTATGACGTGTGGGAAGTCGTATTCCCGGGAATCGAGTCTGCGTACGCACGTAAAAAGTCATAGCACGGAAAATACGTTTGGATGCGCGTTATGCGATAAGTCGTTTCCGTATCAGTCGTTTTTAGAGGCTCACATGAGAACGCACACAAAAGATTATCCACACCCATGTCCTATCTGTAACAGGTCATTTACTTGTAACGCCCGCGTTTTGAGGCATATGAAGACCCATACGGGTGAAAAAACGTACAAGTGTCGGACCTGCGGATTGGTATTTTCCGATAGACAGTCTTTGCAGGCGCATTTGACAATACACGCGCCGGAAACGCCGTTTGAGTGTGTAGTCTGTGGGAAATCATTCACATACAACGCAGGCTTGCAGTTACACATGGCCGTCCATACGACACACAGAGACCACGAATGTCCAGTGTGCGGAAAAGCTTGTGCTACGGACAAGCGTCTGCAGAGGCATATGAAAGTTCACGTGGAAGAAAAAACGCACGGGTGTACCGTCTGTGGAAAGACTTTTCAGTACAGCTCTTATCTGCAAATACATCTCAGAACGCACACTGGAGAGAAGCCGTACGAGTGCCCGATTTGTGGGAAAAGACTCACGAGAAAAACCCGTCTCAAAAACCACCTGAAATGCCATACAGGAGAGAGACCATACGCAAAACTTCAGGGTAATAAGAATGCTCCTTCCTCCCCACAGCTGGAGGCAGACAACGGTAAAAGTGAAATGAGTATCAGTGAAAATCTATGTGAATCTCAGACACCTACAACTACGACACCTACAACGACAACAGACAACTAAGAAAACTGACGATGCTAAGATGCATACCTGCCAACCATTTTGATTTGTGGCCGAATCATTCCTATTTTCATTATTCTTTTTACACTATTCACTCATTGTCTGAAGATGAAGAAGAAGGGGGAGGGGAATTAAGAAGGTGATTTTAAAAAATTATTAATTTTTAAAGATTACCAAAAGGGAGCTAAGTAGGATATTTAATTGCACTCCTTTCCCTCTTCCCCATTCCATTACCAAATACATGTGATATGTAGTTTTGCCAGCTGTGCCTGTGAATACTTTATGTGTTTGGTGACAAAGTTGGTGGTAATTTTGGGACGGAATTATCTATTTGTACGAAATTCCTATTTGTTGTCTCAAATTCCCATTTTTTTTGGTCTCAAATTCCTATTTTCTGACGTTCTGATTCCATTTTTGGAATGTGAAGGGTTGGCAGGTCTGCAATATGTGACCCACCAACTCATGCTGGTATTATGTCAGGTCGTACTAGATGCCGAAAAGTGATTTGAACCCTTAAGGGGCCTACTCAATTTTTCTTTCTTTCATATGGCTGACCTAGGTAGCATAACTCTGATTTTCTTATGGATTTTTTTTATTAAAAAAATGTTATTTAATTTATTTTTTTTTCTTCCTTTTTACTGGTGGTGAAGAAATGACCTAAAAGTGTCATAAAAGTGGTAAAACCATTCAAAACAGTCAAATAGGGCCTTCAGATTCTATAGGGAAAGAAAAGTGTGATGTCAAAACAAAATACTGGTTCCCATTTCATTGGAAGTGTAAAGCCACTCTTCAGGAGGAGCTTGAGTAATTCATCTTCTGGTTTCAGAGTGATGGCATTTTATTTTCTAGTCTAAATATATACTTGTCGTCAATAAAGATCATCCATCCTCGCTCTTTTACATCCATTAATCCTTAGAATATGTCTACACATCCTGTTACTGAAATAGCTATGCCACATTTATGTAACCTATTCATTATTAGTAATCCGAGGACTGGTTACATACACACTTCCAAGGATTTAGGAACCAAAAGAGTAGAGTAGAGGGTTTGATGTCACGACTTTTCTACCCAATTGATTTTTTTTTTTTAACTTGTTTTGTTACTCGGCATCAATAGGATATTATGAAGATATTGTCATTCAGTTACTGTATGTCTCATTTCAACAAGAGGTGAAGTGAGTAGGAAAGTGCCAGAAGACAATAGAGAATAAAAATTTCGCAGTAGGGATGGGGGTTTGTACCAGCGACCTTACTGGTACGACAACTCCGCCTGGCCAAGGAGAGTGTGACTCTACCGTATCAGCTATCCATGATCCCAAAAAAGATTGTCTCTAACCCTAGTCATTATTAGAGCCCTCTTTTCCCTGACTAATTGAGATCATGGGTCCAACACACACAACCTCTGCAAAGTTAGTTGGTCAGCAATTAAGCTTAATAGCCAATATTCTCAACACAACCATTATAACATAGAAACAATTGAGACATTGAGTATGCTCCGGTATTTGGGGTGAATTTTTAATTCAGAAAAGTGAGTGGAGCAGGCACTTATGTTGATAACAACAAGAGATGAAGTGAGTAGGAAAGTGCCAGAAGACAATAGAGAATAAATAATTCGCGGCAGCGATGGGGGTTTGAACCTACGACCTTATTGGTATGACAACTCTGCCTGGCCGGGGAGAGCATGACTCTACCGTATGAGCTATCCATGATCCCAAAAAAGATCATCTCTAACCCTAGTCATTATTAGAGCCCTCTTTTCCCCGACTAATTGAGATCACGGGTCTAACACACACAACCTCTGCAACGTTAGTTGGCCAGCAGTGTCTCATTTCATTACAAAGTAAAAGCACATTTATCCTTTTTATTCCATCCTGGGTTGATGTGTGATTGGTCACTTGAGTCCTGGGTGGGGTTCCTGGCCTCCCATTCATACTGCCGTCTTAAGGAAAAAGACTGTATGTTTACTTGTAATAAGAGGCCACATGTGGTCTTTTTCCTTAAGGCAGCAGCATAGTGGGCAGGGAGGCACTTACTGCGTCTTCTATCCCTTTATAGCTGTTTTTCAACTTGTTTTCTGTCTTTGTCTTGGAATGAGATTTACTTGATTTTGTCCTGGCCCTGGCCAGAGTCCTTGGCAGGGAGGGAAACAGTCAAATGCATAGTTATTGTTTTGAGAGATGATATTTTTTTCCTTGTTAATCGTCTCCCTGTTATGTCTTACTATATTTGTTATTCTGAATGTATAATGTAAGCATTTGAGTGTATTCTTCTTTGTTGGATCTTGTGCTTGTGTCCAGAGGAGACTTATAGGGGATCTCAAACTAAGTACATTGGTGGTATGCTCTTGTAATCTACATCTGATCCCTATTTGTTCTTAGTTCCCCTTTGTCTTGCTTATTCTTGAGTGTTTTAATTGTAATTCTAGAACTTTTACCTATCCCATTTTCTTCCTTTTTACTGGCGCTGATATGACCTAAATATGTTGCAAGCGCCGTAAAACCCTTAAAAAGGAAAAAAGAAAAGTTCACTTAAGTGCTGGTCTAGCATAGTGGCCTACTGTTTTGATAAAATCAGGCCTGTCCTGATTTGGCAAGCAATTTTTGGGTTTTTTTGTTTTTTTTTTTTCAGATCGAAATGGGTAAAAAATGGAGATTATAAAATTGTGAGAAATAAAGTCAATATTAATTAATGTTCATTCTTGTTGATTATGTATGTATGTATATATATATATATATATATATATATATATATATATATATATATATATATATATATATATATATATATATATATATATATATATATATATATATATTTATCCATTTTTGTCATTCCTTTAATGCATGGTTTGTTAAGTTTTATTTTTTTCAATGCCACAAAGGCAATGTGTAAATAATATTTGATTTCTTTGTAGGAGATTATTTAAAGAAATAGAGATTATGAATTTATACCTCACTTTATCTTGATGGACTCTTCTGATATTTCATCATATTTTGATGGTCTGTGTCTTTTTTCGTTTGTTTTGTTTTTTTTCTGGGTTTTTTTTCTTTTTGGACCTACTTGTCATTTTTTCTTTGCTCCTTTCCCTGCAGAACGTTGGACCTCGACAGATGTCCGCAATCTATTTCCTTTCCTTTGCCTATTCTTCAGTAATAATAATAATCATTCAATTTTTAGAACATATTCAGAAGGTATATGCCCGTTATAAAAATGTTTCTGTTCGTTTATTTGCCCGTTATAAAAATGTTTCTGATCGTTGCTTTGAATGTACTTTTTCATGACATCAGAAACCCTGATAAAGTCAACGCGGCGGGACCAGGAAGATTAGTTGTTGACTTTAAACAAAGTTGGCTTTAACTCACTCTATCCTAGAGATATTTGCTACTTTTCAATACTGGAAAAAAATATATTAACTATAAGCATGTGCATAGATAGTTTTATTCGACTACCATTAACATGTAAAAATTAAAAAGTAAATCCAAAGCTAGAGGTGCCTAAATGAGCCAGTAAAATTGAGACGAAGGCCAAGGGCCGAAACGTTGTTTGTTTTGTGTTGTTCCCTTATATATAAGTCACATCTACTCACTTTATTTTTCTCTCCAAAAATTAAAAACATTGGCTTTGATACAACACCTTTAATTTGTCTCATTAAAAAATGTAATAAATAGGCATGGGGTAAAAGTAACCCGGGTTAACCACGGATATATTCGGTGTTCGGTTGAGTGAGTTAATCCATTTTCTATGGAATGAACTTAGTAAATGAACAGCCCGGCAAGTGGTGTTGACGTTAATCAGAAGTTGACTTTATGCAGATTCCATTATATATCAGACTTGTATGCTTGTGTTTTAAGTACAATCCCTGGATGGGGTTCCCGACCTCCCATCATTGGCAGGGAGGTACTTACTGAATCTTCTATCCCCCTATAGCTGTTTTCCAACTTGCTTTCTGTCTTTGTCTTGGAATGAGATTACTTGGTTTTGTCCTGGCCCTGGCTGGAGTCCTAGCTGGGAGGGAAACAGTCAAATGCATAGTTATTGTTTTGGGAGATGATATTTTTTTCCTTGTAAATCATCTCTCTGTTATGTATTATTATATTTGTTATTTTGAATGTATAATGTGAGCATTTGAGTGTATTCCTCTTTGTTGGATTTTGTGCTTGTGTCCGGATGAGACTTATAGGTGATCTCAAACTAAGTACATTGGTGTTATGCTCTTGGAATCGGTTGGATGGGAGCATCACCCTTGAATCGTATACCTATGATGTTCGCATGGGTGTACGATCCGATAGTGATGTCGTTTCTTCTTCTCTTTACTAGCCTATCCTGCTTCTTTGGTTTGTGATTGTATTTTTGACAGGGGATATTTTTTTTCCTGTAAATCCTCTGCCTGTTTGTTCTTGGTTATTTATAATTTAGCTTATGATATGTTTAGGTTATGATTTTGATTTACATTTGTACTATTTTTGTTAGATTGCTTGTTTTTTTGTTTCAGCGGTCTCTCATATAACCTCAATTGTGTTGGAAGAGACCTAAAGCAACAAACAAACAAAAAAAAAAAAAAAGCTCTTGGAATCTACATCTGATCCCTATTTGTTTCTAATTCCCCTATGCCTTACTTTATCTTGGGTGCTTTAATTGCAAAGTCTAGAACTTTTTACTATCCCATTTTCTTCCTTTTTACTGGCGCTGATATAACCTAAATGTGTTGCAAGCGCAGTAAAACCCCTAAAAACAAAAACAAACAAGAATTTTGTCTAATCTTTTGGGTTAGTTGGTGACAGATTAAGGGGCAGGCACTATTTATTGTAAGAAAAAAAAATAATCTGAAATGGGGTGTGTGTGTGAAACTGTGCCAGTGAAAGCAGAGAGAAAAATACTAGAAAAAATAATCCCAAAAAATCTAGCATACTCGGGTTTGATCCACAGTCAAGGTAGATTGATTTTTTTTGGATTTATCTTTTCTTGTATTCTTCTTTATTTTTATTTTTATTTTACAATTAGTTTTTTTTTAATCTGTCTGGCACTTTTTATCCACACAATTTCAGTTTTTTGTTTGTTTTTTTCTTTCCATTTAATAATCTTTTCAAGGGAGACTACAGTGAATGAACTAGTTATTGAATAAGATTTTTTAGTGATTATGTCCCTTGCATCAAAGAAAACTTAGAACAACTTATTTATTAATTCATGTTGACATCTTCTTTTGGTGATAATTCTGTAGAAGAAGAAGGATTAGGGTGGCGATGAGACAATAGCGAGTTAACGGTCACTTTCCCAGCTACAACGACCTACAAATGAGCAGGAGGAAAACGAAGATTTGCCCTTAGTTTTGGGAGATGATGTTTTTTCCCTTGTAAATCATCTCTCTGTTATGCCCTGTATTCTGTTTTCTTTATATTATATATGATTTGTTTATTCCTCTTAGTGGGGACCTGTGCTTGTGTCTGGACGAGACTTTTAGGATCTCAAACTAAGTACTTTGATAGTGTGCTCTTGGCAACTACTCCTGTTTCTTATTTGAACCAATTCCCCTTTGTTTTACTTTTCTTGGGTGCTTTAATTGTAATTCTAGAACGTTTTACTATCCCATTGTCTTCCTTTTTACTGGCGCTGATATGACCTTAATGTGTTGCAAGTGCCGTAAAACCATTAAAAACAAAAAACATTAGGAGTCTTAGGACAGATCTTCGTTTTCGTCCTCATCGTTCGTGGATCGTTGTGGGTTGGGACCACCATCATCGTTAACTTGCTAATGTTGATGGTAGTGGTTGTGGTGATGATGGTCTTAGTCTTAATGTAGACTGTCGCTCAATTCAGCATATTTTTGTCTTACTTTTCAAATTGTTAAAATTTGTATTATAAAATGGGCATGTTACTCTATCTATAGTTTTTTCAACTTCTTTAAACTGAAAAATTACTTGGTTTGCCCTGCTTAGCCGTGTTCTTGGCTAAAAACAGTAAATGCATAATTATTGCTTGGGGTATAAAGTAACACCCATAGTATTTAATACATAATGAGATTACTTAGTCTGTGTGGTGTTGGGTGAGATTTAATCTCAATTATAGTCTAATTGTGGTCTATTGGAATTCAGTGCATACTTTTTGTTCTCTAAGTATCTTTTTTTGATCTTCATATCTTTTTTCCTTTACTCTCTCTATACATGTTTTCCGAATATTCATTGATTTATATTTAATTACTTATTCTATATGTGACCCTTCGCCTCCAAACGGTATTAAGTAGGGTTGGTTAAGATGTTGAAAATTGAATTTATAGCCAGAAATATCAGACTTGTGTTGAGTTTATATGATTTATTGAGGAGAATGGATACCATATTTTAAGGTGCTAATGCCAACAATTTATATTTTTGACCAGTTTAACATTTACTAGGGCTTTTAAGCATCTGGTTCGTTTCGACATAATGCCGTTTTGAGACGATTGGTCATATATTATAGTTTTCAATAAATTCTGCCTCATTGTATAATATTGACATTTATTGTGTATATTTCAAATATGTTTGTCATTATATTTTCCATGTATTGTGAATACCTGTGTATGTAACAATAAACTTTTCCCATAGTGGGCAGGAGATCACGCTGTGTCTTCTATACTCTTATTATGTCTGGGTTTTTTTCGAGTTTCTTTCTGTCTTTGTCTTGAAATGGGATTACTTAGTTTTGTCCAGCCGTGGCTGGAGTCCTTGACGAGGAGGGAAGCAGTCAAATGTATACTGTAGTTATAGTTTTGGTAAATGATATTTTTTTTTCCTTTTTAAATCACCTCTCTGTTATGTGTTGTTAGTCATATGTATTCTGTAAACGTTCGAGTGTGTTTATCTTACTTAGTGGGATCCTGTGCTAGTGTCGCTGGGTGGGGTTCGTGACCTCCCATAGTGGGCAGGGAGGCCCTTACTGTGTCTTCTATCTCCCTATATTTGTTTTCCAACTTGCTTTCTGTCTTTGTCTTGGAATGAGTTTTCTTGGTTTTGTTTGTCCTGGCCCTGGCTGAGAGGGAAACAGTCAAATATAGAGTTAGTTTTGGGAGATGATACTTTATTCCTTGTATATCATCTCTCTGTTATGCACTGTATTATGTTTTATTTATGTATTATATATGATTTGTAAACATTTGAGTGTATTCCTCTTAGTGGGGACCTGTGCTTGTGTCAGGATGAGACTTTTAGGTGATCTCAAATTATGTACTGTACTTTGATAGTGTGCTCTTGGAATCCAATTCCCCTTTGTCTTCCCTTTTCTTGTGTGCTTTATTTTTTAATTGTTATTCTAGAACTTTTTACTATCCCATATTCCTCCTTTTTACTGGCGCTGATCTGACCTAAATGTGTTGCAAACGCCGTAAAACCCTTTAAAAAAGACAAACGGCAAATGAGATCGCATTGAACTACTCCCACGGTGGGCAGGAGCCCCTTGCTGTGTCTTCTATCCCCTTTTATTATATAATCTGTTTTACGAGTTGCTTTCTGTCTTTCTCGTGGAATTGGATTGTTTGCTTTTGTCCAGGCCCTTGCTGGATTCCTAAGCTGGGAGGGAAACAGTCAAATATTTAGGATTCGTTTTGGGAGATGATGATTTTTCCTTGTATATCACCTCTATGTAATGTATTGTTATTGTTTGTTATATGTTTTCTGTTTTGGACATAAACATTTGAGTGTGTTCCTATTGATGGAGTCCTGTGCTGGTGTCTGGGTGAGACTTTTAGGTGATCTCAAACCTGTCATCTGCATTTTTTTGCGGCCGCAAATATCAGGGCGATCCGCAAATTTGGGCAAATCGTGTCAAATTTTGGGAAAATTGGCAAATCGCATGGCAAATTTGGGTGAAAAAAAAGAAGCGAAAACAAAATAACGAAAAAAAAAGTGCGAAACTTGAGAAATGTTGCAGCTTTGCCTGGGCCCTCTTTGTAACAACGCTATTCATAATGTAGCCTCCTTAAATGTAATAAATTGTCTTTTATTTATATTTTTTTCTGTATCGCGTGTTAATTTTTACTGAAACGCTTAGTTCTCCTTGGCAAATTTTTTGACAAATTATGGTCTTTTTGACAAATTTCTTGGCAAATTTTGGCAAATTTTAGGTCCCAATTTGGCAAAAAATGCAGATGACAGTCAAACTACATACTTTGTTGATAGTTTGCTCTTGGAATCTACACCTGTTTCCTATTTGTTGAACCAATTCCTCTTTGTCTCCCCTTTTCTTGCGCGCTTTAACTGTATTTCTAGAACGTTTTACCATCCAATTTTCTTCCTTTTTACTGGCGCTGATATGACCTTTATGTGTTGTTATGTACAACCCTTAAAAACACAAACAACTGGCCCTGGAATGAATAACGTGTCCTCCCATAGTGGGCAGAGAGGTACATACTGTGTCTTCTATACCCCTATGTCTGTTTTCCAATTTGCTTTCTGTCTTTGTCTTGGAATGAGATTACTTGGCTTTGTCCTGGTCGTGGCCTGAGTCCTAGCTGTGAGGGAAACAGTCAAATGCATAGTTATTGTTTTGGGAGATGATATTTTTTTCCTTGTAAATCATCTCTCTGTTATGTATTATGTTTGTTATTTTTAATGTATAATGTAAGCATTTGAGTGTATTCCTCTTTGTTGGATTTTGTGCTTGTGTCCGGATGAGACTTATAGGTGATCTAAAACTAAGTACATTGATGGTTTGCTCTTGGAATCTGCATCTGATCCCTATTTGTTCCCAGTTCCCCTTTGTCTTCCTTTCTCTTTGGTGCTTTAATTGTAATTCTAGAACTTTTTACTATCCCATTTTCTTCCTTTTTTACTGGCGCTGATATAACCTAAATGTGTTGCAAGCGCGTAAAACCCTTTAAAACATAAAAAGAAAACATCATTAAAACACACGAATGTACACACCTGACACTGACACTTTTGTTTATAATCTCAAGATAGAAGAGGTCGCCATGGCAATAATATAAATATGTGACCCATCGTCTCAAAACGGTATTATGTCGGAACGAACCAAATGCTTAAACGCCGAAGTAAATGTTAAACTGGTCAAAAATATATATTGTTGGCATTAGCACATTAAAATATGGTTGTCATTCTCCTCAATAAATCATATAAACTCAACACAAGTCTGATCTTTCTGGCTATAAATTCAAATTTCAACATCTTACCCAACCCGACTTAATACCGTTTGGAGGCGAAGGGTCACATATAAAACGCTTGTTGATTTCACAACTTTAAATCGACAGAGACAACAATACTGTTAACACCAATACTCATTTTCCACCAGAATACGGTGAGAGAATGTGAGTAAAAACATATTTTCCAAGGATTCAATCAAGGTTGCCAATTTTCCGTCTATTTACAATGTTAGAAACCCTCAATATATTTCCCAATCACGTGATAAAGATGAAAAAATGTAAGTACATTATGTGTTTTTACTAGAGTTCAGCACTCAGAAAGGGGTCGGTCTGTGTGTTTGTGTAAAAGTTCAATAAATTTTTGCCTCTTGAATTGGCAACCACGGACTCAACTTTGAACCGTCAAGAGCAGGATTTGAACCCAGGACCTAAAGGTCCAAAAGTGTCGTAAAATGAGCTAGGGAGAGGCGACTTGCTCAAGCTCGCCGCGCAACAGCGCAGCGGGAATTCGAATTCTTTACCTCTCGGGTACGAAGAAAAAACTACCGCTGAACCACGCTGTCAAATGTCATAGTCATAACCACAAAAGACGTATCACAATGAAACACATATGACATTTAAAACTTCCAAGATTAGTGACTCGACCATTTCCATATAAAACTTTGTTGATTTCACAGTCTAGATAACTTCAGCAGTTCTTTTACGATTTTACGACTTCATTTCTCCTATAAATTCCAACCACTGCGTGGGTTTCCATTTCCGGCCGACACGTGACGGTGACGTAAGCACTAATGGAAAAGACATTCTGATGTCTCGTCTGTAACTTGTTTTTTTTTTTTTTTTTTTTTTTTTTTAAATTACTTTCATTTAGTGTTTCTCTATAAGATTGAGCTCATACATTTTTCATTCACTCCCCCGGCTCTCATTTTCTTTTCTGAGAACAAATAAACCGTGGAAGAATTTCTGAAGCTCTAAGACAAACGCAAAATTACGAAATTATGTTTGCTTTGTTTTTGTTTAAAGAGTTTTACGGCGCTTGCAACATATTAAGGTCATATAAGCGCCAGTAAAAAGGAAGAAAACGAGTTATAAAAAAATTCTAGAATTACAATTACAGCAACCAAGAAAAGGTAAGACAAAGGGGAATAGGTTCAAATAGAAAACATATGTAGATTCCAAGAGCACACTATCAAAGTACTTAGTTTGAGATCACCTAAAAGTTTCATCCATACACAAGCACAGGTCCCCACTATGAGGAACACACTCAAATGTTTACAAATCATATATAATATGTAAACAAAATATAATACAGTTATAAACAGAAAGATGATTTACAAGGAAAAAAAGTAACCAAGTAATCTCATACCAAGACAATGACAGAAAGCAAGTTGGAAAACATATATAAGGGGATAGAAGCCACAGTAAGTACCTCCCTGCCCACTATGGGAGGGTAGGAACCCCACCCAGAATTACGAAATTACGGCGAAGCGATACAACTCAATCACAATAAACAACAGTACTCGCTGGATGTCGTGGTCGAATAGGTAAAGTTATCTGTCTTAGAAGGCATGTCGAAATCGACGCTATGAGTTCGAATCCTGGCTTCGCCACTTTTTTTTTTTGTAGGGGGCAGCGTGGCTCAGTGGTACGGTCTTTGCTTCGATCACCCGCCGCTGCTCTGTGTTGCTTTGAGCAAGTCACATTGCCTTAGCTTAATCTGCGATGCTGTACTGCGGCTGGCGCCTGGGTTATTCCACTTTTCCCTTGGAATAGACAAGAGTGACAAATTTATCCCATGTGATGAATAAAAGGAATTTTATTTTTTAAATATATTTTAAAATACTAGTACCCCCTTGACAGAACCCAAAAGGCTTACCGAAAGCCGGTGCTGATTGGAGGTAACGACTTATTATGTAGGTACAATTCTATCACCCAATAGGCTTCAACACTCGTGACGTCACTTCCCTCGTAATGACGCTTAGTAACTGGATCTAAACAATCGGAACAATGGTGGACGCCCTTATGAAATATTTCACCGACGAGCATAAAAGTGTATCCAGAGGAATAAAAACATAAATCTGATCATGTTTTGACTTTTATACATTCTGATCACATGACATGTGAAAAAGTTCCAGCCAGCATGAAGAATAAAAGGGTACCGATTTTCTTTGTTTAGAGCAACTCGTTGCTGGGCGGACGTGACATCAGACTATTAAATCCAATTCCAAAGTGCTGTATTGTAGAACGTGCTGGAATCTGGCGCTCTAGAATCCTGTAAGTCTTGTACATGTGAAATTTAAAACTTCCAAAATTGAAGAGTCGCCTAAGTCCATACATAACGTTGTTGATTTCACAGTTAGATAACCTGAGCATTTCTTTTACAATTTTACGACATCTTTTCTCCCATAAATTTCAACCACCTTCAATTTCCACTTCCTGTCGACAAGTAACGGTGACGTTTGAAGTAATGGAAAAGAAAGTTCTAGAGCCTTTCCTTTATTATTCGTGTTTACTTTCGCCTACAATTATTTTTTCTTTAACGTGGGCTTTTATATAACACAATATCCACTTATTCTGCTCAAAGCGCTTTACAAGAGGTCCCGATCCAACAGCGACACGTATATATAGAACAATACATGACGCCTGTGAGGCGATATTAGATTTTTTTTTTTCGACCTAGACAACGCTTATAACGACCAGGTACTTTTTATTGTACAATTTGAGTTTGGGGGGAGAATACGAGTAAAAAACCTTTTCCAAGGACTCAATTATGCGCCAAGCGAAGCTCGAACTCAGGACCTTCCGATCCGAAAGTGAGTGTCACACGAGACCATATAGTCGCACACACAAAAAAAAGCAAAAAAAACAAAAAAAAAAAACAAACAAACATACTGGTTTTGTTGTATTGTTTTGTTTTGTTTTTGTTTTTGTTTTTTGTTTTTTCCCCTGAAGTCCACACTTGTCGATATTTGATATTCTTTTGTTTGTTTGTTGTTGCTTTTTGGGTTTTTTCTTGCCTTTTATTTCTTTGCTAAGCTAAAACCATTGTCATATTACAAACATAATGGCTATAGATAGAACGAAGATGGCGTCACTCAGGTCTTTGTTATTGCTTTTTGCCATCCGCGTTTATGAGTAATTCTCACTAAACTGTATTAACCAGACTATAAACGTTCATGGTTACACATTTTTTGTGTGTTGGTCCGTTATACTTCCGGATGGCAATATTGTGAGCATCTTAGCCAAGCGCATACTATCTATACTTAGACTTTCTTAAATACATGTACTCGTATGGTCTCTTTTAAGGCTCTTTACCTCGTTACCCGTCATTCTCATGTACGGGCGCCCTTATTTTTGTTTGTTTGTGTGTCCATGTGTCTTAGTGTGTGTGTGTATGTGTGTGTGTTTGTTTGTTTGTTTGTTTGTTTATTTGTTTCTTGCGTTAACCGACCCTTCTTATTTTCTTTTTCTCCAAATATTTTTTCCTTATACTATTTGTTATTCTCCTTATCGACCACTTTCCGGATTTTCCCGAAAACGTCATATCCTGCCAACGTAATATAATTTGATTTCTAAAACTCTAGCTCAGTAGAGATAAATACATATTAAATCGTTACATCCCATGAGCATCGGATATGGATATATCGGCATGGTCGGATTCTAGCACGGTTTTTGGCTTGTCCCGAAAGCGTGCTAAAATCCAACGAGTACTGTAATTTAAACTTTAAAAGTAGGAATCGGGCTGAACATTCTATTTTTAGCATCGGGTTCACTCCATAAAACTACCGTTTTGAGACGATCGACCACAAAAAAACGTTTTATTGAGCATTTATATAGCGCAATATCCACTAAAGGTACTCAAATCGCTTCACAAGGGGCCCCTAGATAACAGCAACAATCAACGTGTAGTTCGAGACCTGAAGCCTGTTGAGCGATATGTTGCATCTTTTTTTTTTTTTTCGACAAAGGAATCGCTGTTAACAATCTGGTCATCGTTTCTACACCCGAGTACAGTAAGAAAATGTGAGAAAAGTGCCTCTTCCTTTTCCCCTTTTCAACTACATATATGCGCCTCATTGATCAGGCCTCCAACCCACGACCTTCCGACCCTGAAGGCCAGTGACATACCACTAGACCACACATAATTTAGTCGTCAGAGTGCGGCCTACAACTCATCCCATGATCTCCATTTAATTGGAAGCATTCATTTGTTTCCGTCTGTCCTTCGGCCGTGCATTGAGTACTCACGCACGACCCACAGGAAACTGAAACTAATGAGTCCATGATACGAGGAGCACAGAAAAAAGAAATGAGGATTTGTGACTACGACGACTACGACGAGTGAGCGACGGGCCCGCTGAGGATGTAACAACGAGTTCAAAGGTTAAGTCTTGCCCTTCAGTGGGAAATAGCCACGTGCGTCATTCATCATTGAGCTTTGTGACCAGTGGTCAGTGGTCAATATGCTGCAACCCTCGAGTCACCAGGCGTCCTTGTTAAAGTATTGGAAAGTCTTTTTCAATGAAGACAAAACGATAACCCTTGATTGTGTTCATCAGATAAAAAGAGTTTGCTTGTAATGAGGTTCTTTGTTGGGTAGGAAAAGGTTTTCCGTTGTTTGGACCAGTTAACTTGAGCTTTGACATTTTACACTGTTCAATTCCTTGATTACGGTACATGTTTCTTCAAAATGGCGACCGATGCTTTCAACACAATGGGACCTGTATCGAAAGAACGCTACAAAGAAAACAAGTGAATGTGGGTGAATTGGATTGATATCCACTAAACACGCTGGTGGATGTTGTGAGTTTATTAACTAAACGCACAGCATCCATTTAGATTTGCGGTGGTGGTCCTTTGCTCTGGTGGTCGTCTATCTATCTATCTATCTATCTATCTATCTTTCTATCTATATATCTATCTATCTATCTATCTATCTATCTATCTAGATATCTACCTATAATATTATCTATTCTCTATCTAATATCTACCTATAATTATCTATCATCTATATACCTATCTATTATATATATATATATATATATATATATATATATATATATATATAACATATATATATATATACATATATATATATATATTATATATATATATATATATATATAATATATAGCATTTCATTTATCCATCTATCTTTGACCTTTAGGCATCTTGGAGGTAGGAGAACTGTATACAACTACTACACCAACTGTTTTCCCATAAAAAAATTCATTTATAATCCATACCCTGACCGCCTCGTCCTGTTGCAATATAATACTTACTTCATTTTCATCGTGTCCCAACCACAAATCAAGACCAAAAGTGATAAAACATTAGGATTGCCAAGGTCACCGAACCCCTGACGTATACACAGTACATACCTACACGCCTAATGATACCAGTGAGTGATGGTTTCCACAGAAGAATGGCCAGACACACTCAAATCGACATTTACTCACAAACACTCTATCACTATAACAATGCACTTTCTGTAACTGGCTCCAAACCATTCGATGTCCCTTAGGAACTTGTTGACGATTCTGATTTTCAACGGCTGGTTATTATTTTCTCATTCTCTTTTCCTTCGTTTGGAATTATATCGTGTTGTGTTTATAGCATTTGTTTGGTGATGGACGATTTCATTTCAAGAATGGATCGTTTCTCCATCAATTCCAATTTTTGTGATCGATAACTGGCGTTTTGACTTTCTGTGTCTGAACGTACATTTCTATCAAACTAAATATCTATCTATCTATCTATCTATCTATCTATCTATCTATCTATCTATCTATCTATCTATCTATCTATCTATCTATCTATCTATCTATCTATCTATCTATCAAATGTCTGTCTATCTGTCAGTCTATCCATATCTATTTATCTATCTATCCATCGATCGATCCATACATTTATCTACCAATCTATCTATCATTCCTCCCATTTTTATGTCTATCTATCTATCTCTATTAATCTACCTATCTACCTATCTATCTATCTATCTATCTATCTATCTATCTATCTATCTATCTATCTATCTATCTGTCTATCTATCTATCTGTCTATCTATCTATCTATCTATCTATCTATCTATCTATCTATCTATCTAGCATTTCATTTATCCATCTATCTTTTAACCTTTATGCATATGCATCTTGGAGTTAGGAGTACTACTACCAACTACTACACCAACTGTTGTCCCATTAAAACATTTATAATCTATACCCTGACCGCCTCGTCCAGTTGCAATATTATTATACTTACTTCATTTTCATCGTGTCCCAACCAAAAATCAAGACCAAAAGTGATAAAACATTAGGATTGCCAAGGTCGTCAAACCCCTGACGTATACACAGTACATACCTACACGCCTAATGAGACCAGTGATGGTTTCCACAGAAGAATGGCCAGACACACTCAAATCGACATTTACTCACAAACACTCTATAACTATAACAATGCACTCTCTGTAGCTGGCTCCAAACCATTCGATGTCCCTCAGGACCTTGTTGATGATTCTGATTTTTAACGACTGGTTATTATTTTCTAATTCTCTTTTCCTTCGTGTGGAATGATTATTTCCTGTTGTGTTTATAGCTTTTGTTTGGTGACGGATGATTTTATTTCAAGAATGGATCGTTTCTCCATCATTTCCAATTTTTGTTATCGATAACTGGCGTTCTGACTTTCTGTGTCTACTATCCAATCTAAATATCTATCTATCTATTTATCCAATCTAAATATATATATATATATATATATATATATATATATATATATATATATATATCTATCTATCTATCTATCTATCTATCTATCTATCTATCTATCTATCTATCTATCTATATATCTATCTATCTATCTATCTATCTAATGTATGTCTGTCTGTCAGTCTATCCATATCTATCTAGCCTCCCATTTATTTATCTATATATCAATCCATGTATATATCTATCAATCTATATGGCTATTTGTCCATATATCTATCTATCCATCTGTCTATTGAATCGTGTTGGAAACAAATATGGTACGAATAGTGCTCGACATGTAGGAATGGAGCGAATAATTATTTTAATATTTACCACAATGTTGGAGTCAGTCTACATCGATGTTTCAGGCCTTTTCAGCCATCGTCAGGACTTTGGCTAACGATGGCTGAAAAGGCCTGAAACATCGATGTAGACTGACTCCAACATTGTGGTAAATATTAAAATAATATCCATCTATCTATCTATCTATCTATCTATCTATCTATCTATCTATCTATCTATCTATCTATCTATCTATCTATCTATCTATCTATCTATCTATCTATCTATCTATCTATCTATCTATCTATCTATCTACCTATCTATCTACCTACCTATCTATCTATCAATCTATCTATCTATCTATCTATCTATCTATCTATCTATCTATCTATCTATCTATCTATCTATCTATCTATTTATCTATCTATCTATCTATCTATCTATCTATCTATCTATCTATCTATCTATCTATCTATATATATATA
>NC_088366.1:50366178-50373678 GCF_034508935.2 Berghia stephanieae | reverse complement strand
CTTCTCAATTTGACTTTTAAAACATTTTTTTTTCACTTCACTCAATATTTGTTTTGCTTTTTGATTGGCTGGCGCTCGGTCTATTTAGAATATGAATGTTAATACATATTTATTTGGGTGGAGTTAGTGAGAAAGCGAGGAGAGAGAGAGAGAGAGAGAGAGAGAGAGAGAGAGAGAGAGAGAGAGAGTGATAGATAAAGAGATATATAGATAGATAGTTAAACAGATATATATAATATATATATATATATATATATATATATAAAGAGAGAGAGAGAGAGAGAGAGAGAGAGAGAGAGAGAAGGGAGAGAGAAAGTTGGGGAGTAAGAGAGAAAGAGGGAGAGAAAATTGTACTTGTGTATACAGCGTGAAACGGACAATAGCAATAGCTTGCTACCCTTGGATAGGAGGCTAGACTAACTCAACGCACTTTCCGCCAGATCTAACAGACCCAGCTACCCAATCACTGTTGGGTGGACAGGGGGAGTCGAAAAAACAAACAAAAAAACATTCCGATTTCACCCGGGATCGATCACGGTCCCTTTGCGAGTACACTACCAACTGAGCTATCGGTACCCCCCCCCCCACCCCCACCCCCAATTGACAACAACATAACAGATGACTGATTGTAAATTTGCATCAATAGTAATTTCGACAACAAACGAAGCGTGACCGGATTTTTGACATTTCGACGTGGAAGACATTAAGGGCTCTTGAGGGACCGACCGGCACGAAAGACACGACTCAATAGCTGGCCTTTTGTGACTCACTGATGAAGGAAATTATCGATTAAGTTGTTGTTATTGTTATAATTGATTGATTGATTGAAACGCTACCCCCCCCCCCCCGCAACCCCCAACCCGCCAATCCACCAACCGCCCCCGCCCAATTAACCATCTTTATAAGACTAATTATTGATGATAATAATAATAATAATATAGAGAAATAAATGCTCTTATTATTCATAACAGGATACATTAAATCATCAAACCCAATATTGTTGCATTGGATTGTACGAGTAGGTGAATTTCTATCATTTTCTTCGTCAGGGTATCTGCGGGTGTAGATTTTGCTCTCTTCTCTCTCTCTCCTCCTCACAACCCTCTCTCTCTCTCTCTCTCTCTCTCTCTCTCTCTCCCCTCTCTCTCTCCTCCCCCCCTTTTCCTCTCCCTCTTCTCTCTCTCTCTCTCTCTCTCTCTCTCTCCCCTCTCTTCCCCAACCTCTCTTCTCTCTTCTCTCTCTCTCCTCTTCTCTCTTCACTCTCTCCCTTTCATCTTCTCTTCTCTCCTCTCTCCTCTCTCTCTCCCCATCTCTTCTCTCTCTCCCCCTCTCGTCCCCTCTCTCCCTCTCTTCTCTCTTTCTCTCTCTCTCTCTCTCTCTCTCTCTCTCTCTCTCTCTCTCTCTCTCTCATTCTATTCTCCTTCCTTTATCACTAGCTCTGTTTCAATGCAAATCATTTTCTGTCAAAATATTTGAGTTCTGACGAAATCTTATTCTCTCTCTCCCCCCCCCCCTCTCTCTCTCTCTCTCTCTCTCTCTCTCTCTCGATCTCTCTCGATCTCTCTCTCTCTCTCTGTCTATTTTACTTTATATCTGGTTCCATTTTCCCTTTTGTGGGTTTTTTAAATCTTCACCATCCCTGCAGCTTGTTCAACATCTGGATTTGGCATTTAAATTCGTGTCGCTGATTCTTGAGGTTAACTCAAAATACTACAACGATCTGGCAAAACACGATATTTAACATTTTGGCCAGAAAAGTCGTCCTACAAACAACGGTTGATTACAATGACCTTCACCTTGATAAAAACTCTCAAACTTAGGACTTTGCGAAGTCTTCAAGGAACTCCCAGGTTTGAGTAGTTTTTAGCAGCAAGTCATTTTTGAGAATCATAAATCAGTCGATATTTGAAATATGAGTTTTCTGACCAAAAAATGATAAACATGTTTTTCCAGATTCTCCAAAATATGGCCATTTTTGTTGTCAATACTGTCGTAAGGGCATCGTGACATTTTCCGATATGACGTAATAGCAGCCATGTTTCTTCTGTTTGAGTTTGGGATTAACTTTTGTTATTTTCACTTTTTTAAACGTTTAAAAAAAATTATTTAAAACATGTTACTTTGCATGAGGCAAACGATAACATTGAAATAGCCAAACAGAATGCTGACATTAATCCATAGGTAAAGCGAATAATGCAATATTATGTGCCTCGTCGTGTCATAGCGTTATTATGTCGGGATGTGGTGAGTGGTGAAAATTGGATTGAAATTATAGCCACAAATTAATATGAAACTTGGGGTTAAATAATTCTATCAGAGTTATTTATACCTTACCTTACCGGAGTCCCGTCTCCCTACATAGGTTGAATGTCATGGATCGAACGCCATTCTTCACGCCCGAGGGCCATTACAGCGTGGGGACAGCGTGGCTCAGCGGTGTGGTCTTTGCTTCGTACCCGAAAGGTACCGAGTTCGACTACTCGCCGCGTTGTGTGGCCTTGAACAAGTCACCTAGCCTTAGCTCACTTTGCGGCGCTGCACTGCGGCTGACGCCTGGGTTATTCCAGTCTTCCCTTGGAATAGACCATAAAGAAAAATTTCCCCTTAGGGATGAATAAAGGGAATTTTATTTATTTATTTTATTTTATTATTTTTTAAAATTTTTTTTTACCGCGCAGTCGATTACCTTTTTGCCAGTTGTTGCCTCCACATAATTTCCTATCCAGGACTTCCTTGGTTTGCCCCGTGCCTTTCTGCTAGCTACTTTTCCCTATATCAGTTATAATAGAGAATAAATAAAATTTCTAGCATTGTAAAGAAACAGAAAACTTAAAGTTTTGTATTTTTATAATAAAGCAAAAAAAAAACAAAAAAAAACAAATAATAATAATAATAAAAAGAAAAAAATAAATAAAATAAAATAAACCAAACAAAAAAAAAACCAACAAAAAACGTGAGCTTTTATATACTGCAATATCCACTAAACGTGCTCAAAGCGTGTAAAGGGGTCCCTTACCACCAGCAACACTCAACATGTGGGACGAATCATGCCGCTTGCTTTGCGATATTCTACTTGTTTTTCTGACAAATATACCGCTTTTAAAGGCCAGGTACTCATGGTGAGAAAATATGAGAAAAGAACCTTTTCCACGGCTTCAACTATGCGCTGCTCACAGCCGGACTCGAACCCTCATTGTATGCCAGCAATCTGAAATGTTTCAGACCACGATACCATCCAAGCGTGGCTCAGCGGTACGGTCTTTGCTTCGTACCCGAAAGGTACCGAGTTCGATTACCCGCCGCTGCGCTGTGTGGCCTTGAGCAAAACACCTCACCCTAGCTCATTTTGCGGCGTGTACTGTGGCTGACGCCTGGATTATTCCATTCTTCCCTTGGAATAGACCCTTGGGACAAATTAACCAATGGGATGAATATTGGTAATTTTATTTATACATTAAATAAAAAAAAATGTATATCTTGTTATCAATACGGCTATGATACTCGCCTTCAAATCGGAAAGTCTCGTGTTTGAGTTTCGTCCATGAGCGGCGCATTCCTAGGAAAATGTTCTTTACTCAAATTCTCTCAACGTACTCGGGTACAAAAATGATACATGGCCGTTAAACAGCGTTGTTTCTGTCTGAAAAATATAAATACAATATCGCCTAATAGGCCGCATGTCTCGTCCTATGCGTTGAGTGTTGCTGCTGTTGGCTACTTGTGACCCCTTGTACTGCGCTTTGAGCACATATATAAATATTGCGCTTTATAAACGCTCAAGCTCTCAGTCGACTCCTTCCAATGTCTCAATCATCCCTTAATTAATGACAACTATTCAAGCTACTACACAAAAATAAGGGGTCATAACCCCGGTTTGACCCCAATTATCTCCCCTCCAAACGTTAAATCATGCCAAGCTGACAGAGGGCGCTGTAGACTGCTGCAGACCTTTTATCCGCCATCTTGCTTGATTCACGCCCCATCTTGCATAGCTTTTAATTTGCATCTCATCTACATAATTGATAGGAACACAGGACGCTCGTATAGGCGTTAATCTCAATTATCCGGTTCCCGTCTAAATGGATGTGGGCGAAACAAGGTTACCCGACTGATTAAATGTCTGAATTGGGTTTTCTGCATATCTCTAGATAACAAAAACGTTTTGGGAATTAATTTTTGCTCAGCGTCTCAATTGATTACAGTTGCAAATGAAGACGATCTACATGTTACATCATCCGCACTTCTTCACAAAGGTGTTATGTAGGGTTGAATTCAGTGTAAAAACAAAACAAAAACAACAACAAACAAACAAAAAAAAAAAACAACTGAATTTATAATGAATATACATGTATATATATATATATATATATATATATATATATATATATATATATATATTTTAATCGTGTTGGATACAAATATGGTACGAATAGTGCTCGACATGCAACAATGGAGAGAATTATTATTGTAATATTTACCACGATGTTGAAGTCAGTCTACATCTATGTATCAGGCCTTCCAGCCATCGTCAGGACTGTGTGTTACATGAGTTTGGTTTGTTGTGTGTTGTTGCTTGCTGAAGTGGTTCCGTAGGTTCGTAGTTAATTAGTAGATGTTTTCGTCTATGTGGGCAGCTGTTGTACATCTCATTTTTCGTGTTGAGCGTGGCTTTGTGAGATTATATATATATATATATATATATATATATATATATATATATATATATATATATATATTTGAAATACGTATTCTATGTAGATGGCGAAGACCATGGTTTTTGAATTAAATACATATATTGCGAAGAATGAAATGGTTCCTCACTTCAGCCAGCTTAAAGCAGTCGTCTGTGCTCTCGTAATCTAACGCCTGGATTTGGCTGTCACGCTCACTTCATCAGTGGGGGCTTGCCACCTGTCCAACATGTACCCATTGTGGCCAAGAGCCTGAAACCGCAGAGCATCTGGTTGAACAGTAGCCATCGTTAAGTTCTGGCCTAACACTGAAGCCCAAAAGGACTGGCATTTTGACGTCATTATTTGTTTTTTTTGCACCGCCTAGTGAGTTGTCGTTAGTAGTGCTCATGGAAACAGGTGGTCCCATTGGTTGAACTATTGAATACAACTCACGATTGGTTTTCTTTTATGGCCAAAGACGGTCATTTTGACGTCATTTTTCGGTCAGTGTGAGGCTATAAGTTAAAGTCGCTACGGTTGAACGGTGCGGGTTTTCGACTGTACACGATTGCATAATTATCATTTTGCGTCTTGGATAGATCGTCATAACAAAGTAGCTGCTGCTGTCGGTGGGCTTCCCTGACAAGAAAGTTGACAAACTCCAAAATCCAAAAGGTACATAACAGGGCTGCCAGAATAGGATTCAACAGTCATGATGTAACTTCCCTCGTAATGACCCACGGTAACTTAGTAACTGGTTCTAAACTATCGGAGCAATGACGAACGCCCTTATGAAATTTTCTCCGACGAGCATAAAAGCGTATCCAGAGGAAAAAAAAAACATTATAAATCTGATCATGTTTTGACTTTTACACATTCTGATCACAAGACATATGAAAAGTTCTAGCCAGCATGAAGAATAAAAAGTACAGATCTTCTTTGTTTAGAACTACGATGACCGCCGTTCTTGGCGACGTGACATCAGACTATGGAATCCAATTTGCCAGCTTATGTCATCGGAGATCAAGCTACTAAGAGTGCCACAATCACAGCTTACCAATTTCGACGATATAATATTTATACTTTCTATAAAGCAGGACCATCCATTTGAAACTCGCTTTCCTTTGTCAGTAAGGCTTGCCAGCAGCGTCGAAGATTTTAAGAAAAAGCTGAAAACTTTTGGGTTTGTTTTTGGTTTGCTATTATTGTAAAGCGCTTTAAATATTCGGCATATTGGCGCTATAGAAGAGTACTTTATATTATTTAATTATTATTATTATTATTATTATTATTATTTTATTATTATATTATTATTATTATTATTATTATTATTATATTATTATTATTATTATTATTATCATATATTATTATTATTATTGTTGTTGTTGTTGTTGTTGTTACTATTATTATTATTATTATTATTATTATTATTATTATTATTATTATTATTATTATTATTATTATTATTATTATTATTATTATTGAGGATTTTATCAAGTTAATTGATCGTGATCAATGCATTGATGTTGTTTATCTTGATTTATGAAAAGCTTTTGATTCTGTACCTCATGAGAGAGAAATTCATTAAACTCAAAGCATATGGATTTGAAGGGAATATCTTTAACTGGATTAAAGACTTTCTTAATAATCGAATACAAAGAGTCATTGTCAATGGTGTGGGGTCGGATTTTAAGAATGTAATTAGCGGTGTACCCCAAGGAAACGTATTGGGACCACTTTTATTTCTTTTATATATAAATGATTTACCATGTGGCATAAATTCAGCATGCAAACTGTTTGCAAACGATACCAAGATATATAGTACAACTGAACATCATAACATTCTACAAAATGATATATTTTCACTTTCAAATGGTCTACAACATGGCATTTGGATTTTAATGTTTCGAAATGTAAAGTATTACATATAGGAAAAAAATAATTCATGTCATAATTATTTTACCGATACTTCTAAGTCAAATCTACTTTCCGCTGTGCTTTATGAAAAGGATGTGGGTGTTACTTTTGATTCACTTTTGAATTATGATGTACATATTGATAATTGTGTAAGCCGTGCAAACAGAATGATGGGAATAATATATAGAACCTTTATAAGTCTTGATAAAACCACATTTTTATATTTGTATAAATCGCTCGTTCGACCAATTCTAGAATACGGAAATTGCATCTGGAGCTCATTATATAAAAGACAATCTATTAGTATTGAAAGTGTACAGAGGAGAGCTACCAAAAAGATTTATACAATACAGTATTTATCTTATAAGGAAAGGTTAGAATTTCTTTATTATTATTATTATTATTATTATTATTATTATTATTATTATTATTATTATTATTATTATTATTATTATTATTATTATTATTATTATTATTATTATTATTATTATTATTATTATTACTATTATTTTCTAGCTAAAATGATTAAAATGTGTCGTGTTTTTGTATGGTTGTTTTTCTTTGTGTTTCTTTTCTTTCTTTTTTTTTTTTTGTTTTGTTTTTGTTTGTTTGTTGCTTTTTTTTTTTTGCTCAGAGTACAAGAGTTATCTATGACGACAGACTAAGCAATGGCACCAAAATATGAAACACTCCATAGATAGAATGAAGTTGACATCATGTCTTTGTTATTGCTTTTTGCCATCCACGTTTATGAGTAATTCTCAGTAAACTGTATTATCCAGACTATAAACGTTCACACGTTACACATAGCTTTATTTGTGTGTTGGTCCGTTATACTTCCGGATGGCAATGTTGTGAGCTTCTTAGCCAAGCGCTTGCTATCTATTCTGTCCCATGATTTCCACCGATT
>NC_088366.1:50353678-50363678 GCF_034508935.2 Berghia stephanieae | reverse complement strand
ACACATTAGCGAGCAGGCACTGGTGTAAGACCTCCCATCCCCCACCCACCCCCAACCTTCTTAAAAAATAGTGTTTATGAATTCTTATCAAAGTAATAAGAAAAATGCAAGGAGAAAAAAGATATTCCGCCCCTCCCCCCTTCCCCAAAGACAGCCTGCCTCGACTAGGGCTCGAACCTCAGACCTTGTGATTACTCGTCAGACGTGCTATCATTACATCACAGGAGGTCATACACACTTTTTTTCAGATTTATTTTTTAAACACAAAAAAAAAAAAACAACCCCCCCCCCCCAACAACCCCCCCCAACAACCCCCCCCCCCCCCCCCCAAAAAAAAAAAAAAAAAAAAAAAACCAACCCCCCCCCACAACCCCCCTCCCCCTCCCCCCACACACACACAAAAACCCAAACAAAATTTTAAAAAAAGAAAAAAAGCATCGTAAATTTGAAAATGATAGCATTGCAGTAACTAGGTAAAAATATCTTTTCATTAGGTAAGGAGATAATGAATTATTAAAGGAAGCGACATTCAAATTAAATCTCTTTTCATTAGATAGAAGAAAGAAAAAAAATTAGTAATCGAAGCTTCATCCGATTACATAATTAGAGATTATAACCCATAATGTACTCGGGTTACCCAGCACACGGATTCCGATTAGAACCCATTTCATCCAATTGAAGGGGAACAATCGAGAAGATTTTATCCAACAAAGAACATTAATAGACATCTATAATAGCGTACTCTTGAAAAACAATATTTAGAAATTTGGCCAGAAAACTCGTCCTTCAAATATCGATCGATTTAAATGACCCTCGTCTTAGCAAAGACTATCAAACCCGGGACTTCGGTGAATGAAGTAGTTTGATGGTTTTTGCTAAGATGAGGGTCATTTAAATAGATCGATATTTGAAGGACGAGTTATCTGGCCAAATTTCTAAATATGGCGTTTTTTCAAGAGCGCGGGAGTGTAATGATAGAAGAGAAATAAAATTCCCGAACGCCACGTTTCGGCAACGCACCGTAATGATCAGGTGTGCAATGAAGTGATTTGATCTAATGGAAGTGAAAAGTCTTCAAATTGATTTTAACGGGAAATCTGAATCGGACTTCTGACTGTGTTGAATTGGGATAAATGATAGATTGAAATGATTATGGTGGGTGGATGTGATAATGGATAATGGGAATGGAATTAGGTCGCGATGTTCTGTGTTGTTAGATTAAGTTGCTGGAAGAGGTGTTGGTTGGGCGGGGGGTGGGGGGGGGGGGTTGAGGTTGGATGGAGCTGGAGGAGAAAACAGAGTAGGCCTATATATATATATATATATATATATATATATATATATATATATATATATATGTGTGTGTATATTATATATATATATATATATATATATATATATATATATATATATATATATACATTTTATATGGGATAATATCCACTAAAAAGCGCATTTTATTGGGTCCCTAGGCAAAAGCAACACTTAACATGTAGGACGGGACATGACGCCCTGCGAGGCGATATTAATTTATTTTTTTTCGTTCAAAGCGAAAGAATGTGAGTAAAGAGCCTTTTACAAGAGCTGAACAGTGCGCCGAACGAGGCTTCCGATTCGAAAGCGAGTGTTATACCACGAGACCATATAGCGGCAATTATATATAAATATATATAAATATATAAATATATATATATATATTTATATATATATATATATATATATATATATATATATATATATATATATATATATCATACAGTGGGGGAGGAATGAACGTCATTAAGCTCTTTGTCAGTGTTTTTAGACAGCCATCTTAATGATTATCTATCACTGATATAGATAGAGCGAAGATGACGTCACTCAAGTCTTTGTTATTGTTTTTTTTTTTTGCCATCCGCGTTTGTGAGTAATTCTCACTAAACTGCATTATTAACCAGACTATAAAAGTTCAAGGGTACACATAATTTATGTGTTGGTCCGTTATACTTCCGGATGGCAATGTTGTGCGCATACTATCTATATCGACCGGTAAAGATTACACCAGAGATGATTATTTATTATTAATTAGTTCCTCATGTTACACATAGTTTTAGGTGTTGTTATGTTATCTCCGACTGACGGACTTTGTGAGTATTTTGATCTAACCTCATAGAATCATTGTTGATGACAATAACCCAGGCACCAGCTGCAGTGCAGCGCCGCCACAAACTAGGCTGGGGCGAGGTGACTTGCTCAAGGCCGCACAGCACATGGCGGGTTTTCGAACTCTGTAACTTTCAGGTACTATGCAAAGACCTTACCACCGAGCCACGCTTGCCCCGTAAATAAATAAACATGGAAATAAAGAAGTAAGTTAATGCATTTTACAAGAGTCAGCTATAAATAAATAAATAGATAGATAAATGAATAAATAAATAGATAAATAAATAAATGCTTTTAAAAAAAACCTGTTTTGCCTTAGAGCAGGAGGAAAATCGGATGGAAAACCATTAAAGTAATTTCATTCGAGGACCGGAAGTAGTTTTATGATGTACGTTCTGCTATCGACCAGTCAGTGATCCAGTGATGAAGTTGAAAAGGTCATAATATGTAACCCACCGTATCAAAGCGGTATTCTGTCGGGATGAATTATTTAATGGCGAATGATTGATAGATAGGTATGTGCGGCTATGTGGTCTAGTGGTTTGACACTCGCTTTCGGATCGGAAGGTCCTGGGTTAAACCCTCGCTAGGCGCATAGTTGAGTCCTTGGAGAAGGCTCTTTACTCACATTCTCTCACCGCACTCAGGTGTAAAATGAGTACCTAGCTGTTAACAGTGTTGTCTCTGTCCGAATTTTTTTTTTGTAATATCGCCTAATAGGCGTCATGTCGCGTCCTACATATTAAATGTTGCTGTTGGCCTGGGACCCCTTGTAAAGTGCTTTGAACACGCTTAGTGGATATTGCGCTATATAAAAGCTCAATTTTATTTTTTTAATGAAACGGGCGATGTAAAAAAAAAACCCAAAAAAAAAACTGGTTCCTATTTCATTGGAAGTGCATGATTCTTTTTCTGTGTCAGAGTGATTACATTTTATTTTCTACGCTATATAAATAAATGCTGGTCGTCAATAATTCTGCAGACAATGGTAGACGGCAAGAGAGGAAGAGGTAGACCAACAAGAAGCTGGGAACAAGATATATGTGAATGGCTGGGAATGACAACAACTCAAGCAAGTCGACTGGCGGAAAACCGTAATCTGTTTCGCAAGAAAGTTCGGGAAGCAACGCCCTACGCAGGATCAGCTGACTAGAAGAAGAAGAAGAAGGTCGTCAATAAAGATCATCCATCCTCGCTCTTTTATATCCCGGCATCCTAAGAATCTGCCAATACACACGCCTGTTACTGAAATAGTTATGCTACCGTTATGTAACTTATTTATTATTAGTTCTCCGAAGACTGGTTACATACACACTTCCAATAATTTAGGAACAAAAAGAGTATAGATAGAATGAAGATGACGTCACGCATGCCTTTGTTATTGTTTTTTGCCATCCGCGTTTGTGAGTTGTTCTCACTAAACTGTATTAACCAGACTATAAAAGTTGATGGTTACACAGAGTTTTGTGTGTTGGTCCGTTATACTTCCGGATGGCAATGTTGTGATCTCCTAGGCCAAGCGCATTCTATCTATATATATAGATCTGTACAAGTGTGTATAAAATGGTGCAGGACAAAGCAAGAAAGAAAAATACAAGAAAAAAAAAACATCCCAAAAAATCAGTCTACCTCGACTGGGGATCGAACCAATATGTATTGGTAACACGTCTGACCGGTAATCAGTAGGTCTGAGGTTCGATCCCCAGTCAAGGACTTAACTATGTGCCGAGCGAGGCTCGAACATTGGAGCATCCGATCAGAAAGCGAGTGTCATGCGACAAGACCACCTAGCCGCAATTTATAACTTTGCTTTCAAGAGTATTCATTCTGATGTAATACTCAAAGATGTCAACGACTACGAAAATTTCGTAAAAATACGAGTTTTTGGGTCCTAATAGGATTCACTAGTCTGACGTCATGTCCGTCCAGCAACCAGCAGCTCGGTTCTAAACAAAGAAAATCGGTACTTTTATTCTTCATGCTGGCTAGAACTTTTTCACATGCATGTGATCAGAATGTATAAAAGTCAAAACATGATCAGATTAATTTTTCTCCTCTGGATACATTTTTATGCTCGTCGGAGAAGTATTTCATTAGGGCGGTGATGGAGATTATGGCGTCCGCCATTGTTCCGATAGTGTAGAACCAGTTACTAAATTGTTATGCGTTATTACGAGAGAAGTGACGTCACGACTGTTGAACCCTATTGACAATTATATAAATATCTATAATTCAATAAACTTCTTTAAAACGAAGTGTTTTTTTTTTTCCAGAGCTATTAATTATTTAAGGAGTTTAAAGCAATAATTCAATGTATTTAAACACAAATTAGTCATTTTTAAATGGTCGTTAGAATGTCTACTATGTTGTTATTACCCCTGAAAGCTATGAACTTTTCCAATTGGATTCAATAGTCTGATGTCACATCGCCCAGCAACGGCGGTCATCATGGTTCTAAACAAAAGAAAATCTGTACTTTTTATTCTTCATGCTGGTTAGAATTTTACATATGTCTTGTGATCAGAATGTGTAAAAGTCAAAACATGATCAGATTTATAATGTTCCCCCCCCCCCCCCCTCTGGATACGCTTTTATGCTCGTCGTTGAAATATTTCACAAGGGCGTCCGCCATTGTTCGGATAGTTTAGAGCCAGTTACTAGATCGAAGTTACCATGAGTCATTACGAAGGAAGTGACGTTACGACTGTTGAAGAGTATTCCAGGTAGGTAGGCCTGATGGTACCGTTTCGAGACGCTGGGTCACCACTGGGACTCGTCGTCTCCAAGAGGCATCGGGTCGGGTTGACCTAGACGCTTGAGATTGAATAACTTTTATCTGCAAAAAAATAAATAATATAGTCCTTCAGAGCCATTGGTCCCGTGGAGTCGGAGTTTATCCCGCTTTATAATATCATGCTATAGATAGTATGCAGATGACGTCACTCAGGCCTTTGTTGTGGTTTTTGCCATCCGCGTGTGTGAGTTGTTCTCACTAAACTGTATTAACCAGACTATAAAAGTTCATGGTTACACAGAGTTTGTGTGTTTGTCCGTTATACTTCCGGATGGCAATGTTGTGAACTCCTTGGCCAAGCGCATTCTATCTATAGGGGGGAACGGGCAATGTCAATTGCTTGCTACCCTTTGGATAGAACGCTAGTCTATCGCAAAGTACTTTCCACCAGATTTATCAGACCCAGCTACCCAATTACTGCTGGGTGGACAGGGGTGATGAGGGGGGGGGGGGGGTCAGAAATATGTCGACTGCATCCGGAATCGATCTCGGTCCCTTTGCTTGTGAAGCGAGTGCTCTACCAACTGAGCTATCGGGACCCCCTCAAAAATGAAAATTATTATTACATATTATTATTATTATTATTATTATTATTATTATTATTATTATTATTATTAATATTATTATTATTATTATTATTATTATTATTATTATTATTATTATTATTATTATATTGGGAGGAAAGCATTGAACGCAAATTACCATCGCAGTTTCGAAAGAGAACAATATATTCCTTTATCTGGATCATAATATATTTATCTTTTATTTTCTGATGGCAGATAACACTGTAACTCTGAAATCAATAGAGATATGACCAAATATTCATCTGATGTAACTCTGGCTTCATCGATAAGAAAGTTGATCGTTTTGGAACATTATTTAAAAGAGAGAGAGAGAGAGAGAGAGAGAGAGAGAGAGAGAGAGAAAGAGAGATAGAGAGAAAGAGAGATAAAGAGAAAGAGATAGACAGATGGGTGGATATTTAGATAGACCGATAAACAGATAGATAGGTAGATAGATAGATAGATAGATAGATAGAGAGACACAGAGAGAGATAGAGAGAGAGATATATAGAGAGAGATAGAGAGAGAGAGAGAGTGTGTGTGTGTGTGTGTGAGAGAGAGAGAGAGAGAGAGAGAGAGAGAGAAATGACTATAGAGAAATAGACAGATATAATATATATATATATATATATATATATATATATATATATATATATATATATATATATATATAGAGAGAGAGAGAGAGAGAGAGAGAGTATTATGTATTTCTAAAAGTATGGTGTTACTAAATGGAAGTGGGGGTGGTAGGTGGGAGAGATATAGCACTGGAAGTGATGGTGGTAGACATAGTAAAGAGGGTGGTGATAATGATCTGGGTGGTGGTGGTGGTGATGGTGGTGGTGGTTATGGTGATGATTATGACGACAGCGACGACAAGGATGACAATGATGATGATGATGATGATGATGATGATGATGATGATGATGATGATGATGATGATGAGGATGATGAGGATAATGATGATGATGATGATGATGATGATGATGATGATGATGATGATGATGATGATATTGATGATGAGGATGATGAGGATAATTATGATGATGATGATGATGATGATGAGGAGGAGGAGGAGGAGGAAGAGGAGGAGGAGGAGCATAATTATACTGAGAGGTTAAGGAGTAGATAAAAAAGAACCATGTTTTGTTTTTTTTTCCAATAAGACGTCTGGTATCTCTCAAGTACTATTTGAGACGTTTTCGACACGAATATACCGCCGTACTCTTGAAAAACACATATTTAGAAATTTGGCCAGAAAACTCGTCCTTCAAATATCGATCGATTTAAATGACCCTGGTCTTTGCAAAAATTTTCAAACCTGGGACTTTGCGAATTTATTTATTTATTAATTAATTAATTTATTTATTTATTTTGCGGAGACGAGGCTCATTTAAATAGATTGATATTTGAAGGACGAGTTTTCTGGCCAAATTTCTAAATATGTGTTTTTTCCAATGTACTGTAGTAGACTCGTCATATACAAACACCACAAATAAATTGTAATTTTCCTAAATGGCCTGCTGCTTGCTGTATTAAATCTCTTTACCGGATAATACTGTGTACCTCTCACCACTTGTCTGTACTGTCATAAGTACTTTAAAAAAATCCAAAAAACGCATATTTCAAAATTTGGCCAGAAAACTCGTCCTTCAAATATCGATCGATTAAAATGACTCTCATCTTGGCAAAAACTCTAAAAACCCGGGACTTCGCCCCTTCGGCGAAGTCCCGGGTTTTTAGAGTTTTTGCCAAGATGAGAGTCATTTTAATCGATCGATATTTGAAGGACGAGTTTTCTGGCCAAAAAATTTTACATACTTGCTTTATTTGGTGGGGTTATTTTTTTTTTCTTCAGAGTTTGGCAATGTAAGCGTCTGCCTCCACCAGAGAACCAATCAACTCTTTAGGATTGGTGGCGATAATTTATACTATGTTGCATATTATTTGTTAGGGGGTACTGATTGCTCAGTTGGTAGAGCACTCGCTGAGAGTGTTGAAAGAGTTGAAAGAATTGTATGCTCGCAAGCTCGTTGTGTTATTGGGCGCGATAATAACTTGTTTAAGACATTCAAAGAATTGAAAGAATCGTATACTCGCAAGCTCGTTGTGTTATTGGGCAAGATAATAACAACTCGTTTAATACATACAAAGAGTTGAAAGAATCGTATACTCGCAAGCTCGTTGTGTTATTGGGCACGATAATAATTACTCGTTAAATACATACAAAGAGTTGAAAGAATCGTATACTCGCAAGCTCGTTGTGTTATTGGGCACGATAAAAATTTCTCGTTTAATATATACAAAGAGTAGAAAGAATCGTATATTATCATATGGTTATTATCATTTATCCATTTATTTATTTGTTTATTTTTTAACTTGTTTTTGGTTATTCTTATCGTCCTTAACTCTCTCCATACCAGCCATTTTTATAATTTTCCCCGATAATTCACACCCAACCGGACACCAAAATAGACGTGTCCTAATCTAACAAAAAAAGTAACAAGTGCATTCTATACAGAATGTTGTTCAGCAAAATGAGCTCTACAACACAGTGTTTAGTATTTATAGCTTTAATCAAAGCATTTCTTTACATTTTGTGATGTACAAGAGAAATCAGAATGAGAAAATTGTCTGTTGCATCGTAATGAATGTGATGATTTTTCTATGGTTGGTAAGGAGAGGGTTAACAAGTTATTTTATTTAATATCAAAGAGACACATTAGGGAGCAGGCACTGGTGTAAGATGTGCGGCTATGTGGCCTAGTTGTGTAACACTCACTTTCAGATCTGAAGGTCCTGGGTTCGAGCCTTGCTCGGCGCATAGTTGAATCCTTGGAAAAGGCTCTTTACTCACATTCTCTCACCATACTCATCAGGTATAAAATGAGTACCTGGTGTTAACAGCGTTGTCTGCTGTATGTCGGAAAAAATGTAATATCGCCTAACAGGACCCTTTGTAAAGCGCTTTGAGCACATTTTGTGGATATTGCACTATATAAAAGCTCAATTAAAAAAAAAAAATTAAAGATAATGGTCTGTAAAGAATTGTGTATGAAATTTTGCCAGACAAAGCAAGAAAGAAATATACAAGAAAAAAAGCATTCCAAAAAGTTAAGTCTCTTCGACTTTCTACATAAAAAAAAATAATTAAAAAATTGAGCTTTATATAGCGCAATATCCACTAAATGTGCTCCAAGCGCTTTACATACATAGTGCGTTTCATACACATCATCACCATCATCATCATTGCTTTTTTCATCTTGGGTCAGGGTATAGGCCACAGATAAACAGTTTCCATCCTTCTCTATCCTCAGCTAACTTTTTTTTTTTTTATCTCGTTCCATGTCTTACCACTTCTCTGTATATCAGCTTCTTTAGTTTTGATCCATGTTCCCCGTGGCCTTCCTCTTGATCTTCTGCCCTGAGGGTTCCAGTCCAATACTTTCTTTGTTTCATACACACTTTTCAGAATTAAAGTTACAATCACAATTACAATAACAATCTTCCAGTTGTAAATACAACATAGCAATCTACTTACTAACAACGCGATTGGGTGCGGATGGGGATGGGGGTGGGGGCAGGACGAGGAGGAGGAGGAGGATGAGGATGAGAAGGAGGATGAGGAGGAGAAGGAGGAGGATGAGGGGGATGAGGAGGAGGAGGACGAGGAGGAGAAGGAGGATGAGGAGAAGACGGAGGATGAGGAGGATGAAGAGGAGAAGGAGGAGGAGGTGGATGATGCAGATGAAGAGGATGAGGAGGAGGATGATGATGATGATGAGGAGGAGGAGGAGGAGGAGGAGGATGAAGAGGGTGAGGATGAAGAGGATGAGGAAGAAAACAAGAAAAAGAACTCCCAAAAAAACTTGAGCCTTTATTTGGCGCAATATCAACTCAACAACGGGTGGTCCCCTGGCAGTGCAACACCAAAAAAGTAACAAAGTGAACCACTTTACTTCCCTCTTGATGATCAATAAGGAACTGATGAATGCTACACTACACATATTCACAAAAGAAGGAACAAACTTGACACCATTCAGCTCTTTGTTATTTTTTATTTTTTTACACAGCCTCTTTCGCACTAACTAATTTCTATTAATCCGACTATAAACGTTTAGTTTTGTGTGTTGGTACGTTATATCCCGCTGGTGGATATTGTGAGTATTTTACCAAAACGCATACCACCAATAGCCTCGCAAATACCATATAATAAAGTTATAGAACTGAATAATTGTGATTTATTAGATCGAGATAGCTGAGCATGACTGGATAATTTGTACCGATGGAGTCCGAGTGAATTTAACACAAACTTTTCTCACCGCCCAAAGCAAAGGCCATCTGGACTAGGAAATCGTTTTTGTTTTTTTAGTGGATGGAGCAGAGAAACAATAAATGGACGCTGATATTATTTAGCAGAGCTTCCAGCTATAGTTTTGTGAAAAACACCAACACCGCCGCCCCCCCCCCCCCCCAAAAAAAAAATAAAACAAAAAAAAAA
>NC_088366.1:50328678-50348678 GCF_034508935.2 Berghia stephanieae | reverse complement strand
TATACTTCCCGATGGCAATGTTATGAACTTCTTAGCCAAGCGCATACTATCTATACAGCCTTGATGTCCAAAAAGTTAACTTTAGAGGTTGAAATCTCATTAGTGTACTCTATGGACGGGAGGAAAGAGTCCATGGCTAGGATGAACCCTTTCAACTGGCTGTGGGTCAAGGACGTAATGCCGAAACAGTCGTCAGTGTACCTTTTGACTTTTGAACAACTCAGGGGCAGGTCCACTGTTGAATTTGCGCTTCAACGTGATCGAATGCTCGATTTCTTTAGTGATTATATATATATATATATATATATATATATATATATATATATATATATATATATATATATATATATGTCACTACACATCAACACAAATCACCACCAAACCAACATCACAACGGAAGTAAAGATACAAGAATAACAATACTGACCCCAAGTTGGAATAATCTTTTTACGGACATAGTAGTATGCCGACTGAAGACGTGGATAGAAGCCACAGAAACATGTGTTTCGGCCATATAAGTGAGTGAATCCATTCATATTATATATATATATATATATATATATATATATATATATATATATATATATAAATTCCCAGATTTCCTATTATGAGCAATCGATGTTTTGTATGAGTCACTGTAAAAACTTTTTTTAAAAAAATACTAAAAGCAAAGACTAAGAATAAAGATAATGATGTAAAAACTTCAAGTTATATCATAGCCTGAAGCAACCAATATCATTTGCAAACCGATCAACAAGGATATCGCCATCATTAATCATGGGTTGATGGGACATCATGCCATTCTGTTGTCTTCCATAATATTTCATTGTTACGTCTCCATTTTTTTCGACGTTAATTGATGATTAATTATCTAATTAAATCTTCATTTTAATAAAAAGAAGGGAAAAAAAGGAATTTTTAATCGGGTTGTGCATTTTGTCATCACTCATTAATGTGTCTAATCGCATCCTAATGGTATTGTGCCGGAGGGGTGACATGTGGTCTAGTTGTATGACACTCGCTTTTGGATCGGAAGGTCCTGGGTTCGAGCCTCGGGCTCGGCGCATAGTTGAGTCCTTGGAAAAGGCTCTTTATTCACATTCTCTCACCGAGTGCAAAATGAGTACCTGGCCGTTAACAGCGTTGTCTCTGTCCGAAAAATTGCAATATCGCCTAACAGGCGTCATGTCTCGTTCTACATGTTACGTGTTGCTGTTGGTCATGGACCCCTTGTAAAGCGATTTGAGCACGATTATAGTGCTTAGGCCACTGGGACCCCCCCCCCCCCCCCTTTGGGAGTTTATGCCACTATGTTTTTCAAATAATAGAACTTATTGGCCATACAAATTCCACTGTTACCGTAAAAATAAGTGTCATTTAAGAGAGTTATGGCTCTTTGAAAAAAGTGAGTTGTGTCCCCTTGCAAAAAAGAGACAACATTTCTTTCAAAGGCTCTGGAGACTACAATATTAATTCAAATATATGCAAATTGGGTATCAAACTGAAGGAAATTGAATATACTATCAAACTATGTGCACAAGCTTTCAATTTGTAAATATTATATAGATTCACAGAAAGTTGAAACAATTTGTCAGTAATCTCATGAAGTGTCATATCTAAACTTATGGGCTATTTCATTGTTTTACACAAAAATTATTTTAAATATGGCCAAAAACAGCATGTTCATTAAAAATGTAGCACTGAAGAAAGCTATGGCCCAAGCCTCAACAACAACCTTCATATTTCTACGTCACAGGAAAAACTAAAAGTGTACGCAACCCTTAAATTTTTCTCCACTTTGTGGGATGCCAAATTCATCATAATTTTCATTCTTTTTAAACATGGTATTGATGTCCAGTTGTCACATTTAAAAGTAAGTTGAAGGTGTGGTAAAAACAATAGATATATCATGAAAAAAAGACTAATTTGTTCACAACCCAAGTGAAGCATCATTACCGAAGACTTTTGAACGAAATCGCATTGTTATATTATGAAGAATAATTGATACTCAAAAGGGATTCTTGATTCAAGATGCAGTAAGTACATAAAAACAATATCCTTATGTGTTTTGCAAACATGCTTTACTCCTTAACAGTTTGCACTGCTCACCAATTTATTACATATCCTCATCATCAGTAGCAAAATCCTCTTCGTCCTCTGAAGTGTCGTCAAGGAAATCACTGTCAAAGCTATCACTACCATCCTCGGCATATGTATCTTCGTCAGTACTGGTGCAGCTTTCTTCATACACAATTTCCTGCAACTCATCTGGAATGAAAGCATCTTTGACCACTGTACTTCCAATTCATTTGCAGAATTTCTCTGCCAACCGTTATCCTCTGGTTTTTGGAATGCTAGGATTCTGGCACACTGCATTCCTCCAAATGAGAGTTTGAAAGTTGGCTCTTGATATGTGCAGTGACAATACTTGACTACAAGGAGGCATCTGACACAGATCAATTCCACCACTGCATGAGATGGTACCTTTCTTTCCTTTGAAACGCTGGCGAACTATGTCATACCTCACTTTGTTGACACTTGTGCATGAGGTTTTGCCATACAGCTTGCACACAAATGACTCTAACACGAGACAGTCATTACTCGAAACAGCTGCTGATGTTCCAAATCTGGAGAACAGAATTCTAGGATCTTCCTCCTTTTGAAGAAATTTTAGAGCTTTCAGTTTTCCTTGCCCACCAAAGCAACTTGTTGTGTCACAGCCTGTGAATGCATGGACACCAAGTAATGCATCACACATCTGTTTAGACAAAGTCTTTGCTATCTGAGAGACATTGATTTGTCGCCTGTTGTTGCCACAGCCAGTATAAAAAATCAGGGTCTTTCCAATTGTCTCTGAGAATGAAAGGAAAAGTAAGAAGACTTCCGTGTCTGGTGATCTGACAACAATTGTTTCACAGTTTGGTTGGCGGGAAGCATATTGACAGTGCAGTATAATTCGTGTGTCTGCCTCTTCCTGTGATGAGTAGAGATCTAGACAAGGTACAGCTGTGGTAAATTCATCCGTGTCACTGTAAAGTAAGGTGCATCTCTCTTCACAGACAAAGAAGATTTCCTTGTTTCTCAGTTTCTTTGCATATTCGTTACTTTCCCATTCCTTGAGGAGAAACCTGATAAGGGATCTTTTGTTATCAACGCAGCTGAGAAATGATTTCCAACGTCTGGGCACTGTTGTTTCAGATCCTTAACAAGTATGCATTATCTTCAGAAGATCCTCTCCTCAATCTCTCACAACCTTTGATTGAATCTTCTATGTAAGTATCAGTCACAAAGTGTACACAAGCTGCTTGTGGTAAGGAGGAAAATGTAAGTTTGGCTACTTCACCAAATGTATTTGGGATTGCTGACAGAGTTTGTAACAGTGCATTGCCATCAACAATGTAAACGGTGTTTGTTTTTGTTTTTGCATAATCCTCGAACATTAATGAATTGTCAGGCGTGAGCTTGTGCAACAGAGTTGCTTTGTTGGTCTTCAGAGGTAAACCATCTGATGAAGCCAGCGACCATGGAGTAGGTGTTAGAGGATATTGAAGAACTTTTTGAAGATCAACACTGTGCTCTTGGGACAAAACAAGAAGCTGGCCAAATAAATTTCTTTGTGCCTTGATTTTGACCACGTTCATGTCTTTTTTCACTGTTACCACTTTCCTCAATGATGCAAATGTCTTGGTCTTGTTCCTTTCTAATGGCTTGTGAAATTCTACAGTCTTTTCCTTCAGTCTGTCTTCAACAAAACTTTCAAACAATCTTTTTCCTGTTTTTTCCACGGCCAGCAGGTCATCAGCAACATCCTCTTGCACTTTTATTCCAGAAGCTAGACTGACCAGACCATCTTCAACTTCAAAGGGATTGATAAATGCTGAAAATGCCTGGAGGATCTTTTGCACTCGCTTTTCACTTTGTCTTTTTTCTGCAAGGCTCAATTCTTTGTGGGTGTCTATATCTATACAGTTGTTGTTGCTGATCATTCTTTGGGTTGCTGATACATATTCTGCTCGATTGTGTCTTGTTACACTCCAACGGTAATAGCTTGGAAGACTCTTGCTGAACCCAACAATACCTCCTTTTGTCTTTGCATGTTTGTTTATAGTTTGTCCAATGGTCACATCAACTGCTATTCTTCCAGCAGGCGTCCTTGATCTGGAGACACTAAATCCATTATCTTGTAACATTTCTTCTGCCCCTGGGTGGGAATGAATCAGGTTGGCTAGTGACACAAAATATACACTGAGATACTTGGCATAATTGTGGTGATTCATGGTAAAAAGCAGTGGGCACAGTTCTTTTAAAAAGATATATGAAGAAGAAAGTTGTTTGTCTTTGTAGCTCGCAGAAACTGGAGGAGAAGCCAAACTCTGTCCATGTATTGGATCCAGTATTGTGCAGTTTTTCCGTACTTTCCTGAGCGGACACTCTCTTTGAAGGCTTCATACTGGGAAAATAACTCAGCATACACAGTTGACTGGAGAATTTTATTAGCTCTATGGCTTGAAATTCCTTCGGTGAATTCCTTTATGTAAGACATGAGGTCTTTAATGAGTTTTGAATCCGTGTCCTGCTCAAATTTTGCAAGCAGAAGCCTCTCTAGAGCCTCCAAAACAGACACATGCACTCGTATAGCCCTGTTGTAGTTCTTTCCACTCATAACCCTATCCATAGAACCATGTGCACATAGCCCTGCTTCAGTCACAATTTCTTCAAAACCAGATCCACTTTGGAGCTTTCCCAGGGCACCAAGATATGAAATTATGGTGTGAAAGACACCCAGGTGAATAAATGACTGTTTTGTAAAGCTGTGGGTTTTGCCAGACAATATCGTAAGCTTTCTTTGCTACAGCAAGGTCAAATGTTACAAATGTATATGTGTTATATGCCCATTAATCATGCCTGAATTGTGCTAGTACAAAATTCCTCTTGTTTATTTATCACTGAAAGGAAGCAAATACACTGTAATATATATTTTTTAAATATTATAGAGAAAATGGCTATCAAAGATTTAAAAACCCTATATAGCTTTGTAAAATATTTTATGATATGAGGCAAAAAATGAGAAATGACAATAAAATTCCACTATTTATTGCATTTGAAGCAATTTTAGGGTGATAAACAATCATTTTATGCACAAAAATGAGTTCACCAAAAATTGCACCCGATGACCTTTCAAGGGCCATAACTCCTGTAAATGATACTTGAAAAAACTGTAACACCCGGATTAATTTGTGTTATATGTCCCTGAAGCATGCCTGAATTGTGCTAGTGCAAAATCCCTCTTGTTTATTCATCCTGAAGGGAAACAAGTACACTGTAATAGATTTTTTTTTCAAATTATAGAGAAAATGGCTATCAAAGATTTAAAAACGCTATATGGCTTTGTAAAATATTTTATGATATGAGGCAAAAAATGAGAAATGACAATAAAATTCCACTATTTATTGCATTTGAAGCAATTTTAGGGTGATAAACAATCATTTTATGCACAAAAATGAGTTCACCAAAATTGCACCCGATGACCTTTCAAGGGCCATAACTCCTGTAAATGATACTTGAAAAAACTGTAACACCCGGATTAATTTGTGTTATATGTCCCTGAAGCATGCCTGAATTGTGCTAGTGCAAAATCCCTCTTGTTTATTCATCCTGAAGGGAAACAAGTACACTGTAATAGATTTTTTTTCAAATTATAGAGAAAATGGCTATCAAAGATTTAAAAACGCTATATGGCTTTGTAAAATATTTTATGATATGAGGCAAAAAATGAGAAATTACAATAAAATTCCATTATTGATTGTATGTGAAACAATTTTAAGGTGCTAAACAACCATTTTATGCACAAAAACGATTTCACAAAAAATTGCACCTAATGACCTTTCAAGGGCCGTAACTCTCGTAAATGACACTTGAAAAAACGGTAACACCCGGATTAATACTCAAGATATATTGCTGTTTCAGAAAAACCATGTGGCGAAAACTCCCCCAGGGGGGGGAGGGTTTCGCCCACTGGCCCATGCACTATTAGTAGATATTGTACTATATAAAATCTCAAGTTTTAATGGTAATAACTGGATTTATAGAGAAAAAAATATGAGATTCTGGTTTATTATAGAAACTTTTCAATTTTTGTACAGAGCAATATCCACTAAAGGTGCTCACAGCGCTTTACAAGGGGTCCCTGGCCAACAGCAACACTTAGCATGAAGGATATGACATGACGCCTGTTAGGCGATATTGCAATTGTTTCGGACAGAGAAAACAACGCTGTAAACGGCCAGGTACTCGTTTTGCACCTGAGTACGGTGAGAGAATGTGAATAAAGAGACTCAACTATACGCCGAGCAAGGCTCGAACCCAAGACCTTTCGATCCGAAAGCGAGTGTCATACCTTAATGCCACATAGCCGCACAAAGTACTACAAGAAACGTAGGTAGAACTTAGGCAGAAAGACATCAGAGAACAACAAACCCGTCACCAGCGATTTCTTCGGCCCTTCGCTTCTCACACTCTAAAAGGGTGGACCGACGTGCACTTATTTGCAGGTCTGATAACCCAATTCCTTATGGGCCCGTTGTTGTTAAATGGAAATCTCATAAAATGACGGAACATATTGTCCATTACGACAATGTTAAACTAAGCCCATAGGTGGGTTTGAATGTCAGACCTGTATATATGTAGACGTCGGGAAGGACCACACTTAGGTCATGAGTCCGGGATGACTTTCTATCTTTTTTATTTCTTGTTGTACGAACAGCGGGATTTAAACCCAAACTCGCTCAATCTAGACCATGTTCTTATTTATTGTGCACTTTTTCTTGAACTGACAAAAACGATCATCTATTATAATATAATAATAGTAATAATAATAATAATAATAATAATAATAATAATAATAATAATAATAATAATAATAATAATAATAATAATAATAATAATAATAGTAATAATGATAATAATAATAATAACAATAATAATAATAATAATAATAATAATAATAATAATAATAATAATAATAATAATAATAATAATAATAATAATAATAATAATTATTATTATTATTATTATTATTATTATTATTATTATTATTATTATTATTATTATTATTATTATTGTCATTATTATCATTATTATCATTATTATTATTACTATTATTACTATTATTATTATTATTATTATATTATTATTATTATTATTATTATTATTATCATTATTATTATTTATTATTATTATTATTATTATTATTATTATTATTATCATCATCATCATCATCATCATCATCATCATCATCATCATCATCATTATTATTATAATAGTCGATGTTTATTAATCAGAATATTGCTTTGTTCATTTTCTCCAATAAAAAAATCCCTTACAAATTTATGAGTTTTAGATGGAACCTGTTTTTAATGTCATGATCAGAGATTTAATTAAGCATCATTATTCGGGATCGCATTCTGGCCTCCAGTTGTAAACAACAACATGATTTGGCAAACCCCCCCCCCCCCAAAAAAAAAAAAAAAAAAAAAAAAAACAAACAGGAAAAAATCAAAATCAAAAATAAAATAAAATCAAAGATTAAAAAAAAACATACAAAGAATACATACCATATCAAAACAAAATAAAACAAACAAATAAGACAAAACATTATAAAACAAACAAACCAACATCAGCGAAAGACAATAGGTTAACGTGCTTTGAAATATTATATTGTGTATGTATATAATATACAGGTCTGATACCCGAACCCATTTATGGGCCTATCTAGTTTAACATTGTTGTAATGGACAATATTTTGCGTCATTTGTTTATTTATTTATTTTTTTTTTTGAGATTTCCATTTATAACAACAATTGACTCTATAAGGAATTGGGTTATCAGACCTGCAAATAAGTATACGTCTATTGGTAAATTACTTTTTTTTGTTTCGCTACCTCCCCCCCCCCCCCCGCCCCCACCTTCCTCACCTTTTATAAATGAGACTTGTTCGGCGGTTTATTTTTATTTCACTTTTTCTTTATTTCTATTTCATATCGAGCTCTATTTATTTTTGTTTTCATGTGTGGCTATGTGGTCTTGTGGTATGACATTCGCTTTTGGATCGGAAGTTCGTGAGTTCGAGTCCCAGTCTGTTCATAGTTGAGTCCTTGGGAAAAAATGTCTTCACTCCCATTCTCTCATCGTGCTCAATGAGCACCTCCCTCCCCGTTAACATAGTCGTGTCTGTCAGAAATTTTTTTTTACTGATATCGCCTAACAGGCGTCATGACTCATCCTACATGTTAAGAGTTGCTGTAGGCCAGGGACCTCTTGTAAATCGCTTTGATTAGGAAGTGCCAGAAGACAATTGAGAATTAAAATTTGGAAGGGGGGGGGGTGGAACCAAAGAACCTGACTGGTGCGACAACTCCGCTTGACCAGGGAGAGCGTGGCTCTACTGTTGAGCTATCCACCAATCCAGTTCAAAACAACAACATGCCCAGCGCCTGCTCCACTCACTTTTCTAATTCCAATAAGTGGAGATTGCTAATAAAAGCTCGATATTTAGGAAGAAGTAAAATAATCATAATCGACTAATCGATAAAAGCTCGATATATTAAAAAAAAAAAAATCGCTTAGTCGATTCCATGAAACAAAATGCGTTTTTAATTTAATATGCTATCTGCTTAATACGATGGCATTTGAAACCATCGCCATTACGATTTGTATTCGATGCGATTGAAGTGAATGCGTCATTATGGAATCATTACTCTGTCATTAATGGAGAATGGTGTGAAATCCAATTAACGATTCAAAATTAATTGGTGTCTGTTTTGTTTCAGAGACATGATTTAAAATGTGATATTATGATTATGATTATTATTAGGGATTGGAATAGAAAATAATCAAGCTAATTACTGATTGAATATGGGTTAATTTTGATGTTATAATTGCTATTGTGGTTGTTATTATTATTGTTGTTTTTGTTATTATTATTATCGTTATCATAATCATCATCGTGCGTCATCATCATCATCATCATCATCATCATTGTCATCATCATCATCATCATCATCATCATCATCATCATCATCATCATCATCACCATCATCATCATCATCATCATCATCATCGTCGTCGTCGTCGTCATCATCATCATCATCATCATCATCATCATCATCAGCATCATCACCATCATCATCATCATCATCATCGTCGTCGTCGTCATCATCATCATCATCATCAGCATCATCACCATCATCACCATCATCATCATCATCATCATCATCGTCATCATCATCATCATCATCGTCGTCATCATCATCATCATCATCATCATCATCATCATCATCATCATCATCATCGTCATCATCATACGTGTACAAATGTATAATCAAATATCTATACGAGTGTATCTGAACATAAGTGGGGATATGTGGTCTTGTCTTATCACATTCACCTTCAGATCCAGCGTTCGAATCCCGCCCTGACGGCGCTCAGTTGAATCTTTGGAAATGACTTTTTACTCATATTCGACTCTCACCGTACTCATGTTACAAATAAATAGGTACCTGACTGTTAACAGCGCTGTCTCTGTCGGTAAAAATGTAATATCGCCTAACATGCGTCATGTCTCGTCCTACATGTTAAATGTTGCTGTTGACCAGAAATGACCCCTTCTAAAGCGCTTTGAGCACGTTTAGTGGAAATTGCGCTATCTACACTAAAACGCCATTAAAAAATAATATAGACATGGTAAAAGTCGTGCTATTGCTTTTAAATATTTATTATTTTTTTCTCTTTAAACCTTTGGAATTTAAAACCATGTCTCGATAGATAAAGGGTTAAATTTGACAGCTCGGACGGACCACTCACTCAACGGGTTGATTAACCCTTTCAGACTGCTTTAAATTGGAACAGTTGGAGATATGGAACTCGAAACGATGCCATTATTACAACCAAGAGACACTTACTGCATTTGGAATAGAACCTAAGACCCCCCTGCGGCCACACGGAAATCCTGGAAATCAAAGGACTTTAACAGGTTTCTACGGAGATTAAAAATAGAACATCAAAGAGAGTAGAAGAGGGTAAGCCTTCTGAAGAAGGAGTCATGCTGGTCAGCCAAACGGAAGAAAAAATGATTTTTAAAAAAATGAGCTTTATATAGCGCAATATTCACTAAATGTGCTCAAACGCAATATTGTATTGTTATAAATGTGTAACCAAATGACAAATTGCCACTTTTTTGGGACAATAATGATATATTATTATTATTATTATTATTATTATTATTATTATTATTATTATTATTATTATTATTATTATTATTATTATTATTATTATTATTATTATTATTATATTATTATTATTATTATTATTATTATTATTATTTACAGGGGTTCCCTGGTCAACAGCAGCATTTAACATGTAGGATGGGACATGCCGCCTGTTAGGCGATATTACAATATTTCGGACAAAGACAACGCTGTTAACGGCCAGGTACTCATTTTACACCTGAGTACGGTGAGAGAATGTGAGTAGAGAGCCTTTTCCAAGGACACAACTATGCGCCGAGCGCGAGGCTCGAACCCAGGACCTTCCGATCCGAAAGCGAGTGGCATACCACAAGACCACATAGCCGCACAGGAAGGAGAAATTATTCTAAGAAGCAACAGGTTGTGAACCTCATGGAGTCCAAGAAGAAAAATGCGACCCATCGTCTCAAAACGGTATTATGTCGGAACGAACCAGATACTTGACTGTAGAAGTCAAAACCTGAGTGTACCTTTAATAAAGTTTGCAGATGACACCGCTCTTCAAGGCCTCATAACAAATGGCAACGAAGTGGCTTATAGGCAAGAAATTGATAGATTTGTGTCTTGGTGTAATGCCCACCACCTTGAGCTTAACATAAGCAAGACAAGGAGCTAGTGATTGACTTTAGGAGAGTGAAGGAACCGATAGAACCGTTAAAATTAAAGGACCAATTCGTCCAGCGAGTTCCTCACTACAAATACCTTGGTGTAACGATTGATGACAGGCTCAAGTGGGATGAACACTTGAAAATAATTAGGCATAAGATGTGCAGACGTACATATCTTTTATCAAAACTCTCTCAGTTTAGAATAGATAAAACCCTCTGCACATTATTTTATAGAGCAGTAATCGAAAGTGTTTTGTCATTTTGTATAACAGCTTGGGGAGGCAATTGCTTAGCAGTGGAAAGGAACAAAATAAATTCAAATATTAAAAATCCATTAAACGCTATATAAATGATGTTGACGATGTAGATCTTTTATACGAGAAATTTTGTATAAATAAAATAACTAAAATATTAAATGACCAGTATCATCCACTAAGACCATCAATTATTATGTCAGAAAGAAGTGGTCGCCCTTTCTCTATTTCAACGAAAACAGAGAGACACCGAAAATCTTTTCTGCCGTCCAGTATTAGGCTTTATAACAACAAGCAATAATCATTTTATATAATTATTTCTCATTTTCACTTTTTAAAAACATAAATATTAATTTATTAATTTATTTGTTTTGCAATCTTTTCAATTTTCAATTTATAGTGACAGTTTTAACTATTTTACAGTGTTGAAATTATTCATATTATAAAGCGCAGCTCTGGTTATAGAGCTGCTCCTTTTTTATATATATACATCCTATTTCCATTGTATTTTTATCTTATGTGTAAATTATAACACGTCTGTACAAAAAATTTCCTTTTTGGGATGCAATAAAGTATTATTATTATTATTATTATTATTATTATTATTATTATTATTATTATTATTATTATTATTATTATTATTATTATTATTATTATTATTATTATTATTATTATTATACTTAAAAGCCGAATTAAATGTCAAACTGGTCAAAAATATAAATTGTTGGCATTAGCCCCTATAATATGATATTCATTCTCCTCAGTAAAACATACAAACTCAATGTTAGTCAATAAACTGAACTGAGTCTCCAAAGATACTTTTAAACACTTTATTTACAGGCAAGATTGATTACAAATAAAACATGATGCTTCCTCTTTGACAGTCACCAAAGAAAACCCAACCTCTCTCCGTAGTCATCGTTCTCTAGATTACTTCCGTTCAAAATACACAACAAATTGCGGGCTTTTTGGTATCTGTGAAAATTGCCCGATAGTTCCCGCTCTTTGTTGCAATAAAGAAAATGGGGTAAGAAAATATACAACATTCTCCCCACCTTGGATAATGATGAATAACATGAAATATCCAACTGTCAAAATAATGTCAAACCGCAAAACCGTACTACAAACATAATTCCAATGGTGGAGTAGAGAAGAGAGGGAAACAAAAATAAAAAAGGTGACCAGAGTACTACTGGTACAATTTAAACCTTATCGTAAATCTGAACATATATGCAAAATCGCGTAAAAAATGCAAAAAAAAATCCAAACTAAAATGATGCAAGGAATTAAAATAATTTCAACTGAAAAACTATAAAATGCAATCAAACCCCCATAAAAAAGGATAGCAACGCGGCAATAACCCATCTTCAGGAAATGCCCACTCGTTTTGATCAACTCATTATGTATTAGTATTAGTCGTATGCATAAAGCCGCCACTACTGACAACAATAATAAACCATCTTAGCTATTTGGGAGAGCAAAATTATACCATCAATATACATTAGAATAAACATAGCAAACAAGTCTTTATATATAAGACTACTAATCGAAACACAATACAACTGAATATATGGAAATAATAGGATGATACAATACGTCTAGAGGCTAAAAATACATTTAGGCTTCACGATGCGCCCTGCTCTTGTTCGAACTCCATAATTTTCCTGTCCAACACTAACTCCTACTTCTTTAGGAAGGTTCGAACCATCACTACTTTCTGGTCGCTGTGAATCAGCCTCGGTATCATCACTCATAGACCCTCTGCCTTCTATTTCAAGAAGATGCAGTCTTTGTATTGGTCTAATAAACGACCCTTTCTTTGTTTTCACTTCTACTGGTCTTATAAGCTTGTCTTTACTTGGAATTAGCTTTATCACTCTACCAAGTGGCCAATACAATTTTGAACAATTGTCTTCTCTGATGATAACATCGTTCAGTTTCAGACTCCCCTTTGCTTTTGCCATAGGAGCATGAGGTAACTCTCTGATATAACTCTGTCACCAAATAGACCAAAATTTCTCTAACTCTTCTGACCTCGATGCTGCCATTTGGCGCAAGTCATTTGCCGTTACACTCTCAGGGCTAAGTTTCGAACCCATGGCGGCCATGTTTCCACCAATAAGAAAGTGATTAGGAGTGAGAGCTTCCCAGCTATCTAGCGTGTCCCCGACAAATGTTAGTGGACGACTGTTGACACACATTTCTATTTCACATAACAGTGTGATAAGTTCTGATTTTGTAAGGCATCTGGTACTGATACTTTTCTTTAAACTGGACTTAACAGAACGGACAAGGCGTTCCCAAATTCCTCCAACCCATGGGCTTCTAGGTTTGATAAACTTCCATTTGGGACTTTTATCACCATATTCTTCTGCCAATTTTCTTGACGCTGACTGAAAAGTTTTAGTTTTATCACTCATAACAGTCACTGGCATACGTCTTCTTGACACAAATCGTTTGAATGCCATCATGAACTGTTCAACTGTTAAACTGTCCACAAGCTCCAAATGAATGGCCCTTGTTACACCACATGTAAACAAACAAATGTAGTGCTTTTTCCCAACAAAGTCTGCGGTAAATATAGGCCCGGCAAAGTCTACCCTTGTTACAGAAAAGGGTTCAGATCTGCTAATTCTCTTCTTGGGGAGAGGAGCAATTGGCTGTTGGCATGGTAAAGAGTCATATCTAGAGCACCTGGCACACTGCCTTTTTACTTTTCTTGCTAATGTTCTCAACCCGATTATCCAGAACTCGTTCCGGATAGAAGATATCATGTGTGGAACACCTGCGTGCTTCGATTCTAAATGCTCACGACTTGTCAATAACTCTGAAACATGACATTTCGGCAAAATAATTGGGTGTTTGCACTCAAATGACGCTGAAGCAAACTGAAGTCGTCCTTGCAACCTCAAGAGACCATCTTCATCAATGAAAGGATTCAATTTAAGCAACGGAGACCCCTTAGCCACCCTGTTCCCCAATTGAACTTGTCTCACTTCTTCAGAAAAATACTGAGCTTGAACTGTTCTCAAAAGCACCTTCTTCCCTTCAACTATCTCTTCAACCTTGAGACACTCTGAGTATTCTCTATCTGCGCGTGCTTTCTGACGGCAATTACTGATAAATCTTAGCACCCACGCTACTACTCTGACAGACTTTGAGAAGCCTCCCCACCGTTCAAACGGTAGCAGAGGCACTGCACTAAGGGTGTTGCTTTGTAGTGTCATCTCTTGGCACTCTGAGGAACATATCATGTTGACTTCCGCTTCATCTTGGATTTTCTCTTCTTGACTTTCCTTCTCTAAAAAATCTGTTGGCCCATTTATCCACTCAGACGAATGCATCAAGGTATTTGCTGTCACTCCTCGTGTTCCCAAATCAGCAGGATTTTCTGATCCCTTGCAATGCTGCCAATTTGAGGGGGAAGTAAGTTGTTGGATTTCAGAAACTCTATTTGCAATGAATGTTTTCCACTTTGAGGAATCACTGCGTATCCAGTGTAGAGCAATCATCGAGTCTGTCCAGCATCTGTAATTTGTTTCCTCTGGCAGTTGTAATGCTTTCATTACAAAACGAAGGAGACGGGCTCCCAACAGACAACCCAACAATTCTAAACGAGGCAAGGTGACCTGTTTTACTGGTGCCACTCGTGACTTGGACATAACCAATGTCATCCTCTGTCGTCCATCTTCTTCCTTCACACTTGAATACACAGCTGTACAATACCCCTTTTCACTCGCATCACAAAAGCAATGCATTTCTAAACTCTTCTTGTTGATCCAGGTGCACAACACCAAACACCTTGGTACTGCCCATGTCGACAATATGGACAATTCATGCATCCATGCTGAAAACCGTTTTTCTAGGCTGTCTGGGATTTCTTCGTCCCATTCCACTCCCAATTTCCAGAGTTCTTGGAAGACAATCTTTGCTGTTATAGTGAAAGGACTGAGGAAGCCCAGCGGATCAAAAATTCTGGACATCAAACTCAAAACTAACCGTTTGGTTACCACAACATCTGTTGGAAAGGGATAACCCATAAATTCAAAAACATCAGCCGTCGGATTCCACTTCAATCCCAAAATTTTGGTTGTGTCACTCTGTGGCATGACTCCATCTCTGAAATCTTTTTGAACTCTTTCTTTTACTGCCAAACTGTTAGAATTCCATTTGCACAGCTGCATGTTTGCTTCTGACATGATTTTGGATGCTGTCTTCTGCATCTCACATGCCTGGTCAATGTCATCTGCTCCAGTGAGAAGATCATCCATGTAGAAGTTATCTTTCATCTCTTCCAGAATCCTTGACTTCTCATACTTGTTGAGATGGTGTCTGACTGTTGCAATCAACAAAAATGGTGATGAGGTACATCCAAAGATCACTCGTGCACAGCGCATCACTCTCATGTTTTGGCCTTCCTTCAAAAGAAACCTCTGTACGTCTTGGTCTTCCTTTTTCAATCTAATTTGAAGAAATGCCTTCTTGATATCTGCTGTCAGGGCTACCGGCCATCTTCGAAATCTAAGGAGGACATCGGCCAAATTGGGTAACAGATTGGGACCGGCATGAACGCAATCATTCAATGATATTCCATTCGATCCACGGCATGGGGCGTCAAACACAGGTCTGACCTTGGTCGTGACGCTCTCTTCTTTGATTACTGGAAAGTGAGGTATGTAATAAACTGGTCTGTTTTCTGGCTACATTTCGTCCAAGGGAACCTCATGTATCACTCCTTCCTTTTCAAGAGCTTTGAATACATCAGCATATCTGGTGTCATCACCCAGCTTCCTGTCAAGTTTTTCAACTCTACTTTTTGCAGATTGAAAATTGTTCTGTAACTCTGACTTCATGACCCCGTCCTTCCATGGCAATGCAACTTCATACCTCTGATCTACAAACTTTACACTGTTCCTAAATTCTTCCCATACGGGGTTCCCTACTTCTGCATTGACCCCGTGGTTCGAATCATCCAAGATCCCAATTGCCTCAAGCTCCCAGAATTTCTTCACTGTACTATCACTTACACAACCCAGTGTCAAAATTGTGAATGGGAGTTTTTGCCCTTTACTTCAGGGGAATGCCATGATCCAGAAAGGATCCACTTACCGAAAATGGTCTCTTGAGCCACAAGTCCAATCTCACTGTTTATTACCTTACCTGGTATTATTAACTCCCAATAATTATCAAGTCCAATCAAAACATCCACTCTCATTCTCTGACCCTTGTCATACTCATCTTCCCATTCCAAATCTGAGCCCACCTGAGACTTAAACTGAGCAAGACAATCAAGATTCACCCCTGGCCTGTATAATGTGCCACAAATTTTACCAATTTCTGTCAAACAGACTTTCGACTGCTTACCCTTCAGACCCTGAAATGAAACTTCATAAACATTTCTTTCTCTTTTTTCTGATGGTCTGCCCCCACCAAAGGTGAAACATGATGTCTCCTCCTTACCAATAAATTTGGGTTTTAAACTCTTCACACAGGAGGATGAGATGTAACTTTTATCAGCAGCGCTGTCAAACAAAACAAAAACGTCAACATCATTGACTTTCACTTTGCAGCTTTGCATGACAGTCTGTCTTCCTGTAAACTCAGACTTGGCGTAAATCACGCAGTTGCCTGACCCCCCATTTTCATTTGCACTGTCTTCAGCTCTGTTTGTGTTTTGTTTGGCAGCACTCTGATTTTGGTAACAAAACACCTTATGGTGACCTTTATGGCAAATCGAACATTTGAATCTACAATTCTTAGCCAAATGTGAAGGCCGGAAACACTTGAAACAAAGATTACTGTTCTTTGTTTTCTCTCTAATTTTTTCAGTGTCCATTTCCGCCAGCTGTGGACATTTATCACTGTAATGGCTGTCCCTTTTACCACAGAAAACACAAACACAAGCACGATTCTGATTGTCTCTTTTTTCACTTGTCATCAAAGCAGACGCAGTGTTCTTCCTTTTCTCTTACGCCACTGCCACCCTTGCTTTTTCGTGTGTTGGTGGCAAATCGAAATGTTGGGAACGTTCCCGTCTTTGAATTTCGCCGTGGAGAAAATCCATCAAAAAGAGTAAGTCCGACTCTCGTTTGTCGCTCGTTCGGGCCCATTCCATACGAAAGTCACTTGGCAGTCGACTCAATATCAGGGGTGTCAAAATGACCCCATACTGTTCCCCTGAAATTCCAAAGTTCTCTAAACTCCGAATGTGTGACTGAACTAGGTTATAAAAAGTCCACATATTTTTCACATTCCTTACGTTGACCTCAGTTGCCAGAAGTTTTTGAATATGGTCGAAAACTATTTTTTCTTTTCTATCGTAACGTTGTCGAAGAATTTCAAGTGCGTGACGATAATTTTCTCCGGTCAAACTTAGTCCTTTGATACACGAAAGGGCTTCTCCCGACAACAGTGATTGCAGATACGAAAACTTGGTGATATCAGGTAGCGTCGCTTCATCAATAAGCGCTCGAAACGAATCAAAGAATGAAGGCCACTCAGTGTAATCCCCCGAAAAACCTGCCAGTTGTATTTTTGGCAAGTTTGCTGCACTAGGATTAAAACGCCCTGATCCATTGTCCTGCGTTTCACTATTGTTAGCGTTCACACTGCGCTCCGGTTCCATGGAGGTCTGAATCTCAACTAGTTTCATTTCTGCAGCCGCCTTAGCCGATCTGCACTCAAGTAGGAATAAATGTTCATTTTCAATGTCACGCTGCAAGTCCTCTTCACAAAGGAACAACAGTTCGAGTTCTTCTTGCACTGATGTTAACTTATCTTGTCGTCTTTTAAAATCTGCCAATGCGTCGGCCAATTCAGCTGAAGAAACGTCGAATCTGGCAACAAGCTGTTTTAGATTCAGAATCTCACGTGAAAGCCATCCTTTCGTCGCAGACCTGCGTTTTTTCGCTTCTTCCATACTAACTAGTGGTATCGAATACACTGGAGGACACTACGTCGCCTCTTCTAACAACAATGGAGGAAAATGAAACCAACGACTGTCAACTGAATATCTACTTGCCTGCTTCTTCTCAAACAAAACACACAGTCCAATTAACGAAAATCTAGAGGATCCCGGTTTTCGGCACCAAAATGTTAGTCAATAAATTGAACTGAGTCTCCAAAGATACTTTTAAACACTTTATTTACAGGCAAGATTGATTACAAATAAAACATGATGCTTCCTCTTTGACAGTCACCAAAGAAATCCCAACCTCTCTCCGTAGTCATCGTTCTCTAGATTACTTCCGTTCAAAATACACAACAAATTGCGGGCTTTTTGGTATCTGTGAAAATTGCCCGATAGTTCCTGCTCTTTGTTGCAATAAAGAAAATGGCGTAAGAAAATATACAACACTCAACACAAGTCTGATATTTCTGGCTATAAATTCAATTTTCAACATCTTAACCAACCCGACTTAATACCGTTTTGAGGCGAAGGGTCATAAATTTGTTTCTTGTGCATGGCTAGTCGTGCCGTGCGATGTCCTATAATAATAGGATTTAACAGTCCTATGTCACGTAACCCAGCAACGGCGAGAAGCGTGGTTTCAAACAAAGAAAATCTGTACTTTTTATTCTTCGTGCTGGATAGAACTTTTTCACATAGTATCATGTGATCAGAATGTATAAAAGTCAAACCATGATCAGATTTTTAATTATTTTTTTTCTCTCCTCTGGATACACTTTTATTATGCTTGTCGGAGAAGTATTTCATAAGGAGGACGGTGATGGAGATAATAATGGCGTCCGCAATTGTTCCGATAGTTTAGAACCAGTTACTTTGCGTCATTACGAGGGAAGTGACGTCACCACTGTTGAACCCTATTAAAGGGAGAGACTTTGTGGTTAATACTACCCAATATTTATTCATTTATCGCGCGTTCTTTACTTACTTTTTTTGTTTAAAAGTTAAGATTATCAATAAATGTTTTATTGATTTAATTTTTCGTTCATTCGTTTACTCAATTATTTATAACTGTTTTGTATTTATCTATTTGGTTATATATTCATTGTGACCCTTCGCCTCAAAACGGTATTAGATCGGGTTGGTTAAGATTTTGAAAATTGAATTTATAGTCAGAAATATCAGACTTGTGTTGGGTTTATATGATTTATTGAGGAGAATGACAACCATATTATAAGGTGCTAATGCCAACAATATATATTTGCGACCAGTTTAACATACTTCGGTTTTTAAGCATCTGGTTCGTTCCGACATAATACCGTTTTGAGACGAACGGTCACATATTATCACATATAGGAGTTATTAATTTTTCTAATTAAAAAAACAACTTTTCGATGTTTTAATCTTATTTATAAATCTGCTGAATTTATACAACATTTCAAGGCCAATATTTATGTGTATTAGGTAAGAATCCATACACGTTAAAATGATTAGCTGGGATTAAAAAAGAAATATATAAATAAATAGATAAATAAATAAAGTAAGCCTTCCTCCTCCCCGCTCCCCGCCCCTTCCCCCCCCCCCTCCCCAATAATAAAAAAGAAAACATATACATATTATGTTATATGTAGAAATATAAAACTAGCAAATTTGTGGAAAATTTTAGATGTCTCTCATTCTTGAGGTTAAAAATAGAAAAGGTGCAGGGGGGGGGGGGGGGGGGGGGGGGGGGGGGGGGGGGGGGGGGGGGGGGGGGTGGGGGGGGGGAGGGGGGGGGGGGGGGGGGGGGGGGAGATAATCATCAAAGAGAAGAGATGATGACGGTCTCGAAAAAGATTCTGGCTGAGAAAACAAACGAAGGAGAAATTCCATAAAAGCAACGCGGCCGTCCTCTGAAAAAAACCATATTGAAAAATTTGGCCAGAAA
>NC_088366.1:50311178-50323678 GCF_034508935.2 Berghia stephanieae | reverse complement strand
TGACTTTTTGGCTCATGGTAGCCCCATACCCACCTCAGCTCATTGTCGCACGTCATCTCGCCTCGCGTGGGGCAACAAGAAAAAGAGAGCCGTCCGTGATGACGCACAACCTTCGTACAGTAGGTACAGGTACCAATCATGGCAAGTAAGACAGGAGAGAGTGTTAACGAAAATCAGCAAAAAGTGAGACAAAAAGCAGTATCTGCTAAATTTGAGAATTATAGGGCGGCACAAAACAACTTTGCTCAATAGACCGACCGCCAGTGGTCGCCTAGGTATTCCACGAAGGAATATAGATAATTCATCAAACAAGATGTCTGATGTCAACAGGAATCACCCATGTTGTCACAGTAATGTACCGTCGCCTAGGCATTCCATGAAGGAATATAGATAACTCATCAAACTGATGTCAACAGAAAATAAATAAATAAATTAAAAAATAAATTCCCTTTATTCATGCCTAAGGGGAAATTTTTCTTTAGGGTCTATTCCAAGGGAAGACTGGAATAACCCAGGCGTCAGCCGCAGTGCAGCCGCAAAGTGAGCTAAGACTAGGTGACTTGTTCAAGGCCACACAACGCGGCGGGTAGTCGAACTCGGTACCTTTTGGGTTCGAAGCAAAGACCATACCGCTGAGCCACGCTGTCCCATGTTGTCCTAGTGAGCAAATAGGGGGTTGATAATCTTGCCCAAGGAAAAAAAAATAAACAAAAGTGCCTTAAGCGGGACTCGAAATCGTGACCTTCCGGGTCACAGAGCAGTGCCTTAACCATTCGGCCACATCGCCCCCCCCCCCTCTCTCTCTCTATCGGACGGAGCCGTTTGGCCCATGGATCCGGAGATAATCCCGGTTTCTATAGCGTGAAACGGACAATAGCAATTGTTTGCCAACCTTTGGATAGGACACGAATAGTCTATCGCAAAGTACTTTCCGCCAGATCTAACAGACCCAGCTATCCAATCACTCATGCTAGGTGGAGAGGGGGATCAGAAAAAAAAATGTCGATGCACCCTTGATCGATCTTGTTCCCTTTGCGTGTGAAGCGATTGCTCTACCAACTGAGCTTTACTATCGGGACCACATAAAAAAAGAGCTTTATTTAGCGCAATATCCACTAAATGTGCTCAAAGCGCTTTACAATGGGTCCCTGGTCAACAACAACATTTAACATGTAGGACGGGACATGGCGCCTGTTAGGCGATATTACAATTTTTCGGACAAAGACAAAGCTGTTAACGACCAGGTACTCATTTTACACCTGAGTAAGGTGAGAGAATGTGAGTAAAGAGCCTTTTCCAAGGACTCAACTATGCGCCGAGCGCGAGGCTCGAATCCAGGACCTTCCGATCCGAAAACGAGTGTCATACCACTAGACCACATAGCCGCACATAAAACTTATTGTCAGGAATTCTTACGGCCAGATAGGGCCAATACTGGGGGCAATTTCCAGGCTGTTTGTACTTTGACTTAAGATTGAAATTGACAGATTTAATCCTCCTTTAAAAATAGACATAGAGATTAGGGAATTGGGGTAAATAAACCCCCCCCCCCCCCCAAAAAAAATAATAAATAAAACAAACAAACAAACAAACAAAAAACAAACGTATAATATCTTTTTCTTTAACGCTCTCCTTACCACCCACAGCAAAATCGCCACATTTGTTACGACACAATATACACTTTTTCTAATTCAGATTTATTTTGTATATCACAAACTTTGAAGAATGATCTTTGTTTAATTGATAAGAACATAATATACTTGTTTTGTAGAGAGATTGTTTGAGTTTTAAATATCATTTTTTCTGCTTGGTAAGCCCTGCCATTTTAGGAAAATACTGAATATCATCGGTAAGGAGAGAGTTAGCTGGTATTTATATTGTGAAATATCCACTAAATTGTGCGGCTAAGTTGTCTTGTGGAATTATACTAGCTTTTGGGTCGGAAGATTCTGGGTTCAAGAGAATGTGAGTAAATTAAATTCCTTTTCAATGACTCAACTTTGCGCTGTTAACAGCGTTACTCGAATAAATTAAATGCCCTATAAGATCCAAGGATGAGTGTTAATACTACTATATATACACATTCAAGCACACAATCACAGACACAAATCATGCACACTCGCGCACAAGCACACAAACACACAAACACACACACAGACACACACACTCACACACACACACACACACACACACACACACACACACACACACAAGCATTGTCGTAAATCCACATGAACCGATAGTTGTCAGGATGAAATGGTGGGAGCAATTTCTAAGCTGTTTGCAGTTAGTCTTAATAATGAAATTGGACGAATTCATCCTCTTCTAAAATAGAATAATGTTATAGAGAAGGAGATGGTTGGGTAATGAAAGTTACGTGCGGCTATTTGGTCTTGTGGTATGACACTCGCTTTCGGATCGGAAAGTCCTGGATTCGAGCCTCGCTCGGCACATGGTAGAGTCCTTGGAAAAGGCTCTTTACTCACATTCTCTCTCTGTACTCGGCGCATTGGGAACGAGTTCAAAACTTCACATGTAGGAGTTTAAGTATATTATTATTGTTATTATTATTATTATTATTATTATTATTATTATTATTATTATTATTATTATTATTATTATTATTTATTATTATTATTATTATTATTATATTATTTTATTATTATTATTATTATTATTATTATTATTATTATTATTATTATTATTATTATTATTATTATTATTATCATTATTACTATTATTATTATTATTATTATTATTATTATTATTATTATTATTATTATTATTATTATTATTATTATTATCATTATTACTATTTTATTATTATATTATTATTATTATTATTATATTATTATTTATTATATTATTGTTATTATTACTATTATATTATTATTATTATTATTATTAATTTATAATAATAATAATAATAATAATAATAATAATAATAATAATAATAATAATAATATATAATAATATTAATAATAATAATATTAATGATGATGATTATTTACACAAACTCTGGGCACTTTACAATGTAAATTATAAATTTAAAAAAAAATTAACAACAACGACAACAACAACAACAACAAAAAAAACAGAATATAACAACAACAACAACAACAACAACAACAACAACAAAACAAAACAAAACAAAACAAAAACAAAACAAAAAAAAACAAACAAAGAAGGTCACGATGTAATGAGATCTAATTAACCTTGGGAACGAGGAAATAGCACGGGAATAATATAACCTCGTTAATCAATAAATTCATCTTAATTAAGGCATTTGGATGATAAACATATCAAAAGATAAACTATAATATGTGTAATGAGATAATTGGGTCATGTGCTAATCCATCATGCCAATTGTAGTAGTAGTAGCGTATGGTTACAACTCCAAATTCATTTCGTCAACCCAGTTTCGAAAGTCTCTTCCTCCGCCCTAAGGACTGCACTATGTCAATAATGAATTTTTGTTACAAAATGAGAAAATTAAAACAATCAAAAAATAATTTAAAAACAGCAAACAAAAGTAAAATTAAACAAAAAAAAAAAAAACAACAAAAAAAACAAAAACAAAAACAAATCTTAATTTTTAAAACAAGCAAAACAAAGAAAAAAAGAAACGAAAAAAAAAAAACGAAACAAAACATAACAAAACCAAAAGAAGCAAAAACATAAACGAAAAACACATCACCCCCCCCCCCCCCCCCCCCCCCCCGACACACAAAAGAACCAAAATAAAATCTTTCCAAAAAGTCAATTCAGTACAAAAACAAACAGAAAACGAAGACAGTGGAAAACCAACAAAACAAAACGAAACAAACAACCCCCCCCCCCCAACCCGAAAACAAAGAACCAAAAAAAAAAAAAAAACAATTAAAAAAAAACTGAAAAAATAACCCTAAACAAAAACAAAGAAAACGAGACGAAAAAAAAAAAAGAATGTTTTCCCCATCTTACTTTTCAACTATCACAAACTGTTCAAAATTGCCAACCCACTATTTAATTTATCTCCCATTTGTCGCTGTTTCTCCAGCTAGTGGGTAAGATATGAAAGCGACTTTTTCCACTACTGCAACGTCGATTGGTAACCCAAAACCAGCAATCTCGAGGCCTTGATCGTAGCCATCGTTACCTTATAGATAGTATGCGCTTGGCTAAGAAGCTCATCACATTGCCATCCGGAAGTATAACGGACCAACACACAAAACTGTGTGTATCCATGAACGTTTATAGTCAGGTTAATACAGTTCAGTGAGCATTACTCATAAACGCGGATGGCAAAAAACAATAACAAAGACCTGAGTGACGTCATCTTCGAACTATCTATAAGTTAACGATGGCTATGCCGAGATACCTCGGTCACTCACTCACTCACTCATCACTCACTCACTCATCACTCACTCACTCATCACTCACTCATTCACTCACTCACTCACATCACTCATCATCATCACTCACTCACTCATCACTCACTCATCATCACTCACTCACTCACTCATCACTCACTCACTCATCACTCACTCACTCACATCACTCACTCATCACTCACTCATCACTCACACTCACTCCACATCATCACTCACTCAATCTCACTCACTTCACTCACTCACTCACTCATCACTCACTCACTCATCACTCACTCACTCATCACTCACTCACTCATCACTCACTCACTCACTCACTCACTCACTCACTCACTCACTCACTCACTCACTCACTCACTCACTCACTCACTCACTCACTCACTCATCACTCACTCACTCATCACTCACACTCACTCACTCATCACTCACTCACTCACTCACTCATCACTCACACTCACACTCACACTCACCTCACTCACTCATCCACTCACTCCACTCATCACTCACTACACACTCACTCACTTCACCATCACTCACTCACTCACTCACTCATCACTCACTCACTCATCTCACTCACTCACACTCATCACTCACTCCCACTCATCACTCACTCACTCATCACTCACTCACTCATCACTCACCATCACTCACACTCACTCACTCACTCATCACTCCACTCACTCACTCACTCACATCATTCACACTCACTCACTCATCACTCACTCACTCATCACTTCACTCACATCACTCACTCACTCACTCATCACTCACTCACTCATCACTCACTCACTCACTCACTCACTCATCACTCACTCATCACTCACTCACTCATCACTCACTCACTCACTCACTCACTCACTCACTCATCACTCACTCACTCATCACTCACTCACTCATCACTCACTCACTCACTCACTCATCACTCACTCATCACTCACTCACTCATCACTCACTCACTCACTCATCACTCATCACTCATCACTCATCACTCACTCATCACTCACTCACTCATCATCACTCACTCACTCACTCACTCACTCACTCACACTCACTCATCACTCACTCACCTCACTCACTCACCCTCACACTCACTCACTCATCACTCACTCATCACTCACTCACTCACTCACTCATCACTCACTCATCACTCACTCACTCACTCACTCATACTCACCCTCACTCATCACTCACTCACTCATCACTCATCACCTCATCACTCACTCACTCATCACCATCACTCATCACTCACTCACTCACATCACTCATCACTCACACTCACTCACTCACACTCACTCACTCACATCACTCACTCACTCATCATCATCACTCACTCACTCACTCACCTCACTCACTCACACTCATCACTCAGTCAATCACTCCCTCACTCACCCACTCACTCCCTCACTCACTCACTCCCTCACTCACTCACTCCCTCACTCACTCCCCCATTTCCATTAAATACCCTATCAAATCACAGTGACCCCTGGGGATAACCATGAGATGGACCCTGTCACTCACGTGACCCTTCCAGGCATATCATCATTTCTGATGTACACTTATTCTCTCTTGTTCTGGAATTGGATTCAGTTGTCTGATGTCACGCCGCCCAGCAACGGCTGCCATCTTGGTTCTAAACAACGAAAATCATTACTTTTTATTCTTCATGCTGGCTAGAACTTTTCATATGTCTTGTGATCAGAATGTGTAAAAGTAAAAACATGATCAAATTTATGTTTTTTTTTCTTCTGGAAACGCTTTTATGCTTGCCTGAGAAATATTTCATACGGGCATCCGTCATTGTTCCGATTTAGAGCCAGTGTAACTAAGTTACCATGCGTCATTAGGAAGGAAATGACGTTACGACTGTTGAAGAGTATTGCAATTTGTGCTGGACATCCATTTTTCCTGGAGGGCAATATTATTATTCCTCTTGACCAACCAAAGACACAATGGCAGGTGTAAAAAAAAGAAACAATTGACTTTGGAGAACATGAGAATATAATATGGCGGAAAGTGGTGAGAGCTGCATCTCATGTATCCCTCCCGACGATCATCAGATCATAGGATGTATGAATGAATGAATGAATGAATGAATGAATGAATGAATGAATGAAGGATGGAATGAATGAAGGAAGGAATGAATGAATGAGTGAATGAATGAATGAATGAATGAATGAATGTAATTAATAAATGAATGAATGAATAAATGAATGAATGAATGAATGAATGAATGAGTGAGTTAATAAATAACTTTAAAAAGAATAATAAAATTCCCTTTATTCATCCCACAGGGAAAATTCTTATCTAGGGTCTATTCTTAGGGAAGACTGGAATAACCCTGTCATCACTGCAGTGCTGCAGCGCCGCAAACCGAGCTAGGGTGAGGTCACTTGCTCAAGGCCGCACATCGCAGCGGCGGGTGATGAAACTCGGTACTTTTCGGGTACGAACTAAAGACCGTACCGCTGAGCCACGCTGCCCCTCTTTATAATAGTGAAGTATGAAGTACAATACATGAATGAAATATAATTTTTTAGAAAGGAAAGATTATAAAAATTCCTTTAAACAGATGTGGTTATAAGATAAATATAATATGTAAGAATATTAGAGAATTAAGAATAGAGTTAAAAAAAAACCCAAACAAAACAAACAAAAACAGGAAAAAAAAGTTATTTTTAATCATAAAACCTGCGAGGCATTTCATTTTTATGCAAGGTTAATTTAAGTGAGGGAAAAAAGTAAATTTTAAAAAGTCAGTCACGACACTCTAAGTAGTATTGAATATGATCCGATGCTTCAATAATAATAATAATAATAATAATAATAATAATAATAATAATAATAATAATAATAATAATAATAATAATAATAATAATAACAGACTCTGATAGAGCGACGGTATCCTCAACAATGAGGCTCTTGGCGCTTTAAAATTTCATCAACACAAAACAATTTTTGATATTTAAAAAAAAATTGTTTTCAAGGATTTCTAAAAAAAAAACAGACAATGATTTGGATTCTCGGATGCTCTGTGGAATGGTGTTCCATACAGACGGACCAAAATGAGGAAAGGACATTGAGAATGATGTCCTGGTTTATAGATAGAATGCGCTTGGCCAAGGAGTTCACAACATTGCCATCCGGAAGTATAACGGACCAACACACAAACTCTGTGTAACCATGAACTTTTATAGTCCGGTTTATACAGTTTAGTGAGAACAACTCACAAACGCGGATGACAAAAACAATAACAAAGGCCTGAGTGACGTCATCTTCGAACTATCTATAAGATTTCAAGGGGTTAATTTTAAAAACGAGCTTTTATATAGATAGTATGCGCTTGGCTAAGAAGCTCATAACATTGCCATCCGGAAGTATAACGGACCAACACACAAAACTGTGTGCATCCATGAAAGTTTATAGTTAGGTTAATACAGTTCAGTGAGCATTACTCATAAACGCGGATGGCAAAAAACAATAATTTAAAACACATGAGTGACGTCATCTTTGAACTGTCTATAGCGCAATATCCACTGAACGTGCTGAAAGCGCTTTACAAAGGGTTCCTGACCAACAGCAACACGAAACATGTAGAACGAGACATGACGCCTGATAGGCGCTATGACAACTTTTTTTTCGACAGATTTTCGACAGGCTGTTAACGACATGTACTCATTTTACACCTGAGTACGGTGAGAGAATGTGAGTAAAGAGCCGTTTCCAAGGACTCGACTATGCGCTGAGCGAGGCTCGAACCCAGAACCTTCCGACCTGAAAGCGAGTGTCCCACCACTAGACCACACATAGCCGCATATAGAAACCAATGACCAGAAATGTATGATTTTAATTCTTGTCACTCTCAGAACCCAAATTGAATATCCGTTGACTTCAATAACACATAAAAAATGAATCCGAAACTTTCCATTTGTTCCACAAATAGTTTGATTTTTAGCATCTAAACCTTACCGACAAAATACCGTTTCGATACAAATAGGTAACATATGGACAGTTACAACATACTACCAGAATGATAAGAAAATTAATGTTTGGCTTTGAGTCTCGTGCTTCGCTGGATGCCAACAGTAAAGAGGTTCTATAACAGAATCAATCCCTCCCCTCCCCCTTCACCCAACCCCCTTCATCCCCCCTGGCCCTTTTCCTCCAATCGTAATAAAATTGACATTATTAGATGATAATTCTTAAATCTATCTTTTTCTCCCATCATTTTTTATTTTATTTTGCGTAGTTCGTCTGCTGTCGCCCGAGGAAGCCTGTAGGCCGAAACGTTGTTGTTTTTTTTTTACGTTGTTCTCTCTTATAAGAGTCGCATTTCACTCCATTCATTTTCTCTCTATCTTATTGGCTTGCTTTATTTAGACGCCTTTCATCATCATCATCAATGCCTTTTTCACCCTGGGTCAGGGTATAGGCCACAGACAAACAGTTTCCATCCTTCTCTATCTTGAGCCGTGTGGTGTCCGGGGTCCCTCAACTGAGAGGGTCAAGAATAGCCCAACGCCAAGCCAGCGTGTCGTAAAAGGCGACTAATGGTGTGTGATTCCCCCATCTTTGAGTCACCTGGTCCTCCAGGTTGGGGGTTGGCAAAGGGTTAACACCCCTTTCCGTTAAACTCAAACCGTTACAGAAACACAGACAGACAAACCAAATCCTTTTTTTAGCTTGGGCGACCGAAGAGTTAAAGAAGCGGATATACAGAGAAGTGGTAAGACCTGGAATGAGACGCCTTTAGCTTTGGGTAAATCTATTGTTTACACTCTAAATTCAGCCCCAAGACCTACAGTTCAAGTCCCAAAAGGAAGCCATTTGGACAACTGATAACAATCCTCACACTAACATACAATGTGTGTGTGTCCATTTCTGGTCTCAATTTAGTTTGTTGTTTTGTTTTTTGTTTTTTTTCAGTTCTACGTTAACGATGGCGACGCTTTATTTCGTGTGATAGTCGGTATTGTTACTCGTTTGCAGTTTGCAATCTGTGCTCGAACGTTATCGTCTGAAAGCGCAATCGGACGCCAAGTTTGCAAACAACTGTTATCAATCCCTACCCAACATTCATCAATGTGTGCATTTCTGGTCTCAATTTAGTTTTTAAAAATTCAGTTTTACCTACATATCAAAGGTACCTACATTATATCGTGTGAGAGTCGGTCTTGTTACTCGTTTGCAGTTTGCAATCTGTGCTCGAACGTTATCGTCTGAAAGCGCAATCGGACGCCGTGCTTGCAAACACTAACAATCTTGGCTAAATATTCTGAAGTCAATCTTGTTGCTCGTTTCCATTTTGCAATCGGTGCTCGAACGTTATCGCAAAAAAGCGCACTCAGACGCCATGTTTGCAAATACCAACGATCTTGGCGGTATTGTCAAATATATCTGAACCTGAGATTTCCGTGGAGTCACACATATACTTTTTGTTATTTTCTTTCTTTTTTTTTTTGGACAAACAAACATTTCGAAGGAAATCGGGTGGATTGTATCTATTTTTGTTACTTCGTGGGGGCAATTGTTGCAGTTTGGAAATTATGGTCGAAATCAACCAAATGCTAGAGATAATCCGACAAAATGCTATCCAAAGGGTAGCAAGCAGTTGCTATTGTCCGTTTCACGCTATAGAAACCGGGATAAACTCGGGCTCTGTGGACCTGATGGGTCTGAAGGACCTATCTTGACTAATTTATGTGACAGACATTTCATTTTCTTCAGTCTGTTCTAAAATCTAATCTTAGTTTCCATTGCTACTTGTTAGTTTTCAAAATGTCTGATAAGGTTGTTTAAAAGTTGGGTTTATTTATTGATCCAAATCGACGTGTACACATATACAGGTGTGATATCCGGACCTCACTTCTGGGCCTAGTTTAACATTGTTGTAATTTTGCGTCATTCCCCCCCCCCCCCCCCCCCCCCCCCCGAAATTTCCATTACAACAATGAGCCCAAAAGGAATTGGGTTATCAGACCTGCAAAAAAGTTCGCCTCGATTCAGATACTTCTTTTATCAGTCAAGTTCATCACTTTGAGGTCAATAGACATGAGAATGAGAAGAATACTTAGTGTTAAGCGTTAAGCACCTGATTAATATACACATTTCGTCAATAAAATCACACATTCTGTAAGAATTCGTCTATAGATAGTTCGAAGTTGACGTCACTCAGGTCTTGGTTATTGTTTTTTGCCATCCGCGTTTATGAGTAATGCTCACTGAACTGTATTAACCTGACTATAAACGTTCATGGATACACACAGTTTTGTGTGTTGGTCCGTTATACTTCCGGATGGCAATGTTATGAGCTTCTTAGCCAAGCGCATACTATCAATTGCAAATCTCTCCTGGCTAAAACAAAGTAAAATAAATATATAGATAGTACGAAGTTGACGTCATTCATGTCTTTGTTATTGGTTTTTTTTTGCCATCCGCATTTATGAGTAATACGCTTCAACAGTCATGACGTCACTTCCCTTGTAATGACGCATGGTGACTTAGTAACTGGCTCTAAACTATCGGAACATTGGAGGACGCCCTTATGAAATATTTCTCCGACGAGCATAAAAGCGTATCAAGCGGGAAAAAAAAACCGTTATAAATCTGATCATGTTTTGATTTTTACCCATTCTGATCACAAGACATATGAAAAGTTCTAGCCAGCATGAAGAATAAAAAGTACCGATTTTCTTTGTTTAGAACCACGATGGTGGGCGACGTGACATCAGACTATTCAATCCAAACAGCCTATTGTAAATCTCTCCTGGCTAAAACAAAGTAAAATAAATATATAGATAGTATGAAGTTGACGTCATTCATGTCTTTTTGTTTTGTTTTTGTTTTTTTGCCATCCGCATTTATGAGTAATTCTCACTAAACTGTATTAAACAGACTACACGGTCACACATAATGTTGTGTGTTGGTCCATTATACTTTCGATGGCAATGTTGTGAGCTTCTTAGCCAAGCGCAAACTATCTACAGATGGTATACGCTTGACTAAGATGCTCACAACATTGCCATCCGGAAGTATAACGGACAAACACACAAAACTATGTGTAACCATGAACGTTTATAGTCTGGTTAATACAGTTTACTGAGAATTACTCATAAACGTATATGGCAAAAAACAACAACAAAGACCCGAGTGACGTCAACTTCATTCTATCTTTAAGACACAGGAAAATGCTGCTAAACATAATATATATATATATATATATAATATATATATATATATATATATATATATATATATATATATATATATATATATTATATATATATATATACATATTATGGTGAAGGTAAGTCAATCTGCATTGAGTTTGTTCAGAAAACTGAAAAGGCCGAATACTACTACGATTGATCTGGCGGGCACAACAAGTGAATGTTTAGCTTAAACGCATAGCATCAATATCAACGAAGTGATATGATAATGATTCTTTTCTTTTGATCTTGTCAACATGTCTGAAAGCTGAAATTTCTTTGGAGTCACGTCACACACAGACAACCGCAAAACATAATCAAAAACACGCACACAAACAAACATACACAAACTCCCACAAATAGCAAGACTATTTTGTTTTTACCTTGGACAACGATTCACAGAATATTTTGTTTCTATCATATAATTTTATTCGAAAAAAATTATTTGTTTTTAGTTTCTTGTATTGAATAAAAATAAAGTAATTCTTTTTCCAGCTATTCTCACTCATTCAAATTTTGCCCATCTCTTTCTGTTCCTTCTAAGATAATTTCTTCTTCCTATTCAAGCTCATGTATTAAATCCAATTGTTGCCGATATTCTGGCATTCTCCGAGGAAAAAACATTTGAAAAAAAATTTGGCCAGAAAATTCGTCCTTCAAATAAATAAATATCAATCGATTAAAATCTCAAAAACCTGGGAAATCAAAGAAGTTTGCAAGGAAGTCTCAGGTTTTAGAGATTTTGACAAGATGGGGGTAATTTTAATTGATGAATATTAAAATTTGATGAACGTAATTCCTGGACAAATTAAAAAACTATGTTTTTATAAGAATATGGCGGTATTATCGTTGTTCTGTTGTTTTTTTTTATGATGGTTGTTGCGTTGAAAAATATTTTCGATTCTATTGCTGGTGGTATTGTAGT
>NC_088366.1:50301178-50306178 GCF_034508935.2 Berghia stephanieae | reverse complement strand
CTCGTATTTCAATCTGTAAAAAAAATTGTTTTCATTTTTAGATTTGCCATAATTTTTGCTGGATGATAAAAATGAACATTGACTTTACAGGACAGTGTTGACAACCCAAAACTATTTCTTTAAATGAATAGATAGATTAGGGTGACAAAGAAAGAGAAGAGTAATAGTAGTTTTTTTCTGAGGTTATCTGATCAGAGAGATGAAGGCATACATGACACCCGATGTCTGGCACAGACTTGGTACTTGAAGAAGAAGAAGAAAGAAAGAAAAGAAGAAGAAGAAGAAGAAAGAAGAAGAAGAAGAAGAAGAAGAAGATTATTAAATTATGACTTGAAGGTTTTAAAATTACGTCATCGTTTTTTTTTTGTTGCGGATGTGCAAATTTGCGTAGAAGCTTTTAACTCAAAGGCAAATTAAGGCATGATTATTGCGACCTAGAAAATTTTTCATAATAATAATTTGTATCAATAGATGATAACATTAACCTGAAATTTAAAGTAGATTTAGGCAAGTTACCTCGTAAATTCAATCTGTAAAAATTACAGTTATATAATTTTTAGATTGCCGATGGTTTAAAATTTAACATTGACAGAATTGGAACAGTTTTAAATCCCCAACCCTAATTTTTTAAAATGAAATTTTTAATAGTGTGTAAGGGAGAGTGCAAGACAACGTAGAGAAAAATAATACTATTGAAAAAGCAAAACCCTTATAAATTAGCGCGTCTCGATTTGGGATCGAACCTCAGACCTTCTGATTAACTGGTCAGATGTGCTCATTCCCATTACACCTCAGAGGATACCGATAGTTGGATAGTGACAGGCTATATAATGATGTATAAGGCTACAGCGGATGACATTCTGGTGTTCCAAACCGTTTTATTTTTTCATGTTGAATGAATTTAAACCAGTCGTAAAAAATTTTGCCGGCTTACTTTGGTTTTTAAAGCAACGTTCTTTTGATATAATTAATCTCTTACAGAAAGAGAAATGCCTGCATTCTATAACGCCCAAAGGAAATACTGGGTTTTTCCTCAAACCCCCTTAACAGGACTGGCAGAACTGCAATCAATAATTTCCCAATGGAAACTTGGGAACAGGATCCTGCCGGAAAAGTCAGGCACTCCAGAGACCCGCATCAATCGTCCTCACTGTCAAGTCACAAATTGAAGGTGGTAGAAAACAGTCCTTGGGGGAGAAGCTGGATTAAAAAAATTGATTTGGAAGGTGTAGCCAAAACAAATATACAAAAAAGAAAAAACAAAGAAAAAAACAGAAAAACAAAAGTGTTATTCAACTAAATTACAATTTAAAATTGATCAAGAATTGTAATCAACAAAGGCTTGACAAAAGTTGAATTTCTGCAGTAAAATTAAACAAAGAAAACGCTAATGTTTGACAGGATCTTTGTGTCAATGTTGACACTGAGAGGTTTTTAACAGCTCAAGGCTTGCCAGGAGATCCCACCTCTTGTTTACAATCAGGGAGCCAAATTAGACAAAAAGAACACGTGAAAGTGTTTTTAAAAATGATCTTTTGTAATCAATGTTTACACTTTACAATTTTGACAGCTTAAAGCAGGGACGAGGGAGATTTGATCTCCATCGCTTTACAAATAGGGAGAAAATTAAGTTAGACTAAAGAGGACTCAGTGTTAAAAATGATCTTTTGGTGGTCATTGTTTACACTTGAAAGGTTAAAACTTTGGACAAAGCCATTGGGATTTTGTTTACAATGAAATTGTCAAAGAAATGTTACACGCTTTTGTACAAGGGAAGTACAATCTCAAATGTAAACTTGGTTTCATTTCTTTTTTATTTTTTTTTTTTTTTTTTTTTTTTACAATTTAATTTGGTTTTTTTTTTAGATTGAATATTGGGGTTTTTGTGGGGGTAATTTTTAAAAAATTTTTAAAATTGTTGTTTGAAGTTATTTGTTAAGTTAATCTTTTTGGATTTTTTTTATTTGGATTTTGGTTTACGGGGGGTTGGGTTTTTTGAAAAATAAATTTTAATTAAAAAAAAAAAAATCGGGAAGGGAAATTTTTTAAAAAAAGTATGTATTCGTCCTCTGGAAGATGGATCTACAAATTCCAATAAACAACAATGGAATTGAATGTAAGCTTCAAGTTAAATACGAAAAAAATAAAATGGCCCTTCGGGTTTCCACTTATCAGCAAAAAAAAAGGGTGAATGAAAATTACAGTGAATGACTAATGGATTGTTTTATTCACCTAAAACGCCCCATGATTGGGGGGTTAAAAAAAAGGGAGTAAATTGACCCATGAATGAACCAAACAAAATTGAAGACGTTTCGACCTTTGTAGTTTTTCTACAAAAATCACTTTATGGAGTGTTTTATTTATCCCCCTTTTTTTGATAAAAAAAAGGAAACCGAAACGTCCACTCCCATTTTTTTTTTTAAAAAATTAACTTACATTCAATTTTAATTGTTATTTATTTTTTCGAGCTTCGAGCAGCAACATTTACATCCCCAAAAGTTTTTTTAACTATAATCTATGTTTTTTATTTTTTTTTGAAAAAAAATTTATTTTATTTTTTATTCAGAAGAAATGGATGGATAAAATTTAAAAACGAAGAATATGGAAAAGAAAAAAGAGAAACCATGGGAAAAAAAATAGTATGAAAACGATGGAGGGACCGGAAAACCCCCTTTTGTAAAATGACTCCCCCCCCAAATAACAAAGAAAGTATTTGACTGGAACTCAGGGCAAAAGATAAGGGAAGGCCACGGGGAAATGGAGAAGAATTAAAAAGCTGATATAATACGAGAAGTGGTAAAACATGGAATGAGATACAAAAAAACTCAGGATAGAGAAGGCAAAGAGGAAATTTTGTCTGTGGCCTATCCCCGCCCCCGGGTGAAAAAAGGCAATGAAGAGAGAGGGGGATGGACCTGTTTGTCTGGGTATACCCGCCCCGGGTAAAAAGGGGAATGGTGATGATGAGTGATGATGATTGTGATGATGAAAATGATGATGATGTGTGAGTGGATGATTAGAGTCGAAAAAAAGATTAAAAAAAAGTGCACGTTTGGCTAAAAAACATGACAGTGTCAATATCTCATTTTGACCCACATTTTCCGTCAACAGTCACCCGACCCTTGCGAACGAAAACCCCTTTGTTTTCTGGCGGAGGCAATTATAAAAAAAGATGACTGGAATTACGTTTTAAAACCCCCCCCCTTTTTAAAGGGATTTCCTTTGGTTTTTTTCTTTTTTTTTTCCTTGGGAAATAATACCTTACACATTTTAATTTTACAGCATTTTAAGGAAAAAATTTACAGCCACATGCTCGCTATTTTATCACATTAAAATCAATATCCCCCTTCGTTTTCCCGGGGGTTTTTAATAAAAAAGTTTTTTTAAAAAAAATCCTCTCCTCTTCTTCTCTCTCTCTCTCTCTCTCTCTCTCTCTCCTTCCTCCTTCCCCCCTTTTTTTCTGTTTTTCCTGAAAATCTTTTTTCCCCCCCCCCCACCCAACACAAAATTGGATTTTAACACAGATTCAATAGAAAACGTAACACTAGATATGCACATTTTTTTTCTTCTGGGAGCTTTAAAAAAACAAAGATTTTTATAAAATGTGGGGGAAAACCAAAACATATCTGATTAAAAAAAAAATGTCAGTTATCGAACAAATGGGATTTCCTGTATTTTTTTAAGGGGGGGTTAAAAGAAGAACAAAAAAACAACAAAAAAAAACAAAACAAACCCAACCCCCCCCCCCCAAAAAAAAAAACAAAAAAAAAAAAAAAACAAAAAAAAAAAAAAAAAACCAAAAAAAAAAAAAAAAAAACCGAAAAAAGTTGGATGTCTCTCACTTTTTCCCGAGGAAAAAAAAAACAACAAAAAAAAAACAACAAAAAAAGAAACCAAACCCCCCCCCCCCCCCCCCCCTTTTAAAAAAAAAAAAATTTTTTAAATTAAAAGTTTATTTCGCGGGGGCTTCCCCCAAAAATTTAGTTAATAAGTTTTTTTGAAAAAGAAATAATGCCTTTTTTTTTTTACGCTATTAATTAATTTTTTTTTGGGGGGTTTTTCCCCGAAGAGACAATAGTTCAGGCCTAGGACGTTTTTCACCTGAGTACACGAATGATTTGGTAAAAAATCTTTCCCCCAGGAAGGGCTATGTGTTGCATGGCCCCAAAAAAGGATCTCGAACAAAAGGGTTTCCCCTTTTTAATAATCATTTAACTGGCGGTTTAAATAAAAAACGCGAGAGAGTGCTTTTAACATTTCATTCTAAGTGAAGACCGGGAAAAAAAAAAAAAAAAGGCTGTAGGGAAATTTTTTTCCGACGCCATGTTTTTTTTAATGAAATGTCAAGGTCATTTAGTTCTTCCGCCTCCGGCCTATTTCCCAAAAGTTAGGCGAAACCATTTCAACCTGTTATTTCTATTTTATTTTTTTTAACTCTTTGTATTTTTTAAAAAAGTTAATTTTATCGGCCCAAAAAAAACAACAGTTGCGGTATGTATATTCAGATAAAATTAACGAATTTAATAAATAATTATAAATAAAGAACGAAAAATTTTTTTTTTTTTTTCCTCCCTCCAGAAGATTATTGATTTTTTGTAACCAAAAGTATGGTTTTTTGTACGTCTATTCACCTAAAAATTGAACTTTTTCCCCTTTGTTTAATGACATTTGACCCCAAAAAAAAAAATGTTTTGGTTTGTATTCATGCGCACCAAAAACTATTTTTTAAAAAGTGCGAAATATTCTTTAACATTGAATAAAAATTTTATTCAACGCTTTAAAGCATTTTTTGAACCCCTGCCCAAAACCGGATTATGTAGGGGGGAACCAAAATCAAAAAGCCCAAAGTAAAAAATAAATGGGGCCCAAAGTGAATTGTTGGTACCCCCCATCGAAATTAGATATTCATTCTTCCCCAAAAAACAGACAAATCAAGTAAGTTGAGTTTCTGGCCCACATTAAATTTTTTGCACGTTATTTTCCCACTTAATACCCTTTTT
>NC_088366.1:50286279-50293779 GCF_034508935.2 Berghia stephanieae | reverse complement strand
ATTTGCCAGTAATTTTGTGCTGGATGATAAAAATGAACATTGACTTTACAGGACAGTGTTGACACCCAAAACTATTTCTTTAAATGAATAGATAGATTAGGGTGACAAAGAAAGAGAAGAGTAATAGTAGTTTTCTGAGGTTATCTGATCAGAGAGATGAATGGCATACCATGATCACCGATGTCTGGCACAGACTTGGTACTTGAAGAAGAAGAAGAAGAAGAAGAAGAAGAAGAAGAAGAAGAAGAAGAAGAAGAAGAAGAAGAAGAAGATTATTATTATGACTTGAGAGGTTTAAAATTACGTCATCGTTTTTTGTTGTTGCGGATGTGCTAGAATTGCGTAGAAGCATTTATACTCAATGGGCAAATTAAGGCATGATTATTGCGACCTAGAAAATTTTCATAATAATAATTTGTATCAATAGATGATAACATTAGCCTGAAATTTAAGATAGATTAGCAAGTTACTCGTAATTCAATCTGTAAAAATTACAGTTATATAATTTTTAGATTTGCCCGATGGTTAAAATTTAACATTGACAGAATGGAACAGTGTTAATCCCCAACCCTAATTTTTTTAAAGAATGAATTTTTAATAGTGTGTATAGGAGAGTGGCAGACAACGTAGAGATAAAAATACTATTGAAAAAGCAAACATCCTTATAAATTAGCGCGTCTCGATTTGGGATCGAACCTCAGACCTTCTGATTACTGGTCAGATGTGCATCCATTACACCTCAGAGGATACTCGATAGTTGGATAGTGACAGGCTATAAATGATGTATAAGGCTACAGCTGATGACATTCTGGTGTCCAAACCGTTTTATTTTCATGTTGAATGAATTTAACCAGTCGTAACAAATTTTGCCGGCTTACTTTTGTTTTTAAGCAACGTTACTTTTGATATAATTAATCTCTTACAGAAAGAGAAAATGCCTGCATTCTATAACGCCAGGAAATACTGGGTTTCCTCAAATCGTCTCTTAACAGGACATGGCAAAACTGCATCAAATATATCCAGATAGAAACTTGGGAACAGTGATGCCTGCCGGAAATGTCAGGCAGCTCCAGAGACCAGCGATCACATCGTCCTCCACTGTCAAGTCACTAAACTTGAAGGTGGCTATGAAACAGTCCTTAGGGCGGAGAAGCTGGATTAACGAAATTGATTTGGAGGTGTAGCCAAACACTACTACTACTAATAAAGAAAAACAAAGAAAAACAGAAAGAACAAAAGTGTTATTCAACTTAATACAATTTAAAATTGATCAAGAATTGTAATCAACAAAGGACTTGACAAAAGTTGAATTTCTGCAGTCACAAATTAAGACAAAGAAACGCATAATGTTTGACAGGATCCTTTGTGGTCAATGTTGACACTGAGCAGGTTTTAACAGCTCAAGGCATTGCCAGGGAGATCCCTACCTCTTGTTTACAATCAGGGAGCCAAATTAAGACAAAAGGAACACGTGAAAGTGTTAAATATGATCTTTTGTAATCAATGTTTACACTTTACAATTTTGACAGCTTAAAGCAGCACGAGGGAGATTCTGATCTCCATCGCTTTACAAATAGGGAGAGAAATTAAGTTAAGACTAAAGAGAGACTCAGTGTTAAAAATGATCTTTTGTGGTCATTGTTTACACTTGTCAAGGTTGACATCTTTGGGACAAAGCCATTGGGATCTTCTGTTTACAATGAAATTGTCAAAGAAATGTTACACGCTTTTGTACAAGGGAAGTGACAATCTCAAATGTAAACTTGGTTTCATTTTCTTTTTAATTTTTTTTAATTTTTTTTTTTTACAATTTATTGGTTTTTATGAGATTGAATATTCGAGTGTCTTTGATAGGGAATAAAATTCTCAACGTCATACATTTCCGTTCCAAAATTCTTGAAAGTGTGTATGTAACCAATCCTTCGGAAGACTTATAACAAATAGGTTACAGATTGAATCATAAGGTGGCATAACTATTTAAGTAGTCGGATGTATAGGCATCATATCCTAAAGGTTATGGGACGGAAAGGAGCGAGGATGGGTGATCTCTATTGAAAACCAGTACGACATATAATTAAGTCTATAAAATAAAATACCATCACTCTGCTACCAGAAGATCCTTTACACAATGTATGTATTCAGTCCTCTGGAAGACTGGATCTACACTTCCAATAAACAACAATGTGAAATTGAATGTAAGCTTCAAGTTAATATACGAAAACAGATAAAATGGACGTTTCGGGTTTCCACTTTATCAGCAAAACAGGATGAATGAAACTCTACAGATGAATGACATAATGCGATAGTGTTTATTCACCTAAACAACGCCACCATCGCATTGGGGATTAAGATAAAGGGAGTAAATCTGACCCATGAATGAACCAACACAAAATTGACGACGTTTCGACCTTTGTAGTTTTACTACACCATCACTCGTATGGAGTGTTTCATTCATCCTACTTTGTTGATAATAAAAGGAAACCCGAAACGTCCACATACCTATTTTCTTTTATTGAATTGAAGCTTACATTCAATTTTACATTGTTATTTATTTATTCGAGCTTCGAGCAGCAACATTTACATTGCCCAATGTCTTTTAATCTATCAAGTCTATGTATTATTTTATTTTGTGATAAAACATTTATTTATATGTTGATTCAGAATGAAATGGATGGATAGAATTAAAAACGAAGAAGTATGGAAAAGAAAACAGTAGAAACCAGTGGGAGAAGAAATAGTATGAAAACGATGGAAGTGGATCGGACACACCCTTAGTAAAGAATGACTCCACTATAACAAAGAAAGTATTTGACTGGAACCTCAGGGCAAAAGATCAAGGGAGAGGCCACGGGGAATATGGAGAAGAATTAAAGAAGCTGATATAATACAGAGAAGTGGTAAGACATGGAATGAGATACAAAAAAAGCTCAGGATAGAGAAGGCAAAGATGGAAACTGTTTGTCTGTGGCCTATACCCCGACCCAGGGTGAAAAAGGCAATGAAGAGAGAGAGGATGGACACTGTTTGTCTGTGGCCTATACCCCGACCCAGGGTGAAAAAGGCAATGGTGATGATGATGATGATGATGATGATGATGATGATGATGATGATGATGATGATGATGATGATGATGATGACTTAGAGTGGCGAAAAACAGATTAAAAAAAAGTGCACGTTTGGCTAAAGAACATGACAGTGTCAATATCTCATTTTGACCCACATTCCGTCACACAGTCACCCGACCCTTTGTCGAACGATAACCGTTAGTTATTGCTGAGCGGAGGCAATTATAATAAGATGACTGGAATTACGATTTTAATGCCCCCTTTTTAAAGGATTTCCTTTGCAGTTTTCTTTTTTTTCCTTGGGAAATACATACCTTACACAATTATTAATTTTACAGCAGTTTGAAGGAGTGATCACAGCCACATGCTGCGCCTATTATTATCATCATTAATATCAATATACCCTTACGCTTGACCGGGTTTTATAATAAAACAATGTGTTTAACTCTCTCTCTCTCTCTCTCTCTCTCTCTCTCTCTCTCTCTCTCTCTCTCTCTCTCCTTACCGACTATATTCATGATTTTTCCTGAAATGCTGTAGATACCTACCCAACACAGAACTTGACCTTTTACACACAGATTCAATAGAAATACGTACACACTAGATATGCACATTTTTATGCTTCATGGCGAGCTTTATAAAACAAAGATTTTTCATAAAATGTGGTAATGTACAAAACATATCTGATTAAAAGAAACATAGTCAGTGTATCGAAACAAATGAGACGATTTTCCTGTAGTTGGTAAGGGGAGGGTTAAAAGAAGAACAAAAAAACAACAAAAAAAAACAAAACAAACCCAACCCCCCCCCCCAAAAAAAAAACAAAAAAAAAAAAACAAACAAAAAACAAAAAAAAAACTGGCAAAGTGACGACAAACGTTGGATGTCTCTCACTCCTGAGGAAAAAAACAACAAAACAACAACAACAAAAAAAGAACCAACCCCCCCCCCCCTTTCAAAAAAAAAAATAAATATTTAAATCAATGTTTATTTACGCTGGTGCTTGCCAAAAAATTGACGTATAATAAGAATTTCGAAAAATGAAATAATGCCTTTTTTTCACGCTATTAAATTAATTCGTTTGGGGTTTTTTCCCCGACAGAGACAATACTGTTACAGGCCTAGGACGTGATTTACACCTGAGTACACTGAGATGATTTGAGTAAAGAATCTTTCCCCAGGTAAGGGCTATGTGTTGCATGGCGCACAACGGATCTCGAACAAAAGGGATTTCCTGTGATAAATAATCATGTAACTGGCGGTTTAGAATCAATAACAGCGAGCAGAGTGACGTCAACATCATTCATTCTAATGTGAAGACCGGGAAAAGAAAAAAAAAAGGCTGTATGGAAATTGATCCGACGCCATGTTTGTGTGAATGAAATGTCAAGGTCATTTAGTTCTTCCGCCTCCGGCCGTATTTCCCATCAGTTAGGCGAACACTCATTTCAACACTGTTATTACTATTTTATTCTTTCATCTCTTTGTATTTATTAAACGAGTTATTCTTATCGAGCCCAATAACACAACGAGCTTGCGAGTATGTATTATTGCACGATAAAAATATAACGAATTTAATAAATATATTATAAATAAATGAACGAATTCGTTTATTCCGTCCCTCCAAGTAAGATTATTAGATATTTTGTAACCAAATAGTATGGTATTAGTACGTCTATTCACCTCAATTCGTAACTTTTTCCTTCTGATTGAATGACAATTTGACCCAAAACTAAAAATGTTGGATTTGTATTCATGCGCACCAAAAGACTATTTATAAAATGTGCGAAAATATTCTTCAATCATTGAATAGAAATTTTATTCAACGCGTTCAAAGCATTATTGTGACCCATCGCCTCAAAACGGTATTATGTAGGGATGAACCAGATACTAAAAAGTCAATGTAAAGCTAAACTGGTCCAAATGTTGAATTGTTGGTATCCGGCACACGAAATTATGATATTCATTCTTCTCAATAAAACAGACAAACTCAACGTAAGTCTGAGATTTCTGGCCACACATTAAATTTTCAGCATCGTTATCATCCCGACTTAATACCGTTTTGAGGCGAAGGGTCACAATTCAACGATTACGTATTTACTTAGAAATGATAGGGTTTTCCAATGAGATGACTGGAATAATATTTGATTTCCAACACTCAATTCCCACTGATAGATACAATGTAAATCAATGTGATCTTGTGGTGTGACACTCGCCTTCGGATCGGAAGGTCCTGGGTTCGAGCCTCGCTCGGCGCATAGTTGAGTCCTTGGAAAAAAACTCTTTACTCACATTCTCTCACCGTACTCAGGTGTAAAATGAGTACCTGGCCGTTAACGGTGTTGTCTCTGTCCGAAAAAAATGTAATATCGTCATGTCTCGTCCTACATGTTAAGTGTTGCTGTTGGTCAGGGATCCTTTGTAAATCGCTTTGAGCACGTTTACTGGAAATTGCGCTTCATAAAATCTCAATTTTTTTTTTAAAGATAGTTGAATCGTACTGTTTCAGTTTCAGATTGAAAAAATGTACATAAAACAGTGCTAGACAAAAGAAAAAATAGTCCTTAAGAGCCACCAGACCCATGAAGGCCGGAGTTTATCCCGGTTTCTATAGCGTGAAACGGAAAAAGCAATTGCTCAATACCCTTTGGATAGGACGCTAGACTATCGTAAAGTACTTTCCGCCAGATATAACAGACCCAGCTACCAAAATCACTGCTGGGTGGACTGACGGGGGGGGGGGGGGCAACATTTTTTTTAAAGATCTCGATTGCACCCGGAATCCAATTTGATTCCTTTGATTGTGAAGCGAGCGTTCTACCAAATGAGCTAACCGGACCCCTTTGTCTGTGCTAGACAAAGCAAGAGAGAAAATTAAAACAACAAAAAACTATCCCAAAAATCTGTCCTACTTGTCAGGAGGTTAGGGTTCAATCCCCAGCTGAGACAGGCTGATGTTTTGGTTATTGTTGTTGTTATAGCAGCTGTTGCTGTTGGCCAGTGCACCCTGTAAAGCGTTTTGAGCACGTTTATTGGATACTGCGCGATATAAATGCTCAATTTTTTATATTTTATTTTTTCGAAAGGTGAAACTTTGCCTCTTGAATTTTGGACTAATAAAAGATTGTTCAGTTTGTGGCTATTATATTTCCTTCGATAAAGTTTAACCCTTTCCTGACCGGCCAGTTTCAGAATTTTCACAAAAACTTCACATCCACCCAACATATAAACAGATTTTTCTTACTCAAACAGAAGGTTAACAAGTACATTCTATACATAATATTGTTCAGCAAAATGAGCTCTACAATACAGTGTCAATTTTTTATGGCTATGATAACAAACTTTCTTCAAAGTTTATGAGAAACAAGAATAATCAGACGAGAAAGTTGTTGTTTGCATCGTAACGAATGTGACGATTTTCCTGTAGTTGGTAAGGAGAGGGTTAAAGTCTTTTTATCGGGTACAATAACTACAACAACAATGCTGAGATGCTCCAAAATGCTCCAAATAGGATTCAATAGTCTGATGTCACGTCCGCCCAGCAACAGCAGCTTGGTTCGAAACAAAGAAAATCGGTGCTTTTTATTCTTCATGCTGGCTAGAACTGTTTTCACATGTCATATGATTAAAATGGATATAATGATGTCCTTTGCGGATGATATAGACGCCTTGGTGGAAGACCTCATGAAGCTAAGCAAGTTTACCAACATTGTACTGCAGTGGATTCCAGGACACTGTGGGATACTTGGAAATCAGATCGCTGACCAACTGGCAAAGGCAGGCAGTAGCATGCAGCAACCCTCCCCAACGTACTCAACAGGAGAAATTAACAAAATGGCCAAATTTATCCAGTCTCAGAGATGGAGAGAGAAGCACCCAGAATACAACATGAATGACCCAATCAAGTTGCTCGATAGAAAGGAACAGGTCATCATCTTCAGACTGAGAACTGGACACAACCAGTTAAAGGAACATATGTGGAGGATGTCCAGAGCAGGTGCCTCTGGACAATGTGACTGCGGACTTGAAAATGAAAATGGACATCATGTCCTAATGGAATGTCCAAGGTACAACCAGTTGAGAAGGAACTTCTGGCCTGACCCAACCCCATACTCAAAGAAGCTGTACGGCAGTGAGGACGACCTCAGGACCACTGTTGGCTTCATTCACCAGACCGGACTGACCATGTGACGTGACGGGAACGAAGAAGAAGAAGAAGAAGAATGTATAAAAATGAAAACATGATCAGATTTATAATGTTTTTCTCCTCTGGATACACTTTTATGCTCGTCTGAGAAGTATTTCACAAGGGCGTCCGCCATTGTTCCGATAGTTTAGAGCCAGTTTCTAAGTCATTTCATTTGTCATGTGATCAGAATGTATAAAAGTCAAAACATGATCAAATCTATAATGTTTTTTTCCTCGTCGGAGAAAT
>NC_088366.1:50273779-50283779 GCF_034508935.2 Berghia stephanieae | reverse complement strand
CAATGCGTTTAGTTTTATTTAAAACGAACTGACAACATCCGTCAGCCGGATATATCGTACAAGCACACAAAACTATAGTGGATCGCGCGCTATATAAAATCTCAATTAAAAACAAAACAACTTAGCTATCAGTACCCCTCTGACAAGATAAGGGCTATTTGGGACCCATCGTCTCAAAACGGTATTATATCGGGACGAGCCAGATGCTAAAAAGTCAATGTAAAGCTAAACTGGTCCAAATGTTGAATTGTTGGTATTCGGCACACTAAATTATGATATCCATTCTCCTCAATAAAACATGACAAACTCAACGCAGGTCTGTGATTTCTGGTTACAAATTAAATTTTCAGCATCGTTATCATCCCGACATAATACCGTTTTGAGGCGAGGGGTCACATTTTATTATATTGTTTCTTAGCATGGCATTATACAGCAAAATTTTCTTGAAGACAACAGACATGGATTTTATTTCAATGTCAAACAGAATCTGCTCTGGGGGGGGGGGGGGGGGGGGGGAGCGGCTGCCTTGCGCCTGAGATCGTTTCTTAACATGGCATTATAAAACAAAACTTTCTTGAACAAAGCAGACACGTGCGGCTATGTGGTCTTCTTGTATGACACTCGCTTTCGGATTGGAAGGACCAGGGTTCGAGCCTCGCACTCGGCGCATAGTTGAGTCCTTGGAGAAGGCTCTTTACTCATATTCTCTCACCGTACTCCGGTGTAAAATGAGTACCTGGCCGTTAACAGCGTTGTCTGTGTCCGAAAAATTGTAATATCGGGCCTAACAGGCGTCATGTCCCGTCCTACGTGTTAAATGTTGCTGTTGACCAGGGACCCCTTGTAAAGCGCTTTGAGCACATTTAGTGGATATTGCACTATATAAAGCTCGATTATTATTATTATTATTATTATTTCTTTTTAGACATGAATTTTATTTCAATGTATAGATAGTATGCGCTTGGCTAAGAAGCTCATAACATTGCTATCCGGAAGTATAACGGACCAACACACAAAACTGTGTGTATCCATGAACGATTATAGTCTGGTTAATACAGTTCAGTGAGCATTACTCATAAACGCGGATGGCAAAAAACAAAAACAAAGATTTTTGTGATGTCATCTTCGAACTATCTATAACAGAACCTGATGGGGGGCTGCCTGACGCCTGAGATCGTGAAAATACTAACGAAAGAGTAATAATGGAGAGTCTTCGGATGGGATCAATACAGACAATGGACGTTTCCGGTACAAACTCTTCGTCAGCACAACAATAAACAGATGAACGTGCTGACGAAGGGCTTGTACTCGAAACGTCCATTTAATGTATTGTTCCTATCAGAAGTCTGCTCTAAAGTGATGTGTGATGATATATTGGAGATTTTGGTATTTTTGAAGTTTACGAAATTTCTTTTCCGACCATGGAATAGGATTCAACAGCCTTGACGTCACTTACCTCGTTATGACGTATAATAACTTAGTAACTGGTTCTAAACTATCGGAGGACGCCCTTATGACGAGCAGGTGTATCCAGAGGAGAAAAAGATAAATCTGATCATGATTTGACTTTTATACATTCTAATCACATGACGTGAAAAGTTTCTAGCAAGCATGAAGAATAAAAATTATCGATTTTCTTTGTTTAGAACCAAGCTGCTCGTTGCTGGGCGGACGTGACATCAGACTATTGAATCCTATTAGCCCATTAACAGTTTGCTAGATAGAGCAGGTTGTTCGATAACATTTAATTGAACCTTTGATTGGGATCCGTGTGTAATATTTGTCGTGTCGTTTGGGGACAATGCAAGGATGCAGTATTCAATTGATTAACCCTCTCCTTACCACCAATTCGAAAATCGTCACATTTGTTACGATTCAACCGTCACTTTTCTCATCCAGATTTCATTTCTTTTCGCTATAGCTATAAATACTTGACATTCAGTATTAGAGCCCATATTGTCGAACAATATTAGACTCTATGTATATAATGTGGTTGTTGCTTTTCTGTTTGAGTAAGAAATGTCTGGGTTTTTTTGTTGGGTTGGTGTGAAGTTTGGGGAAATTTCGAATATGGCTGGTGAGGAGAGGGTTAATAGATAAAGAAATTAATCATGAACTCTTATATAACGTAATATCCACTAAATGTGCTCAAAGCGCTTTACCAACGGCAACATTTAACACGTAGGAATAGACATGGCGGCATATTAGGCGATATTACAATATTTTCCAACAAATAGGATTCAGTAGTCTGATGTCACGCAGCCCGGCAACGGCGGCCATCTTGGTTCTAAACAAAGAAAATCATTACTTTCTATTCTTCATGCTGGCTAGAACTTTTCATTCCCTTTTCATATGCCTTTTGATCAGAATGTGTAAAAGTAAAAACATGATCAAATTTATGTGTTTCTTTTTTCCTCTGGAAATGTTTTTATGATCGCCGGAGAAATATTTCATACGGACGTCCGCCATTGTTCCGATAGTTTAGAGCCAGTTTTACTAAGTTACCATGCGTCATTAGGAAGGAAGTGACGTTACGACTGTTGAATCCTATTATGGTGAACAGAAGAACTAATATCATACTATTTTGTTACAAAATATCTAATAATCTTACTTGGAGGGGTAGAATAAACGTATTCTTAATTTTTTTTTGGTATTTATTTAACTCTTTATATATGTTTATCGTACAAAATACATACTCGCTAGCTCGTTGTGTTATTTGGGCACGATAGAAATAACTCGTTTAATAAATACAAAGAGATGAAAGAATGGTATATTCTGTCACTATGTTTGTCTCTATTCTTTGGAAAAGTGAGTGGAGCCGGCACTTATGTTGGTAACAACAAGAGATGAAGTGAGTAGGGAAGTGCAAGAAGACAATAGAGAAATTTTTAAAATTTCGCGGCGGTGATGGAGGTTCGAACCCGCGACCTTACTGGTACGACAACTCCGCTTGGCCGGTGGGATCGTGACTCTACCGTATGAACTATCCACGATCCCAAAAAATGTCGTACCAGTAAGTTCGCGGGTTCAAACCCCCATCACCGCCGCGAAAAAAAATTATTCTCTATTGTCTTCTGGAACTTTCCTACTCACTTCATCTCTTGTTGTCTCTATTTTCTTCCTATTCACTGGCGCTGATATAACCTAAATGTGTTGCAAGCGCCGTAAAACCCTTAAAAACTAAAGCTAACTCTATTCTTTGTAACGTTTAGATCAAGTGTCTATTCGTATTGAGACGGGACTGGATCCCGATTGAGACTTCCTGTCTACGTCTGGAATTAATTCCTCAAGACATCCTTTTCGCGGTGACCTCGGCACTAACGTTGACCTTATTTTAGCTTCTGGGTTCAAGGTCATAGCCAATCAAAAGAGAGACTGAATGCAAGACGGTTGTGTTTATTAACAAGGATAGGGAGGAAGAAAGAAGGAAATAATGAATGAATGAGAGAAGGATTGAATGAATGAGTGAGTGAGTGAGTGAATGAATGGATGAATGAACGAATGAATGAATGAACTAATGATGAATGAATGAATGAATAGACGAAGGAAAGAATAGGTGAATGAATGAATAAATGAATAACAAATGAATGAATGAATGAGTCATTTAACTAAAGAATCAATGAATGAATGAATGAATGAATGAATGAATAAAAACAAAAATAAATGGATCTGGGTGTTTAAGTTGCAAAACTCGAAGCCAACAACAGTGAAACCAAATATTGCACTTATGAAAGGAATGGTGACTGTTCTGGTAACACAGCTTTTATTGTCATCTAATAGACTGTGCGATAGATTATCATCACACCCAAGGGGTGGCAAGCAATTGCTATTATCCGTTTCACGCCAGGATAAACTACATCTCCATGGACGTAAAAGATCTATAATTGGCACGATTCACGTTTCACACAGACGATGTGTACCTATTTGCAGGTCTGGTCAGCCAAATTGTTTTGGGATCCTCGTTGTAATGGAAATACTCTTAAACCAACTAAAAATATTGTCCATTACAACAATGTTAAATCAGGCCTCATTATTGTGTTTGGTTATTAGACCTGTATAACAGTGCACGTCGTACACAGCGTATCTGTTGTTATTGATGCTTTGAATGAATGAATGAATGAATGACTGAATGAATGAATGAATGAAAAAAAAGAATGAATAAATGACTGAATAAATGGATAAATTATAATTAAATTAATGAATGAACGAAGGAACGCATGAATTGAATGCACGAGTAAATAAATGAATGATTGAATGAATACATGAATGAATGAATGAATGAATGAATGAATACATGAATAAATGAATGAATGAATGAATGAATGAATGAATACATGAATGAATGAATGGATGAATGAATGAATGAGTGAATGTATAAATAAATAAATGGGCTGAAGCAAACCACGAGGTCAAAGGTTAGGTGATAAATGAAAAAGATTGAAAGATTGACAAATCAAATGGTTGAGCAAATATGTTTAAACGAAATAAATGATAGAATAGATCGATAAATTGAGGATTGAGTTGATTGAGTTGATTGATAGCGAGCGAGTGATAAAGACGAGTGCATCGCAAAACCCTCTCAATTTGATTAATCAATCGACGCGACCAATTAATGCAACGATCACTGGACGGACGGGCGGACGGGTGGATGAATAGATGGATGGCCAAACGGAAGGGAAGCGAGCAAGGCTGAATAGTAGCGAGTTGGATAGAAACTTGAAGTGGGGAAGGGGCGGGACAAGAGGGGGTGGGGTGGGAGGAAGGAAGGGGGGGGGGGGGGGGCGGTGAATTAAAATTATGATGTTTTGATTAATGAGTTGCTGGGGGGGAAAACATTAATTCCATATCTATCTAATGGAAGAATTAGATAAAGAATAAATTGCATGCTGAATCAAGTAGTGTTAAAGGATATGTATATATATATATTATATATAATATATATATTTATATATATATATATTATATATATATATATATGTATATTATTGATGGATGTCTCGTAGTTTCGACAGTGCTCAATAAATTCAAAATTCAGATCATTATAAATGACTAAAAACACAACTCACTTTTCGTCCAACAATACGGCCGTTTCGACACAAGGGCGTCTCGTCGTCAGTTGTTGATTGTGTGATCTTCTTTGATGGAGAGTAACGCGGTCCAAAAACTGTCCATCATTTTATGTGATTCTTGCTCATATCTCACAAATATATGCCCCACGCCCTTTACATTGCTACACGTCTTCACTCCCCACGCACACAGCACTTTTTAAAAAAAATTATTATCATCATTATATCAGTATTATTATCATCATTATTACTACTATTTTAATTACCCTTTTCCCCTATTACAAGAGCTGTAACCTAAAAATAATTTCCTATTTGGACAATAAAGATTGTTATTATTATTATCATTATTATTATTATTATTATTATTATTATTATATTATTATTATTATTATTATTATTATATTATTATTATTATTATTATTATTATTATTATTATTATTATTATTATTATTATTATTATTATTATTATGTAGTCATTTATAATGCTCTGGATTTTGAAGTTATTGAGCACTGTTAAAACTACGAGACATCCATCAAATATATATATATATTTATATATATATATATATTATATATATATATATTATGTGTGTGTGTGTGTGTGTGTGCGCGTACGATTAAGTGGCTTTCTAAACCAACTCTCATTTTCATCATTCTGACACCCCCCCCCCCCTCCCCCCAGCTATTTTCCGTGATTTGTTAAGAGCAGTGGTTTAAAGAGGAAAATACTTGTCTTGTTTGGCTTATAGAGCAGATTCCGAGATCTCCTTGTTGCCAAGAATAGGAGTCCAGAAGATTCCAAGACTTCATTTTCTGCATGCATTTTCTTCAACTGGGTCATTCCAACTTAGCCACCCCCTCATACATGCCAAGCAGCGGAATTAATCAGCCCTACATTTGTGAGTATTTTTCACATTTTGACTAACTTTAGAGAAGGAACGAAATTGACGTCACTTAGCTCTTTATTATTATTATTTTTTAGACTGCCATTTTGGTGATTACTTCTACTAAATTATATAAATAGAATGCGTTTGGCAAAGAAGTTCACAACATTGCCATCCGGAAATATAACGGACCAACACACAAAACGATGTGTCACCTTGAACGTTTATAGTCTGTTTAATACAGTTTAGTGAGAATTACTCATAAACGCGGATGGCAAAAAACAATAACAAACCCTGAGTGGCGTTAACTTCATACCATCTATCAAACAGACTCTCACAGTGCTGTGCATTCATACGTTACATCCGGCTGGCGGATGTTGTTGAATATTTTACCTAAACATATAGCATCATGCTAGAGAACCGGGATTGGCGCTCTGAATGAAGGACTTCTTACTAAAATCACTCCGAGAAAACACCCGATGGAAGCGGCTAGGCACAAATCCCGGAAACAACGGGATCATCAAATTTGTCTCTATATTCTCAGGGCCACTTTTAAGGCATTGATTGTCTACTGACATTTCGATTTTGGATTGACAGACAGACAGACAGACAGACAGACAGACAGACAGATAGACAGATAGAAAGACAGACAGACAGATAGAACGGAGGTAGGAAGGAAGGAAGGTGGGTATCAATGATATAGGTGGTGGTGGGGATGAAAGGGACTTGGGGGGTGAAGGGGGGGGGGGGTGCAGACAGATGGATCAAGAAGGGATGTTTGAAAACCTTGTGCCTGGTTCAATTTCAATTATTACCTCCCTTGGACAGCCAAATGAAATCTGGTTCTTCTCCTTCTAGTCCTTTGAATTTCTATCCTACACTTATCACTACATTTCCCTCTATCTATCTATCTATCTATCTGTCTATCTATCTATCTATCTATCTATCTATCTATCTATCTATCTATCTATCTATTATCTATCTATCTATCTATCTATCTATCTATCTGTCTATCTGTCTATCTATCTATCTATCTATCTATAAATCAATCTATCTATCAATCTATCTATCCATCCATCCATCCATCTATCTGTCTATCCATCCATCTACCTATCCATCCATCTACCTATCCATCCATCTATTGATCTATTTATCCATCTATTGATCTATCTATCTATCTATCTATCTATCTATCTATCTATCTACCTCTCTCTCTCTCTATCTCTCTCTCTCTCTCTCTCTCTCTCTCACACACACACACACACAAACACACACACACAGACACGTCATCTTTCTATTCTTTCATGTTTTCTCCGTCGCCATTTCATCTCAGGTTTAATCTATCTTCACTCTAGAACCTCTAGCAGGCTTTTTGTTTTCTTTAATTCTTTCATATTTCAATTCTTTAAAATTATCTAGGAAAAATGTCCTTCAATTTTCACCCAAGATAAACGGATTCGCATTAAAAGCACGAAAATGAAGAACGATGTAAATTGAAATCCAACAGAGATGATCTGTCTGGGCAATTTAGACTTTGATTGTTGTTTTATTATTCTCTTTTATATTGGTTCTTTTTATAGAATATTTATTATTATATTTTTTTGGTCTTTTTATATAATATATTTTTAAGTTTTTTTTTTAATAATAAAAAAAATCGTTTTTGTTACTTTGTATAGAATATTTATTATAATTTTTTTGGTTCTTTTTTATAAAACATTTATTATTATTATTATATTTTTTGGTTCTTTTTATAGAATATTTGATGACGATGATGATGATGATGATGATGATGATGTGATGATGATGATGATGATGGTGATGATGATGATGATTGATGATGATGGTGATGATGATGATGATGATGATGATGATGATGATGATGATGATGATGATGATGATGATGATGATGATGATGATGGTGGTTGATGATGATTCATGATGATGATGTTGATGATTGTGATGATGATGATGATGATGATGATGATGATGATAATGGTAGTATTAATATGATGATGATGATGATGATGATAGTATTAGTGATTATGACGACAATAACAATAATCCTTAGAACTCCTGACTTATATTTCTAATTCGCTCAGCTCAGTCTGTTCCTTTCGAATACAATTTGAATACAAAATGAGAGGAGAGAGAGGAGAGAGAGAGAAGAGAGAGAAGAGGAGAGAGAAGAGAGAGAGAGAGAGAGAGAGAGATATTGTTTTGTTTTAAAAAATTGTTTTTAAGGGTTTTACGCCGCTTGCAACACATTTAGGTCATATAAGTGCTAGTGAAAAAAAGGATGAAAATTGGATAGTAAAAACATTCTAGATGTACAATTAAAAGGACTGGAGGAAAAAGTCAGATAAAGGTGAATGGTTCAAATAGGGAACAGAGTAGTTTCCAAGAGCACATCATAAATGTACTTAGTCTGAGATCAACTAAAAGTCTCATACAGTCACAAGCACAGGTTTCCACTAAGAGAAATACACTCAAATGTTGAACAAATCATATATAATATAAAGAAAGCATAATACAGTGCATAACAGAGAGATGATTTACAAGGAAAAAAATATCATCTCCCAAAACTAACTATAAGTTTGACTGTTTTCCCTCAAAGTAATGGTATCCGACCAGGGCCAGGACTAAACCAAGTAAAACCTCATTCCAAGACAAAGAAATAAAGCAATTGGAAAACAGACGGGGGGATAGAAGACACAGTAAGTACCTCCCTGCGCACTATGGGCACTCGATTCTGGATCGGAAGGTCCTGGGTTCGAGCCTCGCGCTCGGCGCATAGTTGAGTCCTTGGAAAAGGCTCTTTACTCACATTCTCTCACCGTACTCAGGTGTAAAATGAGTACCTGGCCGTTGACAGCGTTTGTCCTTGTCCGAAAAATTGTAATTAGCCTAACAGGCGCCATGTCCCTCTACACGTTATATGTTGCTGTTGACCAGGGACCCCTTGTAAAGCGGTCTGAGCACATTTAGTGGATATTGTCTTTATAAGGCCAATTTAAAAAAAAATCATGGGAGCTCAGGAACCCCACCCAGAAATAGTTTTATATATATATATATATAGTATCGCTTGGCTAAAAGCTCATAACATTGCCATCCGGAAGTATAACGGGACCAACACACAAAACTGTGTGTATCCTGAACGTTATAGTCCGGTTAATTACAGTTCAGTGAGCAGTACTCATAAACGCGGATGGGAAAAAACAATAACAAAGACCTGAGTGACGTCATCTTCGAACTATCTATAAGAGGAGAGAGAGAGGGGAGAGAGGAGAGAGAGAGAGAGGAGGAGAGAGAGGCACAAGGAAAGATGCATCCTGTACAAAGTAAACGAAGACAGACCAGAGGACTGGATAAAAATACGATCTAGCCGTAATCCAATTATCAGATGTAAGGGGCATAACCTCTCCATACAATTAGTTAATTTACGGCCCTTGCTTTGGACATAAGAGTGATCGGCCTTAGAAACCCATATATTTGTATACAGGCGTAGTCAAGACAACACATACGATGGGAAGAAACTAAAAAGCAAGAATAGAAAACTCTGTTTTGTCGTAATGAAAAAAAAAAAAAACAAACGAAAAAACAAAAAACAAAACAGCAAAAAAAAAAAAAAAACATGAAAAACAATACCAAAAAAAAAAAAAATGAAAGAAAAACGACCAAAAAAAAAATACATATAAATAAATAAATAACTAAATTTTACAACAAACCCCCCCCCCCCCCCCCCAAAAAAAAAAAAATAAAAAATACAAAAACAACAAAAAACGCGTATATTAAATTTTGGCCAAAAAAATCTCCTTAAATTTTATCGATTAAAATTAGCCTTACAAATCAAAACTCTGAAACCTGGGGTTTTCTTGTAACGTTTTTTGGGAAATCCCAGGTTTTAAGGTTTTTTGCCACGAAGGTTCATTTTAATCGACCTTTTGAAAGACAATTTTTGGCCAAATTTTAAAACATTTGTTTGTTTATTTTTTTAAAAGGGAATTTTGTTTGAGTTTTTGGGGTCCAGCAACTTTTTCATTTCCATTTTTC
>NC_088366.1:50272303-50273679 GCF_034508935.2 Berghia stephanieae | reverse complement strand
AGACAATAGAGAAATTTTTAAAATTTCGCGGCGGTGATGGAGGTTCGAACCCGCGACCTTACTGGTACGACAACTCCGCTTGGCCGGTGGGATCGTGACTCTACCGTATGAACTATCCACGATCCCAAAAAATGTCGTACCAGTAAGTTCGCGGGTTCAAACCCCATCACCGCCGCGAAAAAAAAATTATCTCTATTGTCTTCTGGAACTTTCCTACTCACTTCATCTCTTGTTGTCTCTATTTCTTCCTATTCACTGCGCTGATATAACCTAAATGTGTTGCAAGCGCCGTAAAACCCTTAAAAACTAAAGCTAACTCTATTCTTTGTAACGTTTAGATCAAGTGTCTATTCGTATTGAGACGGGACTGGATCCCGATTGAGACTTCCTGTCTACGTCTGGAATTAATTCCTCAAGACATCCTTTTCGCGGTGACCTCGGCACTAACGTTGACCTTATTTTAGCTTCTGGTTCAAGGTCATAGCCAATCAAAAGAGAGACTGAATGCAAGACGGTTGTGTTTATTAACAAGGATAGGGAGGAAGAAAGAAGGAAATAATGAATGAATGAGAGAAGGATTGAATGAATGAGTGAGTGAGTGAGTGAATGAATGGATGAAATGAACGAATGAATGAATGAACTAATGATGAATGAATGAATGAATAGACGAAGGAAAGAAAGGTGAATAAATGAATAAATGAATAACAAATGAATGAATGAATGAGTCATTTAACTAAAGAATCAATGAATGAATGAATGAATGAATGAATGAATAAAAACAAAAATAAATGGATCTGGGTGTTTAAGTTGCAAAACTCGAAGCCAACAACAGTGAAACCAAATATTGCACTTATGAAAGGAATGGTGACTGTTCTGGTAACACAGCTTTTATTGTCATCTAATAGACTGTGCGATAGATTATCATCACACCCAAGGGGTGGCAAGCAATTGCTATTATCCGTTTCACGCCAGGATAAACTACATCTCCATGGACGTAAAAGATCTATAATTGGCACGATTCACGTTTCACACAGACGATGTGTACCTATTTGCAGGTCTGGTCAGCCAAATTGTTTTGGGATCCTCGTTGTAAATGGAAATACTCTTAAACCAACTAAAAATATTGTCCATTACAACAATGTTAAATCAGGCCTCATTATTGTGTTTGGTTATTAGACCTTGATAACAGTGCACGTCGTACACAGCGTATCTGTTGTTATTGATGCTTTGAATGAATGAATGAATGAATGACTGAATGAATGAATGAATGAAAAAAAGAATGAATAAATGACTGAATAAATGGATAAATTATAATTAAATTAATGAATGAACGAAGGAACGCATGAATTGAATGCACGAGTAAATAAATGAATGAT
>NC_088366.1:50249803-50267303 GCF_034508935.2 Berghia stephanieae | reverse complement strand
AGAGAGAGAGAGAGAGGCACAAGGAAAGATGCATCCTGTACAAAGTAAACGAAGACAGACCAGAGACTGGATAAAAATACGATCTAGCCGTAATCCAATTATCAGATGTAAGGGGCATAACTCACTCTCCATACAATTAGTAATTTACGGCCCTTGCTTGGACATAAGAGTGATCGGCCTTAGAACCCATATATTTGTATACAGGCGTAGTCAAGACAACACATACGATGGGAAAGAAACTTAAGAAAGCAAGAATAGAACAACTCTGTTTTGTCGTAATGAAAAAAAAAAAAACAACGAAAAACAAACAAAACAAAACAGCAAAAAAAAAAAAAAAACATGAAAAACAATACCAAAAAAAAAAAAAAATGAAAAGAAAAACGACCAAAAAAAAAATACATATAAATAAATAAATAACTAAATTTTACAACAAACCCCCCCCCCCCCCCCCAAAAAAAAAAAAATAAAAAATACAAAAACAACAAAACAACGCGTATATTAAATTTTGGCCAAAAAACTCGTCCTTCAAATTTCTATCGATTAAAATTAGCCTTATCAAATCAAAAACTCTGAAACCTGGGACTTCCTTGTAGACGTTTTGTGAAGTCCCAGGTTTAAGAGTTTTTTTTGCCACGATCAGGTTCATTTTAATCGACCAATGTTTGAAAGACAAGTTTTCTGGCCAAATTTTAAAACAATTTGTTGTTTATTTTTTTCAAAGTATGGCAATGTTGTGTTTGACTGTTGTTTGGTGTCCTAGCAACGGTGTTTCATTTCCGGTGATTTTTCTTGAAGTGCTGATATTTCCTTGGAGTGATTTTCAAAAGAAAAGACAATCTCAATCACACAGAACAGACGCTTCGGCGAAAAGATATGATTTTGAGAATGGCAAAGGAATGTATTTCCGGTATTTATTGTGACCACTAGGCATTCCGTCCCAAATGGTTTGAGTTCAAATCTTGCTTGTTGGAATTGACAGAATCACTCACTTAATCCTAGAGATTTTTACGACTTTTTTTTTTTAATTGGAAAAAAATGTATTAAAAATGAGCATATACATAGAAAGTTTTATTTACAACTCACGATTTGTTTTCTTTTGTGGCAAAAGACTGGCATTTTGACGTCATTTTTTGGTCAGTGTCAGGCCATAACTTTACGAAGGCCACGATACAACCAACATTTTTCTTTTTCAAATTCCTCTTGTACATCATAAAATTTAAAGAAAATGAATAGTGTGTTGTAGAGTATGTTTGGTAAAGAAATTAATTATCGGAAGAACTTACTGCTATTGTGTTTGAGTGATAAAAAATCTATTTTGTGTTAGTTGGTGTGAAGATTTGGGGAAAATCTTGAAATTGGCTGGTAAGGAGTGAGTTAACTCACTCAATCCTAGAGATTTTTGCTACTTTTCGAAATTAGAAATGAGCTTATAGGATAGATAGTTTTATTCAACAATCATTAACATGTAAAAACTAAAAACATACGCTTTGAGACTAGATACGCCAATAATTTGTCTCAGAAAAATGTAATAAATATGCATGGGATAAAATAACCCGGGTAAACTACGGTTATAGTCGGTGCTAGGGTTGAGAGAGTTAATCTCTATTCACCATGTGATATGTTCCAGGTATCAAAACCTGCTGTTCACAGATCTCTCCAGAGAATTCGTGGCAACCAAGATATAGATAGTAAGAAGCTCACAACATTGCTATCCGGAAGTATAACGGACCAACACAAAACAAAATCTATGTGTAATCTTGAACGTTTATAGTCTGGTTAATACAGTTTTGTGAGAATTACTCATAAACGTGGATGGCAAAAATCAATACCAAAGATCTGAGTGACGTAAACTTCATACTATCTAAAGATAGAATGAAGATGACGTCATTCTGTTTCTTAGCCAACCACATACTCTCAGGTCTTTGTTATTGTTTTTTGCCATCCGAGTTTATGAGTAATGCTCACTGTACTGTATTAACCCGACTATAAACGTTCATGGATACACACAGTTTTGTGTGTTGGTCCGTTATACTTCCGGATGGCAATGAGCTTCTTAGCCAAGCGCAGAATGAAGATGACGTAATTCTGTTTCTTAGCCAACCACATACTATCTATTGGCAACCGAGGACAATGTTGATGGGAGAGACTCGGAGAACAGAGAGTTCACTGACCACGTACTATGTTCTATTTTTACAGATCTATAGATAGTTCGAAGATGACGTCACTCAGGTCTTTGTTATTGTTTTTTTTTTTTGCCATCCGCGTTTATGAGTAATACTCACTAAACTGTATTAACCTGACTATAATCGTTCATGGATACACACAGTTTTGAGTGTTGGTCTGTTATACTTCCGGATGGCAATGTTATGAGCTTCTTAACAAGTTTACAAGTTTACAAGTTTACAAGTTTATTCAATATTAGGCTTTCGCCAATAAATCAACAATTTGATGCCAACATATATGAAAGTGGAAAAAAAAAGGTATATGGAACCAAAAAATAAACTGATACACCACACAAAAATACACGAATGGTAATAACATCAATACGTTCAATAATAATAATAATAATAATAATAATAATAATAATAATAATAATGATGAATGATAATAATAATAATGATAATAATAATAATAATAATAATAATAATAATAATAATAATAATAATAATAATAATAATAATGATAATAATAATAATAGTAATAATAATAATAATAATAATAATAATAATAATAATAATAATAATAATAATAATAATAATAATAATAATAATAATAATAATAATAATAATAATAATAATAATAATAGTAATAATAACAACAACAATAAGAAGAAGAAGAAGAAGAAGAAGAAGAAGAAGAAGAAGAAGAAGAAGAAGAAGAAGAAGAAGAAGAAGAAGAAGAAGAAGAAAGAAGAAGAAGAAGAAGTAGAAGAAGAAGAAGAACAACAACAACAACAAGAATATCAATAATAATAACAATAATAATATTACCATAATCCCCACACCCCAATCATCACCGTTACCACCACCACCATTACCATTATCACTACCACTATCACCATCACTTTTACATTTCCAATCAGTTTTTCTCATTTAAAAAAATAAAAAATAAAAAATAAATAAATAAATAAATAAATAATAATAATAATAATAATAATAATAATAATAATAATAATAATAATAATAATAATAATAATAATAATAATAATAATAATAATAATAATAATAATAATAATAATAATAAAATATTGATACCCATCACAACAGACCTCCTCACTACCACGAAAATTCCCGTAGTACTACGGCTAAATCCCGGGCTGGATATAATAAAGGTTTTTAATTAAATGTCATTTCTTGAAAACGAAGTTCTGGTGCCAGAGCTATCACATAGAGTTAATATTTTTCCCCACGCATTATAAGGACAAACTGGTGGTTTTTAAGGGTAGTTAAAATGTCTACGATGTTATTTACCCTGAAAACTACTTATTACATTTTCCTATTTCAAGTAGGCAGGTCTGCCATGATAAGTATCAGTTCCATAGTCAAAATAAGACAAACAGAAATAACTTTTATTTTAATCAATAATCCATACAATTTGATGACAACAGACATGAGAGTGAGGAAAAAAGGTAAATGAAACCAAAGCATAAAATGATAACATAAATAATCATAAAAATACAACATTGTAATACCACCAATACTTAAAATAATAGTAATAATAATAATAATAATAATAATAATAATAATAATAATAATAATAATAATAATAATAATAATAATAATAATAATAATAATAATAATAATAATAAGAAGAAGAAGAAGAAGAAGAAGAAGAAGAAGAAGAAGAATTGTAAAAATAACATAAGCGCCACAGCAATAATATCTAGTATTGTATTTGTAAATGAGGACCACGCTTATATCCCTTTCGTTGACAATTAAGAAGATAGGGATTATATCATGGTAATTCTGTTTTGGATAATAAATTTATTGACTTTTAGTAATAATAGGTGCTCCAAAATGCTTTGGTCTGGGTGATCTTTATCTTCGGGAAATTCCAACATAATCAATAGCCCACCACTTATATAACACATTTCTATCGTTGATTAAAGTTCTAGAAGAATGGGATCTTGCGAACATTGCCTAGAAGTTACAGACATATTAGTTTAACGTATTTTTTGGTAGAATTACAGAATTAATTCCCAAAGACAAATACTTGAATCTTTTAGAATATCACAAACATTTAAGTAATTTTCCGTACTGATATAGTCTAGAGCGAAACAAGCTTGCGTACTTCAATTATTCCATGTCAAGGGTTGGTTTCTGTGTTTTTAAGAATTTTACGGCGTTTGTGACGCATTGAAAGAACAGAAAATGTATAAGGTAGTCTAAAAGTATACTTTTCTCAAAGACACCCGAGGATAAATAGGCAAAGGTAAATGGTGCGGATAGGGCACCAAGAGCACCCCTCGGTGTACTTAGATTGAAATCGCTTAGAAGTCAAAGATACAAGCAAAGAGTATTAACAAGTGAACTACAACACTTCTTTTACAAATCACATCAAAACAGAAGAACCAAGAAAGAAAAAAAATATATATATAGATATATATATATATCTATATATATATATATATATATATATATATGGTTATACCCTGGTTATGATATCAATGCTGATAATAACAACAACAACAACAGCAACAATAATAATAATAACATTTATAATAACAATAATAATAACAACAACAATAATAATAACAATAATAATAATAATAACAACAATAATGACAATAATAATAACAATAATAACAACAACAATAAGCCAATTGTGCAATCGCAACTAATCTTTATCATGGTAAACTATTATACAATATTTTAATATCAATGCCCAATTCCCCCCCCCCCCCCACCCCACTTTCTCACACAAATACACATTCACACACACACACATACTTATATATATATATATATATATATATATATATATATATATATATATATATATATATATATATATATATATAACATGTCATATTTTGTATAATATACCACATCTTAGTTTCAGAACTGCAGTTACTAAACAGACAAAAACAAATGAAAACAAACAAACAATCGCATTATTCTCTCTATCATCAATTTTAATAAGTTTTCCTTGCCGTGGAAACCACAATTATACTTGTAAATATTTCTTGTGTTCGATCTGTACCTTAAAACAAAGTCTACCTAAATCACCTTGCTGTCTACTGTCTCTGCATTTCAAAAATTTGATAAATTCAAACATACTTGGTTTATTTTTCAGTTTTTCCGGCAGGCAATTTCTTCTCTCTTGCGTATACCTCGAACATTCAATTAGACAATGGTATTCGTCTTCTATTACGTCACAAGTAGGACATTTACGATCATTTCTATCTACTTTTCTTGTGCCCCATCTACCCCTTTCTATATAAAACAAATGAGAACTCAATCTGATTTTTGAGATGGCAACTCTGTAAGATTTATTACACAGTTTCATATATGGTTCTAACTCAAAGGTGTCTTTAATGTGTTTATACAGCCGTCCAGACGTCGTCATCGACATCTCAGCGTGCCACTCTTGTAGAAACATGTCATCCAAGCGTTGTTTTAAAACCGCCAGAAAGTAATTTTCATTTTTCACATTTTGTTTAACCCAATGATGGCCCATTCCGCTCCTATCCAGCAACTGCTTCACCAGACTTACCCAAGTTGTTGTGTTTGGTTCATTAATATTCAATTGCACAAGTTCTTTGTATACTGCATGAGTGAATGAGCAATCATTATTTCCTGGGCGAATAAGTTTCAACCAATACTTAATAACTTTCATTTTTCTTTCAATATGCAAAGGATACACCCCCAATTCCCCATAAACAAAACAGTTTGGTGTGCTGTGCTTAACACATAGAATGGATTTAAGAAAACCGAGGTGAAATCTTTCAATTGGATCAGCTCTTCTTAAACCCCATATTTCTGCCCCATAATTCAGTATTGGTAAGATGGTACTATTGAACAGTTTCATTTGCATCTGTGGTAAAATTTCTGTGTTAGTGTTAAAATACTTTCTAAGTGAAAATAGTGCTCTTCTGGCTGAGTTTGTTACTTCTTGTGTACATTTTGTAAGAGATCCCGATGCGCTAAAATGACAGCCTAGATACTTGAATGACGAGATTACTTCAATACTTTTACCCTGATATGACCATTTGTCTTGTTGCCCAATTTTCCCTCCCTTTTTAAATACTACGATTTTTGTTTTACTGATATTTACCTTTATTCCCCATTGCATACAATATTCTTGTAAAGAGTCTAAACCGTTCTGCAAACCCTCTTTTGTTTCACTGATTATTGCCATATCGTCTGCAAACATGAGCAATTTAATTGTAATATCCTGTATTTGTAATCCTATGGAATCTTCACTTAATTTACTTTCAAGATCATTAACAAACAGCGAAAACAAAAGTGGCGAAGTGCTTTCACCCTGTAATAATCCGCTGTTTGATTTAAAAAATTGTTGTTGACCTTTACCTCCTGTGGCCAGCTCAACCTTTGAATACATGTTTCTAAATAGCTTGACAAATTTCGAGCTCACACCGGATTTGATCAATTTTGTAAATAATGCGGATCTGTCAATAAGGTCATATGCTTTTTCATAGTCGATAAACGCGCAATGTAGCTTCTTCCCTTTAGATAGCAATATCTCGATAATTCCATGTAGAATAAAATGGCAATCTGCTGTGCTCCTTCCCTTTCTAAATCCATATTGAACCTCGTTTAACACATTCTCTCCCTCCACCCATACATTTAGTCTTTCATTCATCACTCTTGTAAACAGTTTTCCTATACAACTCATTATTGTTATCCCTCTATAATTGTTCACATCTCTTTCATCTCCCTTTTTAAAAATCGGCACAATTCTACCCTGACTCCATATCAAGGGAAATATTCCAATTCCAGTATCTTATTGAAAATCGATAAAATCAGTAATTTGATTTCTGAAGTTGCATTAATAATAAATTCATTTAACATATTATCCACTCCAGTAGCTTTGCCGCGTTTAAGAGCCTTAATTGCTTTGTGTAGTTCCCCCATCTCGATTGGCTTATCTAAAATGTCTATATCTATAATATTCCTTCCCACATCCTTTTCTACCTCTGCAATCTCCGCCCTACCCATCTCCCCAACCCCTGATTCTTTATTTGCTAAAGTTTTAAAATGGTCGTAGAGTTTATATCTGGCAGCTCTCTTCGTGGTACTGAATTTCTTTTTATTTCCTTCCAAAAGTTCTGGGGTTCATGCTTACTTAAATCCAATAAATGTTGCGCTTTTTTGCGACTGTAATTTCTTTTGTTAATCCTACATACCTTCCTGTATTTATTCCTTTCCTTACACATCAATGTCCTGTTTTCCCCTGTCCCCGTCTCTATAAACTTATGTGCTCGTTCAGTGAATACTTTGCGTTGGATCTGACAAGCTTCGTTATACCATGGTGCTTTCTTTCTTCTCCCTTTCCTTTGTTTATCCCCTCTCCCCTCTATCCTAACTACATGATCTATCCCTGCTTCTGTTAAAATATCTGTTAACTCGACTATATTACCCTCTAATACCTCTGGATCTGTGTTAGTTTGTACCAAATATATTAGATTGCTCACCTTATTATGACACACTTCTGTATTTAATAATGTAACGTAATTCTCCTTCTTATCCTCTTTCCACTTTGTCAACATAACCCCATCTAAACCGTCACTTACCTCCCGTCTATGCACACTATTATTTAATTTCAAAGTAAACGATATTATCTTATGGTCTGACATTTCATTTGTTTCATGGACGTTAAAACCACACACATTTCCTATAACCCGCTTATTGCAAATAACATAGTCGATTGTACTCTCCCCTTTTTTATTGCCAAACGTTGTGCATCCCTTCATTTTATCCTCCCCTGTTCTCCCATTTAATATTGCAAGGTCACATGTGTAACATAATTGGAGTAATTTCAGTCCATAGTCATTTACTTTTTTGTCCTTATTAAAACGTCTAACTGTCATGTCATTACATAAGAAATCTCTTTCACATAAAACATTCTCTACCGAAAGCTCTTCTGTCTGGTTCTCTCTAATGTCAACAGTCAAACAATCCTCTCTCTCCGCCGTCCTTGCATTCATGTCTCCTGCTACTATAATCCCTCCCTGATCGGTCACTTTTGTCAATTGATTTAACAGTTCATCAAAACAACTTACATTATCGTCAAAATCGCTACGCGTTGATCCATACGGCCTCATGTAGACAAATAATAAATATACACTTTCATTCCATCCAAAATGTTCCTTATCTAATTTAAAACACATACCATCTTCATACTCCCAATCTACAACTGACACACCCTTTTCCAAACGCTTCCTGAAATAACACACTAACCCACCCGAATCCCGTTTGGCCCTTGATTTTCTTTTACGGTGTTTGCAGAACGGTTCACAGTAGCCATCTAACATTAAATTACTTCTCTCATTCGTCCACGTCTCACTTAACAAAATTACATCAAATTTATAAATACTTTCAACAAATTCAGGACATTCTTTCTTCATTTCCAAACTACCATTGATATTAAAAACACAAAAGGATACATTTGAAAGGTGGCTCCGCGGCGCATCTTCCTATTGTCGATCTGTTGTCGTCGTCGGTCTCACTGTCCGCACTTCCCTGCCGTCCACAATCAGCCTGGCTGGGTATGCTACCCAGGCGTCTCTTCCGGCATTCTTGGCTGCCTTCAAATCCGCCATCAATTGGCGTCTTGCCTCCCGGATCTCAGACGGAAAGTCTTCACTTACTCCAAGTCCAGGAGGCAGATGCTTTCTCCCCAGCTTGACTCGTTGCCTGTCATTGAAGTCAAGGAATTTGGCAATGACAGGCCTTCTTTTGTCACTCGTTCTTCTACCCATCCTGTGCGCTCTTTCTATCACCACCCTTCCTTCCACTTTGCACTTCCGCACCAACTCCGCCACCAGTTCAAAACAATTCTCTCCCTCCCTCTCCTCGACACCGTGAAACACCAAGTTGTTCCTCCTGCTTCTGGCCTCACTCTCAATCGCCCTCGCCTCTAACACCTCCACTCGCCTTCTCAACACCCCCACATCTTCCTTGACAATTCTCGCCTCACTTCGTTGCATCTTTACCTCCTCCTCTATCCTGTCTAACCTCTCCTCTTGTCCTTTCATATTTTCTAATATCCTGTCCATTTGATCTTTAATGGTACTGAGTTGCCCCAACACCGCTAAAACCGAGCTCACGCTGTCTTTAACTCCATCAATTACATTCCTCAATTCTATGAATTCCCTTCTCAACTCACACATCTCGTCAGTAACACTCGGTAGATCGTCGCTACCCCCTCTTAATCTCTTTGCATTGGAAGCTGGGGTAGACCAGCGCATAGCGCATACTATCTATATGATACTACAACTTCCTTAAACTCTATTCACCAGTGACATGTTCCAGGTATCGAGACCTGCTGTTCACAGATCTCTCCAAGGAATTCGTGGCAACCAATATGTAGAGAGAAGCATGCATGATATTATAATTGAATACATATGGCGTTAACAGCTCGAGTTGGTATCGATGTACGACTTTGGAGAAATGGTTATTGACCTTAATAAATGGTGGGTTCCGCTCCGCACAGCAGTTCTATTTTCGCAGCTAGGTCTGTTTCGATCTGGCCGAAAGTAGTTTGTTTTAGACCAAAAAAAAAAAATAAATAAGAAAGAAAGAAAGAAAACAATCTACGAACAAACAAATAAAGAAATTAATTAATAATTTGATGATTTTAAACCGCTGTTGATTCGAATCAGAGTTTTGTATTCATTTCAGACAGGGTTACAAAGGAAATAACAACTAGAGGGTATAGGGTTTCTGTTTACATATCATCATCATCATCATCATCATCATCATCATCATCATCATCATCATCATCATCATCATCGCCATCATTTCATTATCATCATCATCATCATCATCATCATCATCATCATCGCCATCATCATCATCATCATCATCATCATCATCATCATCATCATCAGTTCTTTATCATCATCACCACCATGATTGTCATCAATCATCATCATCATCATCATCATCATCATCATCATCATCATCATCATCATCTTCATCACCACCACCCCGTTTGAGCTGCCTGTTCATCCTTGCCCCTGTTATGCCATTATCATCAACTTCATTACCTTGATGAAATATCAGAAAAGGAAACTTATGAGATTTTTCATCTAAGAAAAATAATATAGCAAAAACAGATTTTTCTTTTAAAAATCAAAAAACGACAACAGCAGCAACAATGACCAAAAACAAAAACACAGACCCAAAAAAAAAAAAGATAATAAAAGAAAAATAAAATAAAAACAAAACAAAACAAAACAAACAAAAACAAAAATAAACAAACGAATTAATCATTTGTTGTTTTCAAACCAATATTGACCCTAATCAAGTTTTCGCATTCATTCCAAACAAGCTGACAAAGGGGAAATAACAAATCGAAAGTAGACGAGAGTTTCTATTTATAGAACGAATACATTGTTTACAATGCAATCCTATTAGTCTCCCCTTTTATTTCCAATGCATGCAGACAATGGGGCCCATTTGATCCCAATGCGATATGGCCCGTGTCCACTGAATCATTACGGGCCGCGATCGACTGTGTCCTAATCTGAGATTATAAGTTAATAGGGAAGAAAAGGAATGCCGTGATGGTCTTGTGGTATGACACTCGCTTTCGGATCGGAAGGTCCTGGGTTCGAGCCTCGCGTTCGGCGCATAGTTGAGTCCTTGGAAAAGGCTCTTTAGTCACTTTCTCTCACCGTAATCAGGTGTAAAATGAGTACCTGGCCGTTAACAGCGTTGTCTTTGTCCGAAAAATTGTATTATCGCCTAACAGGCGATGTTAAATGTTGCTGTTGACCATGGACCCCTTGTAAAGCGCTTTGAGCACATTTAGTGGATATTGCCATATATAAAGCTCAATTTTATTAATACATTTTATTTAATACATTCTACATTCTTTTCCGGTTCCAAAATCATTGGAAGTGTTTATGTTTGTTTGTTTGTTTGTTTGTTTGTTTGTTGCTTTAGGTCTCTTCCAACGCAATTGAGGTTATATGAGAGACCGCTGAAACAAAAAAAAACAAGCAATCTAACAAAAATAGTACAAATGTCAATCAAAAGCAAAACCTAAAGATATCATAAGCTAAATTATAAATAACCAAGAACAAACAGGCAGAGGATTTACAGGAAAAAGAAATATCCCCTGTCAAAAATACAATCACAAACCAAAGAAGCAGGATAGGCTAGTAAAGAGAAGAAGAAACGACATCACTATCGGATCGTACACCCATGCGAACATCATAGGTATATGATTCAAGGGTGATGCTCCCATCCAACCACCCGCAAGTGTTTATGTAATCCGTCCTTCTGAAGGAGGAGTAATAATGAATATGATACATGTTGAATCATAAGGTGGCATAACTATTTCAGTAATGGGATGTATAGGCAGATTATTAATATTACGGGACGTGAAATATCGACGATAGATGATCTTTATTGACGAACAGCATATGATAAATAATAATAATAATAATAATAATGAATTTATATGGCGCCCAAACATCCACGTTAATCGTTCTTTGCGACGCTTTACTTGATAGTAAAACAAAACAAAACAAAACATTCACGACACTACATAATAAGCATAAATACAGAAACAAAATCTAAGCAACATCTATTTCATAAAAAATAGCCTCAAGGAACAACTAAGTCTTCAGACATTTCCTGAAGAATGATAAATTTTCACAGGACTTTGTCCGAGGACTGAGTGCGTTCCATAGGCGTGGAGCAATGAATGAATAGATTTTTTTAATATAGGTTTTTTTTTTTACCACAAGTGGATTTTGAGGGGGTAACCTTTATAAGTTGAGACTGAGGTGTTCTTAAATTTCCAGTGGGTTCGTATTTTTTTAATTAGTTCATGCAAATATTCAGGTGCCAATCCATCCAGACATCTAAAAACAGAGCACAATATCTTAAATTCTATCCTAAACTGCACAGGAAGCCAGTGCAATTCCTGGAGAACTGGTGTTATATGATCTCTTTTTTTTCAGTTAATTTTATAAGTCTAGCCGCTTTGTTTAGAATTCTATTTCTAGTTGATGAATTAATCTGCTTTGACAGCCAATGAGAAGGATATAACAACAATCTAATCTGCTAGCAATAAAAGAATTAACAAGCATCTTTGTAATATCTTCATCAATATAATGTCTGATTCCTCCAATGTTTCTAATGTGACAGTTACAACTTTGATATATTTTTAACATGATCTTCCACGGATAATCCTTGATCTAAATACACCCAAGATTTCTCACACAAGAACTAGGTTTAATTGTATTTTCACCCATCATTGTGGAAAAAAAACCCGGATTTTAAAACGAATTCTTTTAGTTTCTAGGTTAAATCAAATCCTTTCTCCCCCTTTTAAAGCAATGCTTTCAATTCCAATTACGTTGAAGTAAATCCCTTATATCCGATTCCCCATTTTAAAAATGAAATACGAATGATACAACTCCAGTTTTCACCCAGTTCAACCAGTTGTTATTCATTCATTCTTTAAATCCAAAGTCGTTTGTTTTTGTTTTTGTTTTTAATGGTTTTACGGCACTTGCAGCACATTAAGGTCATAGCGAGAAAATGGGAGAGTAAAAAGTTCTAGAATTACAATCAAAGCATCCAAGAAAAATGAAGACAAAAGGGGAATTGGTTCAAATAGGAAACAGCTGTAGATGCCAAGAGCATACTATCAAAGTACTTAGAGATCACCTAAAAGTCTCATCCAGACACAAGCACAGGTCCCCACTAAGAGGAATACACTCAAATGTTTACAAATCATATATTATATGTATACAAAACATACTACGGTTCATAACAGAGAGAGGATTTACAAGGGAAAAAAAATATCATCCCCCAAAACTAACTATACATTTGACTGTTTCCCTTCCAGCCAGGGTATACGGCAAGGGCCAGGACAAAACCAAGTAATCTCATTCCAAGACAAAGACAGAAAGAATATGGGAAAACAGATATAAGGGGATAGAAGACACAATATGTACCTCCCTGCCCACTATGGGGGGTCAGGAACCCCACCCAGAAATCCAAAGTCAGTAAATTATGTGGGATATTGTTCTAAAACATAAGCGCTTAATTTATAACATTATTTGAGTTATATTGGATGTCCTTAATTTCATTCATCGTGTTTTGTTGATAAAGGAGAAACCCGAAACGTCCTCAGTATCTGACATCGTTTGATGAATTGAAGCTTACATTTCAATACGTATCGTTATTATTTATCATTTAGGAAAGTGTTAATTTTGCTTTCAACACTTTAAGCGGCTAATACTATTTAATTGCTCATATAATTTTGAGTTTAGATACACTTTTCTTCACAAGAATAACTGAGTTGGTTTTATATCATCATCATCATCATCATCATCATCATCATCATCATCATCACCATCATCATCATCATCATCATCATCATCATCATCATCTTCTTCTTCATCATCATCATCATCATCACCATTGCCTTTTTCACCTTGGGTCAGGGTATAGGCCACAGACAAACAGTTTCCATCCTTCTCTATCCTGAGCTAACTTTTAAAAAAATCTCGTTCCATATCTTATCACTCCTCTGTATATTATCAGCTTCTTTAATTCTTCTCCATGTTCCCCGTGGTCTTCCCCTTGATCTTCTGCCCTAAGGGTTCAAGTCCAATACTTTCTTTGTTCAAGCGGAGTCATTCTTTCTAAGGGTGTGTCCAATTCCAATCCACCGTCATCGTCTTCTTCCTATTTCCTCTCCCACTGGTCTTGGTTTTATATATAAATGAAATAAATAAAATTCCCCTTATTCATCCCATTTGGGAAGTTTTTCTCTTGGGTCTATTCCAAGGGAAGACTGGACAAACCAAGGCGTCAGCCGCAATTCAGTGCCGCAAATTGAGCTAGGACGAGGTAACTTTGTTCAAGGCCACACAGCGCAGCGGGTAATCGAACTCGGTACCTTTGGGGTATCTGGCCATAAATTTCTCATCATTCTTACTGGGATTTTAAAACAAATATTTTATTTGGAGTGCAGAAAATCTTGAAATTAATTTGTTCTATTATTTTATTTTATTTATATGTTTTTTTTTGGCTTCATTTTTTTTATTTTTTTATATTGTGGTCTTTCTTCCTCCTTTCACAAAGAATCACTGGTTTTTTGGCCGTCGAGACTTCTATATTCCAAATCAAAAATTGAAATGTTACGAGGACAAAAGCCCCCTTAGAATGCTGGTATCGTTGTATTCCAAATGAAACCATTAGAGCTTTTGTTGTTTGCCATTAATCCCTGGGACAGACAATGCGATGCTTTCTTCATAACAGAAACAATGTTGCTTGTGATACGCATTGTGTTGAATGAATAGGAGGAAGGACACGATCGCTGCCGTCTGAAGGCAAAGAAGGGTCGTATATCAAAAAAAGAAAAAAAAAACCCTTAAAAAAAGAGAAACAAATTTTACAACAACGCCAAAAGCAATTTGCTCCAATAATATGTTTAAATGTATCAAGTCGTACATCGTATTTTTGAAATAAACCATTATTTAATAGAGGGAACGAAAATGATGCCGCTCATCTTTTTGTTATTCTGTCTAGAAAGAAGCCATTTTCATGATTAGTTAGTTATCACCAAGTTATGATATCAGTCAGAAGCCATTTTCATGATTAGTTAGTTATCACCAAGTTATAATATCAGTCAGAAGCCATTTTCATGATTAGTTAGTTATCACCAAGTTATAATATCAGTCAGAAGCCATTTTCATGATTAGTTAGTTATCACCAAGTTATAATATCAGTCAGACTGTAAAAGTTTCAGGGTTACACACAATTGTGTATGTTAGTATGTTATATATCCGGGTGGTGGGTGTTGCGAATATTTTACCTAAACACATAGCATCATATAGAGTCACAAAACCCGGTTAGATAGAATAAAATAATCATGCGTTTGCCTCAAGAATATGACGGAGTCCATAACTCAATTTGACCCAATTAGCGATATTATGAGACCATTAATTTGTCCTATGACGTTAGGTCGGGGCGGAGAAAGATTAGAGAAAAAAAAGGGGGGGGGGGGGGGGGGGGGGGGTGAGGATTACTTTGAGTGGTGATGAAATATCCGATTTGTATCATTTTGACACTTTCTTATGGGGTATTATTAATTATTTGTCTTTGAGAGAGAGAGAGAGAGAGAGAGAGAGAGAGAGAGAGAGAGACAGAGAGAGAGTAAAAGATAGAGACAGAGATAGATAGATAGATAGATAGATAGATAGATAGATAGATAGATAGATAGATAGATAGATAGATAGATAGATAGATAAGGAGAGAGAAGCAAAGAGAGAGATAGATAGAGAGAGAGACAGGGAGAGAGTGAGTGAGAGAGAGAGAGAGACAGAGAGAGAGAGAGAGAGAGAGAGAGAGGGAGGGGGGGGGGGGAGACAGAAGCGATAGGAAAGGGTTGAATGACAAAAACGACACAAATTATGATATAGAGTGAAAGTCCAAAGATTATGGAGATGTGTGGAGATGTTCGGATAAGAAATTCTGTACACTGAATTATGTTGACGATGCCTCCTGATGAACGATGGCCGATGGCTGAGGGGCATTGTTGATGGTTGTATGACATTGGTTGTCAATATGTAATCCAAAGATAATGGAGAATAGGGTGATGGGTGTTTTGGGGGCGAGGGGGGGGGGGGAGGACGAAGTGGTTAGTCACACATTATTCCAAGCCCCCCCCCCCCACCCACACACACACACCATTGGAAACCCTATCATTTTTTTAGTAAATACGTAATCGTTGAATAATGTTTTGAACGCGCTGAATAAAAATTTTATTCAAAGATTGCAGAATATTTTCGAACATTTATTTATCGGTGTTTTGTTTGTTTTTAAGATTTTTACGGCGCTTGCAACATATTTAGATCATATCAGCGCCAGTAAAAAGGAAGGAAATGGAATAGTCAAAAGATCTAGAATTACAATTAAAGCATCCAAGAAAAGGTAAGACAAAGGGGAATTGGTTCAAATAGGGAACAGATGTAGATTCCAATGGCACACTATCAGTGTACGTAGTTTGAGATCACTAAATTTCTCATCCAGACATAATAACAGGTCCCAGCCAAAAGGAACACACTCATTTGTTTTACAAATCATACATAGGTAAAAGGAAAAATAATGAGAGATGATTAACAATGAAAAAAACATCATCTCCCAAAACTATCTATAAATTTGACTGTTTCCCTCCAAGCCAGGGTATCCGGCCAGGGCCAGGACAGAACCAAGACAAAGACAGAGAGCTAGTTGGATACCAGATTTAGGGAGATAGAAGACACAGTAAGTACCTCCCTGCACACTGTGATTTTATTGGTGTGAAAAAACGTGTAAAAGACAGCTGATTGGTAATTATAAATAATCTTTTGGTGCGTATGAATACAAATCCAACGTTTTTAGTTTTAGGTCAAATTGTCATTCAAGCAGAAGGAGAAATATACAAATTATGGCGAATTGAAGCACTAATGCCACACCATTTCGTTACAAAATATCTAATAATTTGAGCGATGGAATAAACGTATTCTTTCATTTCTTTGTATTTATTAAACTCGTTATATTTTTAACGTGCAATAATACCTACTCGCAAGCTCGTTGTGTTATTAGGCATGATGAAAATAATTCGTTTAACAAATACTAAGAGATGAATAAATAATCGTATACTCGCAAGCTCTTTGTGTTATTAGGCATGATGAAAATAATTCGTTTAACAAATATTAAGAGATGTAATAATCGTATACTCGCAAGCTTGTTGTGTTATTAGGCATAATGAAAATAATTCGTTTAACAAATACTAAGAGATGAAATAATCGTATACTCGCAAGCTTGTTGTGTTATTAGGCATAATGAAAATAATTCGTTTAACAAATACTAAGAGATGAAATAATCGTATACTCGCAAGCTTGTTGTGTTATTAGGCATAATGAAAATAATTCGTTTAACAAATACTAAGAGATGAAATAATCGTATACTCGCAAGCTTGTTGTGTTATTAGGCATGATGAAAATAATTCGTTTAACAAATACTAAGAGATGAAATAATCGTATACTCGCAAGCTTGTTGTGTTATTAGGCATGATGAAAATAAATCGTTTAACAAATATTAAGAGATGAAATAATCGTATACTCGCAAGCTTGTTGTGTTATTAGGCATGATAAAAAAACCAACTCGTTCAATAAATACTAAGAGATGAAATAATCGTGAAATATCCAGTCTGAGCGTAGCCATCGTTAACTCATAGCCTGACCGTGGCCTTCGTAGAGTTATGGCCTGCACTGACCAAAAAATGACGTCAAAATGCCAGT
>NC_088366.1:50227303-50244803 GCF_034508935.2 Berghia stephanieae | reverse complement strand
GTCTTTCCAGGATACGGCAGATAACAGGTTAACCCTCTCCTTACCAGCCATTTTCAGGATTTTCCCCAAAACTTCGCACCCAACTAACACAAAAATAGTTTTTTTTAATCACTCAAACACAATAGCAATAAGTTCTTGCGATACATATGTGACTCATCGTCTCAAAACGGTATTATGTCGGAACGAACCAGATGCTTAAAAGCCGAATTAAATGTCAAACTGGTCAAAAATATAAATTGTTGGCATTAGCACCTTAAAATATGGTATCCATTCTCCACAATAAATCATACAAACTCAACACAAGTTTGAGATTTCTGGCTATAAATTCAATTTTCAACATCTTAACCATCCCGACTTAATACCGTTTTGAGGTGAAGGGTCATATATTTTCTTTAGCAAAACATGCTCTACAACACACTGTTCATTTTCTTTAAATTGTATGATGTTCAAAAGAAATTTGAATAAGAAAATTTTTGGTTGTATCGTAACGAATGTATCCATTTTCTTATGGTTGGTATGGAGAGGGATAACCACCTCATTACCAACTATAGGAAAATCGTCACATTTGTTAAGATGCAACCGTCACTTTTCTCATCCAGATTCCATTTCTTTTTGCTATAAAGCTAAAAAAAAATCTTGACATTCTCTAATATAGCCCATATTGTCGAACAATATGACGTATAGAATGTGTTTGTTATTTTCCTGTTTGAGTAAGAGACGCATGTTTTTGTGTTGGGTGGGGTGTGAAGTTTTGGGGGAAAATCCTGAAAATGGCTGACTGGTAAGGAGAGGGTTAAACTAAATAGATTGACAATAACTTTTCTCCTCTTCAAACATCCCCGATCGGTTCAAAAACGATAATTTGAAAACAAACATCATTGCCACTTTGTCCTCTTCAAACATCTCCCATCCGTTCAAAGACAATAATTTAGAATCAAATGTGGCCCGCCGTATTTTTGAGGTACTATGTCGTGATGGTCTGGGGGGTTGGAAACTGTATTTTTTAGACACCAATTTGACCCATCGTCTAAAAACGGTATTATGTCGGAACAAACCAGATGCTTAAAAGCCGAAGTAAATGTTAAACTGGTCAAAAATATAAATTGTTGGCATTAGCACCCTAACATATGGTTGTCCTTCTCATCAATAAATCATATAAACTCAACACAAGTCTGATATTTCTGGCTATACATTGAATTTTCAACATCTTAACCAACCCGATTTAATACCGTTTTGCGGCGAAGGGTCATAGATATGACACTTGGAGGTGATTTCTATTCGTTACTATGCATGGAGACAAAAATACAATTTCTTACCTTGCAGAAGACTTAATCATTGTGTTTCTCATCATTTTGATTTTTTAAACTCTACATCCCCTTTTAGAGCAGCAATAATGTGGTCTAGTGGTATGACACTCGCTTTCGGATTGGAAGGTCCTGAGTTCGAGCCTCGCGCCTGGCGCATAGTTGAGTCCTTGGAAAAGTCTCTTTACTCACAATTACTCTCAATGTACTCATATATAAAATGAGTACCTGGCCGTTAACAGCTATGTCTCTGTTGGAAAAAAATGTAATTTCGCCTAACAGACGTCTGTCTTGTCTCGTTCTACTTATTACGTGTTGCTGTTGATCAGGGGCAATTTGTATCACGCTTTGATCACTTTTAGTGGATATTGCGCTATACAAAAGCACCTTTTTTCGGGTACCGTTCCATGCCACCACCATACCGTTTCCATACGGTGGGTTACAAATAACGCTACAACATTTTCCTCTTCAAACATCTTCTACCCGTTCATACACGATAATTTGAAAACAAACATCATTGCGATTTTGTCCTCTGTCAACATCTCCCATCCCTTCAAAGACAATCATTTGAAATCAGATAAAACTCAATAACGTTTATCTCTATTCACATCTCTTATAATCTGTTCAAACAAAATACACTGAGAGCAAACACACGTATTGCAACTTATTCCATCTTTAAAATAGGTCCCACCATTTTATTCAGGCGTGCACTTATTGAGCACATTTAGCGGATATTACGCTATTTTTAAAACAAACCTCAAGTATTAATAACTAATAAAAGACACGGGTTAAAAGCGATCTTTTTTTGAGATCGTGGATAGCTCATACGGTAGAGTCACGCTCTAACCAGGCCAGGCGGAGTTGTCGTACCAGTAAGGTCGCGGGTTCGAGTTCCCCCATTGCCGCCGCGAAATTTTTATTTCATATTGTCTTCTTGAACTTTCCTACTCACTTCATTTCTCTAAGTATTAATGGGAAACCCCAGAAAGCTTGAAATCAAATACCAATAGGCTTCAACAGTCATGACGTCACTTCCCTCGTAAAGACGCATGGTAACTTAGTAACTGGCTCTAAACTATCGGAACAATGGCGGACGCCCTTATGATATATTTCTCCGACGAGCATAAACTAAAAGCGTATCCAGAGGGAACAAAAAAAAAAAACAGTACAAATCTGATCATTGTTTTACTTTTACACATTCTGATCACAAGACATATAAAAAGTACAGATTTTATTTGTTTAGAACCACGATGGCCGCTGTTGCTGGGCGACGTGACATCAGACTATTGAATCCAATTCCAAATCTATAATATTGAAATCGGAGAAATTGTCCTATCCAAACAAATTATGTGCTCGACTCGACAGCGTCAACAACAGAACAAAACACTTTGCGTCAACAAACAATACTTGATGTCTTGGGGAAACGCCAGTCCAATTATCATGTCGTGTGATACTAATTCTTCTCACTTACTTAGGGAGGGGGGGGGGGGGCGATATTGATTTTACAAACACAAAATATTTTTTTAAGGCGCGAAATTATAATGGATAGGATGAAATGAAATCTTTAAAAAAAAAGAAACAAACAAACAAACTGAGGTCATTATTGACTAAGAAGCTCACAACATTGCCATCCGGACGTAAAACGGACCAACACACAAAACTATGTGTAGCCATGAACGTTTATTATCTGGATAAATACAGTTAAGTGAAAATTACTCATAAACCCTGGTGGCAAAAAAAAAAACAATACCAAAGACCTGAGTGACCTACAGATCGTATGCGCTTGGCTAAGAAGCTCATAACATTGCCATCCGGAAGTATAACGGACCAACACACATAACTGGATGTATCCATGAACGTTTATAGTCGGGTTAATACAGTTCAGTGAGCATTACTCATAAACGCGGATGGCAGAAAACAATAACAAAGACCTGAGTGACGTCATCTTCGAACTATCTATAGATAGATCGAAGATGACGTCACTCAGGCCTTTGTTATCTTTTGCCATCTAGGTATTTGAGTAATTCTCACTAAACTGTATTAACCAGACTATAAACGTTCATTGTTACACATAGGTTTGTGTGTTGGTCCATTATACTTCCGGATGGCAATGTTGTGAGCTTCTTGCCCAAGCGTATACTATCTCTAGTTAACTTTATAAATCAACAATTTACACTCATAAGGATTAAATAGCACTTTTTAAAAAATTAGACTTTTAGGCACAAAACTTTTAAATGAGTTTTAAATGATCTTTTATCTAGCGCAATATCCTCTAAAAGTGCTCAAAGCGCTTTACAAGGGCTCCGCAGCCAACAGCAAAACCTAACATGTAGGACGAGACAAGACGCCTGTTAGGCGATATTACAATTTTTTCGGACAGAGACAACGCTGTTAAAGACCAGGTACTCATTTTACACCTTAGTACGGAGAGAGAATTAGGGTAAAGAGCCTTTACCAAGGACTCAACTATGCGCCGAGCGAGGCTCGAACCTAGGACATTCCGATCCGAACGCGAGTGTTATACCACTATACCACATAGCCGCACTTTAATTTTTTTTTGTTTTAATTAATGCCAAATTAAATTCTCATGATGTTCTGAAAAGGAGCTGAAATTTCGTAATTCTACACATTTTTCGCAATAGTTGACAGGTCTGTCTTAGAGTCATCGCCTCTTTGGGATCAAGGAACGACTTGTAGTTAAGTTCATAAATTTAAATTGCTTCAACAGTCGTTCGTAACGTCACTTCCCTCGTAATGACGCATGGTAACTTAGCAACTGGCTCTAAACTATCGGAACAATAGCGGACGCCCTTATGAAATATTTCTCCTCCGACGAGTATAAAAGCGTATCCAGAGAGGGAAAAAACCACATTATAAATCATTTTGACTTTTACACATTCTGATCACAAGACATATGAAAAGTTCTAGCCAGCATGAAGAATAAAAAGTACCGATTTTCTTCGTTTAGAACACGATGGCCGCCGTTGCTGGGCGACGTGACATCAGACTATTGAATCCAATTATTCCAGCCCTCCCATTGGAAAACCATATCATTTCTTAGTAAATACATAATCGTCGAATAATGTTTTGAACGCGTTGAATAGAAATTTTATTCAAAGATTGCAAAATATTTTTGCACATAATTTTATTGGTGTGAAATTAGGTGTAAAAGACAGCTGATTGGTAATTATAATAATCTTTTGGTGCGCATGAATACAAATCCAATGTTTTTTGTTTTGAGTTCAATTGTCATTTAAGCATATGGAGAAAAATACAAATTATTTATTAAATTCGTTATATATTTTTTATCGTGCAATAACACATATTACCAAGCTCGGGTTATTGGCACGATAAAAATAACTCGTTTAATAAATACAAATGATAATAATAATAATAATAATAATAATAATAATAATAATAATAATAATAATAATAATAATAATGATAATAATAATAATAATAATAATAATAATAATAATAATAATAATAATAATAATAATAATAATAATAATAATAATAATAATAAATGGCATTTATATAGAGCTTTACCCCGTTGTCACAGGCTCTCAGCGCTTTATACAGTGATATGAAACAAAACATATTACAGTAAGACAAGTTTGATGGAAAAATGATACGAATTCAATTTAACAACAACAAAATAAGTATTGAGACATTAGGACGTAAAAAGATAAAACTTTAAGCGAAAGTTGTCAACGAATCCTAGCATCCACCTCACGAGAGAGAGAGAGAAAGAGAGAGAGAGAGAGAGAGAGAGAGAGAGAGAGAGAGAGAGAGAGAGAGAGAGAGAGAGAGAGAGAGAGAGAGAGAGAGAATTGAAAAGATTGTTCACCTATTTTACGCAATGGCTTAGGTTTGACAAGAATTTATTGGTCATTGAGAAATAGAGATGAAAGAGTCGTATAGATAGAATGAAGTTGGCGTCACTTTGAACTTTGTTATTGTTTTTTGCCATCTGCGTTTATGAGTAATTCTCACTAAGCTGTATTAACCAGACTATAAAGGTTTAAGGTTACACATAGTTTTGTGTGTTGGTCCGTTATACTTCCGGATGGCAATGTTGTGAACTTCTTGGTCAAGCGCATACAATCTATATTATTACGATTTTTGTTAAGTAGTCCTTCGGAGACTTTGGGGCCATGGGGCCGGGAGTTTATCCATGTTTCTGTAATGTGAAACGGACAATAGCAATTTCTTGCTATCCTTTGGATAGGACGCTGGTCGATCCCAAACTCCTTTCCGCCAAATCTAACAGACCCATTAGCTACCCATTCACTGCTGGGTGGACAGGGGGGTCAGAAAAATATCGAATGCACCCGGGATCGATCTTGGTCCCTCTGCGTGTGAAGCGAGTACTCTCTACCTACTGAGCTAACGGGACCCCCAATATTATTATTATTATTATCATCATCATCATCATCATCATCATCATCATCATCATCATCATCATCATCATCATCATCATCATCATCATCATCATCATCATCATCATCATTAATCTTCTTCTTCTTCTTCTTCTTCTTCTTCTTCTTCTTCTTCTTATTATTATTATTATTATTATTATTATTATTATTATTATTATTATTATTATTATTATTATTATTATTATTATTGTAAGAGAGTTAGCTTATAGCAAGTGGGTTTAATGAGTTCACAGTGCTTGTATATCAGTTAAACTTGGTCATTATATTGAGTAGTCTAGGACAGTTTTACGTTCCAAAGTTAAAGGATTGGTCATTATATTGAATACTAGAAAATTACTTTCTTTGATCGGTGTTACTTGGTATTTGGGGATAAAAGCATTAAGTTATAGTTGGTATTTATCATTTAGGCGTACGATATTATTTGGGCGTAGCGTATTTGTTATTTGGGCGTACGGATTATTTAGGCGTACGACCTTTGATTATTTAGGCGTAAAACTGACCTTTGGTGAAATGAATTGTGGGACAGTTTACAATAGGATATAAAACAGTGTTTCTGATCAAACGGGATTCATTCTACCTTTTGATTCTGCATTCAACTTGACCATGAGCTGCACACTTTAAACCTTTTGTGCTAACCATCATTTATTTGCTTTTACGGACTTAGAAATATTCCACGTATATTGAAAATGGTTACTTAGGCAAAATTGACTTTACATGTGGACTGATTTTACGGATTTGGAATTTATGAAACTGATTGAATTATGACCATGCTATTTGATTTGGATTTGGAATTTATCATGATTTGGATTTTGAATTTATCACAACAAATAAAACTGTAAGAAATGAAACTTGGAATCTGGACTTTTATTTGAATGTTTTGATGTTGTGCATTCAATCATCATCACCGGCCCTTAAACTCTTTCGTCATTATTAACATCTACAACACAACCCAAAGGATAATACTACCATCTATCAAAAACACCACTATACGATCACAAGCCATTACATATGTGTGCAACTACGCAACATTATGCATCTTATTTGGTGCCGTGACCAGGATTCTTATATATCTTTATTTGGAGCCGTGATACCATGATGTAAAGATGTTATTATTCCGAACCATGGATACACAAGAAATGTATATTGTTGCAGTGTTAACATCTATTGAAGTTTTTGTGAGACTCGAATTTTGAAGTGAAAATTGTGAACAGATAGGAAAATAGTTTTATTTGGGAAAGAAAATGAATATCAATTTTGAAGGTGAAGTAGTGGAATTATTTTGTATTGAAATATGAAAAAAAAATATTGAAATTATAGATGATTCCTAAAATTCTGACAAAAGACGATATTTAAAAAAAATAAATAAATATACTAAATAATATTTAAATTAAGAGTCACAGATAGAAAAGGAAATTTTAAAAAAATATAGATATATAGGGCAATATATTATATTCAAAAAGTGAAAACAATATATTATAGAACGGCAAAATAGTAATAATAATAATAATAATAATAATAATAATAATAATAATAATAATAATAATAATAATAATAATAATAATAATAATAATAATAATAATAATAATAATAATAATAATAATGCATTGATGCTATACGTATTTTATTTAATTAAAAATAAGAGAGGGAGAGATGAAAATAAAAATTGCAGAATTGAAATGAATATTTTAGTGCGTTTTATTTTTCAAAACAAATAAAAATGCGTTTACTTACAATCAAGCGTTTCGGAATAGATCTTCGAATATTAATTTGTACCGTTAATGACAATGTTTTGTTAATATCAGTAACAAAGATGTGTCGATTTTTATTTCAATTTTTGTATGTTACTGTTGGAATTACATAAACAGTTGGTCCATTATTTAATGTTGTTACGTTTTATTTTATGTCAAAATGACTCAAGAAGATGATGGCAATAAAAACACGTAAATTATAAGTTTTGATAATTGAAAAATGTCTTATGGTATTTATTGTTATATTACAACATCATTGATTATATTTTTCTCCCGTCGGTAGGGATGAATTGGTAGGTTGATATTGACTCTTTGAGATTCATGGGTTCATGACAAAGAGCAAAGTTTTATATCTGTTTGTTTTCTTGGTAATAAATGTGTGGTTAACGCAGCCAAGTAATCGACAACAGAGCTTATTTAGTTGTGTAATGAGACATGGCGTTATAATAGATTACATAAGACATTTGGATTTTATCACTGGAAATTAAGTTGAAATGATTTATGCGGAATATGAGTCAATCGTTGTTTTGTTTAGTTTTGTTTTGAAACGCGTTTCATCGTGATTTTTAAAAGGAGACATATTCTCATAATAACGGAATAACGGACTTTTGGTTTAAAGTCGGAGAACAAATAAAATGACGGAGTATTAATTATTATGAAAGACTGATGTCTTGTAATGGGAGTTAAAATGTTATTACGGAAGAATAACAAAATATTGAAAATGCATGATCATGTCATGTGAGCTGATAATATTTGTGACACAAGTGGTTAACTTGTTAAGAATCAGCGAATTATAAGTGACCCATATGGTAAAATGCTGTAAATGCATATTGGGTAAATAAGCGCAGTGATGTAAGACGCGGTAATTAAAGTGCACACGGTTTAAATTAAGAGACGCAGGAATGAGGCGTTCGGGAATATTTTATTTTGCGTTTGATTAAAGCGCATGGTTTAACATTTTGAAATGATGCAGAAGGCGGTGAATTTTTATAAATACGATGCGCGTGGTTAAAGCGCACACAATTATCAATGCTATATTAAGAGGCGCGAGATTACATCGCAATGAGTTGTATGAATATTTTTATAAGCCGAGGGCAAAGGCGCGAAACATTGAATTTTTATTGAGCAGAGTGTATATTGTTACTGCGAATATTTTGATTATCATCTTTTTCTCCTATCAATTTGCTGTTGTAATTGTAATCAATATTTACTGCGTGATTTGAATTTAACATTTATATCATAAAATTTGTAACTGAGTTGAAGAAGAAGTTATGTTCAATTGTCAAATCTTAAGTGTGTAATCATTCAGCAATAAATTGAAATGGTAGGAAGTGCTACGATAACACCAATAATAATGATAAAATAAACAAAATCATATTTCATTAAATTAGGGATTTTCTAAGGGGAATAATTCGAGTTAATCAAAGGCAGAAGTAGTGTTTGCACTTAAACATGATACAGTCATCACGAAAGAGGACACTTGCAACCATCAGTCATAACGGGAACGCTGATGACAACGACAGAGGCAACTCAAACACAGCCACAACAGAGGTCGGGAAATGTCCTAATCCCTTTGGTCTATCCACGAATACATTAAAATGGAGTAACAATCTCGATTACGCCATTGATACGTCCAGAATCAACACAATCTACAGACTACAAATACACAGCAACCTCAATTACATCGTACCTTTCAACTTATACAAACTTGACAGAATTCATAAAATAATATCTGTATCAACACAGATTTCTTCCATGAACCTTTTTATATTTACATTCTTTATTGAACAATTGGATTGCTTGTATTTACTTCTACGACAACAATACCCAACGATGTACGATGTCAATAATTACATAAACGTTCAAGATACGATTGTTTTTACAAAAACGATGTCCAATTGTGAACAATACTACTTCCTTCATATGCAGTGGTGAGCGTATTCAAATTTAAACTTATGTCAATATACAAGTGTGCAGCACCCATATCTACAACTTATAAACATTGAATATTATAATAACGCCTGTCTTAGTATCATTGTAAAAGATAAAGGCTATATATGTATATAAGACAATGCAGGAAAAAGTATCGCAAAACGCCACATGAGCGATTTCCTTGGATTCATTATCGTATGATATTCAACAACCTGCGTTCAAATAACGAAAATATTGTTGACCTTATTCGACCCTACTACATAGTCTACTAGACTACGTTATTGTTACATCCTCTACCTGGTGTGTGGACTCACGTCACCCACCGGTACTCTACAGATTACATCATCTACCTGGTGTGTACTCACATGCCACCTCATCAAAACTCGATCAACAAACACAGACAATTACAACACACGACCTCTGTCGACTACTACACACGAACTCTTTGTCAACACATGGCTGAGTTCACAACTTTCTTTTGACTTGCTGGATAAGTCAAACTTCATTTAAATTCAAGATCTCGCACACAGTTAATCTTGAATTTTTACAATTTCATCTACAATGAGATTCAACGTTTACACAAGACAACCACAAATATCTACGAGGAGAATCGACCCAGATGCCGGAGATGAATGGATTACAGCGACGTCACAAGACCAAGAAACAACCCAACAGGTTAAGCATACGTTTGCTACCTGTAGAGTCTTTTTTCGTCCCAAATTCAAAAGACTCGAACAAATACAACACACTAATTGCAAAAGTTGGTCACTTTAGTAACAGCCCACAATCACATACTATGTTAGATTTTACTTATTTAGTTATTTACACTGTACTAAATATGAATAAGTCGGACAGACTAATGACTGATTATTTACAAACACTAAATGTGATGTGAACAAGCCGGACAGACTATTGTTTGATTATTTATTCAACGCTAAATATTTGAATGTGAAGACATTATTGTGATAATTCTAAGACATTTACAGAGGAAAAAGTTTTTAATTAATTAACAATAAATAAAGTGAATTTATGACACTTGGGCTATTCAGGGACCATAACACACACAACAATGCAACACGTAGACTAGATACAATCACCTCAACTCTTATAGTTGATATATTTTTTTCATTACATGAAAACTCATTCTAAATGGAGACAATGACTTAATTAACAATTACTGACAATTTTTACAGGATGACCATTCTCAAAACGAACGGATTACTGAGAAATGTGACCTCTGATGGATGACCACAAAGAACAATTTGATATCAATGTAGTTGTAAACTACACCTTGATGACTTAAAAAGCTTAAAAAAATTGAAACATCAACAATGAACAATGAATGATAATAACTTCAACTTGAATTTTAAAATGATGATAATGCTATTATTATGATTTATTTTTTAAATATTTTTTTTTATTACTAATTGAAATGTAATCCTTCGTATATGGATTTAGATGTCTATAATACATTATTTGTACCACATATTATAAGTAGGAATTAATGTAATAATGTTGTTTAAATGGAATCATACAATATAAGGGAATGTACAAGGTACTGGTTTTGATATGTCAGTAAATGAGTAGACATACATGGAAGCTGAGATTATCACCCATGTCGTAAAGAGTTGAATTTGAGATTGAATAAGACTACGTGAGTATATCACAAATGGAATTTGAACCATCCTTTTTCACGCAATACTATTTATGTGTGATGGGATATGACGAGAATTAAACACTTTTATTGCTATGAAGATGGAATTTAAGGTGAAAAGATATTTTTTCTTTGAACTTTTAATTACTTGATATCTTAGTGTCAATGTTGTAATGCCTTAAAAAGTATAATCGATAAATATATAAATGTTTAATCAACTTTTGTGTTGGTAAATTTTAATTTTAATCACTTTTAAATGATAGATACCTTACTGTTGATGTTGTAATTTGAAAGAAAAAAAAATCTATAATCGATATATATATATATATATCTATTTAGATGTTGTAATCAAATTTGATGTTTGTGAATTTATCAATGTTGTAATACTATAAAACCTATAATTGATATATATGAATGTTGTAATCAACTTTGGTGTTTTTGAATTTAAAGTTTAAAGTTTTTAAATATTTAACTGGTATAAGTATTTTCATTTTAACATTTATTTATTACATTTTAGTTGGACATTACATATATATTTAATCTCTCACTGTAATTTTTTTGAATTGAAATTGTTTTAAAGTCAATTTAAATTCTAAGAAAGGGGCGTATGTAAGAGAGTTAGCTTATAGCAAGTGGGTTTAATGAGTTCACAGTGCTTGTATATCAGTTAAACTTGGTCATTATATTGAGTAGTCTAGGACAGTTTTACGTTCCAAAGTTAAAGGATTGGTCATTATATTGAATACTAGAAAATTACTTTCTTTGATCGGTGTTACTTGGTATTTGGGGATAAAAGCATTAAGTTATAGTTGGTATTTATCATTTAGGCGTACGATATTATTTGGGCGTAGCGTATTTGTTATTTGGGCGTACGGATTATTTAGGCGTACGACCTTTGATTATTTAGGCGTAAAACTGACCTTTGGTGAAATGAATTGTGGGACAGTTTACAATAGGATATAAAACAGTGTTTCTGATCAAACGGGATTCATTCTACCTTTTGATTCTGCATTCAACTTGACCATGAGCTGCACACTTTAAACCTTTTGTGCTAACCATCATTTATTTGCTTTTACGGACTTAGAAATATTCCACGTATATTGAAAATGGTTACTTAGGCAAAATTGACTTTACATGTGGACTGATTTTACGGATTTGGAATTTATGAAACTGATTGAATTATGACCATGCTATTTGATTTGGATTTGGAATTTATCATGATTTGGATTTTGAATTTATCACAACAAATAAAACTGTAAGAAATGAAACTTGGAATCTGGACTTTTATTTGAATGTTTTGATGTTGTGCATTCAATCATCATCACCGGCCCTTAAACTCTTTCGTCATTATTAACATCTACAACACAACGCAAAGGATAATACTACCATCTATCAAAAACACCACTATACGATCACAAGCCATTACATATGTGTGCAACTACGCAACATTATTATTATTATTATTAATATTATTATTATTATTATTATTATTATTATTATTATTATTATCATTATTATTATCATTATATTATTATTATTATTAATATTATTATTATTATTATCATCATCATCATCATCATCATCATCATCATCATCATCATCATCATCATCATGATTATTATTATTATTTCGATTCCGTTCACTATTATTCAATTAAAAAAGAAACAAACGAGTTGACTCAGAATGTTACTGGAATACTTACTACCCTCGAGGCAATATCAACACGATATAGGTCAAATATCGGATTGTATCTAACGAACATATCGCTTTCAGTTACCTTATGCACCTTGGGGGCTTTGACATTCAAGGTGCAAGAACACTTATATATTTACACGTGAAATATCACGTTTACGTAATTTGACAAACAATTTACAATCAATTTCTATGTATTTATTTCAAGTTCTCGTCATTTGCAGTGTCAATAAATTTGTCAATTGTATATTATGAAGTGTATATTTGTATTATATAAACATATAATAACATTTTATAACAAGAATTTGTATATATAACACAAAATCCAATCGAAGTCTCAAAGCGCTTTACAATGCAAAGAGTCTCAGGCCAACAGCAACACTAAACATGTAGGACGACACATGACGATATTACATTATTCTCGTTGAACAACGCCTGGTACTCATTTTATACCTGGGTACGGTGAGAGAATGTGAGTAAAGAGTCTTTTCCATGTACAATAACACTTAGATATTTATACGAGAAATATCAAATTCATGTGATTTGACAATCAATTTACAATCAATTTCTATGTATTTCAAGTTCTCGTCATTTGCAGTGTCAATAAGTTTGTCAATGTTGAACTAGGTGTATATTGCTTTATTTCTCAAAACGGCTATGTGGTTTAGTGGTATGACACTCGCTTTTGTATCGGAAGGTCCTATGTTCGAGCCTCCTCGCTCGGCGCATAGTTTAATCCTTGGGGAAAAGACTCTTTATTCATATTCTCTCACCGTATTCATGTGTAAAATGAGTACCTGGCCGTTAGCAGCGTTGTCTCTGTCGAAAAAAGTGTAATATCGCCTAACAGGCGTCATGTCTCGTTCTACGTGTTACGTAGTGCTGTTGTTCAGGGACCCTTAGAGAAAGCGCTTAGAGAACATTCAGTGGATATTTATTGAGCCCTATAAAAACTCTGTTTTTAAAAATATATAATGAGATATTACAATGAGATTTTTTATACATAGCGCAATATCCACTCGACGTCTCAAAGCGCTGTACAATGAGTCCCAGGTCAACAGCAACACTTAACATGTAGGAAGACACATGACGCTGGTAGGGGATATTACTTTTTTTTCGGACAGAACAACGCTTTTAACGGCTTGGTACTCATTTGTACTCACATTGTTGTGAGTATGACATCAATATTCACTGCTTGCAAGTGTCTATAGATAGTATGCGCTTGGCTAAGAAGTTCACAACATTGCCATCCGGAAGTATAACGGACCAAACACACAAAACTGTGTGTAAACATGAACCTTTATAGTCAGGTTAATACAGTGCAGTGAGCATTACTCATAAACGCGGATGGCAAAAAACAATAACAAAGACCTGAGTGACGTCATCTTCGAACTATCTATAGCATATTATTATAAGATTTCTCCCAAGAATATCTTCAATTTAATTTTCTATTTAACTCACTCCTTACCAGCCATTTTCAGGATTTTCCCCAAAACTACACACCTAACTAACACAAAAATATTTCTTTTTATCACTCAAACTTCTTTAGCAAAACTACAACACACTGTTCATTTTCTTTTAATTTTATGATGTACGAAAGAAATTTGAATAAGAAAAATGTTGATTGTATCGTAACAAATTTGACGATTTTTCTATATTTGGTATGGAGATGGTGAAACATAGCAACGGATTTAACTCTGACACAATTTATTCTTCTTTGAGATAAATTGGAGTAATAAAGCAATTAACTACAGGTCTCTGGAAGAAAAAACACGTATTTTAAAATTTGGCCAGAAAACTCGTCCTTCAAATATCGATCGATTTAAATGACCCTCATCTTGGCAAAAAAAAAGCTCTCAAACCTGGGACCTCGCAAGGTCCCAGGTTTGAGAGCTTTCTTTTTTTTTTTGCCAAGATGAGGGTCATTTAAATCGATCGATATTTGAAGGACGAGTTTTCTGGCCAAATTTTAAATTGCACGGTTTTTCAGAATTTTGATCAGTTAACGGGTTTAAGATTTCAATGGATTTAATTCGGATACAACGGATGGATTCTTTTGTGTGATAAAATGGAGGAATTGAACGGAAGATATTGGAATGTTCTAGGATAGTTTGTAGTATTGATGTTAAAACAATGAATTATTGGGACGACGGAGACGGGGGTGGGGGGGGGGAGATAGATAGATAGATAGAGAGAGAGAGAGAGAGAGAGAGAGAGAGACAGAGAGAGAGAGAGGGTGGGGGGTGAGAGAAAGACGGATAGTGAGATGGAGGAATTGAACGGAAGATATTGGAATGTAGGATATTTTGTAATATCCATGTTAAAATATTGAATTATTGGGACGTCGGGACGGGGGAAAGACAGATGATAATAGGTTGGGGTGTGGGGGGGGGGGGGGGGACAAGAGAAAGAGTGTGTGTGTGTGAGAGAGAGAGAGAGAGAGAGAGAGAGAGAGAGAGAGAGAGAATGAGAGCGAATGGGGAAGGGAGAGTAATAGTAGAGATAAGGTAACGATGGGGTGTATAGATATATAGATAAATAGAGAGAACGATATAGATAGATAGATAGATAGATAGATAGATAGATAGATAGAGAGAGAGAGAGAGAGAGAGAGAGAAGGAAATAAAAGAAGAGAGAGAGAAGGAAATAAAAGAAGAAAGAGAGAAAGAATGGAAGAAAGAAAGACAAAAAGAAAGAAAGAAAGAGAGAGAGAGAGAGAGAGAGAGAGAGAGAGAGAGAGAGAGAGAGGGATGAAAAATGAGAGAAAGACAGAAGGTAGAAAAGAAAAAAAAACTGAAGAAAGAAGAAGAACCTTAATTCTATTTTCAATAATAAAAAATCGCCAAGCGTATTTCCTTTTTCATCAATTTTATTTCGAGCAGGAAGAAGATGCCATTAAAACCCCATCTGCCCCAGTTCCGCACTGAATCTCTTTCCACCAACCCCTGTAAAGACCCGGATTTAAACGGATTTCAACCAATCAAATTCATGCTTCAACGGCTCTGCCCGACACTCGCATTATCCTTAGCAACCCGTCGGCCGAATTTTCTTTCCATTTTTAAAAGAATATAATAATAATATTATATAGTTCATGCTTGGAATTTCTTTTTTATTATTTTGTTATATGATTTTTATTTGTTGGACAAGTGAAGGAATGTTAAGATGATTTAAAGATGAATTTTATATGCAAGAATAGTTTTTAGCGGCCAATAATAATTTATGATGAGGATGATGATGATGCTGAAGTTGATTATCGTCGTTGTTATTATTATTATTATTATTATTATTATTATTATTATTATTATTATTATTATTATTATTATTATTATTATTATATCATATCATTCTTGATATTAGTACCATCATTCTTCTTCTTCTTCTTCTTCTTCTTCTTCTTCTTCTTCTTCTTCTTCTTCTTCTTCTTCTTCTTCTTCTTATTATTATTATTATTATTATTATTATTATTATTATTATTATTACTATTACTTTTATTATCATCATCATCATCATCATCATCATCATCATCATCATCATCATCATCATCATCATCATCATTATAATATTTATTATTATCATCATCATCATCTTCATCATCATCATCATCATCATCATCATCATCATTATCACCGTCGTCGCCTAGGAATATAGATAATCCATATAACGAATGTCTAATGTCAACTGGAGCCTACCATGTTGTCCAAGTGAGCAAATTGGGGCTTAATTAATATTCTTTGCCAAAGGAAAAAAAATAATAAAAAACGAATTTGCCTGAAGCGGGGCTTGAAGTCGAGACCTTCCTGATCACAGTGCAATGCCTTAACCTCTCGGCCACTAACCCCCCCCCCCCCCCTTCTCCCATCTCCCCGACCACCCCATGCTTTCAATATAGACTGAGGACAGACTGAAATTTGGCTGGATTTTAACTCTCTTCTTATAAGCCTTATTCTGGATTTTCCCCAAAACTTCACACCCAACCAACACAAGAATAGATTTTTATCACTCGAACACAATAGCAGTAAGTTCTTGCGATAAACAATTTCTTCAGCAAAACATGCTCTACAACATACGGTTCATTTTCTTTAAATGTTATGATGTACAAAAGAAATTTGAATAAGAAAAATGTTCGTTGTATCGTAACGTGACGATTTTTTCTATCGTTGGTAATGAAAGAGTTAAGTGATGTACCCATGTCTTTATTGTATTTGTTATTCGCTGAATAAAGCTTTTGAGCCCGAAACGTTTCCTATTCGGTATTTTGTTCTTATTCTAAAAATTAAAATAATTGATCTTTATATAGAGCAATATCCACTAAACATGCTCAAAGCGCTTTACAAGGGGTCCCTGTTCAACAGCAACATTTAATATGTAGGACGGGACATCACGCCTGTTAGGCAATATTACAATTATTCGGACAAAGACAACGCTGTCAACGGCCAGGTACTCATTTTACACCTGAGTGCGATGAGAAAATGTGAGTAAAGAGCCTTTTCCAAGGACTCTATGCGCCGAGCGCGGGCTCGAACCCAGGACCTTCCGATCCTAAAGCGAGTGTCATACCACTAGAGCAGATCATGGAAAGAATGGGACTGCTGCCCAAATGATGCCATTCAGGAACCCAAAGAAGAACTGCCAAGCGGAGTAAATCTCCCCAGGAAAGATTGGTTGACCCTGAACCGGGCAAGGTCTAAAGTGGGAAAGACCAAAACAACCTTACAAAAATGGGGACTT
>NC_088366.1:50210633-50225633 GCF_034508935.2 Berghia stephanieae | reverse complement strand
TGGAGTGAGAAGATGAGAACGGGAGGGGATATAAAGAGTGTAGGGAGTGGGGGGGGGGGGGGGGGCGGGGGGAGTAACAAGTCATCGTGAAAAGTAGAAGAAGAAGAAGAATAAGAAGAAGAAGAAGAAGAAGAAGAAGAAGAAGAAGAAGAAGAAGAAGAAGAAGAAGAAGAAGATTTGAGAGAGTGACAGTGTTTGTTTCTATCTCTATCTTTCTTTCTCTCTCTCTCTCTCTCTCTCTCTCTCTCTCTCTCTCTCTCTCTCTGTGTGTGTGTGTGTTTGTGTGTGTGTGTGTGGTCTCTGCGTGTGTATGTTTTTTTTGTTTGTGTGTGCGTGTATGTGTGTGCGTGTGTGTGTGTGTGGGGTGGGGGGGAGGGGGGGGGGTAAGGGAGAGAGAAAGGCATGTTCTATTATTAGCCCATGGCTAGTGTATTTTCATGGAATTAATTAAATCATAATTTCACCCTTGGCAGCTCGCGCTTCGTGCCATAATTATGTTATAAAGATTGCCATTAATGACTTGGATAGCGGGGGAAAAACGTCCAACGTAACCCAATTAGCAACGAAATGATATGACTTTTGATGTAATAATCACATAAAGACGATAACAATCAAAACGTGGAGTAAATTTTAAAAAAAAACCCAATGAATTACAAAAATATTTGAAAAAAAATTACAAACAAAAATAAAGTCATTTCCTCAATGCTGGGACAGCGTGGCTCAGCGGTACGATCTTTGCTTCGTGTCCGAGTTCGAATACCGGCTACGTCGTGTGGCCTTGAGTAAGTCACCTCGTCCTAGCTCAGTTTGCGGCGCGGAACTGCGGCTGGCGCCTGGGTTATTCCAGTCATCCCTTGGAATAGACCCTAAAGACAAATTTCCCCTATGGGATGAATAAAGGGAATTATAGTTATAGTTATAGTTATTAAAAAGACAGTTTGGTTTCTTCAACGTCAAGTAGTTTTTATATTAAAAAAAAAGACTAGTGACGATGGAGAACGCGCAATTTTTGAGGAGAGATAAAGGTTGTTATCTATTAAACAAATTATACCTCTCTATTGTGAAATTAAACAGAGATGGAGACGAATCTTTTTTGAGTCAAGGGGTATTAGGATTACCCTTAATTTAAGAAAGTTTCGCAAGTAACTCGTATTTCAATCTGTAAAAAAAATAGTCTTATTATTTTTAGATTTGCCAATAATTTTGTGCTCGATGATAACAAATGAACATTGGCTTTACAGAACAATGTTGACACCCAAAACTACTTCTTTAATTGAATAGATCGATTAGGGTGACCAAGAAAGAGAAGAGTAATATTAGTTTTCTGAGGTTATCTGATCAGAGAGATGAATGGCGTACCATGATCACCGATGTCTGGCACAGACTTGGTACTTGAAGAAGAAGAAGGAGAAGAAGAAGAAGAAGAAGAAGAAGAAGAAGAAGAAGAAGAAGAAGAAGAAGAAGAAGAAGAAGAAGAAGAAGAAGAAGAAGAAGAGAAGAAGAAAGAGAAGAAGAAGAAGAAGAAGAAGAAGAAGAAGAAGAAGAAGAAGAAGAAGAAGAAGAAGAAGAAGAAGAAGAAGAAGAAGAAGAAGAAGAAGAGAAGAAGAAGAAGAAAGAAGAAGAAGAAGAAGAAGAAGAAGAAGAAGAAGAAGAAGAGAAGAGAAGAAGAAGAAGAAGAAGAAGAAGAAGAGAAGAAGAAGAAGAAGAAGAAGAAGAGAAGAAGAAGAAGAAGAAGAAGAAGAAGAAGAAGAAGAAGAAGAAGAAGAAGAAGAAGAAGAAGAAAAGAAGAAGAAGAAGAAGAAGAAGAAGAAGAAGAAGAAGAAGAAGAAGAAGAAGAAGAAGAAAAGAAGAAGAAGAAGAAGAAGAAGAAGAAGAAGAAAGAAGAAGAAGAAGAAGAAGAAAGAAGAAGAAGAAGAAGAAGAAGAAAGAAGAAAGAAGAAGAAGAAGAAGAAGAAGAAAAAAGAAGAAGAAAGAAGAAGAAGAGAAGAAGAAGAAGAAGAAGAAGAAGAAGAAGAAGAAGAAGAAGAAGAAAGAAGAAGAAGAAGAAGAAGAAGAAGAAGAAGAAGAAGAAGAAGAAGAAGAAGAAGAAGAAGAAGAAGAAGAAGAAGAAGAAGAAGAAGAAAGAAGAAGAAGAAGAAGAAGAAGAAGAAGAAGAAGAAGAAGAAGAAAGAAGAAGAAGAAGAAGAAGAAGAAGAAGAAGAAGAAGAAGAAGAAGAAGAAAGGAAGAAGAAGAAGAAGAAGAAGAAGAAGAAGAAGAAGAAGAAAGAAGAAGAAGAAGAAGAAGAAGAAGAAGAAGAGAAGAAGAAGAAGAAGAAGAAGAAGAAGAAGAAGAAGAAGAAGAAGAAGAAGAAGAAGAAGAGAAGAAGAAGAAGAAGAGAAGAAGAAGAAGAAGAAGAAGAAGAAGAAGAAGAAGAAGAAAGAAGAAGAAGAAGAAGAAGAAGAAAGAAGAAGAAGAAGAGAAGAAGAAAGAAGAAGAAGAAAGAAGAAGAAGAAGAAGAAGAAGATTATTATTATGACTTGAGAGGTTTAAAATTACGTCATCGTTTTTTGTTGCTGCGGATGTGCTAGAATTGCGTAGAAGCATTTATACTCAATGGGCAAATTAAGGCATGATTATTGCGACCTAGAAAATTTTCATAATAATAATTTGTATCAATAGATGATAACATTAGCCTGAAATTTAAGATAGATTAGCAAGTTACTCGTAAATCAATCTGTAAAAATAAGAGTTATATAATTTTTAGATTTGCCAGATTTTCTGTACTCGATGGTTAAAATTTAACATTGACAGAATGGAACAGTGTTAATCCCCAACCATATTATTTTAAAGAATGGATTTTTAATAGTGTGTATAGGAGAGTGGCAGGCAACGTAGAGATAAATATACAATTGAAAAAGCAAACATCCTTATAAATTAGCCCGTCTCGATTTGGGATCGAATCTCAGACCTCCTGATTACTGGTCAGATGTGCATCCATTTCACCTCAGAGGTTACCCGATAGTTGGATAGTGACAGGCTATAAATGATGTATAAGGCTACAGCTGATGACGTTCTGGTGTCCAAACCGTTTTATTTTCATGTTGAATGAGTTGAGCCAGTCGTAACAATTTTTGCCGGCTGACTTTTGTTTTTAAGCAACGTTACTTTTGATATAATTAATCTCTTACAGAAAGAGAAAATGCCTGCATTCCATAACGCCAGGAAATACTGGGTTTCCTCAAATCGCTTCTTAATAGGACATGGCAGAACTGCATCAAATTTGTGCAGACGGAAACTTGGGAACAGTGATGCCTGCCGGAAATGTCAGGCAGCTCCAGAGACCAGCGATCACATCGTCCTCCACTGTCCAGTAACTAAACTTGAAGGTGGCTATGAAACAGTCCTTAGGGCGGAGAAGCTGGATTAACGAAATTGAGTTGGAGGTGCAGCCAAACGCTACGACTACTAATACAGAAAAACAAAGAAAAACAGAAATAAAAAAAAGTATTATTCAACTTAATACAATTTAAAATTGATCAAGCATTGTATCAACAAAGGAAATAACAAAAGTAGAAGTTCTGCAGTCACAAATTCAGACAAAGAAACGCATAATGTTTGACAGGATCCTTTGTGGTCAATGTTGACACTGATCAGGTTTTAACAGCTTTAGGCATTGCCAGGGAGATCCCTGCCTCTTGTTTACAGCCAGGGAGTAAGATTACGACAAAAGGAACACGTGAAAGTGTTAAATATGGTCTTTTGTAATCAATGTTTACAATTTACAACTTTGACAGCTTAAAGCAGCACGAGGGAGATTCTGATCTCCATCGCTTTACAAATAGGGAGAGAAATTAAGTTAAGACTAAAGAGAGACTCAGCGTTAAAAATGATCTTTTGTGGTCATTGTTTACACTTGTCAAGGTTGACATCTTTGGGACAAAGCCATTGGGATCTTCTGTTTACAATGAAATTGTCAAAGAAATGTTACACGCATTTGTACAAGGGAAGTGGCAATCACAAATGTAAACTTGGTTTCATTTTCTTTTTAATTTTTTTTTTTTTACAACTTATTGGTTTTTATGAGATTGAATATTCGAGTGTCTTTGATAGGGAATAAAATTCTCAACGTTATACATTTCCAGTCCAAAATTCTTGAAAGTGTGTATGTGACCAGTCCTTCGGATGACTGATAATAAATAGGTTACATATTGAATCATAAGGTGGCATAACTGTTTTAGTAGTGGGATGTATAGGCATAATATTCTAAAGATTATGGGACGGAAAGGAGCGAGGATGGACGATCTTTATAATAAATAATTAAGTCTAGAAAACAAGAGACCGTCACTCAGACACCAGAAGATCATTTACACAATGTATGTATTCAGTCCTCTGGAAGACTGGATCTACACTTCCAATGATCAACAATGTAGAATTGAATGTAAGCTTCAATTTAATATACGAAAACGGAAAAAATGGACGTTTCGGGTTTCCATTTTATCAACAAAATAGGATGAATGAAACACTACAAACGAATGAGAGGATTATCTCATTATCTCATTCGTCTGTAGTGTTTCATGTATCCTGTTTTGTTGATAAAAGTCCATTTTATCTGTTTTCGTGTATTAAATTTGAAGCTTACATTCAATTTCACATTGTTATTTATTTCTTCGAGCTTAGAGCAGCAACATTTACATTGCCCAGTGTCTTTTAATCTATCAAGTCTATGTATTATTTTATTTTGTGATAAAACATTTATTTATATGTTGATTCAGAATGAAATGGATGGATAGATTTAAAAATGAAGAAGTATGGAAAATAACACAGTAGAAACCCGTGGGAGAAGAAATAGGAAGAAAACGATGGAAGTGAATCGGACACACCCTGAGAAAGAATGACTCCGCTATAACAAAGAAAGTATTTGACTGGAACCCTCAGGGCAGGAGATCACGGGGAAGGCCACGGGGAACATGGAGAAGAATTAAAGAAGCTGATATACAGAGAATTGATAAGACATGGAACGAGATTTTTAAAAAAGTTAGCTCAGGATAGAGAAGAATGGAATCTGTTTGTCTGTGGCCTATACCCGACTCAGGGTGAAAAAGGCAATGGTGATGATGATGATGATGATGATGATGATGATGATGATGATGATGATGATGATGATGATGATGATGATGATGATAATGATGATGATGATAATGATGATGATGATGATGATGATGATGATGATGATGATGATGATGAGTGGTGAATACCAGATAAAAAAGCGCACGTTTGGCTCAAGAACATGACAGTGTCAATATCTCAATTTGACCCAAATTCCGTCACACAGTCACGCGACCCTTTGTCGTACGATAAAAGTTAGTTATTGCTGAGCGGAGGTCATAATAATATAATATGACTGTAATTAAGATTTGAATGCCCCCTTTTTAAAGGATTTCCTGTGCAGTTTTCTTTTTTTTTCCTTGGGAAATAAATATCTTACACAATTATTAATTTTACAGCAGTTTGAAGGAGTAATCACAGTCTCATGCTTCGCCTATTATTATCATCATTAATATCATTATACCTTTACGCTTGACCAGGTTTTATAATAAAACAATGTGTTTAACTCTCTCTCTCTCTCCTTACCGACTATATTCATGATTTTTCCTGAAATGTTTTAGATACCTACCCAACACAGAACTTGACCTTTTACACACAGATTCAATAGAAATACGTACACACTAGATATGCATATTTTTATGCAGCATGGCAAGCTTTATAAAACAATGATTTTTCATAAAATGTTGTAATTTACAAAACATATCTGATTTAGAAACACGTTCATTGTATCGTAACAAATATGACGATTTTCCTGTAGTTGGTAAAAGGGGGGGGGGGGGGGGGGGGGGTTAAAAGAAGAGGAACAAAAAAAAAAACAAAAAAAAAAGAAAAGCTGTCAAAGTGACGACAAACGTTGGATATGGTTAAAAATACCAAAACAAAACAAAACAAAAAAAAAAAAAAGAACAAAAAAAAAAAAAAAAAAACAACAAAAAAAAAAACAAACAAAAAAAAAACCAAAAAAAAAAAAAAAACCAATGTTTATTTTAGCTGGTGCAAGTTGCCAAAAAATTTACGTATAATAAGAATTTCGAAAAATAAAATAATGACTTTTTTTTAAATTTCACGCTATTACATTATTTCGTTTGGTTTTTTTCCCCCGACAGAGACAATACTGTTACAGGCCTAGGGCGTGTTTTACACCTGAGTACAGTGAGATGATTTGAGTAAAGAATCTTTCCCCAGGTAAGGGCTAAGTTTTGCATGGCGCACAACGGATCTCGAACAAAAGGGATTTCCTGTGATAAATAATCATGTAACTGGCGGTTTAGAATCAATAACAGCGAGCCGAGTGACGTCAACATCATTCATTCTAATGTGAAGACCGGGGAAAGAAAAAAAATGTGTGTATGGAAATTGACCCGACGCCATATTTGTGTAAATGAAATGTCAAGGTCATTTAGTTCTTCCGCCTCCGGCCGTATTTCCCACCAGTTAGACGAACACTCATTTCACTACACTGTTATTACTATTTTATTTTCTCATCTCTTTGTATTCATTAAATGAGTTATTCTTCTCGTGCCCAATAACACAACGAGCTTGCGAGTACGTGTTATTGCACGATAAAAATATAACGAGTTTAATAAATACCTTTATAAAGAAATGAAAGAATTCGTTTATTCCACCCCTCCTAATAAGATTATTCGATATTTTGTAACCAAATAGTATGGTATTAGTACTTCAATTCACCATAATTTGTATCTTTTTCCTTCTGATTGAATGGCAATTTGACCCAAAACTAAAAACGTTGGATTTGTATTCATGGGCACCAAAAGACTATTTATAATTCTACCAACCTGCTGTCTTTTACACCTAGCATTTCACACTAATAAAATGTGCGAAAATATTCTACAATCATTGAAAAAAAGTTTTATTCAACGCGTTCAAAGCATTATTCAACGATTACGTATTTACTTAGAAATGATAGGGTTTTCCAATGAGATGACTGGAATACTATTTGATTTCCAACACTCAGTTCCCACTGATAGATACAATGTAGATCTTGTTGTATGACACTCGCCTTCGGATCGGAAGGTCTTGGTTTCGAGCCTCGCTCGGCGCGTAGTTGAGTCCTTGGAAAAAGCTCTTTACTCACATTCTCTCACCGTACTCAGGTGTAAATTGAGTACCTGGCCGTTAACGGCGTTGTCTCTGTCCGAAAAAAATTTAATATCGTCATGTCTCGTCCTACATGTTAAGTGTTGCTGTTGGTCAGGGATCCTTTGTAAATCGCTTTGAGCACATTTACTGGAAATTGCGTTTCATAAAATCTCAATTTTTTTTAAAGATAGTTGAATCGTACTGTTTCAGTTTCAGAATGAAAAAATGTACATAAAACAGTGCTAGACAAAAGAAATAATAGTCCTTAAGAGCCACCAGACCCATGAAGGCCGGAGTTTATCCCGGTTTCTATAGCGTGAAACGGAAAAAGCAATTGCTCAATACCCTTTGGATAGGACGCTAGACTATCGTAAAGTACTTTCCGCCAGATATAACAGACCCAGCTACCAAAATCACTGCTGGGTGGACTGACAGGGGGGGGGGGTTGGGGGACAATTTTTTTTTTTAAAGATCTCGATTGCACCCGGAATCCAATTTGATTCCTTTGATTGTGAAGCGAGCCTTCTACCAAATGAGCTAACCGGACCCCCTTGTCTGTGCTAGACAAAGCAAGAGAGAAAATTAAAACAACAAAAAACTATCCCAAAAATCTGTCCTACTTGTCAGGAGGTTAGGGTTCAATCCCCAGCTGAGACAGGCTGATGTTTTGGTTATTGTTGTTTTTATAGCAGCTGTTGCTGTTGGCCAGTGCACCCTGTAAAGCGTTTTGAGCACGTTTATTGGATACTGCGCGATATAAATGCTCAATTTTTTATATTTTATTTTTTTCGAAAGGTGAAACTTTGCCTCTTGAATTTTGGACAGAGATTGTTCAGTTTGAGGCAATTATATTTCCTTTGATAAAGTTTAACCCTTTCCTGACCGGCCAGTTTCATAATTTTCCCCAAAACTTCTCATATACTCAACACAAAAATAGATTTTTCTTACTCAAACAGAAGAATAATAAGTACGTTCTATGCATAATTTTATTCAGCAAAATGAGCTCTACAATACAGTCAAGTTTGTATGGCTATAATTAACAAATTTTCTTCAACTTTTATGAGAAACAAGAATATCAGAAGAGAAAGTTGTTGGTTGCATCGTAACGGATGCAACGATTTTCCTGTAGTTGGTAAGGAGAGGGTTAAAGTCTTTTTATCGGGTACAATAACTACAAAAACAATGCTGAGATGATCCAAAATGCTCCAAATAGGATTCACTAGTCTGATGTCACGTCTGCCCAGCAACCAGCAGCTTGGTTCGAAACAAAGAAAATCGGTGCTTTTTATTCTTCATGCTGGCTAGAACTTTTTTCACATGTCATATGATTAGAATGTATACAAATGAAAGCATGATCAGATTTATAATGTCTTTCTCCTCTGGATACACTTTTATGCTCGTCTGAGAAGTATTTCATAAGGGCGTCCGCCATTGTTCTGATAGTTTAGAGCCAGTTACTAAGTCATTTCATTTGTCATGTGATCAGAATGTATAAAAGTCAAAACATGATCAGATTTATAATGTTTTTTTTTTCTCGTCGGAGAAATATTTCATAAGGGCGTCCGCCATTGTTCCGATAGTTTAGAACCAGTTACTAAGATACTATGCGTCATTACGAGGGAAGTGACGTCACGACTGTTGAACCCTATTCACAGAGGCAAAGTTTCCCCTTGAGGCAAAGTTACCCCAGTTGATGATAGTAGTACGAATCGACTATTTACACGACTATTTACATTTGTAACTATCGGTGGGAATTGAGTGTTGGAAATCAAATAATAATAACAGAGTAGTGAAATGAGGAGATGGCTGTCTGATGGGAAATACGGCCGGAGGCGGAAGAACTAAACGACCTTGACATTTCAATTACAAAAACATGGCGGGTCAATTTTCATGCCAAACTGTTAATATGTCTTCTACAAATCGATTCAGAGCTATATATACATATATATATATATATATATATATATATATATATATATATATATATATATATATATACTCAATATTGAAGAGATTACATTTTATAGTTTGATACATTGATGGTATGAATTTAAATAAAACACTCACCAGTTCTATCTGCCAGATTAAAACGCACGTAGTCATTTTGGAGCAATTCGGTTCCATGGAGTTGCGGTTAACCTAGATTTTTATAGCGTGAAACGGAGAATAGCAATTTCTTTCTACCCTTTGGATCGGACGCTAAAGTTAAGTTGTACGACTCGACTATTTAGATCAGTAGGTAGTTGGGTATAGTAAATCAAATATTAATAACAGTAGTGACGTGAGCATGTGTTTGTCTGATAGGAAATAAATTGAGTTTTTATATAACGCAATATCCACGAAACGTGCTCAAAGCGCTTTACAAAGGGTCCCTGGCTATCAGCAACACTTAACATGAAGCACGGGACATGACGCCTGATAGGCGATATTACAAACTTTTTTCGGATAGAGACAACGCTGTTTACGACCAGGTACTCATTGTACACCTGAGCACGGTGAGCGAGAGAATGTGAATGAATAGCCTTCTCCAGGGACTCGACTATGCGCCGAGCGATGCTCGAACCCAGGACCTTCCGATCCAAAAGCGAGTGTCAAACCACAAGACCACATAGCCGCACTTCCAGCGGAGGAAGAACTAAATGACCTTGACATTTAATTTTTTTTTATAACCTCAGGCATGGGAGACACCCAATGTTTGTCTTCACTTTGCCAGTTTAGATTTATTTCCATCTTTTAAATACGACAATAAACATATGTATAGATATATTGACCTTAAAAATAATTATAATGATAATAATAATGAGTAAATAATAATTTTAAAAAACAACAAAAAACAAAAAAAACAAACAAACAAAAACAATATTTATATAAATAATTAAATAATAAATAAATGAATAAATATATAAGTTTGATAAAAAACAAAAAAAAAAAAAAAAAAAAAAAAAAAAAAAAAAAAAAAAAAAAAAAAAAAAATGAAACTTGATTTTATATGACAATAACCCTGATACACTCTTAGATAAGAGAATTCAGATAGTAATCATTGCTATCTACGAATTCGCTGGTCATAAAACTCCTCATTGATGATAATCTCATTGGCATTATATAATAAAATGATAAGACTCTTAGTAGTTATAATGCTAATAATAATAATAATAATAATAATAATAATAATAATAATAATAATAATAATAATAATAATAATAATAATAATAATGATAATAATAATAATAATAATAATAATAATAATAATAATAATAATAATAATAATAATAATAATAATAATAATAATAATAATAATAATAATAATAATAATAATGATTTTTAAATATTTATTTATATCTTTATTGATTTATTATTATTATTATTATTATTATTATTATTATTATTAATATTATTGTTATTATTATTATTATTATTATTATTATTATTATTATTAATATTATTATTAGTATTATTATTATTATTATTAATATTATTATTATTATTATTATTATTATTATTATTATTATTATTATTATTATTATTATTATTATTATTATTATTATTAATATTGTTATATAATAATAATTATTATTATTATTATTATTATTATTATTATCATTATTATTATTATTATTATTATTATTATTATTATTATTATTATTATTATCATTATTATTATTATCATTATTATTATTATTATTATTATTATTATTATTATTATTATTATTATTATTATTATTATTATTATTTAGTATTATTATGACCTTGGCATTTTTTTTCGGCAGACACGGCTGGTCAATTTCAATAACAAACTGTGTATTTATTTATTTTTGTCTGTTTTTTTTTTTTTTTGCCACAAATAGATTTAGATAGTGATGCAATGCGTTTAGTTTTTTTAAAACAAACTCACAACATCCGTCAGCCGGATATAAGCACACAAAACTATAGTGGATATTGCGCTATATAAAAGCTCAATTAAAAAAAAAAACAACTTAGCAATCAGGACCCCTCTGACAAGATAAGGGCTATTTGTGACCCATCACCTCAAAACGGTATTATGTCGGGACGAACCAGATGCTAAAAAGTCAATGTTAAGCTAAACTGGTCCAAATGTTGAATTGTTGGTATTCGGCACACGAAATTATGATATCCATTCTTCTCAATAAAACAGACAAATTCAACGCAAGTCTTAGATTTCTGGCCACAAATTCAATTTTCAGCATCGTTATCATCCCGACATAATACCGTTTTGAGGCGAGGGGTCACATTTTATTATATTGTTTCTTAACATGGCTTTATACAGCAAAATTTTCTTGAAGACAACAGACATGGATTTTATTTCAATGACAAACAGAATCTGCTCGGGGGTGGGGGGGGGGGGGGGGGGATGCCTGGCGCCTTAGATCGTTTCTTAACATGGCATTATAAAACAAAACTTTCTTGAACAAAGCAGACACGTGCGACTATGTGGTCTTGTTGTATGACACTCGCTTTCGGATTGGAAGGCCCAGGGTTCGAGCCTCGCACTCGGCGCATAGTTGAGTCCTTGGAGAAGGATCTTTACTCATATTCTCTCACCGTACTCCGGTGTAAAATGAGTACCTGGCCGTTAACAGCGTTGTCTGTTTCCGAAAAATTGTAATATCCCCTAACAGGCGCCATGTCTCGTCCTACATGTTAAATGTTGCTGTGACCAGGGACCCCTTGTAAAGCGCTTTGAGCACATTTAGTGGATATTGCACTATATAAAGCTCAATTATTATTATTATTATTTTTTCTTTTTAGACATGAATTTTATTTCAATGTATAGATAGTATGCAGATGACGTCACTCAGGCCTTTGTTATTGTTTTTGCCATCCGCGTATGTGAGTTGTTCTCACTAAACTGTATTAACCAGACTATAAAAGTTCATGGTTACACAGAGTTTGTGTTTCCTTTATACTTCCGGATGGCAATGTTGTGAACTCCTTGGCCAAGCGCATTCTATCTATAGATAGTATGCACTTGGCTAAGAAGCTCATAACATTGCCATTCGGAAGTATAACGAACCAACACACAAAACTGTGTGTATCCATGAACGATTATAGTCTGGTTAATACCATTCAGTGAGCATTACTCATAAACGCGGATGGCAAAAAACAAAAACAAAGACCTTTGTGGCGTCATCTTCGAACTATCTATAACAGAACCTGATGGGGGGCTGCCTGACGCCTGAGATCGTGAAAATACTAACGAAAGAGTGATAATGGAGAGGCTTCGGATGGGAACAATACCGAAAGTAGACGTTTCCGGTACAAACCCTTTGTCAGCACAACAATAAACAGATGAACGTGGATGTCTATTGCTGTGCTGACGAAAGGCTTGTACTCGAAACGTCCATTGACTGTATTGTTCCTATCAGATATCTGCTATTTGTGATTATATCTTGGAGATTTTGGTATTTTTGAGGTTTTACGAAATTTCTTTTCCGACCATGGAATAGAATTCAACAGCCGTGATGTCAATTCCCTCGTTATGACGTATAGCAACTTAATAACTGGTTCTAAACTATCGGAACAATGGCGGACGCCCTTATGAAATACTTCTCTGACGAACACAAAAGTGTATCGAGAGGAGAAAAACATTTTAAATCTGATCATGTTTTGACTTTTTCACATTCTAATCACATGACATGGGAAAAGTTTCTAGCCAGCATGAAAAATAAAAAGTACCGATTTTCTTTGTTTAGAACCAACCTGCTCGTTGCTAGGCGGACCTGACATCAGACTATTGAATCCTATTAGCCCATTAACAGTTAGCTAGATAGAGCAGGTTGTTCGATAATATTTAATTGAACCTTTGATTGGGATCCGTGTGTAATATTTGTCGTGTCTTTTGTGGACAATGCAAGGAAGCAGTATTCAATTAATTAACCCTCTCCTTACCACCAATTGGAAAATCGTCACATTTGTTACGATTCAACCGTCACTTTTCTCATCCAGATTCCATTTCTTTTCGCTATACCTATAAATACTTGACATTCAGTAATAGAGCCCATATTGTCGAACAATATTAGACTCTATGTATAGAATGTGGTTGTTGCTTTTCTGTTTGAGTAAGAAATGTCTGGGTTTTTTTGTTGGGTTGGTGTGAAGTTTGGGGAAATTTCGAATATGGCTGGTAAGGAGAGGGTTAATAGATAAAGAAATTAATCATTAACTCTTATATAACGTAATATCCAGTAAATGTGCTCAAACCGCTTTACCAACGGCAACATTTAACATGTAGGACTAGACATGACGGCATATTAGGCGATATTACAATATTTTCCAACAAATTATGGTGAACAGAAGCACTGATATCATACTATTTGGTTACAAAATATCTAATAATCTTACTTGGAGGGGTAGCATAAACGTATCATTACATTTTTTTTTGTATTTGTTAAACTCTTTATATTTCTATCGTACAAAATACATACTCGCAAGCTCGTTGTGTTATTTGGGCCCGCTAGAAATAATTCGTTTAATAAATACAAAGAGATGAAAGAATGGTATATTCTGTCACTATGTTTGTCTCTATTCTTTGGAAAAGTGAGTGGAGCAGGCACTTATGTCGGTAACAACATGAGATGAAGTGAGTAGGAAAGTGCCAGAAGACAATAGAGAATTTTTAAAAATTCGCGGCGGTGATGTGGGTTTGAATCCGCGACCTTACTGGTACCACAACTCCGCGTGACTCTACCGTATGAACTATCCACGATCCCAAAAAATGTACCAGCAAGTTCGCGGGTTCAAACCACCATCACCGCCGCGAAAAAAATATTCTCTTTTGTCTTCTGGCACTTTCCTACTCTCTTCATCTCTTGTTTGTCTCTATTCTTTGTAACGTTTAGATTAAGTGTCTATTCGTATTGAGACGGGACTGGATCCCGATTGAGACTTCCTGTCTACGTCTGGAAATAATTCCTCAAGGCGACCTTTTCGCCGGTGACCTCGGCACTAACGTTGACCTTATTTTAGCTTCCGGGTTCAAGGTCATAGCCAATCAAAAGAGAGACTGAATGCAAGACGGTTGTGTTTATTAACAAGGATAGGGAGGAAGAAAGAAGGAAATAATGAATGAATGAGAGAAGGATTGAATGAATGAGTGAGTGAGTGAGTGAATGAATGGATGAATGAACGAATGAATGAATGAACTAATGATGAATGAATGAATGAATAGACGAAGGAAAGAATAGGTGAATGAATGAATAAATGAATAACAAATGAATGAATGAATGAGTCATTTAACTAAAGAATGAATGAATGAATGAATGAATGAATGAATAAAAACAAAAATAAATGGATCTGGGTGTTTAAGTTGCAAAACTCGAAGCCAACAACAGTGAAACCAAATAATGCACTTATGAAAGTAGTGATGACTGTTCTGGTAACACAGCTTTGATCGTCATCTAATAGACTTTGCGATAGGTTATCATCACATCCAAGAGGTGGCAAGCAATTGCTATTATCCGTTTCACGCCAGGATAAACTACAGCTCCATGGGTCTAAAAGATCTATAATAGGCATGATTCACGTTTCACACAGACGAAGTGTACTTATTTGCAGGTCTGGTCAGACAAATTGTTATGGGATCCTCGTTGTAATGGAAATACTCTTAAATCAACTAAAATATTGTCCATTACAACAATGTTGAATCAGGCCTCATTAATAATAATAATAATAATAATAATAATAATAATAATAATAATAATAATAATAATAATAATAATAATAAATGGCATTTATATAGCGCTTTACCCCGTTGTCACAGGCTATAAGCGCTTTACAGTGATATAAAACAAAATATA
>NC_088366.1:50193133-50200633 GCF_034508935.2 Berghia stephanieae | reverse complement strand
ACCACATACTATCTATTGGCAACCGAGGACAAGGTTGATGGGAGGGAATCGGAGAACAGAGAGTTCACTGACCACGTACTATGTTCTATTTTTACAGATCTCTATGATACGACAACTTCCTTAAACTCTATTCACCATGTGACATTTTCCAGTTATCAAGACCTGCTGTTCACAGATCTCTCCAGAGAATTCGTGGCAACCAAGATGTAGAGAGAATGATATTATAATTGAATACATATGGCGTTAACAGCTCGAGTTTGTTTCGATGTACGACTTTGGAAAAATAGTCATTGACCTTAATAAATGGTGGGTTCCGCTCCACCAGCAGTTCTATTTTCGCAGCTAGGTCTGGTTCGATATGGCCGAAAGTAGTTTGTTATAGACCAAAAAAAAAAAAAAGAAAGAAAACGGTCTACGAACAAACGAACAAACGAACAAACAAAATTAATCATTTGCTGATTTTAAACCGCTGTTGCTTCTAATCAGAGTTTTGTATTCATTTCAGACAGGGTTACAAAGGAAATAACAACTAGAGGGGATAGCGTTTCTATTTATATCATCATCATCATCATCATCATCATCATCATCATCATCATCATCATCATCATCATCATCATCATCATCATCAACAGTTCTTTATTATCATCGCCACCATGATTATCATCATCATCATTGTCATCATCAACATCATCATCATCGTTATCATCATCATTAGTTCATTATCATCATCATCATCATCATCATCATCATCATCATCATCATCATCATCATCATCATCATCATCATCATCATAATCATAATCATCGTCATCGTCATCGTCATCGTCATCATCATCATCATCATCATCATCATCATCATCATCATCATAATCATCATCATCGTCATCATCATCATCATCATCATCATCATCATCATCATCGTCATCATCATCATCATCATCGTCATCGTCATCATTATCATCATCATCATCATCATCATCATCATCTTCATCATCACCACCCCGTTTGAGCTGCCTGTTCATCCTTGCCCCTGTTATGCCATTATCATCAACTTCATTACCTTGATGAAATATCAGAAAAGGAAACTTATGAGATTTTTCATCTAAGAAAAATAATATAGCAAAAACAGATTTTTCTTTTAAAAATCAAAAAACGACAACAGCAGCAACAACGACCAAAAATAAAAACACAGACTAAAAAAAAAAAAAAAAAAAAGATAATAAAAGAAAAATAAAATAAAAACAAAACAAAACAAAACCAACAAAAACAAAAATAAACAAACGAATTAATCATTTGTTGTTTTCAAACCAATATTGACCCTAATCAAGTTTTCGCATTCATTCCAAACAAGCTGACAAAGGGGAAATAACAAACCGAAAGTAGACGAGAGTTTCTATTTATAGAACGAATACATTGTTTACAATGCAATCCTATTAGTCTCCACTTTTATTTCCAATGCATGCAGACAATGGGGGCCATTTGATCCCAATGCGATATGGCCCGTGTCCACGGAATCATTACAAGCCGCGATCGACTGTGTCCTAATCTGAGATTATAAGTTAATAGGGAAGAAAAGGAATGCCGTGATGTGCGGCTATGTGGTCTTGTGGTATGACACTCGCTTTCGGATCGGAAGGACCTGGGTTCGCGTTCGGCGCATAGTTGAGTCCTTGGAAAAGGCTCTTTAGTCACTTTCTCTCACCGTAACCAGGTGTAAAATGAGTACCTGGCCGTTAACAGCGTTGTCTTTGTCCGAAAAATTGTATTATCGCCTAACAGGCGGCATGTTCCGTCCTACATGTTAAATGTTGCTGTTGACCAGGGACCCCTTGTAAAGACCTTTGAGCACATTTAGTGGATATTGCGCTATATAAAGCTCAATTTTATTTTAATACATTCTACAGTATTTTCCGGTTCCAAAATCATTGGAAGTGTTTATGTAATCCGTCCTTCTGAAGGAGGAGTAATAATGAATATGATACATGTTGAATCATAAGGTGGCATAACTATTTCAGTAATGGAATGTATCGGCAGATTATTGATATTACGGGACGTGAAATATCGACGATAGATGATATTTATTGACGAGCAGCATATGATTAATAATAATAATAATAATAATAATAATGATAATAATAATAATAATGATAATAATAATAATAATAATAATAATAATAATAATAATAATAATAATAATAATAATAATAATAATAATAATAATAATAATAATAATGATAATGATAATGATAATAATAATAATAATAATAATGAATTTATATGGCGCCCAAACATCCGCGTTAATCGCTCTTTGCGACGCTTTACTTAATAGTAAAACAAAACAAACATTCACGACACTACATAATAAGCATAAAATACAGAAACAAAATCTAAGCAACATCTATTTCATAGAAAATAGCCTTACGGAACAACTCAGTCTTCAGACATTTCCTGAAGAATGATAAATTTTCACAGGACTTGTCCGAGGACTGAGTGCGTTCCATAGGCGTGGAGCAATGAATGAATAGATTTTTTTTATTTTAGGTGGGTTTTTTTTTACCACAAGTGGATTTTGAGGTGGTAACCTTTAGAAGTTGAGACTGAGGTGATCTTAAATTTCCAGTGGGTTCTTATTTTTTTAATTAGTTCCTGCAAATATTCAGGTGCCAATCCATCCAGACATCTAAATACAGAGCATAATATCTTAATTTCTATTCTCAACTGCACAGGAAGCCAGTGCAATTCCTGGAGAACTGGTGTTATATGATCTCTTTTTTTCAGTTAACTTTATAAGTCTAGCCGCTTTGTTTAGATTTTTTTTTTCTAGTTGATGAATTAATCTGATTTGACAGCCAATGAGAAGGATATAACAACAATCTAATCTGCTAGCAATAAAAGAATTCACAAGCATCTTTGTAATATCCTCATCAATATAATGTCTGATTCCTCCAATGTTTCTAATGTGATAGTTACAACATTGATATACGAGTATTTGTAACACGATCTTCCACGGATAATCCTTGATCTAAATACACCCCAAGATTTCTCCCACAAGAACTAGGTTTACTTTTATTTTCACCCATCATTTTGAAAAAAAAACGGATTTTAAAACGAATTCTTTTAGTTTCTAGGTTAAATCAAATCCTTTTCCCCCCTTTTAAAGCAATGCTTTCAATTCCAATTACATTGAAGTAAATCCCTTATATCCGATTCCCCATTTCAAAAATTAAATACAAATGATACAACCCCAGTTTTCATCCAGTTCAACCAGTTGTTATTAATTCATTCTTTAAATCCAAAGTCGTTTGTTTTTGTTTTTGTATTTACGGGTTTTACGGCGCTTGCAACACATTAAGGTCATATCAGCGCCAGTAAAAAAGGAGAAAATGGGAACGTAAAAAGTTCTAGAATTACAATTAAAGCATCCAAGAAAAATGAAGTGAAAAGGGGAATCGGTCCAAATAGGAAACAGATGCAGATTCCAAGAACACACTATCAAAGTACTTAGAGATCACCTAAAAGTCTCATCCAGACACAAGCACAGGTCCCCACTAAGAGGAATACACTAAAATGTTTACAAATCATATATAATATGTATACAAATCATAATACGGTGCATAACAGAGAGATGATTTACAAGGGAAAAAAATATCATCCCCCAAAACTAACTATACATTTGACTGTTTCACTTCCAGCCAGGGTATACGGCCAGGGCCAGGACAAAAACCAAGTAATCTCATTCCAAGACAAAGACAGAAAGCATATGGGAAAACAGATATAGGGGGATAGAAGACAGTATGTACCTCCCTGCTCACTTTGGGAGGCCAGGAACCCCACCTAGAAATCCAGTCAGTAAATTATGTGGGATATTGTTCTAAAACATAAACGCTCAATTTATAACATTATTTGAGTTAAATTGGATGTCCTTAATTTCATTCATCGTGTTTTGTTGATAAAGGAGAAACCCGCAACGTCCGCAGTATCTGACATCGTTTGGTAAATTGAAGCTTACATTTCAATACTTTTCGTTATTATTTATCATTTAGGAAAGTGTTAATTTTGCTTTCAACACTTTAAGCGGCTAATACTATTTAATTGCTCATATCATTTTGAGTTTAGATACACTTATCTTCACAAGAATAACTGAGTTGGTTTTATATCATCATCATCATCATCATCATCATCATCATCATCATCATCACTCATCATCATCATCATCATCATCATCATCATCATCATCATCATCATCATCATCATCATCATCATCATCTTCTTCATCATCATCATCATCATCATCACCATTGCCTTTTTCACCTTGGGTCAGGGTATAGGCCACAGACAAACAGTTTCCATCCTTCTCTATCCTGAGCTAACTTTTAAAAAAATCTCGTTCCATATCTTATCACTCCTCTGTATATTATCAGCTTCTTTAATTCTTCTCCATGTTCCCCGTGGTCTTCCCCTTGATCTTCTGCCCTAAGGGTTCAAGTCCAATACTTTCTTTGTTCAAGCGGAGTCATTCTTTCTAAGGGTGTGTCCAATTCCAATCCACCGTCATCGTCTTCTTCCTATTTCCTCTCCCACTGGTCTTGGTTTTATATATAAATGAAATAAATAAAATTCCCCTTATTCATCCCATTTGGGAAGTTTTTCTCTTGGGTCTATTCCAAGGGAAGACTGGACAAACCCAGGCGTCAGCCGCAGTGCAGTGCCGCAAATTGAGCTAGGACGAGGTAACTTTGTTCAAGGCCACACAGCGCAGCGGGTAATCGAACTCGGTAACTTTGGGGTATCTGGCCATAAATTTCTCATCATTCTTACTGGGATTTTAAAACAAATATTTTATTTGGAGTGCAGAAAATCTTGAAATTAATTTGTTCTATTATTTTATTTTATTTATATGTTTTTTTTTGGCTTCATTTTTTTATTTTTTTTATATTGTGGTCTTTCTTCCTCCTTTCACAAAGAATCACTGGTTTTTTGGCCGTCGAGACTTCTATATTCCAAATCAAAAATTGAAATGTTACGAGGACAAAAGCCCCCTTAGAATGCTGGTATCGTTGTATTCCAAATGAAACCATTAGAGCTTTTGTTGTTTGCCATTAATCCCTGGGACAGACAATGCGATGCTTTCTTCATAACAGAAACAATGTTGCTTGTGATACGCATTGTGTTGAATGAATAGGAGGAAGGACACGATCGCTGCCGTCTGAAGGCAAAGAAGGGTCGTATATCAAAAAAAGAAAAAAAAAACCCTTAAAAAAAGAGAAACAAATTTTACAACAACGCCAAAAGCAATTTGCTCCAATAATATGTTTAAATGTATCAAGTCGTACATCGTATTTTTGAAATAAACCATTATTTAATAGAGGGAACGAAAATGATGCCGCTCATCTTTTTGTTATTCTGTCTAGAAAGAAGCCATTTTCATGATTAGTTAGTTATCACCAAGTTATGATATCAGTCAGAAGCCATTTTCATGATTAGTTAGTTATCACCAAGTTATAATATCAGTCAGAAGCCATTTTCATGATTAGTTAGTTATCACCAAGTTATAATATCAGTCAGAAGCCATTTTCATGATTAGTTAGTTATCACCAAGTTATAATATCAGTCAGACTGTAAAAGTTTCAGGGTTACACACAATTGTGTATGTTAGTATGTTATATATCCGGGTGGTGGGTGTTGCGAATATTTTACCTAAACACATAGCATCATATAGAGTCACAAAACCCGGTTAGATAGAATAAAATAATCATGCGTTTGCCTCAAGAATATGACGGAGTCCATAACTCAATTTGACCCAATTAGCGATATTATGAGACCATTAATTTGTCCTATGACGTTAGGTCGGGGCGGAGAAAGATTAGAGAAAAAAAAGGTGGGGGGGGGGGGGGGGGGGGAGGATTACTTTGAGTGGTGATGAAATATCCGATTTGTATCATTTTGACACTTTCTTATGGGGTATTATTAATTATTTGTTTTTGAGAGAGAGAGAGAGAGAGAGAGAGAGAGGAGAGAGAGAGAGAGACAGAGAGAGAGAGAGTAAAAGATAGAGACAGAGATAGATAGATAGATAGATACATAGATAGATAGATAGATAGATAGATAGATAGATAGATAGATAAAGAGAGAGAAGCAAAGAGAGAGATAGATAGAGAGAGAGACAGGGAGAGAGTGAGTGAGAAGAGAGAGAGAGAGAAGAGAGAGAGAGAGAGAGAGAGAGAGAGAGAGAGGGGGGGGGGGGGGGGGGGAGACAGAAGCGATAGGAAAGGGTTGAATGACAAAAACGACACAAATTATGATATAGAGTGAAAGTCCAAAGATTATGGAGATGTGTGGAGATGTTCGGATAAGAAATTCTGTACACTGAATTATGTTGACGATGCCTCCTGATGAACGATGGCCGATGGCTGAGGGGCATTGTTGATGGTTGTATGACATTGGTTGTCAATATGTAATCCAAAGATAATGGAGAATAGGGTGATGGGTGTTTTGGGGGCGAGGGGGTGGGGGGGAGGACGAAGTGGTTAGTCACACATTATTCCAAGCCCCCCCCCCCCCCCCCCCCGCCCACCCACACAAACACACCATTGGAAAACCCTATCATTTTTTTAGTAAATACGTAATCGTTGAATAATGTTTTGAACGCGTTGAATAAAAATGTTATACAACGATTGCAGAATATTTTCGAACATTTATTTATTGGAGTTTTGTTTGTTTTAAAGATTTTTACGGCGCTTGCAACATATTTAGATCATATCAGCGCCAGTAAAAAGGAAGGAAATGGAATAGTCAAAAGATCTAGAATTACAATTAAAGCATCCAAGAAAAGGTAAGACAAAGGGGAATTGGTTCAAATAGGGAACAGATGTAGATTCCAATGGCACACTATCAGTGTACGTAGTTTGAGATCACTAAATTTCTCATCCAGACATAATAACAGGTCCCAGCCAAAAGGAACACACTCATTTGTTTTACAAATCATACATAGGTAAAAGGAAAAATAATGAGAGATGATTAACAATGAAAAAAACATCATCTCCCAAAACTATCTATAAATTTGACTGTTTCCCTCCAAGCCAGGGTATCCGGCCTGGGCCAGGACAAAACCAAGACAAAGACAGAAAGCTAGTTGGAAAAAAAGATATAGGGTGATAGAAGACACAGTAAGTACCTCCCAGCCCACTGTGATTTTATTGGTGTGAAATTAGGTGTAAAAGACAGCTGATTGGTAATTATAAATAATCTTTTGGTGCGCATGAATACAAATCCAACGTTTTTAGTTTTGGGTCAAATTGTCATTCAAGCAGGAAAAAGATACAAATTGAGGTGAATAGAAGTACCAATACAATACCATTTGATAACAAAATATCTAATAATATTACTTGGAGGGGTGAAAAAACGTATTCTTTCATTTCTTTGTATTTATTAAACTCTTTATATTTTTATCGTGCAATAGCACATACTCGCAAGCTCGTTGTGTTATTGGGTATGATAATAA
>NC_088366.1:50178133-50185633 GCF_034508935.2 Berghia stephanieae | reverse complement strand
ATGTTTTGACTTTTACACATTCTGATCACAAGGCATATGAAAAGTTCTAGCCAGCATGAAAAATAAAAAGTAATGATTTTCTTTGTTTAGAACCAAGATGGCCGCCGTTGCCTGGCGGCGTGACATCAGACTACTGAATCCAATTCCATTTGCTGAACTTATGTATTGTTCTCTATAAACATCTCCCATCCCTTCAAAGACAATGATTTGGAATCAAAACTGCCGTTGTTTTTAAAAACACAGTATATTCAATGTTAACCAAATGGCACATAATGTGTTCTTTAAAAAAACGGCAGAAATGTGACCGGCCATATCTGTGAGGTACTGTATTATGTCGTGATGGACTGAGAGCTGGAAATGTATTTTTTTAAACTCTACATCCCCTTTGTAGGGTTCCATTCCATCCGACGTGCACATATTTGCAGGTCTGATAACCAAATTCCTTATGGGCTCGTTGTTGTAATGGAAATCTAAAAAAAAAAAAAACAAAAAAAAAAAAAAAACGTAAAATAATGTCCATTACAACAATGTTAAAACTAGGTCCATAAGAGAATTCGGATATCAGACCGGCATATTATAGTGCAGAGTAGCTCAGTGGTACGGTCTTTGCTTCGTACCCGAAAGGTACCGAGTTCGATCACCCGCAGCTGCGCTGTGTGACCTTGAGCAAGTCACCTCGCCCTAGCTCAATATGCGGCGCTGCAATGCGGCTGACGCCTGACTTATTCCAGTTTTCCCTTGGAACAGACCCTAGAGAAAAAATTCCCCTATGAGATGAATAAAGGGAATTTTTTTTAAAATGTACACATCGATTAAATCCATCCATAATACCGTTTTCATACGGTGGGTTACAAATAACTCTACAATATTTTCTTCTTCAAACATCTTCTATCCGTTCATACACGATAATTTGAAAACAAACATCATTGCGATTTTGTCCTCTGTCAACATCTCCCATCCCTTCAAAGACAATCATTTGAAATCAGATAAAACTCAATAACGTTTATCTCTATTCACATCTCTTATAATTTGTTCAAACAAAATACACTGAGAGCAAACACACGTATTGCAACTTATCCAATCTTTAAAATATTTCCCACCCTTTTAAACCGGCGTGCACTTATTTGCAGGTCTGATAACCTGATTCCTTTTGGGCTCGTTGTTGTAATGGAAATCTTAACAAACCAAAAAAAAAAAAAATGACACAAAATATCGTCCATTGCAACAATGTTAAACTAGGCCCATAAGTGGAATCGGATGTCAGACCTGTATATATTATACGTCCGTTCAAACAAATAAAACTGCAAATTGTTCCTTTAGGTCATGAAAGAGAGGAGAATACGGCCACCAAGACCTGCCCAGAATATTTTGCAACATCAGGAGGTATATTTTGCCTGGTATGAAAGAACTGGGCCTGGAGGAAGATTATGCTATGAACCGAGATGCATGGAGATGTGGCATTCATTATGGCGACCCTGCCAAATGCGGGATAAGCTAAACGAAGAAGAAGATTTCGCCCGGTACCACATCTCTGTAGGCTGAACAGAGTGGACTCTTAAGCTTTCGGAAGGCGGAAGACTTCTGGAAAGGTTCGTACAGGTATGGGGGTCTCCAGATGGCTTGAGAATGCTTTAGATGACCTCCGGACGGATCTCCTGGGGCGCCGGACGGCTCCGGACGGCTTTTGGTAGGACCGGAAAATAGCAATTGTTTGACACCGTTTGAATAGGACGCTAATAATATATCTCAAAGTACTTTCAGCCAGTCTACTAGATAGACCCAGCTACCCAGTGGAGAGGGAGGCCAGGTAAAAAAAATCTCGACTGTCCCTTTGCGTGTGAAACGAGGGCTTTATCACGACATGGGCTACGTGGTCTTCTGGCATGACACTCGCCTTAGGGGGCAGTGGCGTGGCTCAGCGGTACGGGCTTTGCTTCGTACCGGAAAGGAACCGAGTTCGATCACCCGCCACTGCGCTGTGTGGCCTTGAGCAAGTCACCTCGTCTTTGATCAAATTGGAGGTGCACTGCGGCTGACGCCTGAGCTATTCCAGTCTTCCGTTGGAATAGACCCCAGTGACAATAAATTTCCCCTATAGGATGGATAAAGGGAATTTTGTTTATAATCTTTATAATTTTTTTTTAAATCGGAAGGCCTTGGGTTCGATCCCTGCTCTGAGCAGGGCATAGTTGAGTCCTTTGAAAAGGCTCATTGCTCACATTCTCTCACCTTACTCAGGTGTAAATAAGTACCTGACCGTAAACAATTATATCTATGTCAGACAAAACAACTTTGTAATATCGCGTAACAGGCGTCGTGTCTCGTCCTACCTATAACTTATTGCTGATGACCAGTGACCCTTTGAAAAGCACCTTGAGCACGTTTAGCAGATATTACGCTATATTAAAAAAGCTCAAGTATTAACTCATTCAACCCTAACACCGGCTATATCCGTAGTTTACCCGGGGTTACTTTTACCCCATGCCCATTTATTACATTTTTCTGAGACAAGTTATTGGCGTAGTATCAAAGCTAACGTTTTTTGTTTGGTTTTTTTTCTTTTTACATGTTAATGGTAGTTGAATAAAACTATCTATCTCACATGCTCATTTTTAATACATTTTTTTCATTATTGAAAAGTAGCAAAAAATCTCTTGAATTGAGTGAGTTAATAACTAATAAAAGAGCCGGGTTAAAAGCAATATTTTTTTGAGATCGTGGATAGCTCATACGGTAGTGAAACGCTCTCCCCGACCAGGCGGAGTTGTCGTAACAGTAAGGTCGCGGGTTCGAGCTCCCCCATCGCCGCCACGAAATTTGTATTTTCTATTTTCTTCTGGCACTTTCCTACTCACTTCATTTCTCTAAGTATTAATGGGAAACCCCAAAAAGTTTGAGATTACAATACGCTTCAATAGTCATGACGTCACTTCCCTCGTAAAGACGCATGGTAACTTAGTAACTGGCTCTAAACTATCGGAACAATGGCGGATGCCCTTATGAAATATTTCTCCGACGAGCGTAAACTAAAAGCGTATCCAGAGGGTAAAAAAACATTATAAATCTGATCATTGTTTTACTTTTACACATTCTGATCACAAGACATACGAAAAGTTCTAGCCAGCATGAGGAATAAAAAGTACCGATTCTATTTGTTTAGAACCACGACGGCCGCCATTGCTGGGCGACGTGACATCAGATTCCAAATCTATAATATTGAAATCAGAGAAAACGGACACCCCCCCCCCCCCCCCCCCCCCCCCCCCCCCCCCGCTATCCAAACAAATTATGTGCTCCACTCGACAGCGTCAACAGCAGAACAAAACACTTTTCGTCAACAAACAATATTTGATGTCTTGGGAAACGCCAGTCCAATTATCATGTCGTGTGATACTACTTCTTCTCACTTACTGGGAAGGGGGGGGGGGGGGAGAGATATTGATTTTACAAATACAAAATATTTTTTAAAGACGCAAAATTATAATGGATGAAATAAAAACTTAAAAAAAAAGAAACAAACAAACAAACTGAGGTCATTATATATTGACTTAGAAGCTCACAACATTGCCATCCGGACGTAAAACGGACCAACACACAAAACTATGTGTAGCCATGAACGTTTAATATCTGGATAATGCAGTTAAGTGAAAATTACTCATAAACCCGGATGGCAAAAAACAAAAAAAACAAAAAAGAAAACAATAACAAAGACCTGAGTGACCTATAGATAGATCGAAGATGACGTCACTCAGGCCTTTGTTATTATCTTTTGCCATCTCGGTATTTGAGTAATTCTCACTAAACTGTATTATTATTGTTACACATAGTTTTGTGTATTTGTCCGTTATACTTCGTATGGCAATGTTGTGAGCTTTTTAGCCAAGCGCATACTATCTCTAGTTAACTTTATACATCAACAATTTACACTCATGAAGATTAAATAGCACTTTTAAAAAAAAAATGATTTAGACTTGTTGGCACAAAACTTTTTAATGAGTTTTACATGAGCTTTTATCTAGGGCAATATCCCCTAAACGTGCTCAAAGCGCTTTACAAGGGGTCCGCAGCCAACAGCAACACTTAACATGTAGCACGAGACAGGACGCCTGTTAGGCAATATTACAATTTTTCGAACAGAGACAACGATGTTAAAGACCAGGTACTCATTTTACACCTGAGTACGGTGAGAGAATTTGAGTAAGGAGCCTTTTCCAAGGACTCAACTATGCGCCGAGCGAGGCTCGAACCTAGGACATTCCGATCCGAAAGCGAGTGTCATACCACTAGACCACATAGCCGCACTTTAAATTTCTTTGTTTTAATTAATGCCAAGTTAAATGCTCATGGTGTTCCAAAATTGGAGCTGAAATTGTTTTGTTTGTTTGTCCGTCATACTTCCGGATGGCAATGTTGTGAACTTCTTGGCCAAGCGCATACTATCTATGTTATTACGATTTTTGAAAAGTAGTCCTTCGGAAACTTTGGGCCCACGAGGCCGGGAGTTTATCCAGGTTTCTGTAACGTGAACCGGACAATAGCAATTTCTTGCATTCCTTTGGATAGGACGCTGGTCGATCGCAAAGTCCATTCCGCCAAATATAACAGACCCATTAGCTACCCATTCACTGCTGGGTGGACAGGGGGTCAGAAAAATCTCGACTGCGCCCTGGATCGATGTTTGGTCCCTCTGCGTGTGAAGCGAGTACTCTCTCTCTCTTCTCTCTCTCTCTCTCTCTCTCGCTCTCTCTCTCTCTCTCTCTCTCTACCTACTGAGCTAACGGGACCCCAATTATTATTATTATTATTATTATTATTATTATTATTATTATTATTATCATCATCATCATAATCATTATTATTATTATTATTATTATCATCATCATCATCATTCTTCTTCTTCTTATTATTATCATCATCATCATCATCATCATCATCATCATCATCATCATCATCATCATCATCATCATCATCATCATCATTATTTTTATTATTATTATTATTATTATTATTATTATTATTATTATTATTATTATGATCATCATCATCATCATCATCATCAATATTATCATCATCATCATCATCATCATGATTATTATTATTATTTCGATTCCGTTCACTATTATTCAATTAAAAAACAAACAAACGAGTTGACTCAGAATGTTACTGGAATACTTACTACCCTCGAGGCAATATCAACACGATATAGGTCAAATATCGGATTGTATCTAACGAACATATCGCTTTCAGTTACCTTATGCACCTTGGGGGCTTTGACATTCAATGTGCAAGAACACTTATATATTTACACGTGAAATATCACGTTCACGTGATGTGACATTCAATTTACAACCAATTTCTATGTTTTTATTTCAAGTTCTCGTCATTTGCAGTGTCAATAAATTTGTCAATTGTATATTATGAAGTGTATATTTGTATTATATAAACATATAATAACATTTTATAACAAGAATTTGTATATATAACACAAAATCCAATCGAAGTCTCAAAGCGCTTTACAATGCAAAGAGTCTCAGGCCAACAGCAACACTAAACATGTAGGACGACACATGACGATATTACATTATTCTCGTTGAACAACGCCTGGTACTCATTTTATACCTGGGTACGGTGAGAGAATGTGAGTAAAGAGTCTTTTCCATGTACAATAACACTTAGATATTTATACGAGAAATATCAAATTCATGTGATTTGACAATCAATTTACAATCAATTTCTATGTATTTCAAGTTCTCGTCATTTGCAGTGTCAATAAGTTTGTCAATGTTGAACTAGGTGTATATTGCTTTATTTCTCAAAACGGCTATGTGGTTTAGTGGTATGACACTCGCTTTTGTATCGGAATGTCCTATGTTCGAGCCTCCTCGCTCGGCGCATAGTTTAATCCTTGGGGAAAAGACTCTTTATTCATATTCTCTCACCGTATTCATGTGTAAAATGAGTACCTGGCCGTTAGCAGCGTTGTCTCTGTCGAAAAAAGTGTAATATCGCCTAACAGGCGTCATGTCTCGTTCTACGTGTTACGTAGTGCTGTTGTTCAGGGACCCTTAGAGAAAGCGCTTAGAGAACATTCAGTGGATATTTATTGAGCCCTATAAAAACTCTGTTTTTAAAAATATATAATGAGATATTACAATGAGATTTTTTATACATAGCGCAATATCCACTCGACGTCTCAAAGCGCTTTACAAGGAGTCCCAGGTCAACAGCAACCCTTAACATCTAGGAAGACACATGACGCCTGGTAGGGGATATTCCTTTATTTTCGGACAGAACAACGCTTTTAACGGCTTGGTACTCATTTGGACTCACATTGTTGTGAGTATGACATCAATATTCACTGCTTGCAAGTGTCTATAGATAGTATGCGCTTGGCTAAGAAGTTCACAACATTGCCATCCGGAAGTATAACGGACCAACACACAAAACTGTGTGTAAACATGAACCTTTATAGTCAGGTTAATACAGTGCAGTGAGCATTACTCATAAACGCGGATGGCAAAAAACAATAACAAAGACCTGAGTGACGTCATCTTCGAACTATCTATAGCATATTATTATAAGATTTCTCCCAAGAATATCTTCAATTTAATTTTCTATTTAACTCACTCCTTACCAGCCATTTTCAGGATTTTCCCCAAAACTACACACCTAACTAACACAAAAATATTTCTTTTTATCACTCAAACTTCTTTAGCAAAACTACAACACACTGTTCATTTTCTTTTAATTTTATGATGTACGAAAGAAATTTGAATAAGAAAAATGTTGATTGTATCGTAACAAATTTGACGATTTTTCTATATTTGGTATGGAGATGGTGAAACATAGCAACGGATTTAACTCTGACACAATTTATTCTTCTTTGAGATAAATTGGAGTAATAAAGCAATTAACTACAGGTCTCTGGAAGAAAAAACACGTATTTTAAAATTTGGCCAGAAAACTCGTCCTTCAAATATCGATCGATTTAAATGACCCTCATCTTGGCAAAAAAAAAGCTCTCAAACCTGGGACCTCGCAAGGTCCCAGGTTTGAGAGCTTTCTTTTTTTTTTTTGCCAAGATGAGGGTCATTTAAATCGATCGATATTTGAAGGACGAGTTTTCTGGCCAAATTTTAAATTGCACGGTTTTTCAGAATTTTGATCAGTTAACGGGTTTAAGATTTCAATGGATTTAATTCGGATACAACGGATGGATTCTTTTGTGTGATAAAATGGAGGAATTGAACGGAAGATATTGGAATGTTCTAGGATAGTTTGTAGTATTGATGTTAAAACAATGAATTATTGGGACGACGGAGACGGGGTGGGGGGGGGGGGGGAGATAGATAGATAGATAGATAGAGAGAGAGAGAGAGAGACAGAGAGAGAGAGAGAGGGTGGGGGGTGAGAGAAAGACGGATAGTGAGATGGAGGAATTGAACGGAAGATATTGGAATGTAGGATATTTTGTAATATCGATGTTAAAATATTAAATTA
>NC_088366.1:50160633-50170633 GCF_034508935.2 Berghia stephanieae | reverse complement strand
TTTTTAAAAGATGGATGCGGTGCCAGGCACCAAATCAACTAATAGAGCAACGCCCCTGGTTTAAATCAGAGATGCTACATTTCATTTGTCTCTATTTTCTATTTATTTTATATGTGTCCTTTTATTTGATGTTTGCTCACTCGCCGCTTGTTTGTCGAGTCTCGTTGCTCGTTCTGTGGGCTGACATTTAAAATCTATGGAAAATGCCAAAGGGTTCTTGTTATAATTGCAGCAGATAACTATAGGTAATAGATTTATACAGATATGAGATGCTCAGCGAGCGTCGCTTTGCGTGTTAAGATAATAAATTCCTATTTTATGAGTCAAGATAAATAAATGATAAAAAAATTAGAGCTCTTAGTGCGGGTATGTGATCTAGTGGTATGGCACTCGCTGTCAGATCGGAAGGTCCTGGGTTCGAGCCTTGCAGGGCGCACAGTTGAGTCCTTTGAAAAGGCTCTCACTCACATTCTCTCACTGTACCCAGGTGTAAAATGAGTACCTGGTCGTTAACAGCGTTGTCTCTGTCGAAAAAAAATTGTAAAATCTCCCGACAGGTGTCATGTTCAGTCCTTAATGTTAAGTGTTACTGATGGCCAGGGAACCCTTGTAAAGCGCTTTGAGCACGTTAAGTGGATATTGCGCTACAAATGCCTGGTAAGGAGAGAGTTAAATTCATCTGCATCGCTTGTGTCTCACTCTGACGAAATACCAGTTTCACGGGACGGGTTACATACTTGTCTGTCTGTTATGTGTTGAGTTGTTGTTTTGTTTTTAAAGTTTACATTCCTTTTTTCCCCGAAAACAAATGTTAATCGTTTTCATATATAAACAAATGTGTTCTAACCTTAACATAAGGAGAAGAAAACGTCCTTTATTTGAACCCTTAATAGGCTTGTGTGTTTGTGGAGATCACTTGCTGTGCCTTCTATCACCTCCCCCCCCCCCTTACCCCGCCTCCCTTCCAATGTTGGTCTCTGTCTTTGTTCTGGATTCGCGAAGTCTCAGGTTTCCGAGTTTTCTTTTTCTTTTTTTTTTTTTTTTTTTTTTTTGCCAAGATGAGGGTCATTTGATATTTGAAGGACGAGTTTGTTTTTTCTATTTTTTTTTATTGAGCTTTTATATAGGCAAAATATCCACTTAACGTGCTCAAAGCGCTTTACAAGGGGTCCCTGGCCAACAGCAACATTTAACATGTAGGACGAGACATGACGCTTGTCAGGCGATATTACAAATTTTTGGGACAGAGACAACGCTGTTAACGGCCAGGTACTCATTTTACACCTGAATACGGTGAGAGAATGTGAGTAAAGAGCCTTCTCCATGGACTCAACTATGCGCAGAGCGAGGCTCGAACCCAGGACCTTCCGATCCGAAGCGAGTGTCATACCACGAGACCACATAGCCGTACATGGCTTTGTTCTGGATTCGCGACGTCTCAGGTTTCCGAGTTTTCGTTGTTTTGTTTTTTTGTTGTTTTTTTTTTTAGTTTTGTTTTGCTAAGATGAGGGTCATTTGAATCAATCGATATTTGAAGGACGAGTTTTCTGGCCAAATTTTCATATTAAGCTTGATTTTCCAGACTACGGCAGTCCACTGGTTAAAGACTACACATTGTTTTGTGTGTCGATACGACACCACTGGCGGGCAGCTCATGTGAGCATTTTACCTATAGATAGTATGCGCTTGGCTAAGAAGCTCATAACATTGCCATCCGGAAGTATAACGGACCAACACACAAAACTGTGTGTATCCATGAACGTTTATAGTCAGGTTAATACAGTTCAGTGAGCATTACTCATAAACGCGGATAGCAAAAAACAATAACAAAGACCTCAGTGACGTCATCTTCGAACTATCTATAGTCTTGACATAGCAACAGCAAGCTACAGATAGTCCATCACAAAACTTGAAATAGACCACAAAGTCACCCAAATGAGGCAATTCAGTGAAGGAATAGGATTCAATAGTCGTAACGTCACTTCCTTCCTAATGACGCATGGTAACTTAGCAACACTGGCTCTAAACTATCGGAACAATGGCGGACGCAGTATGAAATATTTCTCCGGCGAGCATAAAAGCGTATCCAGAGGAAAAAAACCCATAAATTTGATCATGTTTTGACTTTTACACATTCTGGTCACAAGACATATGAAAAGTTCTAGCCAGCTTGAAGAATAAAAAGTAATGATTTTTTTTGTTTAGAACCAAGATGGCCGCCGTTGCCGGGCGGCGTGACGTCAGACTACTGAATCCAATTTCTTTGCCATACATATACACAACTTGACAACTCCGATCTATTTTGAACTCGAGTAACATCGAGTAACAAAAATAAAATTAAAAACAGAAGAGAAAAAATCAAAAGAACAAACAAGCAAACAAACAAACAAACAAACACACAACCAAAAAAAATTACCCCACCTCCTTTTTATAAAGCAGACAGACACACAACATAAAAAACCACCTTCCCCTTAAATGAAAAACAAAACAAAACAAACACACAACCAACCCTCTTAAAAAAACAAACACACAAACAAACAAACAAACACATTCATATGAACTGGAATATATGCTCTGTTTCAATATAATCCCATTTTATAGGTCTCTTTACAGTAAACAACCCAAAACAACAGTGACGTCACGGCGTGTATCCAGGGCGATATCACTATAACCTTGACCCTGATTGGGCACAATTTATAATTTATATTTACTTCCTCGACGAGCCCTACGCTCATGTCAACACAGTTTCTCATTTTAAACAAGGGTTTGGGGGGAAAGAACCCTTTTCCAGGGACTCAACTTTGCGCTGTCTACAGCAGGTCTCGATACAGAAAAATACAGATCAGGAAACAGTGATACTTATCGGGCTGCCAGAAACTGTGGATTGTAAAAAGTAATAACTAAAAATGAATATAACAGTTTCAAAAAAGAACAAAATAACTAACGTAACGTTTCGGGCTCAAAACTGAAAACCTTCTTCAGCCAACAACAAAAAACAAAACAAACCAATAAAGACATAAATACATTCACTACATTCCAGATAGAAAACGGTTAGGTGTACCTGAAGCCTGGGATAGCAAAAATACTAACAGAAGAGTGAAAATGGAGAGGCTTCGTATGGGAACAATACAGAAAATGGACATTTCGGGTACAAACCCTTAATCAGCACAACAACAATACACAACTATATTATATTTTTCTAATACGAGTCCATTCTTTCGTTAGTATAAATACCAGATAGACGACAGATCATTTTGTAGGGCTATCCGGAATACGAGTGATATAATAATAATAATAATAATATAATAATAATAATATATAATAATAATAATAATAATAATAATAATAATAATAATAATAATAATAATAATAATAATGCTACTTTATTGCATCCCAAAAACGATTTTTTTTGGTAATGGGTGTGCATTCAGCGCAGGTGTTTTAGCGCCATACATACATACATACATACATACATACATACATACATACATACATACATACATACATACATACACACATACATACATACATACATACATATATACATACAAACACATACACACATACATACATACACACCAACATACATACACACAATCTGAAAAAAAATTCAATCTAATTTGCACTGGAGTAACATCGCGCCCAAACACAACACAATCGACAACTAGAATAAACACGTCCTGTTTCAATATAATCCACAAGTACAAGCCCCATTTTTTCCGTCAGTTTTCCAGTCAGTTCTACGATGTCTACTCTACATGCATGGCTGCTCACAGCACTAATCCCCATACATCCATCCAAACTCAAAACAAACCCCATTATTTGCTCTATTAATGCTATAGATTCATTAACGATTACGTCCCTTTGTATTCACCAACAGTGATGTGTTTGTTTTTTTGTTTTTTTTTTTTTTTTTTTTTTATGGTTTTACGGCACGCTACACAAGGTCATACCAGTAACATTAAAAAGGAGGGAAATGGGATATTAAAAAGTTCTAGAGTTACAAGTAAAGCACCCAAGATAAGGTAAGACAACTGGGAATTGGTTCAAATAAAAAAAAACATCTGTAGATTCCAAGAGCATACTATCAAAGTACTTAGTTTGAGATCACTAAAAGCCTCATCCAGAGACAAGCACTGGTCATCATTGAGAGGAATACACTCAAAAGTTTTACAAATCATATATTATAATATAAAGAAAACATAACACAGTGCATAACAGAGAGATGATTTACAAGGAAAAAAATATCATCTCCAAAAACAATAACTTTACATTTGACTGTATCACTCCTCAGCCAGGGCATCTGGCCAGGGCAAGGACAAAACCAAGTAATCTCATTCCAAGACAAAGGCAGAAATCTAGTTGGAAAACAGATAATATAGGGGGATAGGAGACGCAGTAAGTACCTCCCTGCCCACTATGGGAGGCACCAACACTGAGAGCACAGTTGAAAGAATGATGTTGACGTCACACTGCTCTTTGTTAGTGTCTTTGGACCGCCAGTTGTGTGATGAGTTCTCCCCTCCTGGATTATCTCAGTCAGACTATAAACGTTAAAGGTTAGACATAGTTGTGTAATTGACCTTGCAAGCAGAACTAGTGAGTCATTAAAAAAAATTGAGTTTTTACATAGCGCAATATCCACTAAATATGCTCAAAGCGCTATACTAGGGGTCCCTGGTCAAGAGCAACATTTAACATAATATAGAATGGGCCATGACGTCTGTTTGGTGAGATTACAATTTTTCGGATAGAAGAAACACTGTTAACGGCCAGGTACTCATTTTACACCCGAGTACGATGAGATAGAGTAAAGAGCCTTTTCCAAGGACTCACTATGCGCAGAGCAAGGGTCGAACCCGGGACCTTCAGATCCGAAAGAGAGTGTCACACCACAAGACCACATAGCCGCACATAAATGTAAAAGGTTACAAATAGTTGTGTAATTGACCTTACGAGCAGAACTAGTGAGTCATTTAACTCGAACACAAGGAGTTAATACCCTTCAACAGTCATGACGTCACTTCCCTCGTAATGACGCATGGTAACTTGGTAACTGGCTCTAAACTATCGGAACAATGGCGGACGCCCTTATGAAATTTTCTCCGATGAGCATAAAAACGTATCCAGAAGAAAAAAAAACCCATTATAAATCTGATCATGTTTTGACTTTTAGACATTCTGATCACAAGACATATGAAAAGTTCTAGCCAGCATGAAGAATAAAAAGTACAGATTTTCTTTGTTTAGAACCACGATGGCCAACGTTGCTGGGCGACGTGACATCAGACTATTGAATCCAATTATTGCCGCTATCCGTAGACCAAGTGAGTAGATAAGGGCAGCGTGGCTCAGCTGTACGGTCTTTGCTTCGAACCCAAAAGTTACCGAGTTCGATCGCCCGCCGCTGAGCTGATGTGTGGCCTTGAGGAAGTCACCTCGCCCTAGCTCACTTTGCTGACAGCCTGGGTTATTCCACTCTTCCCTTGAAATAGAAACTAAACACAAATTATTTCCCTTGGGGATGAATAAAGGGAATTATTATTATTATTATTATTATTATTATTATTATTATTATTATTATTATTATTATTATTATTATTATTATTATTATTATTATTATTGTTATATTATTGTTATATTATTGTTATATTATTCTTCTTACTATTATTCTTATTATTATTATTATTATTATTATTATTATTATTATTATTATTATTATTATTATTATTATTATTCTAAAGATAGAGACGACTCCTTCCCTTAAATATCTCCTTTTCCTTTCTATTGCACAACACAATACACCGTTATAACATGCCAATGGGTTTAATTGCCACAACAAAGAACCCACCGCCCCCCCCCCCTTCCCCCTAACCACCACCACCTACCCCACCCCCGATGCTAAATTTTATTGAATTGCCCAATTACAGTTAACTGTCCAACGATTTACTTTCAATTGGAAACTGTAATATATAATATGTGACCCTTCGCCTCAAAACGGTATTAAGTCGGAACGGCTAAGATGTTGAAAATTGAATTTATATCCAGAATTATCAGACTTGTGTTGAGTTTGTATGTTTTATTGAGGAGAACGGCTACCATATTTTAGGGTACTGATGCCAACGATTTAAATTTTTGTCCAGTTTAACATTTAATTCATATTTTAAGCATCTAGTTCGTTCCGACATAATACCGTTTGGCACGATGGGTCACATATAGTCTATACACCAAAATGGATTTTCTTCATCCATTTATAAATAATTGGAACGTGTCAAATATCATGCATGTGTCATATCAATAGGGTTCAACAGTCGTGACGTCACTTCCCTCGTAATGACGCATAGTAACTTAGGAACTGGCTAGCTCTAAACTATCGGAACAATGGTGGACGCCGTATGAAATATTTCTCCGGGAGCTTAAACGCGTATCCAGAGGAAAAAAAACTCCATCAATTTGATCATGTTTTGACTTTTACACCTTCTAATCACAAGGCATATGAAAAGGGAATGAAAAGTTCTAGCCAGCATGAAGAATAAAAAGTAATGATTTTCTTTGTTTAGAACCAAGATGGCCGCCGTTGCCGGGTGGCGTGACATCAGACTACTGAATCCAATTACAGTTAATTGTCCAATTGGAAACTGTAATATATAATATAGTCTGTACACGAAAGAGGATTTTCTCCATCCATTTATAAATAATTGGAACGAGTCAAATGTCATTCTTGTGTCATATCAATAGGGTTCAACAATCGTGACGTCACTTCCCTCGTAATGACGCATAGTAACTTAGTAACTGGCTCTAAACTATCGGAACAATGGTGGACGTCCTTATGAAATATTTATCCGACGAGCATAAAAGTATATCCGGAGGAGAAAACCATTATAAATCTGATCATGATTTGACTTTTAGACATTCTGATCACATGACATGTGAAAAAGTTCTAGACAGCATGAAGAATAAAAAGTACCGATTTTCTTTGTTTAAAACCACGCTGCTCGCTAGTCGTCATCATCATCATCATCATCATCATCATCATCATCATCATCATCATCATCATCATCATCATCATCATCATCATCATCATCATTGTTTTAATTTATGAGTAGATATCTAAAGAATAGATTCCTGTAGAGCAAATAAAAAGGCGATTAAAATAATTTCATTGATTTTCCGTCGATGTCAGCCGTACATCATTTCAGCATGACATTAGAGAATTTCACCTAGTTACGTATATCGCATAGTATTCATTCCATCTATTTATTTTTTATCCTTTCACTTCCGGTGTGTCGCAATGAATGTCTAACTGGTCTATAATGGAATTTATTGTCGATTAAAATGGGAGTGGAAGGTAAAGAGGGAATGGGGTTCGGGAGAGAGATTGAGGGGGAGAGAGAGAAAGGGAGAGAGAGAGAAGAGAAGAGAGAAGAGAGAGAGGGAGGAAGAAGAAGAAGAAGAAGAAGAAGAAGAAGAAGAAGAAGAAGAAGAAGAAGAAGAAGAAGAAGAAGAGAGTGATAAAGAGAGAGAGAGAGAGAGAGAGAGAGAGAGAGGGAGAGAGAAGGAGGCAGATACATATAGAGAGTAATAGATACAGAGAGGACAGGAGGACAGATAGATAGGGAGAGAAAGAGGGAAAGAGAGATACAGAGAGATCGATAGAGAGAGGCAGATAAATACAGAGAGATAGATACACACACACAGGAGGAGATAGAAGAGAGAGAGAGAGAAGAGAGAGAGAGAGAGAAGAAGAGAGAGAGGAGAAAAGAAGAGAGAAGAAGAGAGAGGAGAGGAGGAAGAAGATAAGAAGAGAGAGAGAAGAGAGAGAGGAGAGAGAGGGAGAAAGAGAGAGTGAGAGAGAGAGAGAGAGAGAGAGAGAGATCCATAGGTCGTCGGAGTAGATAAATAAAGATATCAAGATATTAGCATTCCGTTATGGTTATTTGATTGATTGAACGGGATAAGAAAACGACTATACTGCGTGGACACCAGAAACTGTAAAACTGTAATGTTATACCGTTATTATTCTTGAAGTTTTATGTATTTTTAGTACAAGTCAAAGAGACAATAAGCTGCTAGAAGCTGCTAGACTGTAACAAGTAATGAACAAAAATATTTAATAGAACACCTTTGAACAAGAAAACACACACAAACACACACACACACACACACACACACACACACAATACCAAACACGGATTTCGAGATTGAACGTGCCGACAAGACATTGCTACTAAATCTGTCTCTGCCGTTTGTCTGGATTTAAAGATACGTATTAATGTTTAATATTGGCTGAAGAAGGGGTTTGAGCCCAAAACGGTCCGTGTTTTGATATGTTGTTCTTATTTTTTTTAGAGGTTGCTATTTTAATTTTTGTTCTTTATTTGTGAGTATCTGAAAAATAAGTCATAAGCTGTCATTGGTAATTTTTGACGTTATTTGATTTGAAATACGAATGATTTCTTTTCGCTCAAATCCCATTGTAAACGCTCAAATCCCATTGTAAATCGCTGTGTTGGTCTCACTTCAATATGAACATCTATATAGAGCATTTCTACGAATTTACCACGCTCAATAGGCTCAAAAGCTTATGTGATTGAATGGGAGAAGAAAGCGAATCTACTGCTTTGCCACATTTACCCAATCGCCGCAGAAGCAAGCAGCAACAGCGCACTATACAACCATAAAGTTTGTTTATGACATTTCTAATCTGACAAAACCCAATCTCTCCACCAACTTTTATGTTTGTATAACAATCTCCGGGATGGGCATTGACATCAACACTGCACTGTGTGGAGAACACAATGAAAGGCGCATTCATAAAACCGTTTCACTGCCGAGGGCGTAGGAATTCTCAAGGGACTCATACAAAATAAAATGGCTGTATTCTGGCTAAAACCTTTTTTTTTTAAATTTTCAATCAAATTTTGACTAGGAATGATTTGTTACTTTAAATATTGATCAATTTACAGAATCCTTTATTAACAAAAACGTCTCTTCATTGAAATCTGGGTGGAATTTGAGGATTCTTTACGTGTTGAGTGTCAGTTTTATTGAAAGATATTTGAAGAATTTTTATTTTCATTTTGGCGAAAATGCAAAAAAGTATTTTGTTAGAGTTTGGCCGGAAAAAGTCAACATTGCATTAAAGCAAACAGCAATATTAATATGCTGTGAGTTATTTTGGTCCGTGGTTTTTGGGCAGTGGCTCAAATTACCTCTTTCCCCCTCGTGTAGAATCAGGGTCGTGAATATATCTGCTCTTCTCATGTAGAATAGGGTCGTGAATGTATCTTCTCTCCTCGTGTTGAATAGGGTCGTGAATATATCTGCTCTTCTCATGTAGAATAGGGTCATGAATGTATCTTCTCTTTTAGTGTAGAATAGGGTCGTGAATACATCTTCTCTTCTAGTGTAGGTAGGATCGTGAATATATCTTCTCTTCTCATGTAGAATAGGGTCGTGAATATATCTGCTCTTCTCATGTAGAATAGGGTCGTAAATATATCTTCTCTTCTAGTGTAGGTAGAGTCGTAAATATATCTTCTCTCCTCGTGTAGAATAGGGTCGTGAATATATCTTCTCTTCTCATGTAGAATAGGGTCGTGAATATATCTTCTCTCCTCGTGTAGAATAGGGTCGTGAATACATCTTCTCTCCTCGTGTAGAATAGGGTCGTGAATATATCTGCTCTTCTCATGTAGAATAGGGTCGTGAATACATCTTCTCTTCTAGTGTAGGTAGGATCGTGAATATATCTTCTCTTCTCATGTAGAATAGGGTCGTGAATATATCTGCTCTTCTCATGTAGAATAGGGTCGTAAATATATCTTCTCTCCTCGTGTAGAATAGGGTCGTGAATACATCTTCTCTTCTAGTGTAGGTAGGGCCGTTAATATATCTTCTCTTTTCGTGTGGAATAGGGTCGTGAATATATTTCCTTCCCTCGTGTAGTATAGGGCCTTGAACACATCTTCTCCATGCTGTTCTGTTGGCTACCTCAAAA
>NC_088366.1:50053133-50155633 GCF_034508935.2 Berghia stephanieae | reverse complement strand
AAAAAAAAGAACAAGCTAGTCCCTCCCTCCTAAAAACAAACAAACAAACAAACAAACACACAAACAAAACAAACAGAAAAAGAACGACAGAAACCAAAATCTTAAAATTGCACGCATAGAATAATTAAATGACCTACATATTCAAACAATTGAAGAATGATTAAACACTACAAATGAATGAATGACATAATATGGTACATATTGGCCACTACCACATAACCTCATTCATCAGGGGTCTGATTCATGGAGCGGGACTATGGTAGTCTCAGACTATCGTCGTAGTCCCGCTCCATGAATTCGAGCCCTGTAGAGTTTCATTCATCCTGTTTGTTGATAAAAGGGAACCCCGAAGCGTCCATTTTATCTGTTTTCGTACATAAATTGAAGCTTATATTCAATTTAATATTGTTATTTGTTTCATACACACATTATCAAATTTATAACTTACACCACCCCCTTATTTGTTTGGAATTTTTTCTTCTTCTTTATTTTGAATGCCTTTCTCATATTATAGAGAAAAACGTGTCTGTATCTATTATTCAAACGATTAGAAACATGCAAATTGAATCAGTGTAAATATTATACACTATCATTTATCAAGCAGTACTCTAGAAAAACCCATATTTTAAAATTTGGCCAGAAAACTCGTCCTTCAAATATCGATCGATTTAAATGACGCTCATCTTGGTAAAAACAAAAACAAAATCTTAAACCTGAGACTTCTCCGAAGATGAGCGTCATTTAAATCGATCGATATTTGAAGGACGAGTTTTCTGGCCAAATTTTAAAATATGGGTTTTTCTGGAGTCCTACGGCGGTATTGGATAGGGAGAACACACATCATGAGATAAGATGTAAACGCTAAAAAAAAAACTCTTTGAAGATCAGATTCAAATAACCCAATCAAAAATCAGGGGATATTTATTTACGATGATAAAATGATCCACGTTTGTTTATAGAAATGCCAAGACTGCCCATCTATATTATATACACTCCATACTCAGAATAATCGCGTATTAAACAATTTGGCCAGAAATTTTTTACCTCTATTATTATTGATTGATTAAAGTGACCCTTATCTTGACAAAAACCTGCCAAAACTGGGATTTCATTGGCACTTTATATACGTCCCAGGTTTGAGGGTATTTTGTCCAGTTGAGGTTCATTTTAATCGATCGATATTTAAAAGACGATTTTCTGGCCAAAAATTTAAAAAAGTTTTTGTTCGGAGTATACAGTGTGGAGAAAAGCAAATTGGCACTTTATTTCTCCACATAATTGAATCAATGATGTTAATTATGATTAATGTGGTGACGATGATGATGATGATAATAATAATGATAATGCTTATGATGAAGATGAAGATGAAGAATAAGATGAAGAATAAGATGAAGATCATTGTTATTATTATTATTATTATTATTATTATTATTATTATTATTATTATTATTATTATTATTATTATTATTATTATTATTATTATTATTATTATTATACTGGAGAGAGATATTATGTAGCAAATTTGCACTCGTTGTCTTTTAACAAAGAAAATAATGTTACAAAAATCTACGGATAGATCTAGATACTTGATATCAAAACGACGAAGGAATAATTGGACATCATTATGGTTCTATTACACCAAACGATAATGTTTGACAGAGCACCATGGCCGGCCGTCCAAAATCGTTCTGACGCCTAAAGAACTGAATAAGTGTGTATGAAACGGTGCCAGACAAAGCAAGAAAGAAAAATACAAGAAAATAATCCCCCCAAAATGAGTTCCTAGACTGGGGATCGAACCCCAGACCTTCTGATTACCTGTTAGATGTGCTACCATTACACTACAGAGGCTCCCGATAGTTGGCACAATTTTAATAAAGAAGCTCACAACATTGCCATCCGGAAGTTTAACGGACCAACACACAAAACTCTGTGTAACCATGAACTTTTATAGTCTGGATAATAAAGAGTAGTGAGAATTACTCATCAACATGTATGGCAAAAAACAACAACAAAGACCTGAGTGACGTCAACTTCGAACAATCTATAGCCTGACACTTACCAAAAAATGACGTCAAAATGCCAGTCTTTGGCTACAAAAAAGAAAACAAATCGTGAGTTGTATTCAATAGTTCAACCAATGGGACCACTACTAACGACAACTCACTAGGGGGTGCAAAAAACAAATAATGACGTCAAAATGCCAGACTTTTTGGGTTTGCCTGACACTGATATCCAAAAGACTGGCAGTTTGACGTCATTATTTGGTTTTTGCACCGTCCTGTGAGTTGTCGTTAGTAGAGCTCATAGAAACAAGTTATTTCATTGGTTGAACTATTGAACACAACTCACGGTTGTTTTCTTTTGTGGCAAAAGACTGGCATTTTGACGTCATTTTTTGATCAGCATCAGGCGATAACTTTACGATGGCCATGGTGGATTCCAGTGTCAGACTATAGATAGAACGAAGTTGACGTCACTCAGGTCTTTGTTATTGCTTTTTGCAATCCGCGTTTATGAGTAAATCTAAACTGTATTAACCAGACTACAAACATTCAAGGTTACACATCGTTGTGTGTGTTGGTCCGTTATACTTCCGGATGGCAATGGGTGAGCTTCTTAGCCAGGCACATACTATCTATAGATGGTATTCGCTTGGCTAAGAAGCTCACAACATTGCCGTCTGGAAGTATAACGGACCAACAGTAGCCATCGTTAAGTTATAGCCTGACACTGAACCCCAAAAAGACTGGCATTTTGACGTCATTATTTGGTTTTTGCACCGTCTAGTGAGTTGTCGTTAGTAGTGCTCATGGAAAGAAGTTTTGCCATTGGTTGAACTATTGAATACAACTCACGATTTGTTTTTTGTTTTTTGTTTTTTTGTGGCCAAAGACTGGCATTTTGACGTCATTTTTTGGTCAGCGTCAAGCTATAAGTTAACAATGGCTACGGACCAAAACACAGAACTATGTGTAACCATGAAATTTTATAGTCTGGTAAATACAGTTAAGTGAGAATTAGTCATAAACTTGGATGGCAAAAACAACAATAAAGACCCGAGTGACGTCAACTTCATTGTATCTATAGATAGAATGCGCTTGGCCAAGGAGTTCACAACATTGCCATCCGGAAGTATAACGGACCAACACACAAACTCTGTGTAACCATGAACTTTTATAGTCTGGTTAATACAGTTTAGTGAGAACAACTCACAAACGCGGATGGCAAAAACAATAACAAAGGCCTGAGTGACGTCATCCGCATACTATCTATATAAACAAATTGCGTTGAATTACAAAATTTTTAACACCCAAAAAGAGTCAAGATGCTGAAATCGATCAATTGTATTGCTGGGAGTTCCAAAGCACTTTGTGATGGTGTTGGTCCCATTGAACAAATTATGTTGTCGCATCGTCAAATGGATTCAGTAGTCTGATGTCACTCCGCCCGGCAACGGAGGCCATCTTGGTTCTAAACAAAGAAAATCTGTACTTTTTATTCTTCATGCTGGCTAGAACTTTTCATATGCCTTGTGATCAGAATGTGTAAAAGTAAAAACATGATCAAATTTATGTTGTTTTTTTTTTTTCTCCTCTGGATACGCATTTATGCTCGCCGGAGAAATATTTCATACGGCGTCCACCATTGTTCCGGTGGTTTAGAGTCAGTGTTACTAAGTTACCATACGTCATTAGGAAGGAAGTGATGTTACGACTGTTGAAGAGTATTACTTGGGTAGGTACATGGAAAGTGATAATATGGAAAAGATTATTCCATTTGACTGCTCTTGTGGTCGTTGTTGGTGTTGTTGTTTGTAATTGCTGTTGTTGTTGTCATTATTATTATTATTATTATTATTATTATTATTATTATTATTATAGTTATTATTATTATAGTTATTATTATAGTTATTATTATTATTATTATTATTATTATTATTATTATTATTATTATTATTATTATAGTTATTATCATTATCATTATTATTATTATTATTATTATTATTATTATTATTATTATTATCATTATCATTATTATTATTATTATCATTATTATTATTATTATTATTATTATTATTATTATTATTATTAATTTTAAAATTATCATTAATAGTATCACTTAGCCATTAGCCACCTCCCCCCCCCCATACCAACCCCTGCATAGTTGGTTAACTTTTATGTACGAATAATCCGTCATTTATATGTCTGTATTCAATATTCTATATAGGTAGAACGAAGATGACGTCACTCAAGCCTCTGTTATTATATTTTGCCATCCGCGTTCTTGAGTAAGTCTCACTAAACTGTATTAACTAAACAATAAAAGTTCATAGTTACACAGTTTTGTGTGTTGGTCCGTTATACTTCCGGATGGCAATGTTGTGAGCTTCTGAGGCAAGTGCATACTATCTATTAGCTATTGGTTTTTAAGGCTGACAAACTAAAGATTATGTTTGCCATAAAAGGGTTAAATTACGGGCGATAAATGTTAATGCTCATCGTCCACCACCCCCCCCCCCCTCCCTCCCTCAGCCGATAACAAGGACCGGATGTTGATCTCGTCCCAGGCATAATCCAATCACCGAGCTAAGCCGATCTCCAGCGTTGTTGACGCGATATCAAGACAACACTTGACGAATATTTAACACGTTTCAGCATTAATATCCACATGTCATGGTGTGTGCAGATCGCTATGGATGAGGCACGAGAGTGTCAACGAGGTGGCGTTGATTTCGGTGGGGGTGTCTGTTCTGTGTGTATGTGTGTGTGTGTGTGTGTGTGTGTGTGTATGTGTGTGTGTGAGTGTGTTGTGTGTGTGTATGTGTATGTGTGTATGTGTGTGTGTGTGAGTGTCTGTGTGTATGTGTGTGTGTTGTGTGTGTGTATGTGTGTGAGTGTGAGTTTCTGTGCGTAATGTGTGTGTGTGTTGTGGGTGTGTGTGTGTTGTGGGTGTGTATGTGTGTGAGTGTCTGTGTGTATGCGTGTGTTACTTGAGACGTGAAGATGGAAAGGGTTGGAGGGAGGAGGGTGTGGGGGGGGGGGGGGGGGGGGGGGGGGGGGGGGGGGGGGCGATATAACCGGCCTTTCTTGTGTGTCATTTTGGTAAATTATGACGCAATGTTCTATTTTTACACAGTCCATATCGACAGAAATGGTTATATATAATATAGATATAATGGAGATGACGTCACTCGTGTCTTTGTTATTGTAATACGCTTCAACAGTCATGACGTCACTTCCTTCGTAATGACGCGTGGTAACTTAGTAACTGGCTCTAAACTATCGGAACAATGGCGGACGCCCTAATAAAATATTTCTCCGACGAGCATAAAAGCGTATCCAGAGACGAAAAACATTATAAATATGATCATGTTTTGACTTTTATACATTCTGATCACAAGACATGTGAACAGTTCTAGCCAGCATGAAGAATAAAAAGTACAGATTTTCTTTGTTTAGAACCACGATGGTCGCCGTTGCTGGGCGACGTGACATCAGAATATTGAAGCCAATTATCAATAAACTGTATGAACCAGACTATAAACGTTCATGGTTACACATGGTTTTGTGTGTTGGGCCGTTATATTTCCGGATGGCAATGTTGTGAGTTTCTTAGCCTAGCGTATAGACATTGTGTTAAGAAGGTCACACCATTGCCATCCGGAAGTATAACTGACCAACACACAAAACTTTGTTTAACCTTGAACGTTTAAAGTCTGGTTAATATAGTTTAGAGAGAATTACGCATGAGCGCGGATGGCAAAAAGCAATAACAAAAACCTGAGTGACGTCAACTTCGTTCTATCTATAGATCGGCTTTTAAATATCGATTATCTTTTCAATGATGCTTTGCGTTTAGGTAAAATACTAAAAACATCTGCCCGCCAGACACTGATTTCCTGACTCCACTGTCCATCCAGGAGTGATTAATGCATGGGAAGCTGGGTTTGTTAGATCTCGCGGAATGTACTTGGAGACCTATCCAAAGGGTAATAAGCATATTTGCTATTTAATTTATTGTCCGCTAAAGAAACTGGAATAAACACCGGCTCGATAAATCGACCCCAAATGTGATCCAGCGTGTAAAAACTGTATTATATCGGGATGTACCAGATAATAATAATAATAATAATAATAATAATAATAATAATAATAATAATAATAATAATAATAATAATAATAATAATAATAATAATAATAATAATAATAATAATAATTATAACAATAACAATGATAATAATAATAATAATAATAATAATAATAATAATAATAATAATAATAATAATAATAATAATAATAACAATAACAATGATAATAATAATAATAATAATAATAATAATAATAATAATAATAATAATAATAATAATAATAATAATAATAATAATAATAATAATAATAATAATAATAATAATAATAATAATAATAATAATAATAATAATAATACACATTTATATAGCGCTCATTCTCGTGTAAAACACAATATCTGGGCACTTTACAATATAAATATCAATTTTAAGTGAAAAAAAAAATAATAACCAGATGGTAAAAAGTCAAATTAAAATTAAACTGGGCAACAATTTGCATGATTTCTATTGGGCACACTAAACTATGATATTCATTCTCCTTTATAAAGCATAACAAATTCAACCCATGTTTAATATTCCTGGCTATAAATTCAATTTTTAGCATCTTAACCATGGGACTTAATACCGTTTTGTGGCGAATGTTCACAAATATGACCCTTTGTCTCGAAACGGTATTATGTCTGAATGAATTGGACCCCGAAAAGTGACTTTAGAATTAAATTGATAGTAAATATTATTATTATTATTGTTATTTTTTTTTTCACTTAAAATTGATATTTATATTGTAAAGTGCCCAGAGCTTGTGTTTTACACGAGAATGAGCTCTATATAAATGTGCATTATTATTATTATTATTATTATTATTATTATTATTATTATTATTATTATTATTATTATTATTATTATTATTATTATTATTATTATTATTATTATATACCAATTTTTGAGATTTTGCATTGTGAGAAATTGTCTTAATTCTGTAACATAACAAATCCAAAAAAACCCAACAAGTTTCATGTTTTTGTCAACAAATTCAATTTTTAGTACCTAAGTCAACCCGACATAATATCGTTTAGAGACGGTGAGTCACAAATGGGTCTGAAGGACAACTGTTTGAGAGTGACTCCACTCCATCCGTTACAACAATGGGCCATATAGCACCATGGGTCATCAGACCTGCAAATACGTACACGTTTGAGAGCTTAGATGAGTTCAGTACCCCCGTTGATTACTTAGAAGATTGAACTAACCAATTTACCCAATTATGCAAAGTACTGTCCTGGGAGGCGGGTGTGTGTGTGTGTGTGTGGGGGGGGGGGGGGGGGGGGGGGGGGGCAGGGGCGTGGCTATATTGGTTGATTTGGTGCAAGGCACCACATCTATATTTTAAAAATGGATTACAGCATTTAAAAAAAAATAAAACTGAGAAATGGTATATACCGTCTCTTATTTATTTGAGTCAGTCTTTTCTTTAATTTAAAAAAATTATTTTGTATTTACAAATATAGCATGATCATGATTTTAAGTAATTTTATTCTGATTCTGGCTCCACCGAATACAGAAAGCATGCAACGCCACTGGAGGGGGGGAGAGAGAGAGAGAGAGAGAGAGAGAGAGAGAGAGAGAGAGAGAGAGAGAGACAGAGAGAGATAGATTAGAATCAATTGGTAAAGAGCAAGTGGGCGGGTAAAGGAGAGGGGCGGGGGGGGGGGGGGTTGAAAGGGTGGTGAGGGGTGGTTGTCTATTGCCTTCAAAATACGGTCTATCTCCTAACTTTTGTGTTCTTTTCAACGCAGAAGGCATCAGGCAAGTGGAGATAAATATTATGCACGTCTATGCGCGGCTATGTTATGGTCAAGTTGTATGACACTCGCTTTCGGATTGAAAGGTCCTGGGTTCGAGACTCGCTCGGTGCATAGTTGAGTCCTTGGAAAAGGCTCTTTACTCACATTCTCTAATCTTACTCAGGTGTAAAATGAGTACCTGGCCGTTAACAGCGTTGTCTCTGTCCGGAAAAAAAGTGATATTTCGCCTAACATGCGCCATGTCTCGTTCTACATGTTACATGTTGGTGTTGGTCAGGGCCCCCTTGTAAAGCGAATTGAGCACGTTTAGTGGATATTGCTGTGTATAAAATCTCTAATTTTAAAGTACCGTGCTGGGCGGGGGTGGGAGGTGGCGGGGGGGGGGGGGGGGGGGGGGTATTAGAATCAATTGGTAAAGGGCAAGTGGGCGGGGAAAGGAGGGGGGGGGGCGGGGGGGGGGGGGGGGGTGAGTTGAAGGGGTGATGAAGGGTGGTTGTCTAATGCTCTCCAAAACACGGCCAATCTCCTATAATATTTTGTGTTTTTTTCAACGAAGAAGACATCAGACAAGTGGGGATATTATTTATTATGTACGTCCCTTTTGGCCTAATCTTTGAGATTCTCTCGCCAGCCACATAATTTATAAACTAATATATTATATTATATTATATTATATTGACATATTATTTACCGTTTTATTATTGTATTATTTGCTGCCATGTTGTGATTATATTATTAGCTACAACAATTCAGATGTTAATGATCAAGGTTTGAATCCGAGAGGAGAAAGGAACTTGTTCACAGATTGAAGATGATAAATGATTTAATTTAGTGAATCCAATTTTACAATAATGCAGTTTTGTTTTCGTTTTTGTTGTTGTTGGTTGTGTTGTTGTTGTTGCTTTTGTTGTTGTTGTTGTTGTTGTTGTTGTTGTTGTTGTTGTTGTTGTTGTTACTATAATTGTTGTTATTATTATTATCATTATTATTATTATTATTATTATTATTATTATTATTATTATTATTATTATTATTATTATTATTATTGTTGTTATTATTGTTGTTGTTGCAATTATTGTTGTTGTTGCTATTGTAGTTGTTGTTTTGTTTTGTTTTGTATTCATTAATTGAATTGGCGTCCCAGATTTGAGAGTTTTTGCCCTCTTGGCCACTGTAAACAGATCCATTTCAATTTGAAGGCCAATTTTTCTGGCCAAATTCATAAAATCGTGTGTTTTATTTTGTTTTATTTTATTTTTTTTTTTTTTGGGGGGGGGGGGGTTGTTTTGTTTTTTATAGAGTACTGCATATTTATCAAAATACCTCTGTTTGAGAGGGATAACTGTGTGGTTGTTTTAAATTTGATCTTCGTACCAATCTCCAGTCTCATCGTCTCCCTGTCCCCCGTTTAATTCAAACTGACATAAACCCGCGGCCGTTTCTCTGACCCTGTATTCAATTAAACATGACAGTATCGAGCACCATCGGGTCCTGTATGATGCTATCGGGGAGGGGTGGGGGGGGGGGGGAGAGGGGGAGGAAAGGATCGGGAACAGAAATCAGGAACAAATTGAAGGCCGGTTTTCCAAAACTCGTTCAGTGGATTTTTCTACTTTTTGAGATTTTCCATCCATGAGATAAATTGAGATGTTAATTTTATTATAAGCATCAGTCGACATAGATTTTTTTTTAGATTTGTGTAAATTTGAATTTATAATATGATAAAATGTAGTCCGAATGAGACATTTTAGGGGAAATAATCCTCAATATCTAAAAAGAAATGTGGGGGAGGTGGGGGGGGGGGATCGGAGTTAGGGAGTTTTGGGAAAAACCACTCTTCAATACGCTTCAACAGTCATGTCGTCACTTCCCTCGTATTGACGCATGGTAACTGGCTCTAAACTATCGGAACAATGGTGGATAAAAGTCAGGTTAACACAGTTCAGTGAGCATTGCTCATAAACGCGGATGGCTAAAAATAACAATAACAAAGACCTGAGTGACGTCATCTTCGAACTATCTATAGCCTTTACTACCAAAAAAATGACGTCAAAATGCCAATCTTTGGCCCCAAAAGAAAACAAATCGTGAGTTGTGTTCAATAGTTCAACCAATGGGACCACTTGTTTCCGTGAGCACTACTAACGACAACTCACTAGGCGGTGCAAAAAACAAATAATGACGTCGAAATGCCAGTCTTTTGGGGTTTCAGTGTCAGGCTATAACTTAACGATGGCTACGCTGAAACCGACCTCTCTCTGATCATTGTTGTTGTTTTGATACCGCGAAATCACACGACTTTTTCGATCATAATATTATAAACGTTTAAGTTTACACCTAGTTTTCTATGTTGGTTCTATTGATCAAGCGGTAGAGCAGTGGGTATTTTACTTAGACACATACTATTGATAGTAAAACCTGTGTAGTTATCTATGTTTACCCATTGGATTCAATAGTCTGATGTCACGCCGCCTGGCAACGGCGGTCATATTAGTTCTAAACAAAGAAAATCATTACTTTTTATTTTTCATGCTGGCAAGAACTTTTCATATGCCTTGTGATCAGAATGTGTATAAGTCAAAACATTGTCAAATTTCCCTCTGGATGCCCGTTATGCTCGCCGGAGAACTATTTCATACGGGCGTCCGCCATTGTTCCGATAGTTTAGAGCCACTGTTACTAAGTTACCATGCGTCATTAGGAAGGAAGTGACGTTACGACTGTTGAAGAGTATTACTGCCATTGTTTACATAATGACGATTGTCCGAGAGGCGTGGTTATCTAAGTTTCTATACCGCTGCGCCACCTTAGGATCGCGTAAAGAAGCCTGAAAACTGACTCTGCAGATATAATGTGATTTTTAATTACCCGTTGAATGTGCTCTCTTCGTCTAATTCTGTGCAGCGTGGCTCAGCGGTGCGGTCTCTCCTTTATACACGAAAGACAGCTTGTTCGAATACCTCTGCTGGGTTGTGTGGTCTTGAGCAGAAGTCACCTCGTCATCGCTCAGTTTGCATCACTGTACTACGGCTGACGCCTGGGTTATTCCACGTTTCCCTCGGAACAGATCCTAAAGACAATAAATTAAATTTCCCTTATGGGATGAATAAAGGGAGATTGTTTTTTTTTCTCTTTATAAAACACCACGGAATATTTGTTTTATTTTTTATTAATCTAGACAATTTTTTCTCATTTTTGTTTACCGATGAACGTGCAGCCATCCATTAAAACACACTAAAATACAACACAAATGTGTTTATTCCGATTTAATCTATCTATGTGTACCCTTCAACACATGAAAATAACGCACTGTGTTTACCACGATTAAATCTACAAAGTATTTTCTTTTCTTTATAATAATAATACAATTTCTGTTTACCTCCCTTTGATTAATTAATTAATTATTATCGTCTGCATTCCGACAACACCAATGAAAAAGGGTCGCTAATGAATGAGCAACAATGGAGACAACAACAAAATACCATAACATAGTTATTATTTCGTATTCTATCATCAACGCCTGTCGGTTTTTGATTTGGGATGCGAGTGAGTTTGTTGCTGTTGTCAATAATAATAGCCACCACCAACCACCACGTCAGACATCAGCAGCCGTAGCAGCAGCAGCGGGAACAGCCAGACAGCAAGCCCACTATCAGGAGCCATCGCAACAAAAAGCACTGGGTGACACGTGATCAGGGATAATGGAGCCTTATCCATGATTATGAAATGGGTATAAAACAAAAAGTGGTTTTGTCTTATCGTTGCATCACATCACACACACATCCCATCGTCGCATCCCATTGCATCCCATCCCATCGCATCGCATCTGAGGGCTGCCAAAAGGCCGCTTTGCTTGTTTTATCACCGCGTTCCAATCTACGCTCCATGCATTGTTTGTTGCCTTCCATTAGAGGTGGCCAGATTACTTTTACATGAAATGCCAAATTTAAAAAAAAAAAAGGAGTTGAGGAAAAATGGCGAATGGTCAGAAGAAAAAAATGTCTGGAGATTTTTGCCATGATTTCCACCCCTGCTGTAATAAATATTGAATATTGAGCTTTTATACAGAGCAATATCCACTAAACCTGCTCAAAACGCTTTACAAAGGGTCCCTGCCAACAGCAATACTTAATATTAAGGAAGGGACAAGACATGACGCCTGTTAGACGATATTCCAAAAAACTTTTTTTTTTCGGACTGAGACAGCTCGAAAAACGGCCAGGTACTCATTTTACACCTGAGTGTGGTGGGAGAATGCGAGTAAAGAGCCTTTTCCAAGGACTCAACTATGCGCCGAGCGAAGCTGGAACCCAGGACCTTCCGATCCGAAAGCGAGTGTCATACCACTATACCACATACCCCACACATTATGAGGAGAATCAAATGTTCTTATCACACAGTAATGAATGTTTTACCATAATCTTGCGAGTTAGTTTCAGGCTGAAAAACTAACTTTTTGTGTCATAGCTTATTTGTCTATAAAATCTTTTAAAATAAGATACTGTACAAAATAATAAATAAGCCATAATGCAAATGAACAGAATGTTCGATAAAGATCTGAACAAGTGTGTATGAAAGGTGCCAGACAAAGCAAGAAAGAAAAATACAAGGAAAAGGAAACACACACAAACACACACACACACGAACACATACACAACATCAGTCTACATCGACTGGGGATCGAACCTCAGACCTTCTGATTACCGGTCAGACGTGCTATACAATATTCCCATGCCAAGCACCTTAAACAAAATTAAAAACAGTAAAGAAAACCAAGAAAATGTAAACTCCAAGAAAGATTTTTAGAAATTGGCAATAAAAACGTCAAACTGGAAACTTGTTTGTCATCTATTATAACAACTAAGCCCAACAAAAGGCCCATCATATCCGGTCTTATCTACGACAATCTCGTCTGATGACGTCACGGCTATAGTTTGAATTATGCCAATGTCTAATTTTGGTAACATGCGTCATGTTACTATTTATATCACATGTTTTCATCATTGATTGAATCTCGCAGAAAAATAACGCTAAAAAAAAGTTAAAAACCAAATGGTTCAGGTCGACGTGTTCATATATACAGGTCTGACATCCGAAACCACTTATGGGCCTAGTTTAACATTGTTGTAATAATGGACAATATTTTGCGTCATTTTTTTTTTTTTTGAGATTTCCATTACAACAATGAGCCCATAAGGAATTGGGTTATCAGACCTGCAAACAAGTGCACGTTGGCTGAGTTGGTAAAGCACTCGTCTCAGATTAAAACGGATCAGTAACTGTAAAACAACAAACAAACAATAAAAAAAAACAATCGGCTGATTCATGGCTTGTTTTGTGTGTCACCTCAATGAACCAGCAAAGGATTAAATTCTAAATAAAGAAAATTAGGAGCAGGCACTGGTGTAAGATCTTCTTCTTCTTCTAGGTTCCATGCCTGGTCCAGGCTTCGGATACTGCATGAATTATCTCTCTCCATTCCTCCCTGTCTCTTGCTTTTTCAAACAGCTCTCGGATTGTTAGGTTGGTGAAGCCCTTCAGTTGGTCTACGAGTGTTTTTCTTTGTCTCCCCCGGGCGCGTTTACCAGGTATTTTTCCACAACTTGCCAGGTATTCATTCTTATCTTTCCTTACTATGTGTCCGAAAAAGGATAGTTGTCGATCCGCTATTTAGTAAGATGTAAGATAAAGAACTAAACAACTAGCTATGTATGAAAGGTGCCAGACAAAGCAAGAAACGTCTGAGGTTCGATCCCCAGTCGACGTCGATTGATTTTTTTTTTTGGATTTTTAAATATATATATATTTTTTTTTTTTTGGATTTTTAAATATATATATTTTTTTTTTTTTTGGATTTTTGAATATATATATATATATATATTTTTTTTTTTTTGGATTTTTAAATATATATATTTTTTTTTTTTGGATTTTTAAATATATATATTTTTTTTTTTTTTGGATTTTTAAACATATATAATTTTTTTTTTTTTTGGATTTTTAAATATATATATTTTTTTTTTTTTGGATTTTTAAACATATATATATTTTTTTTTTGGATTTTTAAACATATATATTTCTTTTTTTTTGGATTTTTAAATATATATATATATATATTTTTTTTTGGATTTTTAAATATATATATTTTTTTTTTTGGATTTTTAAATATATATATTTTTTTTTTTGGGATTTTTAAATATATATATTTTTTTTTTTGGATTTTTAAATATATATATATTTTTTTTTGGATTTTTAAATATATATATATATTTTTTTAAATGCATTTTTTTTCTTGCTTTGTCTGGCATCTTTCATACACAATTGTTCAGTTCTCTAGTTTAAATTCTAAGCATCGTGTTCAACTCGATGTATCACCGTTTCGAGACGACAGTTGACAAATGAAATGTTCTACAACGCCACATAACGGAGGAGTTCCTATGCTAGCGCTATAGATAGTATACGTTTGGCTAAGAAGCGCAAAACATTGCCATCCGGAAGTATAACGGATCAACACACAAACCTATGTGTAACCATGAACTTTTATAGATAGTTCGAAGATGACGTCACTCGGGTCTTTGTTACGTTTTTTTGCCATCCGCGTTTATGAGTAATACTCACTAAACCGTATTAACCCGACTATAAACGTTCATGGATACACACAGTTTTGTGTGTTGGTCCGTTATACTTCCGGATGGCAATGTTATGAGCTTATTAGCCAAACGCATACTATCTATAGTCTGGATAATACAGTTTAGTGAGTATTACTCATAAACGCGGATGGCAAAAAACAATAACAAAGGCCTGAGTGACGTCATCTTCGTTCTATCTATATCATTAAGGCGGACCTGCGAACCACGACGAAAATCCCGAGAGAAGTACGAATTTTCAACTCCATTTTGAGAACTTTATGAAATATTTTTAATTCAATAAAACTTCTTGAAAACGAATTTCTGGTGCCAGAGAAGTTGACGTCACTCAGGCTTTTGTTTTTTGCCATCCGCGTTTATGAGTAATTCTCACTAGACATGTCCCGTCCTACATGCTAAATGTTGCTGTTGACCAGGGCCCCCTTGTAAAGCGCTTTGAGCACATTTAGTGGATATTGCGCTATATAAAGATCAATTTTTTATTTTTTTAAAAACTGTACTAACCAGACTATATAATACGATCATGGTTGCACATAGTTTTGTGTGTTGGCCAGTTACATATCCGGGTGGCAATGTTGTGAGTGTCTTAGCCAAGTGCATACTATCTATAAAGGAGTTAGAAGCGTAATTTTAACATATCACGGACAGGTTTTGTGAATTTTAAAGACAGTTATAATAATGTCTACTGTGTTGTTACTTCCCCTGAAAACTACGAACTTTTCATATTTCAAGTAGGCTGGTCTGCATTAAGTGCGGCTATGTGGTCTTGTGGTATAACACTCGCTTTCGGATCGGTAGGTCCTGGGTTAGATCCTCGATCGGCGCATAGTTGAATCCTTGGAAAAGACTCTTTGCTCACATTCTCTCACCGTACTCAGGTGTAAAATGAGAAACGGGCCGTCAACAGCGTTGTCTCTGTCGGAAAAAAACTGTAATATCGCCTATCAGGCGTCATGTCTCGTTCTATATGTTAAGTGTTGGTGTTGATCAGGGACCCTTTGCAAAGCGCTTTGAGCACATATAGTAGATATTGCCCTATATAAAAGCTCTACTTTTATTTTTTGGTTTAAATTAAGGTCTTCAACATAATGACTGGGTGATTGACAATACGTCATTAAAAATGTCTAGACGAATAACGATATAAGGGCGAACTTACTGTCTGCCAACTATGGGATCATTTTGACAAATATCTATTTATTTATTTATTTATTTATTTATTTATTTATTTATTTATTTATTTATTCATTCATTCATTTATTTATTTATTTATTTATTTATTTATTTATTTATTTAATTATTTATTCATCTTTTTTGGATTTAATAAGGAAGAATGATATTTATACCTAAAGGAATTTTTTTTAAATAATTGAATGCATAAACAAAAAAAAAAAACAAACAAAGAAAAATAAATAAAAGAAGTGAATAAATAGATAAATAAATAGATAAATACATGCCTGGACCTTATTGAAAAGAGGAGAACAAGGAAGGAACAAGTGAATGCAAGCCGAACAAGGGCTTCAAGACTGGATGCACAAGAGCAGTATCGAGCCATAGCTAAGGAAGTCAAAAGATCTGTGAAAAAAGACAAGGAAGCATTCATGAACAGACTTGCAGAGAAAGCAGAAGCAGCAGCGACTGGAGGACACATGAGGATCCTTTATCAAACTACCAAGACACTTGCTGGAAAATATGGGAAACCAGAGGTACCAGTCAAAGACAAAGATGGGAAAACTATTTTTGGAAAAGAGGCTCAATCTGAACGATGGAGGGAACATTTCAACTGCCTTCTAACAGACCACCACCAGACAACCAACCAGAAATTTTGCCTGCAAGGAATGAGCTTCCAATTAGCTGTGATCCACCATCGATAGCAGAGATTGTGGGTGCCATTAACAAGATGAAAAGGGGGAAAGCTGCTGGACAAGACCAGATTCCACCGGAGGCTCTAAAAGTTGATGCGGAAAGAAATGCTGAGGCCCTGCACCCACTATTTGAGAGAATCTGGAATGACGGGATATTCCCAAAGGATTGGAAGGAAGGGCATCTTATCAAGCTTCCAAAGAAAGGGGACCTCAGTAATTGTAATAATTATCGAGGCATCACTCTTCTTTCTATCCCAGGAAAGGTTTTCAACCGTATTATTTTAGAGAGAATTAAGAATGCAACAGATGCTAAACTGCGGGACGAACAGGCAGGTTTTCGGAAAAACCGTTCAACCACCGACCAGATTGCCTCTCTGCGAGTCATAGTGGAACAGTCTATAGAATGGAACTCTCCTCTTATTGTCAACTTTCTGGATTACGAGAAGGCTTTCGACAGTATTGACAGAGCAACATTGTGGAAAATTCTGGCACATTATGGACTCCCTGAAAAGATAGTAAACCTCATTAAGGAAATGTATGAAGGATCAAGTTGCAGGGTTGTACATGAAGATCAGCTTACTGACAGCTTTGAAATTAAGACTGGTGTCAAGCAGGGATGCTTGCTCTCTCCATTCCTGTTCATTCTTGCCATTGATTGGCTAATGAAGGAAACCTTCAAAGGGAGAAGAAATGGGATACAGTGGACCCCCTGGACACAGTTGGATGATCTGGATTTTGCAGATGATCTGGCTCTTTTGTCCCACACCCAGGACCAGATGCAAGCAAAAACCACAATTATAAACAGCCTCTCGGAATCAATTGGTCTAAGAATTCACCCTGCAAAGTCAAAGGTCTTGAGGATAGGTACGCGTCAAAGGGAGCAGATCAAAGTAAAAGATCAGGAACTCGAAGATATAGACACTTTCTGCTATCTCGGAAGAATAATTGACAAGGATGGAAGCACGGAAGCAGAGGTGAAAGCACGAATAGGAAAGGCACAGGCTGCATTCACATCTTTGAACAGAGTTTGGAGAACTAAAGATATCTCCCTTCAACTAAAGCTAAGACTTTTCAACTCAAACGTGAAGTCTGTCCTACTGTATGGATGTGAAACTTGGAACGCATCACAGGCATGTATAAGGAGGGTACAGATTTTTGTAAACAGGTGCATGCGTAAGCTACTCAGAATAAAATGGATGGATAGAATAAAAAATGAAGAAGTATGGAAAAGAACACAGCAGAAACCAGTGGGAGAGGATATAGGAAGAAGACGATGGAGGTGGATTGGACACATGCTTAGAAAGAATGACTCAACTATAACAAAGAAAGTATTGGACTGGAACCCTCAGGGCAGAAGATCAAGGGGAAGGCCACGAGGAACATGGAGAAGAATTAAAGAAGCTGATATACAGAGAAGTGGTAAGACCTGGAATGAGATAAAAAAGTTGGCTCGGGATAGAGAAGGATGGAAACTGTTTGTCTGTGGCCTATACCCTGACCCAGGGTGAAAAAGGCAATGATGATGACATGCCTGAAGATTTAAATAATTAATAAAACAAATAGATAAATCAATAAACAATAGATCAATAAATAAGTAAAATAAATAACTAAACTAATTAATTTATAATGAAATAATACGTGAATAATAAGTAAATGAAAAATTAGATAATTAGAATAAAAGAAATAAAAGAAGATAAAAAATTATAACAATTAAAACCAAATAAGATAACAAAAAAAAAAAATAAAAAAAAAATAAAAAACAAACAAACAAACAAACAAAATACGGAGCAGAGTGACGTCAACGTCTTCGTTCCTTCTAAATCGAGTCGTTGATTGACAGTCATTACGGCATGCTCACTCTCTAAGCGTCGGGTCGATTGCCAATTTAGGCTATTAATATCAATGCTATATCCCCATCTTGTCAAATTATTGCATTTTAAACGTTTCTATGGACCCTGACTATTCTACACTTAATGCTTTCAGTTTTAGAAAACAAATGATGATGATGATGATGATGATGATGATGATGATGATGATGATGATGATGATGATGATGATGATGATGATGATGATGATTGCTTTTGTTTGTTTTTAAGTGTTTTACGGCACTTGCAACACATTAAGGTTATATCAGCGCAAGTAAAAAGGAAGAAAATGGGATAGTGAAAAATTCTAGAATTACAATTAAAGCACCCAAGAATACGTAAGACTTAGGGGAATTGGTTCAAATAAGAAACATGTGTAGATTCCAAGAGCACACTATCAAAGTATTTAGTTTGAGATCGCTAAAAGTCTCACCCAGACACAAGTACAGGTCCCCACTACAAGGGATACACTTAAATGTTTTACAAATCGTATAAAATAATATAAAGAAAACCTAATACAATGCATAACAGAGAGATGATTTACAAAGAAACAAATATCATCTCTGAAACATTTGACTGTTTCCCTCTCAGCTAGAGTATACGGTTAGGACCAGGACAAAACCCAAGTAATCTCATTCCAAGACAAAGACAGAGAGTGAGCTGGAAAACAGATATAAGGGGATAGAAGACACAGTAAGTGCCTCCCTGCCCACTATGGGAGGCCAGGAAGGAACCCCACCCAGATGATGATGATGATGATGATGATGGTGATGATATTCTTTGCTACAGTAAAAAGCTTGATAATCGTTCAGTCCATTAACAAAAGATTATCGCTATTACCACCATTATTGTTCTCATTTATTGGCCGTCCCTGCTCTCTCTCTCTCTCTCTCGCTCTCTCTCTCTCTCTCTCTCTCTCTCTCTCTCGTCTCTCTCTCGTTCTTCTCTCTCTCTCTCTCCCTCTCTCTCTCTCTCTGTCGTTCTTCTCTCTCCTCCCTCCCCCCCCCCTGTCTCTTTCTCTCTATATATCTCTCTCTATCTCTTTCTCCCTCTCTCGCTCTCTCTCTCTCTCTCTCTCGATATCTCTCTTTCGTTCTCTCTCTCTCTCTCTCTCTCTCTCTCTCTCTCTCTCTCTTATGCAGACACACGCTCACACATTCTTTCTTCCCTCCTCCCTATCTGCTGTCTCTCTCCTAACTCTCTTTCTCCTATCTTTCTGCCTCTCTCTGACTCTGCCCTTCCTCTCTCTCACTCGCTCTCTCTCACTCTCTCTCTCTCTCGTGTCTCTCTCTCTCTCTCTCTCTCTCTCTGTCGTTCTTCTCTCTCCTCTCTCTTCCCCCGTCTCTTTCTCTCTATATCTCTCTCTATATATCTCTTTCTCTCTCTCTCTCTCTCGATGTCTCTCTTTCGTTCTCTTTCGTTCTCTCTCTCTCTCTCTCTCTCTCTCTCGTATCTCTCTCGTATATCTCTCTCGTTCTTCTCTCTCCTCTCTCTCTCCCCGTCTCTTTCTCTCTCTCTCTCTCTCTCTCTCATATCTATCTATCTATCTCTCTATCCATTACACCACGTGTTAAATCTCCCACCCTTCCATTAATAATGAACTAGTGAGATCCATAACCGGCACGCGGCGCACCAGCCAAATTTCTTCTTTGCACTGACAAAGTAAATATTAAAAAAAAAATTAAATTTTGGCCATATGTTTGAAAACTTAAATATGAATGAATTTAGCTGACTCACATATTTATCAAAAGCTCTTAATTCTGAGCCTTCCAAGATATATTCAGGTTTTAAATTTTTTTAACAAGTTGGCATTCTATAAATTAATTGATTTTAATAATGATAGTTTTTCTGGCCAAATTGAAAATGAAAAAATGTGTTTTGTCAATTTAAGGTCGAGTTCATTTCCAGTTTTCGACATTTTTCTGCTTGGTGCACGTGCACGTCAGAAAAAATTCGATCAATTGTTATAAAGAGGACAATGCGAATGGAGGATAATATGGAGTTCGTTTATTGAGCATGTACGCATGGTGCATTAGAGAAATTGTGTTAGCACCAACTGGCACTCGGCAAATATTATAATTATTACAGTGTATTGAACTCGCATTAGTATTAGTTAGTACTTTTAGTTTTTAAGGGTTTTACGGCGCTTGCAACACATATAGATAGTATGCGCTTGGCTAAGAAGCTCATAACATTGCCATCCGGAAGTATAACGGACCAACACACAATACTGTGTGTATCCATGAGCGTTTATAGTCAGGTTAATACAGTTCAGTGAGCATTACTCATAAACGAGGATGGCAAAAAACAATAACAAAGACCCGAGTGACGTCATCTACGAACTATCTATAGGTTATATCAGCGCCAGTAAAAAGGAAAAAAATGGGATAGTAAAAAGTTCTGGAATTACAATTAAAGCACCCAAGAGAAAGTAAGATAAAGGGGATCTGGGAACAAATAGGGATTAGATGTAGATTCCAAGAGCATACCACCAATGTACTTAGTTTGAGATCACCTAAAAGTCTCATCCGGACACAAGCACAGAATCCAACAAAGAGGAATACACTCAAATGCATACATTATTCATTCAAAATAACAAATATAATAATACATAACAGAGATGATTTACAAGGAAAAATACCATCTCCCAAAATAATAATTATGCATTTGACAGTTTCCCTTCCCAGACAGTACTCCAGCCAGGGCCAGGACAAAACAAAGTAATCTCATTCCAAGACAAAGACAGAAAGCGTGTTGGAAAACAAATATAGGGGAATAGAAGACACAGTATATACCTCCCTGCCCATTATGGGAGGTCAGGAACCACACCCAGATATAGGGGGGTAGAAGATACAGTATGTAACTCCCTGCCCACTTGTGGTGTAGCAAATACATATGTAAAGGCTTGTGATCTTATATAGCGATTTTTATTGCGTTGTTTAACAATCCAACTTACATTTTCACAAATTGCAACCAAACAAATTCTATGTCCAAAAATATTCAAATAAAAGATGGTGAGCACAAAAGGTCTAAAGTGTGCAGCTCATGGTCAAGTTGAATCCTATCCTTTTCCTCGAAACATCCTCTTTTATCCCTATCAAAATTTTACCCACAGTTCCATTGTTTCCACGCCCCCTTGCAGTTTTGGCAGTTCCCTGTCAGTCTATAATCCAACCCCTAAGAGTAAGACCAAATCATAATCAAACCTGAAACGTCAATTCCTACATATTGGTGTTAAACCCCGCCTTTTATGATATAATATTACTTTTGGTAAACGTTAGTTCAGTACGCCCAAATAATCTGTACGCCCAAATAATAAATTCCAACTATAATTTGATGCTATTATCCCCAATAACCAAGTAACACCGATCAAAGAAAGTAATTTTCTAGTACTCAATATAATGACCAATCCTTTAACTTTGGAACGTAAAACTGACCTAGACTACTCAATATAATGACCAAGTTTAACTGATATACAAGCACTGTGAACTCATTAAACCCACTTGCTATAAGCTAACTCTCTTACATACGCCCCTTTCTTAGAATTTAAATTGACTTTAAAACAATTTCAATTCAAAAAAATTACAGTGAGAGATTAAATATATATGTAATGTCCAACTAAAATGTAATAAATAAATGTTAAAATGATAATACTTATACCAGTTAAATATTTAAAAACTTTAAACTTTAAATTCAAAAACACCAAAGTTGATTACAACATTCATATATATCAATTATAGGTTTTATAGTATTACAACATTGATAAATTCACAAACATCAAATTTGATTACAACATCTAAATAGATATATATATATCGATTATATATTTTTTTTCTTTCAAATTACAACATCAACAGTAAGGTATCTATCATTTAAAAGTGATTAAAATTTAAATTTACCAACACGAAAGTTGATTAAACATTTATATATTTATCGATTATACTTTTTAAGGCATTACAACATCGACAGTAAGATATCAAGTAATTAAAAGTTCAAAGAAAAAAATATCTTTTCACCTTAAATTCCATCTTCATAGCAATAAAAGTGTTTAATTCTCGTCATATCCCATCACACATAAATAGTATTGCGTGAAAAAGGATGGTTCAAATTCCATTTGTGATATACTCACGTTGTCTTATTCAATCTCAAATTCAACTCTTTACGACATGGGTGATAATCTCAGCTTCCATGTATGTCTACTCATTTACTGACATATCAAAACCAGTACCTTGTATATTCCCTTATATTGTATGATTCCATTTAAACAACATTATTACATTAATTCCTACTTATAATATGTGGTACAAATAATGTATTATAGACATCTAAATCCATATACGAAGGATTACATTTCAATTAGTAATAAAAAAAATATTAAAAAAATAAATCAAAATAATAGCATTATCATCATTTTAAAATTCAAGTTGAAGTTATTATCATTCATTGTTCATTGTTGATGTTTCAATTTTTTAAGCTTTTTAAGTCATCAGGGTGTAGTTTACAACTACATTGATATCAAATTGTTCTTTGTGGTCATCCATCAGAGGTCACATTTCTCAGTAATCCGTTCGTTTTGAGAATGGTCATCCTGTAAAAATTGTCAGTAATTGTTAATTAAGTCATTGTCTCCATTTAGAATGAGTTTTCATGTAATGAAAAAAATATATCAACTATAAGAGTTGAGGTGGTTGTATCTAGTCTACGTGTTGCATTGTTGTGTGTGTTGTGGTCACTGAATAGCCCAAGTGTCATAAATTCAATTTAATTATTGTTAATTAATTAAAAACTTTTTCCTCTGTAAATGTCTTCGAATTATCACCATAATGTCTTCACATTCAAATATTTAGTGTTTAATAAATAATCAGACATTAGTCTGTCCGACTTGTTCACATCACATATTTAGTGTTTAGTAAATAATCAGTCATTAGTCTGTCCGAATTATTCATATTTAGTACAGTGTAAATAACTAAATAAGTAAAATCTAACACAGTATGTGATTGTGGGCTGTTACTAAAGTGACCAACTTTTGTAATTAGTGTGTTGTATTTGTTCGAGTCTTTTGAATTTGGACGAAAAAAGACTCTACAGGTAGCAAACGTATGCTTAACCTGTTGGGTTGTTTCTTGGTCTTGTGACGTCGCTGTAATCCATTCATCTCCGGCATCTGGGTCGATTCTCCTCGTAGATATTTGTGGTTGTCTTGTGTAAACGTTGAATCTCATTGTAGATGAAATTGTAAAAATTCAAGATTAACTGTGTGCGAGATCTTGAATTTAAATGAAGTTTGACTTATCCAGCAAGTCAAAAGAAAGTTGTGAACTCAGCCATGTGTTGACCAAGAGTTCGTGTGTAGTAGTCGACAGAGGTCGTGTGTTGTAATTGTCTGTGTTTGTTGATCGAGTTCTGATGAGGTGGCATGTGAGCACACACCAGGCAGATGATGTAATCTGTAGAGTACCGGTGGGTGATGTGAGTCCAAACACCAGGTAGATGATGTAATCTTGCAGAGTACCGGTGGGTGATGTGAGTCCACACACCAGGTAGATGATGTAACAATAACGTAGTCTAGTAGTGTATGTAGTAGGGTTGAATAAGGTCAACAATATTTTCGTTATTTGAACGCAGGTTGTTGAATATCATACGATAATGAATCCAAGGAAATCGCTCATGTGGCGTTTTGCGATACTTTTCCTGCATTGTCTTATATACATATATAGCCTTTATCTTTTACAATGATACTAAGACAGGCGTTATTATAATATTCAATGTTTATAAGTTGTAGATATGGGTGCTGCACACTTGTATATTGACATAAGTTTAAATTTGAATACGCTCACCACTGAATATGATGGAAGTAGTATTGTTCACAATTGGACATCATTTTTGTAAAAACAATCGTATCTTGAACGTTTATGTAATTATTGACATCGTACATCGTTGGGTATTGTTGTCGTAGAAGTAAATACAAGTAATCCAATTGTTCAATAAAGAATGTAAATATAAAAAAGGTTCATGGAAGAAATCTGTGTTGATACAGATATTATTTTATGAATTCTGTCAAGTTTGTATAAGTTGAAAGGTACGATGTAATTGAGGTTGCTGTGTATTTGTAGTCTGTAGATTGTGTTGATTCTGGACGTATCAATGGCGTAGTCGAGATTGTTACTCCATTTTAATGTATTCGTGGATAGACCAAAGGGATTAGGACATTTCCCGACCTCTGTTGTGGCTGTGTTTGAGTTGCCTCTGTCGTTGTCATCAGCGTTCCCGTTATGACTGATGGTTGCAAGTGTCCTCTTTCGTGATGACTGTATCATGTTTTAGTGCAAACACTACTTCTGCCTTTGATTAACTCGAATTATTCCCCTTAGAAAATCCCTAATTTAATGAAATATGATTTTGTTTATGTTATCGTAGCACTTCCTACCATTTCAACTGATTGCCGATTGATTACACACTTAAGATTTGACAATTGAACATAACTTCTTCTTCAACTCAGTTACACACTTTATGATATAAATGTTAAATTCAAACCACGCAGTAAATATTGATTACAATTACAACAGCGAATCTATAGGAGAAAAATATGATAATCAAAATATTTGCAGAAACGATATACACTCTGGTCAATAAAAATTCAATGTTTCGCGCCTTTGCCCTCGGCTTATAAAAATATTCATATAACTCATTGCGACGTTATCTCGCGCCTCTTAATATAGCATTGATAATTGTGTGCGCTTTAACCACGCGCATCGTATTTATAAAAATTCTCCGCCTTCTGCATCATTTCATAATGTTAAACCAAGCGCTTTAATCAAACGCAAAATAAAATATTCCCGAACGCCTCATTCCTGCGTCTCGTAATTTAAACCGTGTGCACTTTAATTACCGCGTCTTACATCACTGCGCTTATTTACCCAATATGCATATACAGCATTTTACCATATGGGTTACTTATAATTCGCTGATTCTTAACAAGTTAACCACTTGTGTCACAAATATTATCAGCTCACATGACATGGTAATGCATTTTCAATATTTTGTTATTCTTCCGTAATAACATTTTAACTCCCATTACAAGACATCAGTCTTTCATAATAATTAATACTCCGTCATTTTATTTGTTCTCCGACTTTAAACCAAAAGTCCGTTATTCCGTTATTATGAGAATATGTCTCCTTTAAAAATCACGATGAAACGCGTTTCAAAACAAAACTAAACAAAACAACGATTGACTCATATTCCGCATAAATCATTTCAACTTAATTTCCAGTGATAAAATCCAAATGTCTTATGTAATCTATTATAACGCCATGTCTCATTACACAACTAAATAAGCTCTGTTGTCGATTACTTGGCTGCGTTAACCACACATTTATTACCAAGAATACAAACAGATATAAAACTTTGCTCTTTGTCATGAACCCATGAATCTCAAAGAGTCAATATCAACCTACCAATTCATCCCTATTGACGGGAGAAAAATATAACCAATGATGTTGTAATATAACAATAAATACCATAAGACATTTTTCAATTATCAAAACTTATAATGTACGTGTTTTTATTGCCATCATCTTCTTGAGTCATTTTGACAGAAAAAAAACGTAACAACATTAAATAATGGACCAACTGTCATGTAATTCCAACAGTAACATACAAAAATTGAAATAAAAATCGACACATCTTTGTTACTGATATTAACAAAACATTGCCATTAACGGTACAAATTAATATTCGAAGATTTGTTCCGAAACGCCCGATTATAAGTAAACGCATTTTCATTTATTTTGAAAAATAAAACGCACTAAAATATCATTTAAATTCTGCAATTTTTCTTCATCTCTCCCTCTCTTCTTTTTAATTAAATAAAATACGTATAGCATCAATGCATTATTATTATTATTATTATTAGTATTATTATTATTATTATTATTATTATTATTATTATTATTATTATATTATTATTATTATTATTATTATTATTATTATTATTATTATTATTATTATTATTATTATTATTTTGCCGTTCTATAATATATTGTTTTCACTTTTTGAATATAATATATTGCCCTATATATCTATATTTTTTTAAAATTTCCTTTTCTATCTGTGACTCTTAATTTAAATATTATTTAGTATATTTATCTATTTTTTTAAATATCGTCTTTTGTCAGAATTTTAGGAATCATCTATAATTTCAAATTTTTTTTTTTCATATTTCAATACAAAATAATTCCACTACTTCACCTTCAAAATTGATATTCATTTTCTTTCCCAAATAAAACTATTTCCCTATCTGTTCACAATTTTCACTTCAAAATTCGAGTCTCACAAAAACTTCAATATATATTAACACTGCAACAATACACATTTCTTGTGTATCCATGGTTCGGAATAATAACATCTTTACATCCTGGTACCATGGCTCCAAAAAAAGATATATAAGAATCCTGAGACACGACACCAAATAGATACATATGTGGTGTAGCAAATACATATGTAAAGGCTTGTGATCTTATATAGCGATTTTTATTGCGTTGTTTAACAATCCAACTTACATTTTCACAAATTGCAACCAAACAAATTCTATGTCCAAAAATATTCAAATAAAAGATGGTGAGCACAAAAGGTTTAAAGTGTGCAGCTCATGGTCAAGTTGAATCCTATCCTTTTCCTCGAAACATCCTCTTTTATCCCTATCAAAATTTTACCCACAGTTCCATTGTTTCCACGCCCCCTTGCAGTTTTGGCAGTTCCCTGTCAGTCTATAATCCAACCCCTAAGAGTAAGACCAAATCATAATCAAACCTGAAACGTCAATTCCTACATATTGGTGTTAAACCCCGCCTTTTATGATATAATATTACTTTTGGTAAACGTTAGTTCAGTACGCCCAAATAATCTGTACGCCCAAATAATAAATTCCAACTATAATTTGATGCTATTATCCCCAATAACCAAGTAACACCGATCAAAGAAAGTAATTTTCTAGTACTCAATATAATGACCAATCCTTTAACTTTGGAACGTAAAACTGACCTAGACTACTCAATATAATGACCAAGTTTAACTGATATACAAGCACTGTGAACTCATTAAACCCACTTGCTATAAGCTAACTCTCTTACACACTATGGGAGGTCAGGAACCCCACCCAGAGTTAGTACTTTATACCAAAATCTAGAGTACCTAAATGAGTCAATCAAATGTACATTATCATAACGTATCGTATTGTATCGTATCGTATCGTCTGTGGTGTTTCATTCATCCTGCTTTGTTGATGAAGGGGAAACCCGAAACGTCTACATTATCTGTTTTCAGTTCATTAAATTGAAGCGTAGATACATTCAATTTCACATTATTTATTTATTTCTTCGAGCTTCGAGCAGCAACGCTTACATTAATCAGATCAAATCAGCAAATTAATGTCAATAATAAAGATAGTGACGTCAACGACGGGCCCTCAAATAATAACCTTGTTCATCATCAATATTTCACTACTGACATTTTGAATCAAACGTCGCCTATTAGACGGAAAAACAAGGCGATAATAAACGGATTTTATGCATGTGACGTCGTGAATCGTGTGTGTGTGTGTGTGGGGGGGGGGGGGGGGGGGGGGGGGGGTGGTGTTGCCGTGATGTGTTTGGCGGTGGGCGGTTGTTGGAGTTGATCTTTTATATAGTATATAAATATCACTGACATTAAATCTAAAAGGTTAATTGAATGAATGGACAGCCAGTCAGCCCGCCCATTCTTTGGTAGACGACGGCATTTTTGTTTTTTGCTCGATATCATAGATAGCAGCAAGGCGGTTGTCATTTCAAGTTATTTTTCCATCTCACATGCGTTCGTTGAGCTTAATAATAGATGTCAACCAATGTCTGAAAACGGTATTATGTAAGTGTGTGTGGGTGTGTGTGTGTGTGGGGGGGGGGGGGGGGGTTGAATGATATATATATATTTTTTTTTTTTTTCCTTTTTTAAAAATGTATTCTCACCTCATTTTTTCACACATTCTCCAACAACGTTGTTTCATCCAGAGGTGTTGTCCTGTCAGGACACAACAACATTCCTCCCAGATACCTCTAAATGACCTCCCTGATGATTCCAGGAATTCTGGGTGAAACAACTTTGTTGGAGAATGGGTAAAAAGAAATTGTGTGAGAATAGATTAAAAATTAAATAATTCGCTCCAAGAAACTGTCGAGCACTCTACATGGTTTCCAGCTACCCCCCCCCCCCCCCCCCCCCCCCCCCCCCCCCCCCCCCCCCCCCCCCCTCAATCATATGGATAGTTCGAAGATGACGTCACTCAGGTCTTTGTTATTGTTTTTTGCCGTCCGCGTTTATGAGTAAAGCTCACTGAACTGTATTAACCCGACTATAAACGTTCATGGATACACACAGCTTTGTGTGTTGGTCCGTTATACTTCCGGATGGCAATGTTATGAGCTTCTTAGCCAAGCGCCAACTATCTATAGATAGAATGCGCTTGGCCAAGGAGTTCACAACATTGCCATCCGGAAGTATAACGGACCAACACACAAACTCTGTATAGATAGAATGCGCTTGGCCAAGGAGTTCACAACATTGCCATCCGGAAGTATAACGGACCAACACACAAACTCTGTGTAACCATGAACTTTTATAGTCTGGTTAATACAGTCTAGTGAGAACAACTCACAAACGCGGATGGCAAAAACAATAACAAAGGCATGAGTGACGTCATCTGCATACTATCTATAACCATGAACTTTTATAGTCTGGTTAATACAGTTTAGTGAGAACAACTCACAAACGCGGATGGCAAAAAATAACAACAAAGGCTTGATTGACGCCATCTTCGAACTATCTTTAATATTAACTTTCCGTGTGTTTGAGGTCATTGGTCACATTGTAATATGGGCTCAAACCGTAGCCATCGTTATGTTATTGTCTGATACTGAAATCCAAAAGGACTGGCAGTTTGACGTCATTATTTGGTTTTTGTACCGCCCAGTGAGTTGTCGTTAGTAGAGCTCATGGAAACAAGTCATTTCATTGGTTGAACTATTGAATACAACTCACAATTTGTTTTCCTTTGTGGCAAAAGACTGGCATTTTGACGTCATTTTTTGGCCAGTTTCAGGCCATAACTTTATGAAGGCCACGCTGAAAGTGACCCCACAGTGAAAAGTGCTCACACCTTTTGAAATATCTAATATCACGATCGGTCATTGTATTCAGCTTGACACATGGGTATGTTTATAACATTTGTAAACAAAGCAGCGTGTTTACATTTGTGAAGAAACATCCAATCGTTGGAGAGCAGCAAATCATGTGATTGATGACCTGGTTGGACGAAAACATGAATATAGATAGTCTGCGCTTGGCTAAGAAGCTCATAACATTGTCATCCGGAAGTATAGATAGTATGCGATTGGCGAAGAAGCTCATAACATTGCCATCCGGAAGTATAACGGACCAACACACAAAACTGTGTGTATCCATGAAAGTTTATAGTCCGGTTAATGCAGTTCAGTGAGCATTACTCATAAACTCGGATGGCAAAAAACAATAACAAAGACCTGAGTGACGTCGTCTTCAAACTATCTATAACGGACCAACCCACAAAATTGTGTGTATCCATGAACGTTTATAGTCAGGTTAATACAGCTCAGTGAGCATTACTCATACACGTGGATGGCAAAAAACAATAACAAAGACCTGAGTGACGTCATCTTCGAACTATCTATAACGGACCAACCCACAAAATTGTGTGTATCCATGAACGTTTATAGTCAGGTTAATACAGCTCAGTGAGCATTACTCATACACGTGGATGGCAATTAACAATAACAAAGACCCGTGTGACGTCATCTTCGAACTATCTATAACGGACCAACCCACAAAATTGTGTGTATCCATGAACGTTTATAGTCAGGTTAATACAGCTCAGTGAGCATTACTCATACACGTGGATGGCAATTAACAATAACAAAGACCCGTGTGACGTCATCTTCGAACTATCTATAGATAGTATGCGCTTGGCTAAGAAGCTCATAACATTGCCATCCGGAAGTATAACGGACCAACACACAAACTCTGTGTAACCATGAACTTTTATAGTCTGGTTAATACAGTTTAGTGAGAACAACTCACAAACGCGGATGGCAAAAACAATAACAAAGGCCTGAGTGACGTCATCTGCATACTATCTATAACGGACCAACCCACAAAATTGTGTGTATCCATGAACGTTTATAGTCAGGTTAATACAGTTCAGTGAGCATTACTCATACACGTGGATGGCAATAAACAATAACAAAGACCTGTGTGACGTCATCTTCGAACTATCTATAAATCGCTCCCATTGAATTTAAAGGCTGCCATGTGCTCTTGTCGTTTGACAGTCGACTTCGGATTGGAAGGCCCCTTTATAAACAGTATGAAGTTGACGTCACTCAGGTCTTTGTTATTACTTTTTGCCATCCGCGTTTAAGATTAGTCCTCACTAAAACTGTATTAACCAGACTATCAATCTTCAAGGTTACACATAGTTTTGTGTGTTGGTCCGTTATACTTCCGGATGGCAGTGTCTAGAGCTATACTATCTATACACAGTCTCTCACCATGATATCGTGCGGCTATGTGGTCTAGTGGTATGACACCCGCTTTCGGATCGGAAGGTCTTGGGTTTGAGCCTCGCTCGGCGCATAGTTGAGTCCTTGGAAAAGACTCTTTACTCACATTCTCTCACCGTACTCAGGTGTAAAATGAGTACCTGGCCGTTAACAGCGTTGTCTTTGTCCGAAAAAGTGTAATATCGCCTAACAGGCGTCATCTCTCGTTCTACGTGTTACGTGTTGCTGTTGGTCAGGGACCTCTTGTAAAGCGCTTTGAGCACGTTTAGTGGATATTGCGCTATATAAAAGCTCAAGATATTTTGAGTGCAAGTCTTTACATGCCTTTAAAATAATCTCAAGACACATCTTTACTGTATTTGATTTTATTGACGTTATGAATAATTGTTTTGGCTATAAATCCATTGCATTGCATTTTTTTTCCACTCAAAATTGATAATTTATATTGTAAAATGCCCAGAGCTTGTGTTTTACACGAGAATGAACGCTGAATAAATTTGCATTATTATTATTATTATTATTATTATTATTATTATTATTATTATTATTATTATTATTATTATTATTATTATTATTATTATTATTATTATTATTATTATCATTGTTGTTGTTGTTGTTGTTGAGATTTCTATCATCTACAACGAGCCCATAATGTATTGGGTTATCAGATCTGCAAATAAGTGCACGTCGCCTGAAATCAATGTGATGAAAGCAAATCCCTAAATGTTTTGTTTATATAAATAATATTATTATCCTTACACGATATAATACTTAAACATAACACGGGAATTAATTATCAAAAGCAAAGCACCGCATGAAAATGGTTACGCACGCACTCAATAGCAAAAAACAAATTGATTAATTAAAAACCTCATTGAATTAGGTACCAGCTTTGCTTTTGACTACTTTGCTCTCGGGCTTCGCTATCTATGTGGTGCTGTCTGGTGTCGTGTGGTGCTCTATGGTGCTGGTGTGGTGCTATGTGGTGCTGTATGGTGCTGGTGTGGTGTGGTGCTCTCTGGTGTGGCGCGGTGCGAAGCGACTCTGAATAAACCACATTGATTCAAATCAGCTGGCGAGTCACTCAATCGAAAGCTACATTAAAACGTCATTAATGAGTTATTTATTCATCCGCTATAAAACAAAACAAAGCAAAACAAACCTAAACAAATCCACACACACACACACACACACACACACACACACACACACACACACACACACAACATCCGCAAGGAAACCAAGCGGAGCGGAAAAACTAATTTTGCTTTTTATGGAGTTAACATTCTTCTCCTTTTGCCTTATATTATCCCTAAACCTCGACTTTGGGACTCTGTGTTTGTGTATGTGTATGTGTGTGTGTGTGTGTGTGTGTTGGGGTGTGTGGAATATCAATATAATACATTAGAGGCAATCGCAATAGATTAGAATTATATGTGGACGAGATAGAATACTCTTCAACAGTCGTAACGTCACTTCCTTCCTAATGACGCATGGTAACTTAGTAACACTGGCTCTCAACTATCGGAACAATGGCGGACGCCCGTATGAAATATTTCTCCGGCGAGTATAAAAGCGTTTCCAGAGGGGAAAAAAAAACACATACATGTGATCATGTTTTGACTTTTACACATTCTGATCACAAGGCATATGAAAGGGGAATGAAAAGTTCTAGCCAGCATGAAGAATAAAAAGTAATGATTTTCTTTGTTTAGAACCAAGATGGCCGCCGTTGCCGGGTGGCGTGACATCAGACTACTGAATCCTATTAAGCAGGCTGGTGATATAAATATCTGACCAACGATATCAAGCCAATTTTTGGTCACCATGAATTCGATACTTAACCCTCTCCTTACCACCTGCATCAAAATCGTCACAGATTTATTTTATACATCACAAACTTTGAAGAATGATCTTTATTTAGTTAATAAGAACATAAAGTTGTTTCATAGAGAGCTTGTTTGAGTTTTAAAAAATCAATTTTTCTGCTGGGTAAGCCTGCCATTTTGGGAAAATACTGAACATTTATGATCGGTAAGGAGAGAGTTAAAATTGATTTTTTACTAGTTTAAGTTTTCCAAATTTCGGAATTCAGATAGCTCAGTTGGTAGAGCACTCACTTGACTTGCAAATGACCGTTTTCGATCAGGGGTAAATTTGATTTTTTTTTTTCAATGGCTACCTCACCCATCCAGCAATGGGTGTAAAAAGTAATAAACAAAAATGATTACTACAGATAGTTCGAAGATGACGTCACTCAGGTCTTTGTTATTGTTTTTTGCCATCCGCGTTTATGAGTAATGCTCACTGAACTGTATTAGCCCGACTATAAACGTTCATGGATACACACAGTTTTGTGTGTTGGTCCGTTATACTTCTGGGTGGCAATGTTATGAACTTCTTAGCCAAGCGCATACTATCTATACCAGCGTCATAAAATAACACATTACCCAACAACAACAGTAAAGAAAAACAATAAAGACAAATACAAAACTAAGTTCCAGATAGATGACAGATTGTCGTCAATCTGGAAGTGAGGAATAAAAAAATTGTCTTTATTGTTGTTTTTTTTTTGTTGGCTAAAGAAGGTTTTTGAGCCCGAAATGTTCATTTTTGTTCATCACTTTATTGATAATATGCGCTTGGCTAAGAAGCTCATAACATTGCCATCCGGAAGTATAACGGACCAACACACAAACTGTGTGTATCGATGAACGTTTATAGTCAGGTTATTACAGTTCAATGAGCATTACTCATAAACGCGGATGGCAAAAAAAAAAAAAAAACAACAACAAAGACCTGAGTGACGTCATCTTCGAACTATCTATACAGTTCACAACTTCTAGCAGTTTAGTATCACAGTATAATTTGAGTTCCTAGGTCTTTTGGATCTGGCATCAGCTTCCAATGGTGCTCACACTACTACGAGTATGTTATGACGATCGACCCAATAAAGAATGAGATTAGCGGAAGAGTAGCGTCCCTTGATTGGACGTCACCTTACAGAGAGAACGTCAATTTGGTTTTGAAGTGTCTCAAGCCGCTTTCACTGGAAGTGAGGACGAGAGACGCATGCGCACAACCAACATGACGTTCTCTCTCTCTGATAACTTTTCCACCGGTGACGTCACAGACAACGGGTGACGTCCAATCAAGGGACGCTACTCTTCCGCTAATCTCATTCCCTATCATCAAAGTCTTCACCGTACTCGTGTCACCGTCGCAAACCCCCTCAGGAAGCTTCGTCACATCACAACTCACCGTTCAACTAGATGCTCTTCGGTTTCGGGTTCTATCGTAGCCATCGTTAACTTATAGCCTGGCACTGACCCAAAAATGACGTCAAAATGCCAGTCTTTGGCAACAAAAGAAAACAAATCGTGAGTTGTATTCAATAGTTCAACCAATGAAATAACTCGTTCCCTTGAGCTCTACTAACGGCAACTCACTAGACGCTACACAAACCTTAAAAAATGACGTCAAACTGCCAGTTCTAGAGGGTTCTAGCGTAGCCATCGTTAACTTATAGATAGAATGCGCTTGGCCAAGGAGTTCACAACATTGCCATCCGGAAGTATAACGGACCAACACACAAACTCTGTGTAACCATGAACTTTTATAGTCTGGTTAATACAGTTTAGTGAGAACAACTCACAAACGCGGATGGCAAAAACAATAACAAAGGCCTGAGTGACGTCATCTGCATACTACCTATAGCCTGACACCGTGGCCTTCGTAAAGTTATGATACTGACCAAAAAAATGACGTCACAATGGCAGTCTTTTGCCACAAAAGAAAACAAATCGTGATTTTTTTTCAATAGTTCAACCAATGAAATAACTTGTTTCCATGAGCTCTACTAACGACAACTCCCTAGGCGGTCCAAAAACCAAATAATGACGTCAGGATTCGTGGCATTTTTAACCACCCATATACTCGTATTATGTCCTTTACCAACACCACCAGAGGACATAGATTCAAACTGTCCAAGGAAAGGTGTTCTCTAAATCTTAGGCAGAACTACCTCTCAGTTCGGGTAGTCTACATATGGAACCGCTACCCTGCAAAAATTATCGACGCCCCTTCATTGCAGGCATTCAAGTGCCGTCTCGACGCTCATTGTGTGTTTGTAGAGTTTAATTCAGACACCTGACTGCTTCCACTATGTGGCATGCCCAGTTTTGAGAGACGTGAATTAAATACGTTCACGAATGCACAAGAGCAGATAAAAGGCTGTAAAAGCCTGCATAGATATATCTGAACTTATATCATATCATATCATAATTTAGATTATTAAACACAATGAATTACACTAGTACTTATTCTCTGCGAACAAAATGGGGGTAGGACTTCCGTAATGTCACAACACTTTTATTATATTACTTAATCCTTTAGCCATTATGGACTTTCAATTTAGTTGCAATGACAAAAAAAATATTGCTATTTAATACAAGTTTCATTTTTATTAGTGATGTGATTTTTCTAATTTCAAAACCAATTTGCTGAGTCGGTTGTCGTTTACGACTCCGTCCGACTCCTTTACTATTTACTGTGTTTCCCATCCGTTTCGATATTGCAAGGGATTGCAACTATGATGTATCATCAGGTTATAGTATTTTTAGTTAAGGTTGATAGGGATAGGGGGATCTCACCGTTGCTATCGTAAAATTATAGCCTGACACTGACCAAAACATGACGTCAAAATGCTAGTCTTTGGCCACAAAAGAAAACAAATCGTGAGTTGTATCGTAGCCATCGTTATGTTATAGCCTGACACTGAAATCCTAAAGGAATGGCAGTTTTACGTCATTATTTGGTTTTTGCACCGCCTAGTGAGTTGTCGTTAGTAGAGCTCATGGAAACAAGTTATTTCATTGGTTGAACTATTGAATACAACTCACGATTTGTTTTCTTTTGTGGCAAAAGACTAGCATTTTAACGTCATTTTTTGATCAGTGTAGGGCCATAACTTTACAAAGGCCACGGTTGTATTTAATAGTTCAACCAATGGAACCACTTGTTTCCATGAGCACTACTAACGACAACTCACTCGGCGGTGCAAAAAAAAAGATATAACGTCAAAATGTCAGTCTTTTTGACAAGCATTTTGACGTCATTATTTGGTCAGTGTCAGCGTAGCCATCGTTATATTTTCGCCTGATACTGAAATCCAAAAAGGGCTGGCAGTTTGACGTCATTAGTGAGTTGTCGTTAGTAGAGCTCATGAAAACAAGTTATTTCATTGGTTGAACTATTGAATTCAACTCACGATTTGATTTCTTTTGTAGCAAAAGACTGGCATTTTGACATCATTTTTTTGGTCAGTATCATGCCATAACTTTACGAAGGCCACGGTGTCAGGCTATAAGTTAACGATGGCTACGACCTCACCCTGGGGGGGGGGGGGGGGGTATTCGGGGGGTCTCCCCTAGATAATTGTAAAATAAAATCCCCACTTTCGGCCCGCTGTGAAACTACGGAAGTCATTCCCAAATGGGCTACACATCTAAAACAATGGGAGCGATTTATATTCATGTTTTCGTCGAACCAGGTCATCAATCATATGATTTGTTGCTGTACGAAGATTGGATATTTCTTCAGAAATGTAAACACGCTGCTTTGTTTATGAAAGTTGTAAGCATATCCATGTGTCAAGCTGAATCAAATGAACAATCTTTACGTCAGATATTTAAAAAGCTGTGAACACTTTTCACTAAGTGGGTCACTAAGAGCACATTTTGCAATGTAACCAATGACCTCGAGCAAATGGAAAGTTAATATAGATCATGCCCATTTAAACACAAATCATAATAACTAAAATTAAAAATAAAAACTTACATTTCTGGTGCGTTAAGTATCGAAAGTGTAACCAGGACAATCCAGTTTAGAAAATTCGGTGGGCTACGGCCCAAAACTTTCCAAGAATATCATACACAAATAATACAGTATTACAAAAGATTTTTTAAAAAGATACAGTTAAAACTGTTTAGTCGTAAGTTGTGAAGTGGGTAAGAACCTTCACTCTCAACGTATGAAAAGAAACTGACCACGAATGTTGAATGATTCTACTCATACTCGTAATGGCGAGAAAATCTCATGTTTGTTCACATTTTGAATAACAATAACAATGTCGACAGTGGACAGAATGATAAATAACAACAAAAGATAAAAATAAAATAAAAGAGTGACGAACACTGACAAAGCGCAGCAACTCAGCATCAAGCAATAGATAGTGTGCGCTTGGCTAAGAAGCTCATAACATTGCCATCCGGAAGTATAACGGACCAACACACAAAACTGTGTGTATCCATGAACGTATATAGTCTGGTTAATACAGTTCAGTGAGCATTACTCATAAACGCGGAGGGCAAAAAACAATAACAAAGACCCGAGTGACGTCATCTTCGAACTATCTATACAAAACAAACAATTGGCATGATCTATAGATAAAATGCGCTTGGCCAAGGAGTTCACAACATTGCCATCCGGAAGTATGACGGACCAACACACAAACTTTGTGTAACCATGAACTTTTATAGTCTGGTTAATACAGTTTAGTGAGAACAACTCACAAACGCGGGTGGCAAAAACAATAACAAAGGCCTGAGTGACGTCATCAGCATACTATCTATATTGCATTTCCATGTGCTCGTGGTCATTGGTCATATTGGAATATGTGCTCAAATTGACCAACATAGTGAAAAGTGTTCACAGTTTTTGAAATATCTAAAATCCCGATTGGTCATTTTGTTCAGCTTGACACATGGGTATGTTTACAACTTTCATAAACAAAGCAGCGTGTTTACATTTCTGAAGAAATATGCAATCTTTGAACAGCAACAAATCATGTGATTGATGACTTGGTTGGACGAAAACATGAATAAAAATCGCTCCCATTCTGTTCTTACGATGGTTTATATTTTATTTACCTCACCGTTATGTATAGATAGTATGCGCTTGGCCAAGGAGTTCACAACATTGCCATCCGGAAGTATAACGGACCAACACACAAACTCTGTGTAACCATGAACTTTTATAGTCTGGTTAATACAGTTTAGTGAGAACAACTCACAAACTCGGATGGCAAAAACAATAACAAAGGCCTGAGTGACGTCATCTGCATACTATCTATAGATAGTATGCCCTTTGCTAAGAAGCTCACAACATTGCCATTCGGAAGTATTATATCGGACCAACAGACAAAACGATTTGTGACCTTAAACGTTTATAGTCTGGTTAATATAGTTTAGGCCTAGTGAGAATTACTCATAAACGTGGATGGCAAAAAAAAAAAACAACAAAAAAAACACAACAATAACAAAGACCTGAGTGACGTCAACTTCTTTCTATTTATAGAAATCAATTTTGCTTCACATTTGTAGCTCTAAATAGGTTTCAATAGTCTGATGTCACGTCCGCCCAACAACGAGCAGCTTGGTTCTAAACAAAGAAAATCTGTGCTTTTTATTCTTCATGCTGGCTAGAACTTTTTCACATGTCATGTGATCAGAATGTATAAAAGTCAAAACATGATCAGATTGTATAATGTTTTTCTCCTCTTGATACACTTTTATTCTCGTCCGAGAGCGTCCGCCATTGTTCCGATATTTTAGAACCAGTTACTAAGTTACTCTGCGTCATTACGAGGGAAGTGACGTCACCATTGTTGAAGCGTATTAAATTCACTTTCCACACACCTGGTAACAAATTATTTTGAAGAAGGAAAAAACAGAGAATAGTAGCCGGTAAAAGCCATAGGCCGGTAGAAGCAGAGCTTGTCAACGTTTCTATAAACGGAAAATAGCAATTGCTTGCTAGCCTTTGGATAGGATGCTAATCCATTGTCAAGTTCTTTCCGCCAGAAATAAATATAGCAGAGCCAGATACCCAACCAGCGCTGGTTGGACAGGACGGGGCGGGGGAGGGGGGGGGGGGGGGGGGGATCAGATAATATCTCAACATCACTCAGGATCGATCTTAGTCCTTGGTGCTCTACCAACTGAGTCAACGGGACCCCCAAATTATTTAGACTTTGAGCTCAAATCGCCTCCATCAAGCTCGTTCAATTCAACATAATACCGGATCGACACGGCAGGGCACAAATGATATAAAAACCGCGTTTTAAAAGCCCGATGCCAAATTCGTTAACCCGACGAGGAATAAATAAGGGAGGTAACTCCATAAAACTCCCGTTGTAATGCGAGTTGTCTGCCCCGTCTTGACTGGGTAGGGGATTTCCGTCCGGTTTCGTTCTTGTTTTATTTGTAATCGATACCAATAAAAAAAAAAGAAGTAAGGAATGAATGAATGAATACTCGCAGTCCGTTTCTCAAACAGTATTGCACTTCACTTTGGTCGTGTGGAGGGATTTGTTTCGGTTTTGTTAGTGCCGTCAACTGAACGAAACTCTGATAGACCAAATATTATGCATTAGATACTTTGGCTTGAAAAGTCGTGAATGATAAACTGAAGGGGCAGCGTGGCTCAACGGTACGGTCTTTGCTTCGGCTATGTGGTCTTGTGGTATGACACTCGCTTTCGGATCTGAAGGTCCTGGGTTCGAGCCTCGCGCTCGGCGCATAGTCGAGTCCTTGGAAAAGGCACTTTACTCACTTTCTCTCACCGTACTCAGGTGTAAAATGAGTACTTGGCCGTTAACATCTTTGTCTTTGTCCGAAAAATTGTAATATCGCCTAACATGCGGCATGTCCCGTCCTACATGTTAAATGTTGCTGTTGACCAGGGACCCCTTGTAAAGCGCTTTGAGCACATTTAGTGGATATTGCTCTATATAAAGCCCAATTTTATTTTCTATTTATTTTATTATTTTTATTACCCGAGAGTTACCGAATTCGATACCTCGCCCCCGCTGCGCTGTGTGGCCTTGCGCAAGTCATCTCGCCCTAGTTCAATTTGCGACGCTGCACTGCGGCGACGACTGAGTATTCCAGTCTTCCCTTGAGACAAATTTGTCCTATGGGATGAATAAAGGAGATTTTAATATTATTATTTTTTTTAAAAAAAGACGAATGAGTGCTTCATCCATCGTTTTTTTGTTTATAATACATGGCATTTATATCGGGCATTTTCATCACTATATGATGCTCAGTTCACGTTACAGATAGATATAGATAGAATGAATTTGACGTCACTCAGGTCTTTGTTATTGCTTTGTGCCATCCGCGTTTATGAGTGATTCTTCACTAAACTGTTTTAACCAGACTGTAAAAAAAAACGTTTATGGCTACACACAGCTTTGTGTGTTGGTCCGGTATACTTCCGGATGATAATGTAGTTAGCTTCTTAGCCAAGCGCATACTATCTATACACAAGTTACTCTATATACTACAATGGTATCAGTCAGAATCGGTGCATAATGTAATATCGTATCAATATCATTAAAACAAATTACGCCCTTCCGCCACGACATTATAAGATATCGTCGCCTAAGTATTCCATGAAGATAATCCATAGATAATTCACCATACAATGTGTTTGATTTCAACAGAAATCACCCATGTTATCAAGGTGAGAAAATTGTGGGGTTTAATTATCTTGCCCAATGAAAAAAAACCCGAAATTGTCCGAAGTGTGGCTCGAACGCCGGATCATAGTGCAATGCCTTAACCACTCGGCCACTTCGCTCCCTGTCATGAAACTGTAATGGTAAAAATGGTATTACTTTAGCAATAATAAAGGGGAAATCCGAAACGTCCACATTCTCTGTCTTTGTTCAGTAAATTGACACGTCTTTTCAATTCCCTGTCATTATTTATTTCTTCAACTTCAAGCAACAACATTTGGGTGGGGTTCCTGACCTCCCATAGTGGGCAAGGAAGTCCTTGCTGTGTCTTCTATCCCCCTGTATCTGGATGGAGTTCCGGACCTCCCATAGCGGGCAGGGAGGTATTTGCTGTGTCTTTTATCCCCCTGTATCTGGGTGGGGTTCCTGACCTCCCATAGCGGGCAAGGAAGTCCTTGCTGTGTCTTCTATCCGGATATCTGGATGGGGTTCCCGACCTCCCATAGTGGGCAGGGAGGTTCTTGCTGTGTCTTCTATCCCCCTATATCTGGATGGGGTTCCCGACCTCCCATAGCGGGGAGCGAAGGTACTTGTTGTATCTTCTATTCCCTAGTATCTGTTTTCCAATTGCTTTCTGTCTTTGTCTTGGAATGAGATGACTTAGTTTTGTCCTGACCCAGCCTGGCCGTAGTCCTTGTCTGATAGGGAAACAGTCATATGTATAATTATAGTTTTGGGAGATAATATTTTTTCGTTGTAAATCATGTCTCTGTTATGTATTGTTATTTGTTTGTTTTTTAACATTTACTTTGCATATATTTGAGTTTATTCCTCTTAGAACATTGAAAAGAACATTGAAGCTTTTGAAATGTGGTGTTTGAGAAGGATGCAGAGAATATCGTATACTGCACACAAAACGAACGAAGAAGTGCTTAAACAAACATACCAACAAAGGAAACTAATGCCCTTAATAGCGGATCGACAACTATCCTTTTTCGGACACATAGTAAGGAAAGATAAGAATGAATACCTGGCAAGTTGTGGAAAAATACCTGGTAAACGCGCCCGGGGGGGACAAAGAAAAACACTCGTAGACCAACTGAAGGGCTTCACCAACCTAACAATCCAAGAGATGTTTGAAAAAGCAAGAGACAGGGAGGAATGGAGAGAGATAATTCATACAGTATCCGAAGCCTGGACCAGGCATGGAACCTAGAAGAAGAAGAATTCCTCTTAGAGGAATCGTGTGCTGGTCTCTGGGTGAGACTTTTAGGTGATCTCAAACTAATTACACTGGCAATATGCTCTTTGAATCTTCATGTTCCCTATTTGTACCTTTCCCCTTTGTCTTACATTTCCCTAAAGTTCTTCTAATTGTACATTTGAATGCTTTTACTATCTAATTATCGTCTTTTTTTACTGGCTTGGATTTGATCTAAATGTGCCGAAATCGCCGTAAAACTCTTAAAAACTCTCTGGTGCGGTTATGTGGTCTTCTAGTATGACACTCGCTTTCGGATGGGAAGGTCCTGGGTTCGAGCCCCGCTCGGCGCATAGTTGAGTCCTTGGAAAAGACCCTTTACTCACATTCTCTCACCATATTCAGGTGTAAAATGAGTACCTGGCGGCAGTCAACAGCGTTGTCTCTGTCCGAATAAAAAGTGTAATATCGCCTAACAGGCGTCATGTCTTGTTCTACATGTTACATGTTGCTGTTGGTCAGGGACCCTTTGTAAAGCGCTTTGAGCACATTTAGTGGATATTGCGTTATATAAAAGCTCTATTTATTTATTTATTTATTTATTTTTTAACAAAACAAAAACAAGCAAAAATATTTTCATTTTGCCTCAAGAGCCATCTTTACATCTGTGAGATCCGAGTATTGTGAGTCATCTCGACATTGCTAAAAAAATTTTCCTGTTTAAGAGATTTGACTTTTTTTTTTTTGGTTTAATAAAGGAATTAATTGGCGCTAAACTAAATATTATTATCCTCAAATTGGTAACAAAAAAAAAATAAATATTAAAATATAAAGATTTGCCTCAGGGCGAAGTTACCCCGGTTATTTGGTATCATCAAACAGACGTTTGTAAACCCAATGTAGCCCTTCAGAACCATAGGCCCATGGAGCCGGAGTTCATCCCGGTTTCTACAGCGTGAAACGGAAATAGCAATTGCTTGTTACCCTTTTGATAAGACGCTAGTCTATCGCAAAGTACATTCCACTAGATCTATCAGACCCAGCAACCCAATCACTGCTGGATGGACAGGAAGGGGGACAGGTCAGAAAAAAAATCTCGACTGCACCCGGGATCGATCTCTGTCCCTTTGCTTGTGAAGCGAGTGCTCTACCAACTGAGCTAACAGGACCCCCTTGAGACCTGATGTATAGAGTATTATTTCGGAGATATTATTATTGAGGAGGGGGGGGGGGGAGGGGCCGAGTGGTTAAGGCATAGCCCTGTGACCGGAAGGTCCCAGGTTCGTCCCCCGCTTTCGTTTTTTTTTTCCTGGGCAAGGTTATCCACCCCCCCCCCTCCCCACCTCAATTTGCTCACTTTGGACAACATGAGTCATTCCTGTTGACATCAGATAGCTTGTTTGATGAAATATCTATATTCCTTCGTGGAATTCCTAGGCGGCGGTATCTTTTGATGTCTTGGCGGAAGGGCGTAATTAAAAAAATAATATTATTGGGGCTGGAAACTTAGTTTTTGTTATGTGGTCTAGTGGTATGACACTCGCTTTCGGATCGGAAGGTCCTGGGTTCGAGCCTCGCTCGGCGCATAGTTGAGTCCTTGGAAAAGATTCTTTACTCATATTCTCTCACCGTACTTACTCATGTGTAAAATGAGTACCTGGCCGTTAACAGCGTTGTCTTTGTCTGAAAAATTGTAATATCGCCTAACAGGCAGCATGTCCCGTCCTACATGTTAAATGTTGCTGTTGATCAGGGACCCCTTGTAAAGCGCTTTGAGCACATTTAGTGGATATTGCGCTATATAATTTTTTTTTTATTAAAGAATAATAGATAATTATCTCCATCTCCATGGGCCTTATATATGGCTCCCTATGACGGCTTTATGTTTTATTGAATAGATAGTATGCAGTTGACGTCACTCAGGTCTTTGTAATTGTTTTTTTTTGTCATCCGCGTTTATGAGTAATTCTCACCAAACTGTATTAACCAGACTATAAACGTTCATGGTTACACACAGTTTTGTGTGTTGTTACGTTATGCTTCCGGGTGGCAATGTTATGAGCTTCTTATCTTAGCGCATACCATCTATAGAATATGACAATATGTGAGGCTATGTAATCTTGTGCTATGACACTTGCTTTCGGATAGGAAGGTCTTGGGTTCGATAGTTGAGTCCTTGGAACAGGCTCTTTACTCACATTCTCTCATCGTAATCAGGTGCAAAACAAGTACCTCATTCCAAGCTCAAATGTGTGTCCCTCCGTCTCAAAACGGTATTATGTCGGGATGATTCAGACCCCAAAAAGTGAATTTAGAGATAGAATGATGAGAAATTGGAGCTTAGAAGTTTCTGCAAAGCAAGAAATAGTCTTTATACTCCACCATAAAGTACAGAAATTAAACCCAAGTTGGATATTTGTGGCTATGAATTCAATTTCCCTTACCCAGTGGATCGCGACATAATACCGCTTCGATACGGTGGGTCACAAATATGTGTCGAACTGGTTGTTTTAGCTTTAGATACGTATATATATATATATATATATATATATATATATATATATATATATCTATATATATTACAGCAACATAAATCTGTAAAAGCCGTTGATTAAATTTCTATTTATTGTAATAATATGGTGAAGTTTGAATGAATACAATTTCTTACAGTGCAGAAGGAATAGAGGGAAGTGGATGAGGAGAAAGAGATGAAGAAGGATTAGAAGAGAAAAGAATTATACAATAGAGATTATATAAACCCAGACACATGAATAGACAATAATGAGCAAATAAGAAAGACAGACAGTAAATACGAAGATTTAACAATAATTATCACTCACTCAACGTGCTCAAAGCGCTTTACAAGCAGCATTTAACACGTAGGACGAGACATGACGCCTGTTAGGCGATACTACCCTTAAACAAAAATGAATATAACAGCTTCAAAAAAAACTAAAAATCCCCAACACGGAATGCTTCGGGCTAGAAACCTTTCTTCAGCAAACAACCCCCCCCCCCCCCGCCCCAAAAAAAAAAAAAAAAAAAAAAAAAAAAGCAATAACGACAAAAATACATATTACTAAAGTCCAGATTGACGATAGAGATATTTCTTGCGCCGAAAAAAATCTATAAAAACAATGAAAAACAAAAGAAACAAAAAAAGAACAAAAACCGTTGGGGCACATTAGTAATTCATATTACAATTTGATAATTTAGTCCTAAAGTCAGTTTCTTAAATATCCTGTTTACACCAGAAATTAACTAATATCGAAACGAACAATATTGAGGCATTCATTCTTCGATACGGTTTATGTAAGAAGAAGAAGAAGAAGAAGAAGAAGAAGAAGAAGAAGAAGAAGAAGAAGAAGAAGAAGAAGAAGAAGAAGAAGAAGAAGAAGAAGAAGAAGAAGAAGAAGAAGAAGAAGAAGATAAGAATAATAATAATAATAATATAATAATAATAATAATAATAATAATAATAATAATAATAATAATAATAATAATAATAATTTATTGCATCCCAAAAAGGAAATTTTTGTACAGACGTGTTATAATTTACATAATAAGATAAAAATACAATGGAAATAGGATGTATAATATATGAAAAAGGAGTAGCTCCATTACCAGAGCTGCGCTTTATAATATGAATAATTTCAACACTGTAAAATAGTCAAAACTGTCACTATAAATTAAAAATTGAAAAGATTGCAAAACAAATAAATTAATAATTTAATATTTACATTTTTTGAAACTAAAAATGCGAAATAATTGTATAAAATGATTATTGCTTGTTGTTATAAAGCCTAATACTGGACGGCAGAAATGATTTTCGGTGTCTCTCTGTTTTCGTTGAAATAGAGAAAGGGCGACCACTTCTTTCTGACATAATAACTGATGGTCTTAGTGGATGATACTGGTCATTTAATATTTTAGTTATTTTATTTATACAAAATTTCTCGTATAAAAGATCTACATCGTCAACATCATTTATATAGCGTTTAATATATTTTTTAATATTTGAATTTATTTTGTTCCTTTCCACTGCTAAGCAATTGCCTCCCCAAGCTGTTATACAAAATGACAAAACACTTTCGATTACTGCTCTATAAAATAATGTGCAGAGGGTTTTATCTATTCTAAACTGAGAGAGTTTTGATAAAAAATATGTACGTCTGCACATCTTATGCCTAATTATTTTCAAGTGTTCATCCCACTTGAGCATGTCATCAATTGTTACACCAAGGTATTTGTAGTGAGGAACTCGCTGGACGAATTGGTCCTTTAATTTTAACGGTTCTATCGGTTCCTTCACTCTCCTAAAGTCAATCACTAGCTCCTTTGTCTTGCTTATGTTAAGCTCTAGGTGGTGGGCATCACACCAAGACACAAATCTATCAATTTCTTGCCTATAAGCCACTTCGTTGCCATTTGTTATGAGGCCTTGAAGAGCGGTGTCATCTGCAAACTTTATCAAAGGTACACTCAGGTTTTGACTTCTACAGTCATTCGTGTATATTGTGAATAATACAGGGGACAATACACAACCTTGAGGAGCACCAGTATTTGTAGTTATACAGGAAGATATATTTTGTCCTAATTGAACATATTGTGCTCTCTCCGTAAGAAATTCGAGCACCCAAGCAATTATATACTTGTTTAGATTCAGACTAGTCAATTTTTGAACAACCAACTGAGGTTGCATTGTATTGAACGCTGAAGAAAAATCTGCGAAAAGCAATCTGCAATAGCTCTTAGCGTGATCTAGATGCCTGTAGATGTTGTTTGTAAACAGCAAAATGGCATCCTCTACGCCACGTCCTGGTTTGTAAGCAAATTGATGACTATCACTCAATGGCATAAACTGGTTCCTAATTTTAACAAGAACAAGTTTTTCTAAAGATTTCATGACTATTGAAGTCAGTGCAACAGGTCTGAGATCGTTCATAGATTCAAGTTTTTCTTTTTTTGGAACAGGAATAATTTTTGAAGTTTTCCAAATTTCAGGGATCGAAACGCATTGGAGGGACCAGTTAAAAATATGTGTATAAATGGGGGACAGTTGATGGGCACATTCTTTTAATAATTTTCCTTTCAATCCATCCGGCCCAGCAGCCTTCCTCTCGTTTAGTTTCGAAAATACGAATCTCGTTTCTTCTTCACTGACCTCAATAGTCAAGAAGAAGAAGAAGAAGAAGAAGAAGGAGAAGAAGAAGAAGAAGAAGAAGAAGAAGAAGAAGAAGAAGAAGAAGAAGAAGAAGAAGAAGAAGAAGAAGAAGAAGAAGAAGAAGAAGAAGAAGAAGAAGGAGGAGGAGGAGGAGGCGGAGGAGGAGGAGGAGGAGGAGGGGGAAGTGGAGGGCTATGAGAAGGAGTATGAGGAGGAAGAGGAGGAGGAGGGGTAGGAGGAGGGTGGTTCACATCATAATATCGGAATTGAATGTGTTTTGATTAAGATCGATATTGGGCTGTAATGGTTTCCCGATAAATCTGCTTGCCACATAAATCGTAACGATCTATATACAGTATGACAAGCTGTAACGCCTGTAAACAACATTACACGTTAAGAAGAAAAATAAAAACAGTAAGAAAAGGGAATTACATACGACATGATATCACAACAACCACAAATCATATTGATACGTCAAATTCACGAAAAAAAATAAATAAATGATAATGTGAAATTGAATGTAAGCTTCAATTTAATTATAAAAAAAACAGATAAAAAGAACGTTTCGTGTTTCCCCTTTATCAACTAAACAGGATGAATGAAAACATTCATCCTGTTTTGTTGATAAAGGGGAAACCTGAAACCTGAAATCTGTTTTTGTAATTAAATTGAAGCTTACATTCAATTTCAAATTATTATATATTTCTTCTAGCTTCGAGCAGCAACACTTACATGAAAAAAAGAAGAATAAACTCGATCATTTCTATTGGGCAATTATCACTAAACGTGCTCAAATCCCTTTGCACCGGGTCGCTAGCTTGTACCAAAATATTTTGGTTGGGACGTTCCGTTCCCCATAAAAATACTCAAATACTAAATTAATGTTTTGGGTTGTTTTTTTTTTAATAGGAAACTATTGTTTCTTATTGTTTCTTCCTGGAATGAGGAAAAATTTAAAATACGAGCGTTAAAACAAAACCAAAATACCAAACACCGAACGTTTCGGGCTAAAATCCATTCTTCAGCCAACAAAAAAAAAACAAAACAAAACGAAACAAAACAAAACAAAACAATAAAGACATAAATACATTACTAAATTCCAGATAGAAGAGATAGATATTTTGTAACACTTTGTTTGGTATTATGTTCTTTTTTTTTTTTTTTTTTTTTGGAAGTTGTTATATATTCATTTTTGTTTATTACTTAAACGGCCGCTAATGTTAGATTGAAGTTGATAACCAAATCAGTCGACTATGCATGACATGCGTTTAGTTAAAAAAGCTCATACCATCCGCCACCGAATATAACATACCATCACATAAATCTGTGTGTCATCGTAAACGTTTATAGTCTGATTTATACATAGTTCGAAGATGACGTCACTCTGGTCTTTGTTATTGTTATTTGCCATCCGCGTTTATGAGTTTATAACCCAATTCCTTATGGGCTCATTGACATTGTTGTAATGGACATCTCAAAAAAAAATTACACAAAAAACATTGTCCATTACAACAATGTTAAACTAGGCCCATAAGTGGGTACGGATCTGAGACCTGAATATATGTACATGTCGTTTAAAGTCAAAACAAATCCCTATTTTTTCACATTATCGGACATTTAAAAAATTAGAATAAGTTGGGTTTTTGTTTTTGTTTGTTTTGTTTTGTTTTTATATTTTTTTAATTATATATGTTAATTTTTTTTTTTTAATTGTTTGATTTTGTTTTGTTTGTCATGAGTGATGGGTGGAGGGGAAGGGCGGTATATGGTTAATCCCATCCCCCCCCCCCCTTCCCAAACATAGTACCGTTTTGAGGTGATGTGTCATATATTTAATTGAAATTGGGATCGATACCGTTACTCGGATGAATGGATGAAAGACTCGATACCGATCGATAAGTAGTAGTAGTCGCTGTGTGGAAGATTGGGAGACGTTAGAAAACAGAAGGGATGTTATTGCAGCTCAGGGCGCGCATTGTCGAACATTTGATCAAAACCGGAAGTTGCGATTGTCGACATGTTTTTCCAGCCATTAATGCCTGGCGGTTAGATTGATGGATGCGTGCTGTTTTCAAATGATGTTAGTGACTTCCGGTTTTACGTTGAAAATGACAAAGTTATTGAAATATGGAGGTGAATGAATGGGTTTTTAACAGAAAATAAAAAGAAAGGAAAATTAAGTTAATGGTTATTTGAATTTATGACTTAATTGGATGTTGGGTATTACGTGTTTGGTTTTAATGGGAAAGGTAACATTAATAATTGCTGTAGTGTTTTATTGTTATGAAAAAGAAAAAGAAAATTACGAACCAATACATAAGATTCAACCCATTACTTCCGAAAGTTATTTTTATCTCGTTGATTTATGCGCTTCGGTGCAAAATTGATTCATTAAATAAAACAACAACAAAAATTAAATTTTGACAAAGTTTTGATATTTTACTGAAACGAGGATTTTATATAGCGCAATATCCACTACCTGCTCAAAGCGCTTTATAAAGGGTCCCTAATAAACAGAAAGTAGAACGAAACATGACGCCTGTTGAGAGATATTACAATTTTCTTTCCAACAGAGATAACGCTGTTAACGGCCAGGTACCCATTTTACTCCTGAGTGTACGGTGAGATAATGTGAATAAAGAGTGGATAGATGATGGATGTGTGCTGTTTTCAAATGATGTTAGTGACTTCCGGTTTTAAGTTCAAAATGACTAAATTGGATGTTGAGTGTTTCGTTTTAATAATTGCTGTTGTGTTTTGTTGTTTTGAAAAAAATATTTACGATCCAATACATCAACCCATCACTTCCGAAAATTATTTTTATCTCGTTGATTTATGCGCTGGGCTTCAAAATTGATTCTGTAAACAAAACACACACAAATGAAACGGTTGTAAAGTTATAGGTAGTATGCGCTTTGCTAAGACGCTCATAACATTGCCATCCGGAAGTATAACGAACCAACACACAAAACTGTGTGTATCCATGAACGTTTATAGTCAGGTTGATACAGTTCAGTGAGCGTTACTCATACATCTGACCTGCAAGACTTGTGTTCATCCGCTCCAATAGATCGTAGAAACTTAACAAAAATCTTAAAGGTCTTACTGTTTATAACTGTTCAAGTTTTAGAATCTGGGTGGGGATCCTGACCTCCCATAGCGGGCAGGGAGGTACATACTATGTCTTCTATCCCAATATGTATGTTTTCCAACATGCTTTCTGTCTTTGTCTTGGAATAAGATTACTTTGTTTTGTCCTGGCCCTGGCCGGATACCTTGGCTGGGAGGGAAACCGTCAAATGTATAGTTAGTTTTGGGAGATGATATTTTTTTCCTTGTAAATCATCTCTATGCATTCTGTTATGTTTTATTTATGTATTATATATGATTTGTAAACATTTGAGTGTATTCCTCCTAGTGGGGACCTGTGCTTATGTCTGGATAAGACTTTTAGGTGAACTTAATTTAAGTACATTGATAGTGTGCTCTTGGAATCTACATCTGTTCCCTTTTGAACCAATTCCCCTTTGTCTGCCTTATTCTTGGATGCTTTAATTGTAATTCTAGAACTTTTTACTATCCCATTTTTTCCCTTTTTACTGGCGCTGATATGACCTTAATGTGTTGCAAGCGCCGTAAAACCACCAAAAACAAAAGAAACAACAAGTTTTAGAATTGAAATAATCTCGACTTCACACCGTTTTGGGGAGGTGGGTCACATGTCAATTTCTCTACGTTTACTTTCCTTTTATTTCAGATGTTAGGCCATTAGAATTTTCTTTAGGCTCGCGTTGCGTCTTTCGCTTGGTTTGTTGTCCCGCCGCTAGGATCTATTATGGGATTGATGGTGGTGGTGGTGGTGTGAGTGTATTTGTGTGTGTGTGTGTGTGTGTGTATTTGTGTGTGTGTGTTTGTGGCGCGCGCGCGTGTGTGTGTATGTGTGTGTGTGTGTGTTTGTGTGTGTGTGTGATTGTGGCGTGTGTGTGTGTGTGTAATGGAACGAGATGAGAGAGATATAGATTGATGAATAAATAGATGGACAAATGGATAAATTGATGGATATACCAATAAGTGGATGGATGGATAGATAGATAGATAGATAGATAGATAGATAGATAGATAGATAGATAGATAGATAGATAGATAGATAGATAGGTAGATATATTGATAAATAGATAGATAGACAGATAGAAAGATAGGCATATAGATAAAAAGATTGATAGATAGAAAGTTAGAGAGAGAGAGAGACAGAGAGAGAGAGAGAGAGAGATAGAGAGAGAGAGAGAGAGAGAGAGAGAGAGAGAGAGAGAGAGAGAGAGAGAGAGAGAGAGAGATTGATAGATAGAGAGATAGATAAATAGAGAGGTGGAAAGCTTCTTTTTTCTGGTTTATTTCGATAATTGATTATTGTTCGAAGGGATTTCGAGGGATTAAACTATAATTCGTCTGTGGCTATTTTAGTGAAACGGGTAATGATATTGGTTTGTAGGCCGGTTTCAATAGGAGATTATCTTGATTGCCTTGATGATGATGATGATGATGATGATGATGATGATGATGATGATGATGATGAAGATGATGATGAGGATGATGATGAGGATGATGATGATGATGATGATGATGATGATGATGATGATGATGATGATGATGATGATGATGGTAGTAATGATGAGGATGATGATGATGATGATGATGATGATGATGATGATGGTGATGATGATGATGGTAGTAATGATGATGATGATGATGATGATGATGATGATGATGATGATGATGATGATGATGATGATGATGATGATGATGATGATGACGACGATGATGATGTGATGATGATGATGACGACTACGACGAAGATGCTGCTGTAAGTGATGGTGGTAGTGGTGATAGTGGTGGTAGTGGTGTTCACGGTGGTGGTGGTGGTGGTTATGGTGGCATTGCTGGTGGTTGTGGCAGTGGTGGTGGTGGTGGTGGTGGTGGTAGTGGTAGTGTTGTTGGTTTCGGTTGTATGGTTCGAATCCCACTCTAGGCAGCGCAAAATCGAGTTCTTGGAAAAAGGCTCATTACTTACATTCTCTCACCGCACTCTTGGGAAAATGTGAACCTAACCGGTAACAACTAACAGCGGTGTCTCGGACGAAAAATATTATAACGCAATACAGGCGTCATGTCTCGTCCTACATGTCAAGCGTTGCTGTTGGCTTGAGACTATTTGTAAAGCGCTTTGTGTACGTTTAGTAGATATATTTATTGTAGATACATAAATTGCGCTATTGAAATGTACAAGTTTTCGTGGCTTTTATTTCTGAAATAATGGTGGGGCGGGGGGGGGGGGGGGGGCGGGTTCATGGATACCTTGTCATAATTGTCTTGCTATATTAAAATCTGATTATCTTTCAAACCAAAGGTCTATATAATTATAATGTTCCATACTACATACTTTGTGTTTATATATCTGTCTAGTTTTTTGTAGAGTATTATTTGTCTATTTGCTATACCATTTTCATGTGTTTGCGCTTAAATATATAATTTCACCATTTTCAAAAAAAAAAAAAAAAAGCATTAATTCTAGTTTATCGACCACAAGCTTTCATTGCAGTCAAAATCATTATGTACCGATTCACATTTGATAATAATATCGATAAACTTTATCAAATATTGATAATTCTTAGCGTCTATGGTTTTAATGATGCATGTATTGACATTCGATTATAAAAACTATAAGACGAATAATAGGGCATTTCAGATTTCATAACTGATTTATCGATATGTATATCGGTATTATTATTATTTTTAAATCCAATGTTGAATAATTGTCAACAAAAGATTTCTTTTTGTCTCTTCAAACTCCCCCCCCCTTTCCCCCCACCCAAACCCACCCCCGCCACCCCCGCCACCCCTCACACATGCATACATATGAACAACCACATACTGGTTATTGTAAATGATGTAAGCCATGATTTTTATAGAACGCCCATATAGCATATTATGTTAATTGATTTAATTGGGGCATAGCCACTGTTGAAGGGAGATCGATTTGAGATTTTAATGAGAGTCTTGTCTTTGTTTATAATTCATCTCTTTGTTATACGCCTCCTATTTATGATACTGTACGCTGAATACACATTTTGCTAAAGTTGTTAACTGGGTGGGGTTCCTGACCTCCCATAGTGGGCAGGGAGGTAGGTACTAACTGTGTCTTCTACCCACCTATATATATCTGTTTTCCAACATGCTTTCTATCGTTGTCTTGGAATAAGATTACTTGGTTTGTCAGGCCCTGGCCGGAAACCCTGACTGGGAGGGAAACAGTCAAATGTTTAGTTAGAGTTTTGGGAGATGATATTTTTTTCCTTGTAAATCATCTCTCTGTTATGCACTGTATTATAATTTGTATAAATATTATATATGATTTGTAAACATTTGAGTGTATTCCTCTTAGTGGGGACCTGTGCTTGTGTCTAGATGAGACTTTTAGGTGATCTCAAACTAAGTACTTTGATAGTGTGCTCTTGGAATCTAAGTCTGTTTCCTATTTTAACCAATTCCCCTTTGCCTTCCTTTTTCTTGGGCGCTTTAATTGTAATTCTAGAACTTTTTACTATCCCATTTTCTTCATTTTTACTGGCGCTTATATGACCTTAATGTGTTGCAAGCGCCGTAAAACCCTTAAAAACACAAACAAAACAAAGTTGTTAAAACGTTATTTGATAAGGTTATAGAATATTTGGCCAGAAAACTCTTTCTTAAAAAATCGATTGATCCTAACGTGTCAAAGACTGTCAAACCTGGGACTTCATTGATGATAATGATGGTGATTATGATGATTTTGATGATGATGATGATGATGATGATGATGATGATGATGATGATGATGATGATGATGATGATGATGATGATGATGATGATGATAAAAGAGGAGGAATAAAAAGAGGGAGAGGAGGAAGAAAAAGAAAAGAATGAGGTTTAAATTAAAATAAATAACACAATGGTTCATTGATCCCAAAAAAACCTACTTAAAAGCGTATCCACGTATTTCTACACACTTCGTCCAAAAACATCCAGCTTAAAAACCAAACCAACACATTTCCCCTTACTAATCTCTCCTTTTTTACCACTTCTCACCGCCGTGCTCTGGATAAACATCCTATTTTAACTCACTCAATCCTAGAGATTTTTGCTACTTTTCAAAATTGGAAAATAATTTATTAAAAATAAGCATGTGCATAGATGGTTTTATTCAACTATCATTAACATGTAAAAACTAAAAACATTAGCTTTGATACTACGCCTAAAATTTGTCTCATAAAAATGTAATAAATAGACGATGGTGAAAAAGTAACCCGGGTAAACTACGGATATAGTCGGTGTTTGGGTTGAGTGAGTTAAACTTCTATCGAAAACTTATTATCCTAAAAATTGATCGATTTAAGTGACACTCATCTTGGCAAAAACTCTCAAACCTGGTTCTTCCTTGACGATCTCTCGAAATCCCAGGGTTGAGGGTTTTTTTTTTTTTTTTTTTTTTGACAAGATGAGGGTCATTTAAATCGATCGACATATATTTGAAGGACGAGTTTTCTGGCCGAATTTTCAAATATGGGTTTTGTTTGCAAAGCATGACATCAGCGCTATCTATAAGACGGCCGCCAGCTTTAAACATTTCAGATTACAAATTGGATGAAGTATCGTGTCTTCAATTTCAACGTTGTTTCTTGTTTTTTGCTGTAAAAACGCTTAATGTTATGACGGCTATGTGGTCTAGTGGTATGACACTCGCTTTCGGATCGGAAGGTCCTGGGTTCGAGCCTCGCGCTCGGCGCATAGTTGAGTCCTTGGAAAAGGCTCTTTACTCACATTCTCTCACCGTACTCAGGTGTAAAATGAGTATCGTTAACAGCGTTGTCTCTGTCCGAAATATTGTAATATCGCCTAACAGGCGTCATGTCCCGTCCTACATGTTAAATGTTGCTGGTGACCAGGTACCCCTTCTAAAGCGCTTTGAGCAAATTTAGTGGATATTGTGCTATGTAAAAGATCAATTTTATAATTTTTTTTAATGAGAGCTTACAAATAAATATCAATATGAAATCGAATGTAAGCTTCAATTAAATTTCAAAAACAGATAAAATAGACGTTTCGAGTTTCCCCTTTATCAACAAACAGGATGAATGAAACACTACAGGTGAATGAGATAATGTGGTAGTGGCGTTGTTAAGATGAATCTGACTACACAAATTATTAATGTAAACATGATATCATTACGCGTTACTATTTAGGGAGAGGGGTTAAATAAGAGTTGGTTTTAACCGCCGTCCCCTCGCCCCTCACCCCCATTAAAGTATGTACAAGTCTGATCAACCAAGCCAAATTATTCAATGTCGGAATGGTTTGAAAGCTAAAAACTGCATTTTCAATTTTTGTGAAAATGAGACCAATGCAAAATAATGATTTATAATCAAAATAAATCACCATTACCGTCGTCATCGTCATCGTCATCGTCACCGTCATCATCATCATCATCATCATCATCATCATCATCATCATCATCATCATCATCATCGTCATCATCATCATCATCATCATCATCATCATCATCATCATCATCATCATCGTCATCATCATCATCTCATCGTCGGTACCAGCTCCACGTTACTGTTTCAACACTACAAATAAACATTCAATTCCACGTAGCAGCGAAATGTTTCATTAACGTTTCCAATCAGCACTGACCCTTCACTGAACTTGTAATCCACTGAAGTTAGCTCCAGTAATTAATGCCTCACCCCGCTCCCGCACCCCCCCCCCCCCTCACTACCTCAATTCCATTTCATTCAAACCGCCCCCCCCCCCCCCCCCCCCCCCCCCCACACACACACACCCCTATCCCCCAGCTTGCCCATACCCACTGTATTGAAGCCAGAATTATTTCTATTTTTGTTTTGCTTTTGTAACTCATGTCACGAAATGCTAATCCAATTATTCCGTTTAAGGCTGCATGTTAAGCGCCTGTTCGTTGCAACCCGATAGTCAACAATGAATGAATGATCCTTCTTGGGGATGCGATGATGTTACATACGCATGTGATATGAAGAAACACATTTACAGATATCAACCATTAAAATCCTTTTTCTAATTTAACCGTCTCCTTACCAGCAATTTTCAAGATTTTCCTCAAAAATCCACAAGCAACTAAAAAGAAATAGATTTTTTATCACTCAAGCACAATAGCAGACAAATTCTTGCGATGCAGAAGTTCTTTTGCAAACATGCTCTCCAACACACTGTTTTCTTAAAATTTTATGATGTACAAAAGAAATATAAATAAGAAAAATGTTGGCTGTATCGTAACGAATGTGACGATTTTCTAGGATAGGATGCGCTTGTCTAAGAAGCTCACAACATTGCCATCCGAAAGTATAACGGACCAACACACAAAACTATGTGTAACCTTGAAGTCTGGTTAATACAGTTAAGTGAGAATTACTCACAAACGTGGATGGCAAAAAACAATGACAAAGGCCTGAGTGACATCATCTTCGTTCTATCTATAGTTGGTTAGGAGAGGGTTAATATCAATCTATTATAATGACCCTCATCTCGGTCAAAAACTCCCAAACCCGAGACTTCACCGAGATTTTTAGAATTCTGGACAAGATTAACTCTCTCCTAACCAACTACAGGAAAATCGTCACATCCGTTACGATACAGCCAACATTTTTCTTATTCATATTTATTTCATACATCATAAAATTTAAAGAAAATGAACAGTGTCTTGTGGACTATGTTTTGCTAAGGAAATTATGTATCGTTAGAACTTTGACTGCTATTGTGCTTGAGTGATAAAAAATATATTTGTTTGTTAGTTGGGTGTGAAGTCCTGAAAATGGCTGGTAAGGAGAGAGTAAAGATCATTTCGATTGATCAATATTATAATTTGAAGGACGAGTTTTGTGGCCAAAATTTTAGACAATGTGGGTTTTTTTTTAAAGGGACCGCCTTTTGGGGATGCAGTCATTGATTAACTCTCATATTCCAACACCATCCAATCAATTGGATTCAATAGGCTGATGTCACGTCGCCAAGCAACGGCGGCCATCATGGTTCTAAACAAAGAAAATCAGTACTTTTTATTCTTCATGCTGACTAGAAATTTTCATATGTCTTGTGATCAGAATGTGTAAAAGTCAAAACATGATCAGATTTATGTTTTTCTTTTCCTCTGGACACACTTTTATGCTCTTTAGAGTAGTATTTCATAAGTGCATCCGCCATTGTTTCGATAGTTTAGAACCAGTTGCTAAGTTACTATGCGTCATTATGAGGGAAGAGACGTCACGACTGTTGAAGGCTATTATCACAGACTGGTGACAAAATTCCTGGCAATGGGTTTGGTGAAGTTATGTGGTCTAATGGTATGACACTCGCCTTCGGATCGGAAGGTTCTGGGTTCGAGCCTAGATAGCTGGGCGCATAGTTGAGTCCTTGGAAAAGAATCTTTACTCACATTCTCTCACCGTACTCAGGTGTTAACAATGGCTACGCTAGAACCCTCTCGGACTGGCAGTTTGACGTCTTTTTTTTTAGGTTTGTGTAGCGTCTTGTGAGTTGTCGTTAGTAGAGCACAAGAAAACAAGTCATTTTATTGGTTGAACTATTAAATACAACTCACGATTTGATTTCTTTTGTGATAAAAGAATGGTATTTTGACGTCAATTTTGGTCAGTGTCAGGCTATAACTTAACGATTGCTATGGTGTCATGCTATAGATAGTTCGAAGATGACGTCACTCAAGCCTTTTTATTGTATTTTGCCATCCGCGTTTGTGAGCGATTTTCACTAAACTGTATTACCTCGACTATAAAAGTTCATGATTACACATTGTTTTGTGTGTTGGTCCGTTATACTTCCGGATGGCAATATCATGAGCTTCTTAGCCAAGCGAATACTATCTATAACTGACCGTAACCGCCCCCCTCCCCTTCCCCAATAAAACCCCACAAAAAACAAACAAGTCTTCTGTTCCTATTGATATAAGGGTGTGAGATATAACATGATAACTGGAGCTAGCTGTTTCCGTGCCAGGCATTCGACAAAGAGATGGGATTATGTAATGTGGAGATGTGTAAATTAAATCTAATCCGAGTAATTTGGTAGGGATGAGTGGGGGTAGGGGCGTGAAGTGTGGGACGTGGGCTGTGGGGCGTAGGGCGTGGGATGTGGGGTGTGGGATGTGGGGTGTGGGGTGTGGGCTGTGTGGTGTGGGGAATATTAATTCAGTTTAAGAGATCACAGCCTTGATGCTGATGGCGATTAATTCTTTGATGATGATGGCGATGATGTTGTTGATGTTGTTGTTGTTGATGACGATGATGATGATGATGATGATGATGATGATGATGATGATGATGCTGCTGATGTTAATGATGATGATAGTTATGATGTTGTTCTTGTTGATTTTATTGTTGTTGTTGATGATGATGATGATGATGATGCTGATGATGATGATGATGATGATGATGATGAAGATGACGACGACGACGAAAATGATGATGACGGTGATAACGATGATGTTAATGATGGTGATTTGTACAAACCGCGGACAGTGGTCATCATTACCACGCATGACCATTAACTCCCAAAATGATTGAAGACACCTAAATTCGATGACATCTCCATCCAACAACCACCAATCATTAGACAGTTGATTACAGCCCGCTGAATGTGTTTGGAAAGGACACGACATCAGAATAGGATTCAATAGTCTGATGTCATGTCCGCCTAGCAACGAGCAGCTTGGTTCTAAACAAAGAAAATCGGTAATTTTTATTCTTCATGCTGGCTAGAACTTTTTCACATGTCGTGTGATCAGAATGTATAAAGGTCTAAACATGATAAAATTTGTAATAGTCTTCTCGTCTGGATGCACTTTTATGCTCGTCAAAGAAATATTCCATAAGAATGTCCGCCATTGTTCCGGTAGTTTAGAACCAATTACTAAGTTACTATGGGTCATTAGGAGGGAAGTGAGGTCACGACAGTTGAAGTCTATTGGAGATGGACTCGTGGCCTTGAAAATGTGTCCGGAAAATCGCTAGAATTGATGCTATGCGTTTAGGTAAAATACTCGCAACATGTGCGAACCGGATATGACGTACCAACACATAAAACTAAATATAACTTAAAACGCTTATAGATTATAGTCTGATAATATTTATGATTTATTGAGTACTAATCATTAAAAATGGTTGTTTAAAAATAATTACAAAGAGCTCAGAGACGTCAATTTTAATCCTTGTATTGGTGCTATGCGTTTAGATAAAATACTCATAACACCCGCCAGCCGGTTATAACCTAACAATACCCCATTTAGAAATAAATCCTTTGTTTACCTCGATAAAACACTGTTTTCAGAAGATCGGTTGCCTATTCAACATTGAAAAAACTTGAGCTTTTATATAGCGCAATATCCACTAAATGTGCTCAAAGCGCTTTACAAAGGGTCCCTGGCCAACAGCAACACTTAACAAGTAGAACGAAACATGACGCCTGTTAGGCGATATTATAATTTTTTTTCTGACAGAGATAACACTGTTAACGACCAGGTACTTATTTTACACCTGAGTACGATGAGAGAATGTGAGTAAAGATCCTTTTTCCAAGGACTCAACTATGCACCGGGCGAGGCTCGAACCCAGGACCTTCCGATCCGAAAGCGAGTGTCATACCACTAGACCACATAGCCGCGCTGAGAAGAATAAGTTGTTGAATGTTCTATAAACGACTAAACCCTAATATCCTGTAATTCTAACCGTTTTTATTTTAACTCTTTTCCTTACCAGCCATTTCCAGGATTTTCCCCAAAAACTTCACACCCAACTAACTCAAAAATAGATTTTTAATCACTCAAACACAATAGAGAATGAGATTAGCGGAAGAGTAGCGTCCCTTGACATAGTCTGTGACGTCACCGGCGGAAAAGTTATTAGAGAGAGAACGTCATGTGGGTTGTGCGCATGCGCATGCTCTACAACACATTTTTCATTTTCTTTAAATTTTATGATGTACAAAAGAAATTGGAATAAGAAAAATGTTGGTTATATCGTAACAAAGTGCGGCTATGTGGTCTAGTGGTATGACACTCGCTTTCGGATCGGAAGGTCCTGGGTTCGAGCCTCGCGCTCGGCGCATAGTTGAGTCCTTGGAAAAGGCTCTTTACTCACATTCTCTCACCGTACTCAGGTGTAAAATGAGCACCTGGTCGTTAACAGCGTTGTCTTTGTCCGAAAACTTATAATATCGCCTAATAAGCGTCATGTCCCGTCCTACATGTTAAATGTTGCTGTTGACCAGGGACCCTTTGTAAAGCGCTTTGAGCACGTTTAGTGGATATTGCGCTATATAAAAGCTCAATTTTTTTAAATAAAACGATTTTCCTACAGTTTGTAAGGAGAAGGTTTAAATTCTTTTTAGTTTTCCGTCTGAGCCATTAAGCCCATAAAGTCTAAGTTTATCGGTTTCTATAGCGTGACACGGATATTCGCAATTTCTTGCTACTCTTAGGATAGGAAGCTAGTCTATTGCAAAGTACTTTCCGCCAGATCTAACAGAACCGTCTACCTCATCACTATTGGGTGGACAGCAACGGAGGTCAGGAGAAAAAAAAATCGACTGCAACCGGTATCGATCTCTGTCGCTTTGATTGTGAAGCGAATGCTCTACCAACTGAGCTATTTTAAATTCAATTTTCAGACATTGACCCAACAGTTCAAAGTTCACAATGTGAAAAGTAGTAGTAGTAGTAGTAGTAGTAGTAGAAGTAGTAGTAGTAGTAGTAGTAGTAGTAGTAGTAGTAGTAGTAGTAGTAGTAGTAGTAGTAGTAGTAGCGTATGGCTACACCTCCAAATTCATTTCGTCAACCCAGCTCCTAAAGTCTTCCTCCGCCCTAAGGATTGTTTCATAGCCACCTTCAAGTTTAGTTACTGGACAGTGGAGGACGATGTGATCGCTGGTCTCTGGAGCTGCCTGACATATCCGGCAAACATCACTGTTGGGTTTTTTTCTTCTACGTACAGCAATAATGTTGTAAGAAAGAAGAAGCTATTAACCCAATTTACAACAACGAATGAAACAAAGTCAATTATTAAAGTGTAGAAGTCTATATTTAATTTTACTTCTCATTTTTTACTTTCACTGGGAAAATAAATTGAATTGAAAATGACGACAGATATGAACGGAATAGAACACTCGACAATTACAATTGATCAACGTGTACCAACTTGCAGGTCTGATAACCCAATTCCTTATAGGTTCATTGTTGTAATGGAAATCTCAACAACCACAAAAAATGACTCAAAATATTATCCTATAGATAGTTCGAAGATGACGTCACTCAGGCCTTTGTTATTGATTTTTGCCATCCGCGTTTATGAGTATTGCTCACTGAACTGCATTAATCCGACTATAAACGTTCATGGATACACACAGTTTTGTGTGTTGGTCCGTTATACTTCCGGATGGCAATGTTATGAGCTTCTTAGCCAAGCGCATACTATCTATACAACAAAGCTATCATAGGCCCATCAGTAGAAAACGATAGGGGCTGCCTGAATCCGGTGATCGTGAAAATACTAACGAACTTTCGTTCGTATTCCCTAGGCCCATAAGTGAGTTCGGATGTCAGATCTGCGTATATGCATACTTCGCAATTGATATCAATATTGTATTGTTATAAATGTGTAACCAAATGACAAATTGCCACTTTTTTGAGGACAATTAAGATATATTATTATTATTATTATTATTATTATTATTATTATTATTATTATTATTATTATTATTATTATTATTATTATTATTATTATATTATTATATTATTATTATTATTATTATTATTTTATTCATCATTATTATTATTATTATTTATTATTATTATTATTATTATTATTATTATTATTTATTATTTATTATTATTATATTATTATTATATATTATAATATGATTAATTATTAATATATATTATATAATAAATCAATAATTCGAAAAATGAAAAAACAATTTGGAACAAACAGGAAACAATAGAATTAAAAGATGTTTGGAATCTGATTGGATTTTATGAAAAAAAAGTAATAAATTCCGTTAGAGCCATTAACACCATGGAGCAGGAGTATATTCCCGATTATATGGACAATAGCATTGCTTGCTACCCTTTGGATAGGACGCCAGCGTGGCTCACCTGTACGGTATTTGCTTCGTATCCTAAAAGTACCGAGTTCGATCACCCGTCGCTGCGTTGTGTGACATTGAGCAAGTCATACCCCGACCTAGCTCAATTTGCGGCGCTGCACTGCGGCAGACGCCTGGGTTAATACAGTATTCCATCAGGATATACTCTAGAGACAAGTTTCCTCTATGGGACAAAGGGATTTTCATTATTTATTTATTTATTTATTTATTTATTTATTTATTTATTTATTTATTTATTTATTTATTTATTACACAGTGCTTTCTGCCATACATTACAAAACCATCTACCCAAACACTAATAGGCTCCTGGGTGGACTGTATAGGAGGGGGTGGGGGTGTCAGAAAAACTGTCGTCTTCCTCAAGGATCAATCTCGGCCCTTTCTCGTGTAAACCGAGTGCTATACTAGTGCGGCCATGTGGTCTAGTGGTATGACACTCGCTTTCGAATCAGAAGGTCCTTGGTTCGAGCCTGCCTCGCTCGGCGCATAGTTGAGTCTTTGGAAAAGACTCTTTAATCACATTCTCTCACCTGGCCGTTGTTAACAGCGTTGTCTCTGTCGAAATAAAAAAAAATATTTGTATTATCGCCTAACAGACGTCATGTCTCGTTCTACTTATTACGGATCGCTATTTGCCAGGGACCATAATTTGTAAAACGCTTTGAGCACATTAAGTGGATATTGCGCTATATAAAAGCTCAATTTATAAGAATTGAGCCATCGACCCCCCCCCCCTCCCACCCACCTTCCCCTTTATAAAAGTAAGAGCATATTTTGATACATCGAGTTAGATATGAAATTTACACTGAACGCTCGTCTTGCATCTATTGATTGCTTCACGTATACAAACATCGTTATATTTCCTGACTACCAAACTGACTATAATAATATTATACCATTGGCTCATAATACAGTGGAATCCTAATATAACCAACACCTCTGGACTACAAAGATCCGTAGTTCTAATAGGGAATGGGATTATCGGAAGAGTAGCGTCCCTTGATTGGACGTCACCGGCGGAGAAGTTATTTGAAACAAACTAACTACAAGCCAAGCGCTCCAAATACAAAATTTATTATTCATATTTCTGTACAAAAATGCATATCATAATCAACGTAGATCTTTTCTTTAGTTTTCTCCATAATGAAATGTTAACAAAATATGATGTAGACTACACATTAAAAATAAAAGATTTTGATAAATAATACAATACGATGAGACAACCCTTCCTAAAGTTACTGAACTTCCCGCTAATGCGTTGGTACTAATAATGGCGATAGCGTCTGTCGGTTGTCAAGACGCGACTTCCAACAAAGGGGCGCTATTCTTAAATCTGTTTTGAAATTTTATTCCCTATTAACACGAAATGAAATGAGTAGGAAAGTGCCAGAAGACAACAATTGTACAAAGAAGAAAAACTTCGCGGCGGCAATGGGGGCTCGAACCCGCGACTTACTGGTACGACAACTCCACCTGGTCGGGGAGATCGTGACTCTACCGTATGAGCTATCCACGATCCTAGTTCCAATTAAGCACTGCTGACTTTATCCATTATCATTGCAGTCGTTAGTTAGTCCTTTAGAGCCATTGGGCCCATGGAGCCGGAGTTTATACCGGTGTCTACAGCGTGAAACGGAAAATAGCAATGGCTTGTTATCCCTTGGACAGGATGTGGTCTATAGCAAAATAATTTCCGCCAGAGCTACCCATCATTTACTGCTGGGTCGACAAGGGGGTCAGGAAAAAAAAATCTCGACTGACTGCACCCGGGATTTATCTTCATCCCTTTGCGTTTGAAGCGAGTGCTCTACCAACTGAGCTGTAGGAACCTCCTCCCCCCTTCACCCCCCCCCCCCGCCATTATCAATGGAACACACTTGAATAATGAACCAAAAAATTGGCACCAATAAGACATGTTAAAAAAAAAAAACAACAACAAAAAACAAACAAACGAGCATTTATATAGCGCAGTATCCACTAAAGGTGCTCAATACACTTTGCATGGAGTCTCCAGTCAACAGCAAAACTTAACATGTTTCTTTTTAAGCGATATTTCACGGGGGGGGGGGGGGGGGGGTAACGACTGAGTCAAGCTTTTTTACCCTTTAAGAGGGTTAGAGAATATGAATAAAAAGCCTTTGATTATTCACCGCTCAGAGTGGAACTCGAACCTTGGACCTTCCGACCCAAAAATGATTGTCAAACCACTAGACTATATGTGACCCGTCGTGTCAAAACGATATTTCGGAACGAACCAGATGCTTAAAAGCCGAAGTAAATGTTAAACTGGTCAAAAATATAAATTGTTGGCATTAATTAGCACCTTAAAATATGGTTGTCATTCTCCTCAATAAATCATATAAACTCAACACAAGTATGATATTTCTGGCTATAAATTCAATTTTTAACATCTTAACCAACCCGACTTAATACCGATTGGAGGCAAAAGTTGATTTTTTAGAGTGTCGGCTTAATGCGTATTCTACTGTATTGTTGTAAAGGGCTGACAACTCTTGTCAAACATAATTACACAATTATCCATTGGAGATTGTATCTACAGTAATTTCACCACGACGACGAAGATAACTACTCACAGTGTACTCAGATTTCCCTTCAAAATCAATGCTACAGTAGCTGGTTGTAAGAAGGGAATTATTTGTCAATACTGACAAACTTTGAACAAAAGCATGTATTCAAAATTTTTGGCCAAAAAACCCCAAAAAACCCAGAAAACAAATAACAAACCCGTCCTTAAATATCAATCAATAAAATTGACACTCATCTCGTTAAAAACTCGTAAAACCGAGACTTCATCAAAGGTCTTTTTGGAAGTCTCAGGTTTGAGAATATCATTCATTGATAAGATGAATGGGGGGTCATTTTAATAATAAGTCGAAAATAATTTGAAGGACGAGACGAGTTTAATGGCCAAAATTTTAAATAATTGTTTTGTGGACTTTTTTTTTTTTTTTTTTGGTTTCATTTTTAGAGTAGGTAGATACGCCCAGAATGCCATTGTAATTATTATGAATGGAGTTTGGAGCAAAACGGCGATAATTGTTCCTAAGAGAAGCTGAGACGGTTTGGATATTGATCTAAGAGGTAGATTCAGATGTGGTGGAGAAATACACTCAACCGCAGACTATTCTACGGATCAAATTGGTCTTTGTGACTTTAGTCATATTATTGTTCCATCCATCCCCCTCATTGGAAAACCCTATCATTTCTTAGTAAATACGTAATCGTTTAAATAATGCTTTGAACGCGTTGAATAAAAATTTTGACTGTTTCCCTCCCAGCCAGGGTATCCGGCCAGGGCCAGGACAAAGCCAAGACAAAGACAGAAAGCTAGTTGGAAAACAGATATTATAGGGTGATAGAAGACATAGTAAGTACCTCCCAGCCCACTGTGATTTTATTGGTGTGAAATAACGTGTAAAAGACAGCTGATTGGTAATTATAAATAATCTTTTTGTGCGCATGAATACAAATCCAACGTTTTTAGTTTTGGGTCAAATTGTCATTCAAGCAGAAGGAGAAAGATACAAATTATGGTGAATTGAAGTACTAATACAATACCATTTGGTTACAAAACGTCTAATAATCATACTTATAGCTAGGGGTGGAATATACGTATTTCATTTCTTTGTATTTATTCAACTCGATAATTTTGATCACGCGATAATACATACTCGCAAGCTCGTAGTGTTATTGGGCACGATAAGAATAACTCATTTAATAAATACAAAGAAATGAAAGAATCGAATGATATTGAATTGTCCGTGGAATAAATTATTCTTGTTAAATCTTTTTTTCGACAGAGAAAACGCGTCAGGTACCCATTTTACACCTGTGCACGGTGAGAGAATGTGAGTAAAGATGGTTTTCCAAGGACTCAACTATGCGCCGAGCGAGTCTTGGCTCAAACCCAGGTCCCTCCGATACGAAAGTGAATGTCAAATAGTTACAGTTCTAGATTTTTGGTATGCTATTTATGAATTCTTATAGATAGAATTAAGTTGACGGCACTCGGGTCTTTGTTATTGTTTTTTTTTGCCCTCCGATATTATGAGTAATTCTCACTAAACTGTATTAACCAGACTATAAAAAAGGTTACACATAGTTTTGAGTGTTGGTCAATTATACTTCCGGATGGTAATGTTGTGAGCTTCTTAGCCAAGCGCATACTACTATCTATAGATGACATATATTCAAAACTATTACATGAGTTGCAATTTGCTCTGCTCATGGTCTGAATGAAAGAGCATCAAGGGGTAATCAGGAGATCTGAGGTTCGATCCACGGTCAACGAAGCTGATTTTAATGACGTTTTTTTTTTGTTTTGTTTTTTCTTGTATTCTTCTCTCAACTTTGACTTCCGATGTTTCTTACTTACGATTTCAATATAGCAATATATTCCCTAAGTTGGCAAATGGGTCAAAAATTGAGAAATTGAGAAAAATAAAACTTGTCAAAAACGAAAAATAAAATAAGAAACATAAACCACCCCCACCCCCAAATTGTTCAATATTTCTGCTCTTTTAAATTAAAAATGAACTTTTAATAACTGCTTCATCCCGATTATGTCGTTGATGATAATATCGATTCGAGACGGAATGTCAACCAATATTTATTTTGTTTTTACAATATCGATATTATTATGTCTTCTTTAACATTTTCAAAGCGGTCCATTTGACAATTTCCCTGAAAGTTAATCCCACTTCTCAGAAATCCCTCTTTGGGAATAATAGCTTTTCACAGCTTGATAGAAACATTGTTGTTTACATTTATTTTATCCTAAAAAAATCCCATTATTTTCTTTTTACTTTCAAGCCTACCCCCCCCCCCCCTCCCCCCTTCCAGATACACATACACACAAACACACACACACAAACACACACGCACACACACATAAACACACTCCCATACATACATAGGCGTGGCTTTTAGTAATATCCATTAGTCATTAGTAGGTCTCGAACTGTGAGAAAGAAAAATAAGAAAAACGTTTAAAAATGAATAAAAAATAAAATTCCCTTTATTAATCCCATAGGGGAAATTTGTCTTTAGGGTATATTCCGAGGGAAAATTGGAATAACTTGGACGTAAGCCGCAGTGCAGCGCCGCAAATTGAACTAGGGCGAGGTGACTTGATCAATGCTACACACAACACATCGACGGGTGATCGAACTCGGTACCTTTCGGGTCAGAAGCAAAGACCGCACCGCTTTTACACGCTGCCCCCATTTACCCATAGCCTCAAAACGTTATTATAGATAGAACGAAGATGACGTCATTCTGGTCTTTGTTGTTGGTTTGTTTTTTTTTTTGCCATCCACGTGTATGAGTAATTCTCACTAAACTGTATTATCCAGACAATAAAAGGTCACGGTTACACATAGTTTTGTGTGTTGGTCCGTTGTACTTCCGGATGGCAATGTTGCGAACTTCTTAGCCAAGTGCGTACTATCTATATCGGGGTTGCTTGTTTGTTATTTGTTTTTTGTTTTGTTTTCTTAAGGATTTTACGAATTTTGCGACACATTTATCTAGGTCAATTAAGCTTCAGTAAAAAGGAAGAAAGTGTGAAATTTAAAAAAGAATAATCTAGAATTACAATAATTTTTCAGTCTTAAAAAAAAAACATCCGAAAAATAACCCCCCCCCCCCCCCCCCCAAAAAAAAAAAAAAAAAAAAACACAAACAAAAAACATGAAAACATGAAAACAAAAAAAAGGGAAACAAAAAAAAAACACACACACACACGAAAAGCAACAACGAAAATACAACGGAAAAAAAAAGACGTAACCAAGAAAAAGTTAAGACTAGGGTAAAAGTATCTAGTGGAAAGATGTGGATCTCAAGAACAAACTACGAGTATCAGTGTACTTAGTTTGAGATCACCTAAAAGCCCATCCGGACACCAGCACAATATCCCACTGAGAAGAATACACACTCACATGCTTACAGAATATATTCAAAACAGAACACATAACTAAGAATGCATTATAGAGAAATAATTTACAAGAAGTCCCAGGTTTGGGATTTTTTTTTGCCAGTTTTCTGGCCAATTTTTTAAATATGGGTTTGTCCCGGAGTACGGGAGTGCAGATACTCCGTGAGTCCAATGTCCAATGTCAACATAAATCACCCATGTTGTCCAAAATCAGAAAATTGAGGGTTAACCCTGTCCTTACCACCTACAAGAAAATCGCCAATTTTGTTACGATATATTGAACATTTTTCTTAATCAGAGTTGTTTTGTACATCACAAAATATTTATGAAAAATCTTTGTATACAAAGTTTTGAAATGCTACACAAATATATGTATCTCTAGTGTACGTATTGCTCATGAATTTGAGTGTAAAGAGGCAAGTTCTGTGTTGGGTAGGTCTAACATTTCTGGAAAAATCATGAATATAGTCGGTAAAGAGAGAGTTAATCATTTTGACCAATGATAAATAGAACGAAAATGCCTCAAGCGGGTCTGGAACGTAGGATATTCCGGTTCACAATGCAATGAATGGCCTCGCCCTCAGCCACTTCGCCCCTCAATTTCATTTAACCTTTTAAAAAAATTAAATAGGGAAAACAGACAGAATTTCATCTTGGTGTATTTTATAATTATTATCTAACAAAATATATTCTTTTTTTTTTTTAAGTCTTCAGCTCGATTTGAAAGGTTTTGTTAATAACTTTGTTGAGAGTAGCGTCCCTTGTGTAGGATGGGCAGGGCTGGGCGTATCCATCGAGTAAGATGCGTTAAATAATGTATCGAATCTATTCACGAAAGATTACGTTCAATGACGGTTGAATGGGTCTCTGACGTTAAAATTAAAAGCCTCTTTGATTCGCGTTCTCCACGGCGAGAGTCCCTTGGGAGAAATATGTTTTTGTGCTATCCGATAATTGTCTCTTTTGTCTTTGCTTATTCTATTGTCTTTTTGTCTTTGTTGCCGTTATCGTTTCCTCCTCATCCTCCCTCTTCTTCCTCATCCACATTCTTCTCTTTTTCCCCTTCCATCTCCTTCTCTATCGTCTCTACCTCCTCCTTCTCCTCCTCCTCCTCCTCCTCATCTTCCTTCTCTTCCTCCTCCCTCCTCCCTTCCGCCTCCTTGTTCTTCTCATTCTCCATCTACTCAAACATACAAACTTGATCTTTTTTTATATAGCGCAATATCAACTAAACGTGCTCAAAGCGCTTTACAAATTATTCCTAAGAAACACGTAACATGTAGAACGAGACATGACGCCTGTAGGTGATTTACAATTTTTTTTTCCGACAGAGAAAACGATGTTAAGGGCCAGGTGCTTATTTTACACCTAAGTACGGTGAGATAATGTGAGAAAAGAGCCTTTTCCAAGGACTCAACTATGCGCTGAGCGAGGCTCGAACCCAGGTCGACCGATCCGAAAGCGAGTTTCATACCACAAGACAATACATTCCATCACGTTGCGTAATTTTTATAAATAGGAATTCCCTTTGTTCATCCCCAAGGGGAAATTTGTCCTTAGTATCTATTACTCAATGGGAAGACTGGAATAATCCTGGCGTCAGTCGCAGTCCTGAGCTAACTATTTAAACTAGAAACTCTTCGGTCGCTCAAGCTTAAAAAAAAGGATTTGATTTTGTCCGTCTGTGTTTCTGTAACAACAACCCATCGACAACCCCCAACATGGAGGACCAGGTGACTCAAAAAAAAGGGAGTCACACACCATTAGTGCGGCTATGTGGTCTTGTGGTATGACACTCGCTTTCGGATAGGAAGGTCCTGGGTTCGAGCCTCGCGCTCGTCGCATAGTTGAGACATGGAGAAGGCTCTTTACTAACATTCTCTCACCCTTCTCAGGTGTGAAATGAATACCTGGCCATTAACAGCGTTGTCTTTGTTCGAAAAACTGTAATATCGCCTATCAGGCGTCATGTCCCGTGCTATACGTTAAATGTTGCTATTGGTCAGGGACCCCTTGTAAAGCGCTTTGAGCACATTTAGTGGATATTGTGCTATATAAAGCTCATTTTTTAACAACGAGTTCTACAACCCCCAACCTGGAGGACCAGGTGACTCAAAAAAGGGGGAATTACACATCATTAGTGGCCTTTTACGACACGCTGGCTTGGCGTTGGGCTATTCTTGCACCCTCTCAGTTGAGGGACGGGCAGACACCACCAAAAAAAAAAAAAAAGGGGGGGGGGTTATCAGTACATATTAAATAAATAGGACATCATGCCCTAATGGAATGTCCAAGGTACAACCAGTTGAGAAGGAACTTCTGGCCTGACCCAACCCCATACTCAAAGAAGCTGTACGGCAGTGAGGACGACCTCAGGACCACTGTGGGCTTCATTCACCAGACCGGACTGACCATGTGACGTGACGGGAACGAAGAAGAAGAAGAAGAAATAAATTCTCTGTATTCATCCTCACTATATCTGTCTACATTCCATCACGCTTCATCATTTATCTATATTTACAATGGAACTTCTTGACAGACACACTATTATCCTTGTCGATATAATGTGATATTTTCGATATATGAATATCGATTCTAAAATCGACTTAAAGTGATTATTAGAATCCAAGAAAGGAAATGCAAGTAACATTGAAATACATCCATAAAATACCGTTTTACATTTTTGGACAATCCATATTTTTTCGACAACGGGCGTCAACAGTCGTGACGATGTCACTTCCCTCGTAACTTAGTAACTGGTTCTAAACTATCGAAACAATGGCGGACGCCCTTTTGAAATACTTCTCCGACGAGCATAAAAGTGTATCCAGAGGAGAAAAGCATTATAAATCGGATCATATTTTGACTTTTATACATTCTGATCATGTGACATGTGAAAAAGGTCTAGCCAGCATGAAGAATAAAAAGTACCGATTTTTTTGCTTAGAACCAAGCTGCTCGTTGCTGGACATGAAATCAGACTATTGAATCCTATTGAAACTCATCTTCAATCCGTCTTTATAGAATCAATTATAAAATTACATTTTTGATTTGTTTCCAGTCTCAGGTTTTAAAATGTGGGTAACTCCTGTATGATGAAAGATTTGTAATTTCAAATCAATTCTAGCACTCCTGTATCCATAATTCTCTACAATTGGCCGTGAAATCAAAATCAGAGACCCATTCCTCTGGTCCTGGGTCGATATGGAACCAAAAAAAAAAAAAAAAACAACTTTTAAAATAAAATGAAATAAATTTCCCTTTATGTTTTCACTCTGTAATAGGCTTCAACAGTCATGACGTCACTTCCCTCGTAATGGCGCATGGTAACTTAGTAACTGGCTCTAAACTATAGGAACAATGGCGGACGCGCTTATGAGATATTTTTCTCCGACGATCATAAAAGCGTTTCCAGAGGAAAAAAATCATTACAAATCTGATCATGTTTTGACTTTTACACATTCTGATCACAAGACATATGAAAATTTCTAGTCAGCATGAAGAATAAAAAGTACCGATTTTCTTTGTTTAGAACCACGATGGTTGCCGTTGCTGGGTGACGTGACATCAGACTATTGAATCCAATTGATCGTGAAGTCAAAACCAGCCACTCATTCTTCGTCCGTGCAGCTATGTGGTCTTGTTGTACGACACTCGCTTTCGAATCGGAAGGACCTGGGTTCGAGCCTCGCTCGGCGCATAGTTGAGTCCTTGTATAAGGCTTTTTACTCACATTCTCTCATCGTACTCAAGTGTAAAATGAGTACCTGGCCGATAACAGCGTTATATCTCTATTGGGGGAAAAATTGTATTATCGACTAAAAGCGTTATATTTCGTTGTTTATATTACATTATGTTGCTGTTGGTTAGCGACCCTTTGTAAAGCGCTTTGAGCACATTTATGTACTGGGTATGGCTTAATATAAAAACTCAACTCTCTTCATTGGTTTAAAAAAAAATATAACACGTTCTATTTACTCGTCTGTAATTGGCAGTGAAGTCAAAACGAGAGACCCCGTTCCTTCATCGTCCTGGGTCGGTCGTTCCAGCACAATCGATAGCAATGATCTGTTTGAAAGAAAAATATTGACTGGTTTGGAAATAAGTGGAGGTAATTTTAGCAAACTGTTATTATATGTCAGGCTGTATTATATGGCTCGCCGGCGGATTTTGTTTTTAAATCTAAAATGGGGACAATTATATTTAAAAAGAATATAGATTCTATATAGCGCAATATACACTAAAAGTGATCAAAGCGGTTTAGAAAGTCTATCTGTGTCCTTGGCTAATAGCAACACGTAACATGTAGAAAGAGACATGACGTCTGTTAGGCGATATGATAAATCAAATTTTTTTCCGACATAGACAATGCTATTTAATGCCAGGTATTTATTTTACACCTGAGTGTAGTGAGATAATGTGAGTAAAGAGTCTTTTCCAAGGACTCAACTATGCGCCGAGCGAGGCTCGAATCCAGGACCTTTCCGATCCGAAAGCGAGTGTCATACCACAAGACGACATAGCCGCACTTCATATTCTCTACTCACCATGGGAGATCCGAGGACCCCCACTGAGATCACGGGGAAAAGAGTACACATCAAAAGTTACCCCCGATGCCCACTGTGCATGGGATCTTCTTTTTCGTCTTGTGGAAATCTCCAAAAGTGTCGAGGATCACTCCATAGTTTGTAGAGTTTTACATTGTAAACTTGTTAAAACTCTGCACATACTACAAATAAAAAAATACATAGATTAAAAAGTCACGTTGTGAACTTTAGCAATCGCGTGAAGGCATTCAGGCAACCGTTTTCAGCCACTTCAGATGGGAGGCTATTCCATAGTCGGGCAGTGGAAGGGAAAAACGAATATAGATGGCTTTCTGTTTTTGATGTTGGAATGGTTACTCTTGCTGTGTGTCCCCTCGTATATCTTGTGCCGATATCTTTGATGTCGTTTGGAAGTTTAAGGCACGAATTTTTGTAGTAGATCTTGTGGAACAATTTAAGTTTATCTATCTTTCTTCTCTTTTCCAGAGGTTCAAGGCCAGTCCGTTGTGATATTTCAGACGCACTTGAGAAAGGATTGAATATGTTTGTGTTGCGTCTTGCTGTTTTTCTTTGGATGTTTTCTAAAGTGTCTATGTTTTTCTTTGTATATGGGTCCCAAATTGAGCTGCCATACTCCAAAATTGGTCTAACAATAGTTTTAAAAGCAAGGGTTTGAATTGAGATTGGGCATCTTTTTAAATTGAGGGTGATGTAAGCGCTTGTTTGATTTGCCTTTGAAGCCAGGTGACATATGTAGTCGTTCTATTTGAGGTTTTTAGCAAACTCAATGCCAAGGCATTTTGCTGTCTTAACATGTTCCAGGTTTTGACCATGAAGTTGGTATTTAAAAGTAATCGGTGCTTTCGTATTTGTGATGGTTAGAACATTGCATTTTGATTCGTTGAATTCCATTTGATTTATTGTTTCCCATTCTTGTAATTTAGCTAGATCGTCATTTAGTGTTTTGCAGTCGTGTGTTGTTCTTATCTGATTATATAATTCTGTGTTGTCAACAAAGAAGCGCACTTTTGACCTCATGCCAGAAGACCAAGCCCGGATTGAGGAAGGAATGAATACAGAGAAAAAGTGACCCCCATACCCACTATGGGAGGTCAGACGACCCCGCACAGATAGAGGGAGGTAAGAATACACAGAAAAACAGGTATACTTCCAATAACTTTGTAACCGGAAGATTATAAGGTGCAACGCCACAACCTCTATGTTCTGTTAGGTGGTTAATGAACAAAACGATAAGACAAAAGTAATAAATCGTAGATTAATGAACAAAATGATAAGACAAAGGTAATAAATCGTAGATTAATGAACACAACGATAAGACAAAAGGTAATAAATCGTAGATTAATGAACACAAGGATAAGACAAAGGTAATAAATCGTAGATTAATGAATAAAACGATAAGACCAAAGGTAATAAATCGTAGATTAATGAATAAAACGATAAGACCAAAGGTAATAAATGGTAGATTAATGAACACAACGATAAGACAAATGTGATAAATCGTATGCAGTGTTTATTATGGCACGCGCAAACACATACCATTATATAAAGAAAAAAAAAACAAAGTTTATCCATTCATAAGATAACGATCCAAGTAATAATAATAATTATACATACGTACAAGTATTCTATCGGTCGAAGTAGAAGATATCATTAATTTTATTATTATTTACGCTTATTGTGTCCATATTAATTCATATCTAACAATACAACAGTTATAAAAATGTAGCGCTCTGAAAAAAAAAGCCCAACAAATTCATTAAAATTAATTTTTGGCCAGAAAACTAATCTTTTAAATTATATTAAATTAGATTAATAAAACGAATTTGGCCATCTCCTGGTGAAATAATAATAATATTATCTAAAAAAATGTGGCTTCCTTAAAGACTCCAGAAGTCCCAGGTTTGAGATTTTTGGAGAAAGATGAGGGTAACTTTAATAGGGTAAAAATTTGAAAGATATGTTTCTGGCCAAAAAGTTTTATAATGTGTTATGTTTTCAGAGAGTACAACAGTGATGAAGATCCAAGAAACAGTAAACATGTTTGTATGAAAGCAACAGGACAATGGTAATGGTAATGATAGTAACGATGATGATGATGATGATGATGATGATGAATAATAATAATAATAATAATAATAATAATAATAATAATAATAATAATAATAATAATAATAATAATAATAATGATATAATAATAATATTAATAATAATAATAATAATAATAATAATAATAATAATAATAATAATAATAATAATAATAATAATAATAATAATAATAATAATAATAATAATAATAATAATAATATAATAATAATAATAATAATAATAATAATAATAATAATAATAATAATAATAATAATAATAATAATAATAATAATAATAATAATATACAGAACCTTGTTGACTTGTCAATAATATTAAAACATGTAAGATTTTATGTGTTATTCCGTCTTAGCTTGGGTACATTTGACAGATTATCTCGGGGGGCAGCGACATCGATATAAGACAAGTAATTGAAATGGTGACTGAGTGAGATATTTGGAGATGAATGTGATGATAATGATGATGATGATGATGATGATGATGATGATGATGATGATGATGATGATGATGATGATGATGATGATGATGATGATGATGATAGTGAAGATGATGTTGAGAATTGATGGTGGTGATGATTATAACAATAAATTAGTAATACTTATAAAAGAAATGATATTTGATTTAACAATAATGGTGAGGATGATGATGATGATGGTTATAATGATGATGATAATAATAATAAATAATAATAATAATAATAATAATAATAATAATAATAATAATAATAATAATAATAATAATAATAATAATATAATAAAATAATAATAATAATAATAATAATAATAATAATAATAATAATAATAATAATAATAACAATAATAATAATAATAATAATAAAATAATAATAATAATAATAATAATAATAATAATAATAATAATAATAATAATAATAATAATAATAATAATAATAATAATAATAATAATAATAATAATAATAATAATAATAATAATAATAATAATAATAATAATAATAATAATAAAAATAAAATAATAATGCATTGATAATAATGATATTAACGATACGCAATGATTAATAATGGTAATAATATAAATAATGAAAATCATACTAAATAGTACTTAAAGATTCCATCTTTTGAAATGAACATTATACTCGTACATCGATGACTAAAACGTTTGAAATTTTCAAATGAAAATGAGATTGAGTAACTTCGGGAGATTGAAAACAACAACAAAAACAGACAACAACAACAACAACAACAACAACAACAACAACAACAACAACAACAATAACAGCAACAACAACAAAAACAATAACAAAAACAAGATTAAAAAAAAAACAAATTAAAAAGAATAGAACAACTAAAAAAAATAAATAAATAAAAGAAGAACCATAAAGAGAAAGAAAAAAAATAAGCTGTGATTGAAGGAAGGAAGAAGTGTGGATAACATTTATTATAATCAACAACAAAATAAATGTGTAAACGCATAGGGAATGAGATTAGCGGAAGAGTAGCGTCCCTTGATTGGACGTCACCCATAGTCTGTGACGTCACCGGCGGAAAAGTTATTAGAGAGAGAACGTCATGTTGGTTGTGCGCATGCCAGCCATTTTCAGAATTTTTCATGAAACTTCACACCCACCCAAAACAAAAATAGAGGACGAGAGACGCATGCGCACAACCAACATGACGTTCTCTCTCTAATAATTTTTCCGCCGGTGACGTCACAGACTATGGGTGACGTCCAATCAAGGGACGCTACTCTTCCGCTAATCTTATTCCCTATAGTATTTATGACCATGAAAAAGTTGCGGCTCGTAGCGAAGCTCGTAGAAAATAAAATATATAACAATATGGAAAATTGGAATAGGATCTTTATAATCTAACATAAGATTTGAATACAAATGAAATTGACGTTTCGGGTTTCCCCTTTTGTCTACGAAATACGATGAATGAGACACCAAAGGCGAATGGGGATAATTTAGAGGCGATTGATTCATTCGCCTTGACAACTCTTCTATCTTCTAATTTCTCATTCGTCGCATTTTATTGACAAAGGGGGAACCCGAAACGTCCACAATATATATCCTTGTAAATGGAATCGAAGCATCTACTCAGTTGAATTAGTTTACAACAAGAGATATAATAACATATATGTTTTACTGTGTAGAGCATTAGCTTTCTAACCAAGGTGGGACCCGAAACGTCCACATCATGTGTCCTTGTAAATTGAATCATTGTTACTTAGTCGTGACAACAAGAGATATGATAATATCATAGATGTTTTAATTTGTAGAGCAAATAGCCTTCTAACCAAGGGAGAACCCGAAACGTCCATACCATCTGAACTTGTAAATTGAATCATTGTTACTTAGAAGTTACAACAAGAGATGTGATAATAATATAAATGTTTTATTTTGTAGAGCAAATGGCCTTTTAACCAAGGGAGAACCCGAAACGTCCATACCATCTGTACTTGTAAATTGAATCATTGTTACTTTGACTTCACGAGATATAATAATATAATAATATAAACGTTTTACTTTTGTAGAGCAAATAGCCTTTTAATCAAGGGAGAACCCGAATCGTCAACACCATTATTACTTGTAAATTGAATCATTGTGACTTAGAAGTTACAACAACAGATGTGATAATAATATAAATGTTTTACTTTGTAGAGCAAATGGCTTTTAACCAAGGGAGAACCCGAAACGTCAACACCATTTTTACTTGTAAATTGAATCATTGTTACTTAGACGTTACAACAAGAGATATAATAATTAAAATGTTTTACTTTGTAGAGCAAATAGCCTTTTAAACAAGGGAGAACCCGAAACGTCCACGCCATAAATTGAATCATTGTTACTTTTAGACATTACAACAAAAAGGGCACGCCTGACAATGACGTATAAGATGTACAACAACCTGGTGGCAATTTCAAATCCTGATCTCCAAACACGGACACGAACATCCAGGACTTCGAAGCCATATGGACAGTTTCATCCCCCTGACTAACATCCACCAAAGATGCTCAGAAAATTCTCATTTTACCCCAAAACCATCACAGATTGGAACAATTTACCTCGGGAAGTTACCTCCATCTGCACCCACTTTAGATTTATTTACAGAGGTTCTAGATCACTGGTGAAGTTTCACCTTAATGTTATGTATTGTTCATGTCAAAATCTTCATGAATTAATGTGGGCATTGAAGGAAGATTCAGATTAGATGTTTTACTTTGGAGAGCAAATAGCCTTCTAACCAAGGGGGAACCCGAAACGTCCACATTATCTGTCCTTGTAAATTAAAATTAGAAATTACAACAAGAGATGTAATAATAATAACAATAATAATAATAATAATAATAATAATAATAATAATAATAATAATAATAATAAAAATAATAATAATAATAATAATAATAATTAATAATATTAATATTAATAATAATAAATAATAATAATAATAATAATAATAATAATAATAATAATAATAATAATAATAATAATAATAATAATAATAATGATAATAATAATAATAATATAATAATAATAATAATAATAATAATAATAATAATAATAAAATAATAATAATAATATAATAATAATAATAATAATAATAATAATAATAATAATAATAATAATAATAATAATAATAATAATAATAATAATAATAATATAATAATATAATTTTGGGTGTCTATTTTGATTCAGAAATGAAAATGTCAGCTCACATTTCTGCTCTCTGTAAATCTTTATACTTTCAATTGAAGAAAATCAGTTCGATCCGTCAGTATATTGCAATTGGAACATGTAAAACATTGGTTGTTTCCCTCATTTTTTCGAAACTAGACTATTGTAACTCGCTGCTTGTCAACTTGCCTCAGGCTTCTATTAAACAATTGCAACTACTGCAAAACAGTGCATCAAGATTAGTTTTTGGCAAAAAAAATTGATCATGCAACCCCTTTGTTGGCTCTCTCTCACTGGTTGCCCATTGAAAAGCGCACATATTACAAAGCAGCGTGTCTTGTTTAAAAGTGTTTGGCTGGTATAGCACCGGCATATCTCACAGATCACGTGGTCATGTGTAAATTTGAAAATTACACTTTAAGATCATGTAATGACCAAACGAAAATTTCGGAAAAAAGATCAAGAACAAAATTTGGTGATAGATCGTTTGCTTGTTTCGGCCCCAAGATTTGGAATGAACTACCACGTGGTCTGAGGGAGTGCAAGTCTCTACCTACTTTTAAAAAGAATCTCAAGACACATTTTTACTGTATTTGTTTTTCTTGACTCTATATGAATCCTTGATTTGGCTATGAATTATTGTTGTTATTATTATTTTATTTTTTTATTTTTTTCACTTAAAATTGATATTTATATTGTAAAGTGCCCAGAGCTTGTGTTTTACACGAGAATGAGCGCTATATAAATGTGTATTATTATTATTATTATTATTATTATTATTATTATTATTAATAATGTTTAATAATATTAATATTAATAATAATAATATAGATATTTGACTTTGGAGAGCAACTAAGGCCTTCTAACCATGTCAGCATTAGAAAACGATCTTTTTAAAATAGAATCTGGATGTCACTCTTAGCAGGTTAGCAACATTTCAAACAGTGAAATAAAATGATACATTAAATAAGTGACCTGGTGCGGCTATGTGGTCTAGTGGTATGACACTCGCTTTCGGATCGGAAGGTCCTGAGTAGCGTCCTATCGAAAGGGTAGCAAGCAATTGATATTATTGTAAGTTTTACGCTACAGAAACCGGGATAAACTCCGTCTCCGTGGCTCTGATTAAATCTCCTTGGTAAATGCACTTTACCAATTTTATTTCATAATATAAATATTTTCACTCTAATCCTAATCATTCTTATTATCTTATCTTTTCTGGCATAAAACTACTGGGCTAAGCAGTTTCTTCATCTTCATCCCGAGTATAACAAAAAATCCAAAGATTCAATCATTAACTTTAAACAAAAGCAAAACGTCTTTCGACGGGAAAACTCTTCTCTTAAAAGAAACCTCATTTTATGTTTCAAAAGAACTCTTAATAACGAAACAAAGCATTAAAATATTTCGTCTCGTTCTTGAACAGATTAAATTCAATGACAAAAATAATGAGAAGATATAAATCAAAACAATGAACAAAGCATGTTCCTTATCCACTCCACCAACTATGATAATAAACAAAATAATTTGAATTAATATTTTTACCCTTTCAGCCATTTGATCATAAAGAAGATAATATTTTGTAATCAGCCTGAAATGATTATCACTCTACATCTCTCTTTCAAAAATGCTCTGCATTTTTCATGATCTAATTATAAACAACATTATCTTCATCATCATCATCATCATCATCATCATCATCATCATCATCATCATCATCATCATCATCATCATCATCATCCTATCCAATGACATAATTCAAAAATGCAATTAAAACATGTATGAAAATCAGATGTGGTTTATAAAACAAGAAATAAAAGAAAATAATAATATTATTACTTGAATTTGTAAAGAGAAAATATTGAAACGAATACCAATAATATAAATTGAAAATGTGACAAAATGTTGAAAAGAACCCAATAGGCACCTGCATAGAACCACGAGACATGAATACTTGAAATAGGTTAGAAATATTATAACAAACTCCAAAACAAATGGGTTATTCAGAGTGTGAACATAGAACGTTTTTCAAATATCACAACCATTGAATACTATCTCTTAATTGAGCCATTATTATCCCTTTATAACAAAACATGAATTAAATTTCTTTATAATGGATTCAAGTAAAAATGATTGGAAGTATAGAATAATTGAAAACTAATCAGCGACGCAGAAAGCAGATGAAAATATTAACCTTCAGGGCAAATATGAAAATTTAACCTTGGGCTTGAAAAATAATATTGTATCATCCAGAATTTTTAAAATCTTAAATATACATTATAAACAACAACAAAAAACGTGCACGAACACACAAACAAACAAACACACACACACACACAGACACGCATTGAAAAATATAAACAACTAAAAGGCAAAAGGAGACGGATATCATCGTTTTTTAAACTTGAATAATTAGAATTGGCTTTACAAATGGTGCTTGTGTTGTGAGTTGGTCATAACCTATCATTCAGCGGTCTGGTAACCGAATAAAATTCTAAAATTTCATTTCAGTTTAGTTTTAGGAACGGTATTCGTTATTCTATATGAACTATAAGAACGTAACTGACATTTCTTGTGATTTACTATTATGAGTTCAATGATGTGCATCTACCCCCCCCCCCCCCCCCCCCCGTTATTAAAAAAGGAAAAAAAAAGAAGCACAATGACAAACCTTAGAGCTAAAAGCTCGAGCTAGCTTAAGCTAAAAAGGTATTTGAAATGTTCATTATAATATGTGCATTCAAAAGGGACATCCCTTGAGCATCTATTTATATTATATATATATATATATATATATATATATATATATATATATATATATATATATATATATATATATATATATAAATTTCAGAATGAATCCTGACAGATAGACCGTCACTCAAATTGTTTTGAAAGAATCTCGCAAGATCATTATCATTTTCTATAAAAACGTATTACCAGATAGAACATTTTATTTGACACAATACAAAATTGATATGTAAGATCATAAGATCATTTGGACAATATTTCATTTATTCATTTTTCTAATCAACAAAATCATTTACAATGATAGTAACATAGAATTAGTTGAATTTAACTGGTTGACACATGGTGAAAATGACATCTGTATTTATTAAGTTTGAATATTATATTCTCAACATTATACGTTAGTATTCCGCATAATTGATAAAATCAGGGACAATGTGTTAACAAAAAGTGATGATTCATTGCTTTCCCTTTTTTCTTTGAGGCGGGGGGGGGGGGGGGGCGTGACTGATCTGCTCTATAGTCTGCTCATTAGGGAAGATAATAATGAGTTTAATTTGCACACCATCAAGCACGTACCACGTATCACAAAGTACCACACACATGTTATAGCTAGTTCTAGACGGATTAGTTTGAGTGCAAACAGGTTCGGACATGATTTGTTTCGTTTCGAACCAACAATAAATTGTTCTGTATAATGAGCCGCTCTTGAGATATAGTCTGGTTGCCAAATCATGATTTTAACCATAACCCAAAAAAAGCGTCCGCCAAATTTTTGTGTGCATTTTATCAAAGTTGAACATCTCAAGATTAAATGTCTGAATAGTGCTGCCCTGAGCACATTGAGCATTTTGAGAAATTACGTCACAAAGGTCACGAAAATGTCATTTTTAAAAATCCTCAAAAATCATTTTATATTATACAGAATGAAAGATTTAGTCAAATCAATTACAAAAATACTTCTGTTTAAAAAATTGGCCGAATAGTTGACAAGTTATTAGCAATTTAACTATCCAAAAGGTCAAGGTCACTGCCAAGATGGTCTCGTAAAATGACCCAAAATATAGCCGTGTTTGGTATCAAATTGAAGGCCTTGACAAGACCAATACAGAATTTATGTTATTTATGCTATTTGTTGGTATTTAAATTTCCTACAGCGTGAAAGTATAATTGGGATAATCAAAATTGACATTTTGTGTGGAAAAGGTGTCAGATCACACAAAAACACGGAGAGAGTCTCCATATAGAAAGACCGTGCCTTGTTTTGAGTCTTTAGTTTTCTTCGCCTTTGATTTTTTACATTGATATTTACTGAAGGACAAAAAATAGAATGACAATTTTCGGCATATCTGACATGTATCTCTGGTAAACTAAATCACTCATCATCAATGTCTTTGTCACTTGACTCATCGCTTGACACGGAAGCAGCTTGATAAAAGCGATTTTGACAGCACTCACGATCATGGCATTTACAAAATATTGTGCATGGAAGCTGCGCGGCAACACAGCCACATTTTGATGATCCACAAGGTTGTTCAGAAGAACATCCGCATTGAATAGTCTCTAAGAACTCGGGCGGTACACTCGGTGTGTTGCTTGGCACTCTGGTTGGAACAAGTGATTTGGTTGCTGGCAACTTCATCCATCCAAAATCTGTTGGTTGTAAATCTAGGGGAGTTTTTCGAAGACGATGATACCAAATTGCTGTCTGAATGTGCGCTCTTTTGGTGTTCTCACAGAATGCTTCTGAGGTAGGGGGTATGGTTTTCAAGTCAGGGACCTTTTTAATGATTTTTCCCCGTTTTCTTCAGCCAAACTTTGTACCTGGCGCCAGGCATAGTTGCTTCATCGTGAACGCCGTAGCATGCAGTTATGAAGAAGGTGGCTTCTTGATAACATCTTCAAAACTGGCACTGGTGTTTCCAAGGTTGTCCAGTCTGTGTCCCTTTTGAAGAACTTTGATGACTGTGTTTTTTCCCTATACCATACGGTTTAGCCACAGTATCACCGCCAGATAGCGCATGTGCTGCAAGAAGATAAGGCGCAATTTCTTGATTTCTCGAGACCGTTTTCCCAATGTCAACAAGTCCACGGTCCCTACTTGTAGCTTCCATCATCATCGAGCAGTGGCTGGAGTCCAAGTCAAGCTTGTGGTAGAAATGAACTAACAGTACAAAGACATCCGTATCGTCACTAACCACCTTAACAACATTGGTCAATGAAGCAGCATGTATTGCTTGTTTCACCATAAGGACATCCGCTTCGTCGTGTGTCGTCTCCAAGTCTGTCCTTGTGGAGACTTTTCCATTTTTAATTTGGAGAGGAGCATTTTCGTGTCCTGTGATAACGAGACGCCTTTCACGTGGTTGAGCTACAGCCCTGGACATTAATTCCGTACAGAGTATGCTAATCAATTGCTTTTTGTTCTAAGTGCAGGCAAAAATTGAGCCTTGAGCAGGCAGAGGAGTGTGTACCGTTCGAACTTTTATACTGCGACTTTGTCGAGTAGCACTTTTGATGCTGAAATCATGATATCTGTCAAAGACAAGGTGCACGTCACTTCTGTCCATTTTCGGCAATAAGAGTGTCCAAAAACTATTGACATAGTCTTGGATGGTTCCTTTGGATGGCCAGTTTACACAATAAAGAAGTGCGCATCCATCTAAGATCACGATCTCATGATGTTGTCCCCCACAAGCAGAGACAGTTTCTTGCAGATTTCTCTTCAGAGCAGCTTTTGTAGTAGCAGTACGCATGTCTCCATTGTCACTGAATAAAGATGTCGGCTATGGTGCCAGTTCATATTTAAAGAGAGATTCCATGTCAAAATCTCGACAAGCCATTAATCCCATAGCGCGAGAATAAATCAAACTTGTGTCGTATATTGGACCACGGTCACTTTGAATAGATTTTTTCCCGGCTGCCATTGTTGTCCACTTTGGTAGAAAGTGCTTTATATGAATTTAATTGGGCCATGTTTTCTCAAATTCTTTCATGTCCGTGGTACCGATGCTGATAGAATCGTCTACATTGACAGATTGAGGGCTTACTTTTCCATCAGAGATGTTCTCAAGGCAATCAGGATGCGCAGTTGCACTTAGGGGTTGATGCATCTATCTAATTTTGTCCGAATTTTTTCCCTGTCCAGCGCATCACTAGCGATACGCGCATTCGTTTCCTCTTTTGCATTTCCAGAAAGTCCTTTTTGGAACTCTCAGTCAATTCAGACAATTATTTCAGAAGACGACTGCTGGTGTGAAGGCTAAGGGCCCATCGCTGAATGGTAGAGTGTTTGAGTGTTAAACAGACAATCGCTATGAGGGCGATTAACGTTACAGAAACCGGGATAAATTCAGGCACCAGGGGCCACATGGCTCAAAATGTCATTTTTTTAAAAGGAGTATAATAGTGATGAGTTAATAGTAATAGGACAAATTTCTCTTTTTTTTTCAGAGTTGGAATCAATGGAAAAAAGGTTGCCAGGAGCATATATATATATATATATTGCTATTACATCAGTTCAAATTGTTAAGTGTTTCTGTTGGCTAGAGAGGGATCCCTTGTAAAGCGCTTTAGTGGACAGTGCACTATACACATACATGTACCCAGTAACATATATTGTGCTCAAACGGAGCACCATACTTTTACTACCTACCGGAAAGAAAGAAAACATGAATGAATGATTGAAAGAATGAAAGTGGGTCACTTTAACTGAAAACCTATTTTTAAAACGGCATTTACCTTTTATTTAACTGTGATGGGGGCATAAAAGGGTACCTATTATGGTTTATAGACATCAGTGTTCTGATAAAACAAAACAGACGGAGCAGTCGGCGTGTACGTTTGCTGCCGTGAACTGACACATTCAGTCTGTGCTGTGTCAAGGCCAAACCGCGAGTCACGTATGGAAAACCATTGTAACCAATTATGGATCCTATGATTACCGCATACAAAATCACATTTTATTAAAAATGCTCAATGTCTACAGACCGGCACTAATCATGATAACACTCCCCATATATATCGCATTCCGATTCCGTTAAAACATTTTTGGCGGACGTTATGAAAGGGTTATGAAGGTTTCCTCTAGACTAATACTTGGGCGATGCGCGATGCGTGATGCGTATTACCGGATGCGTTCTATACAAATGTGCAACGCGAACTCTTTAATAATTTTCTGCTCAATAAAGTACTCATCACTTTAGTTTCTATTTAAAAAAAAAAAAAATAATAAAAAAAATTAAAAAAAAAAAAAAAAATATATATATATATATATATATATATTATATATATATATATATATATATATATATATATATAACATGCAAAGGACATCACAAATAGTAATAACATCCCGGACTGATTAAACGGACGCTGTCAATGTCATTTGTGGGAAAATATAACACTAATGATAATGATAATAATAATAATAATGATAATGATAATAATAATAATAATAATAATAATAATAATAATAATAATAATAATAATAATAATAATAATATAATAATAATAATAATAATAATAATAATAATAATAATAATAATAATAATAATAATAATAATAATAATAATAATAATATTAATAATAACAATAATAATAATATTCGTAATATCATTATTCATCATAAGAATATAAAGAACCGCAATGCCATTTATATTATAATATTATAAATATTATATAAATAGATAAGCATGTAAAATAATATTCGATCTCAATAACATAAGCTGTCAAAAGGAGTACAATTCTCGTATAACATTTTCATATTATTATTATTATTATTATTATTATTATTATTATTATTATTATTATTATTATTATTATTATTATTATTATTATTATTATTATTATTATTATTATTATTATTATCATTATTATTATTATTATTGTTATTATTATTATTATTATTATTATCATTATTATTATTATTATTGTTATCATTATTATTATTATTATTATTATTATTATTATTATTATTATTATTATTATTATGATTATTATTATTATTATTATATTATTATTATTATTATTATTATTATTATTATTATTATTATTATTATTATTATTATTATTATATAACATTATAACTATCCACTGGTGTTCGAGTTTGCTTTAAAAAGATGTACTTTATTATAGAAATGTGACACACTGGTTCAATCAGGTGTTATATAATAATGTGTTATAATTCAAAGATAAAGAACTGAACGAGTGTGTATGAAATGTGTCGGACAAAGTAAGATAGAAAGAAAAAATACAGGACCAAAACCATCTGAAAAATATCAGTGGACCCCGAATATCCAATATCTCCTCCAGTCGAGGTCGACTGATATTTTGGGATGATTTTTTTTGTTTGTTTCTTGTATAGGGAATGAGATTAGCGGAAGAGTAGCGTCCCTTGATTGGACGTCACCCATAGTCTGTGACGTCACCGGCGGAAAAGTTATTAGAGAGAGAACGTCATGTTGGTTCTGCGCATGCGTCTCTCGTCCTCGTTTCCGGTGAAAGTGGCTTGAGACACTTCAAAAACCAAATTGACGTTCTCTCTGTAAGGTGACGTCCAATCAAGGGACGCTACTCTTCCGCTAATCTCATTCCCTATTCTTCTTTCTTGCTTTGTCTGGCACTTTTCATACACACTTGTTTAAATGTTTATCTTACACCGGTGACTTGCCCCTTAATTTCTTAATCTGATTTAATGTCACGTGGCGATATCTCAGTTGGTAGAGCATTCGCTTCACACTTAAAAATGGTTGAGCTTTTATATAGCGCAATATCCACTAGATGTGCTCAAAACGCTATACAAAGGGTCCCTAACCAACAGCAACACGTAACATGTAGAACGAAACATGACGCCTGTTTGGCGATTTTACAAATTTTTTTTCGGACAGAGACAACGCTGTTAACTGTTTTGGTACTCATTTTACCCCTGAGTACGGTGAGAGAATGTGAGTAAAGAGTCTTTTCCAAGGACTCAACTATGCGCCGAGCGAGGCTCGAACCCAGGACCTTCCGATCCGAAAGCGCGTGCCATACCACTAGACCATACAGCCGCACAAAAAAGGGACTTAAAGGGACCTCAAATCCCTCTTGAGCTTTTATATAGCGCAATATTCACTAAACGTGATCAAAGCGCTTTACAAGGTGTCCTCCCTGTCCAACAGCAACAATTAACATGTAGGACGGAACATGACGCCTGTTAGGCGATATTATATTTTTTTTTCGGACAAAGACAACGCTGTTAACGGCCATTAACTTAACGGGACATAATGCCTATTAGGCGATATTATAATTTTTTAAATAAATTATTATAATTAAAATTCTGCCCAATTTCTTTCTTCTGTTACTGGCCATCAAATTCATCCACATTGTAACACACTTGACTGAGACGGTGTGTCACAGATCAATTATTAAATAATATACTAATAGGGAAGAAACGTCACACCTAATTTTCTGGTTCTTAAATCATTGGAAGTGTGTGTGTGTGTGTGTGTGTTAACCAACCATAAGGAGGACGAATTAATAATGAATACGTTACATATTGAATAATAAGGTGTCATAACTATTTATATTAGTAGCAGGATATAAAGGCAGATTCTTAGGATAACATATCATTATTGTAATCTTAAACCAATAGATGTATGGCATTACTATTAATATTAAGGGCATTCAAGGGATTTTATCCCATTTTTACCTATACCATATGTTATGTTACAGTAGGACGTGAAAGAGCGAGGATGGATGATCTTTAAAGACAACCAGCATATTATATTATTTAAGACTAGAAAAGAAGATACCATCACTCTGAAAATGAAGAATATTATCTAATTTACACAAGGTAGTATTCAGTCCACATGAGAACCAGTTTTACACTTCCAAAGACCTTAGAACCAGTTTTTACATCATACTTTTCTTCCCTATTGCCTGTCGTTAAAAAAAAAAGGTTTTTAAATAAATAGATGCTTATGAGTATGAGAATATGTGATGCGGCAAAAATTCTGCCGAATGCTTTCTTTGACAGCTGTGTAAAATTCATTGTTAGTAAGCAAATAAAGAACAAAAGAAATATATCACATAGTCTAGTATAAATAAAACATTAGAAAATGAATATTAGACGAAACGGAAGTGCGTCATAACAGAATGTAACCCACCTTGTAAAGCCGGTGTATTATGTCGGGGTGTACAAAGTGCAAACCTACTTAGTATTACGAAAAAAATGTAGAATTATGAATTTTTTGGCTAAGGATACAGAGCTGCAAATGTGTCTTTGACTCAATAAGTCTTACTGAAAACGACGATTTTCCTATGGTTGGTAAGGAGAGGGTTGTGATAACAGAAGGTCACAAAACTGTCTCAATGTGGAATTCTGACGGAGTTTACTACATACGACAGAAAATTGCAATTGGAATACTCTTCAACAGTCGTAACGTCACTTCCTCCCTTATGACGCATGGTAACTTAGTAACACTGGCTCTAAACTATCGGAAAAATGGCGGACGCCCGTATGAAATATTTCCCCGGCGAGCATAAAAGCGTATCGAGAGGGGAAAAAAACATAAATTTGATCATGTTTTGACTTTTACACATTCTGATCACAAGACATGAAAAGTTCTAGCCAGCATGAAGAATAAAAAGTAATGCTTTTCTTTGTTTAGAACCAAGATGGCCACCGTTGCCGGACGGCGTGACGTCAGACTACTGAATCCAATTATCATAGTTGAGTGAATATGTCTCATTTATTTATCATTACACTAAAATTACTTCAAGTCACTGAAATTAGTTTTGAGAAAATGGAGATTAAGGGAAGGGAGTTGGCTATGGGGAATAGGTATACGAAAATAAAATAATTTAAATAAAATATACATTTAGAATCTATTTTTGGCATATTATCATGTATACCCCCGACATAATACCGTATTCACAAGGTGTGTCATAACAATATAAGCTCTCAGCAGAGATTCTGAAGGAAAATAAAAACGGTGTAAAAATTAGACATTCTAGAAATATTCAGTAAGCCGCCATAAATGATTACGTTATTGATCAATAAATAGCTTAATGCTTAATCAAAATCTAACAATATTTATTAGTGTTTTCATTCATTGTAAGATTTTCGGGGAAAAAGAAGTATTGGGCGCACCATTTTTAAAAAAATGGCCCAAATTAACCCCCTTGGAGGCCCAAGTATCCCCCGGTGGAGGCCCAAGTAACTCCTGATGCGCGAATAACCCGCGGTCACTTTTCTGAGTAACCGCTAGTGGCCCAAGTGACCTTCCTTGGTCCAGGTATCCCCCTAGTGGGTCAAGTAACCATTGGTGACCCAAGTAATCTCTAGCGGCTCAAGTAACTCCTCGTAGCCCAAGTATCCCCTTGTGGCCCATAGAACATTTTAGAATAACCAGAGAATAGGGTTCCAAACTCATGATGCCATTTCCTGTTGAAAAATGAAGAAGGGTTTTGTGCCCGAAACGTTCCGTGTTTGGTATTTTGTTCATTTTTTGTAGCAGCTATATTAATTCTTGTTTATTACTTTTGACCGTCCACAGCTTCTAGCATCCTAGTATCACTTTGACTTAATGCTACATAATAATCGCTTTGGTTTGTACTCGCCAATACAACTTAAATTTCACTTTATTTTAGTAGTTGTCTACTTGTATTTTGACCTTGTTCATTTTTGTTTGTTTGTGTTTGTGTTTGTGTCAGCGTCAGGCTATGAGATTTATGAAGCTATGGTCGTATACCTTTTGGTATATCTCTTGCCGGTGTATATGGTAAATGTAAAAATACTCACAATTTCAGATGATTCTAACCGCCAAACTAAACACAATATGAGTAACCTTTAACCTTTATAGTCAATTAAAGAGTATTTATTTAGTGAGAATGAACCACCAACTGGCGGGTCTATAACCAATATCAAAAGAGGTGAGTGACGCCAACTTCAATAATTAATTCTATAAGACAAAAATTTACCTCACAAAACAAGGCGACGACCGCCAAAAGAAAGTGAGCAAGGAATTGTATTCAATTGTACAACCAATAAGAAAGATCACACTGTGTTGCTTGGGGATTGGCGAGTTAACGACTTCGTTGTAAACCTACAAAGATTGACGAACGACGAGGAAAAAACGAAGATCTGCCTCCGAGTCTTAGGACAATTCTTCGTTGTCTTCCTTGTCGTTCGTCGATCTTTGTAGTTTGGGATCCTAACCGTTAACGTGATATTGCCTACTAACAACTTACATTTCACTTTCTTTTGATGATCGTGGCAATCAAATTTGACTTAATGTATGAAGAAGTTCAAGACTAAATTCAAATCCAATTGAGATGATGAAAGAATCATGATAAACAAGTAAATAGACAATAGATTCATACTAAAAAAAAGTATCAATGTAAATGGCGGCCGGAACCTCCCCCCCCCTTCCTCTCCCTTCAACCGCAGATGACACTCTTGTAAAATAAGGATCTCTGGACACTCCCCACCCCCACCCCCACCCCCACCACTCCCATTTCCACGAGTCAATTAATCAAAGCAGTGTGTAGTACTATAAATAGATATACAAGAAGACTTAAAAATAAAAATATCATACAGATGTTCTCGGACTGTTTTTTATTTTGTAGAATCGGGTGCATATGGCCAATTGGAGTGAATATGACCAGTTGGAGTGACCAGCCCCCCAGAAGCTCCAACCCCCACCCCCACCCCAGATTGAAAGACATTTTAAAAATATGGCAAACCATACATCATATATCTGAAAAAAAGATTATTCAGAGTTTACTGTTTGCCCTTGTGAAAGAAAGTCCATGTGAACTTTACCTTCAATGTCCTCCCTAAAAAAAATTGGTAAACAAGACCTTTCTCGCAGAGACAATGACTTTGAATTTCTTTGGGCTTGGAGAAGATTCATGTCTGCACTCAAATGACTGCACTTGGGTTTCCAGGTCGTAGTGGCGGACCCAAGGTTAATCACCAGTTGCAATGTTCTTCAGAAACGTCTCTTGTCACATCGTTTCAAATGTTGGGTAGACATTTTTTTTTATTTTTTGGTTTTCTCTGCGCTTTCATTTATGAAGTTAGCTGTCTTGAGACTTATCGTGCAAAGACTTTTGTATAACCCAAGAGAGATGTCACTGTATGGTGTACTTGTTGTTTTTTAAAATGTTTTGTACAAATGTCTTTTCTCTGCATTTTCATTTCTGAAGTTAGCTGTCTTGGGACCCATCGAGACATTTCGATAACCTTAGAGAGATGTCATGATATGATATACTAGTTCTCTTGGAATCCCAACTTCATCAGCGATATCCTTTTGTTTTACTCTTCGAATCACCCTAATCATACGGTCAACTTGCTTCTTGAATACTCGTATCGGATGCAGAAAATGGCCCACATGGTCCATTGCGATCAAACACTTTGGTCTCCGTTTGGAAATCTCCTCTGAAAATTCTAATCCATTTTCTAACTGCGCCATCAGTAATACACATTTGACCATAAGCGGCCTTCATTCTTTGATGGATGGTTGCTGTCCAGCGTCATCTTGATGTAAGAAATTCAATAACAGACTCTTGTTTGAGGATAAATTCACTCTGTGTCGTCATTTTCTCAATTTCGTTTTATTAGTAAGGTTGTGACGTCATCCAATTGTGAGCCCAAATGACGTCACAAGAATTAGTTGTTGTACATGCGTGTAGAAATATATTTTGAGAATGCGTGTTTGAACTTTCATGATTGTACCTGAAATATGTTTTGATTTATGGGCAAACGGTATTTACATATCAGCCTGCCTTGTATTATGACAATGAAATAACATGTCTGACACTTTTTTCTAAAGTGTGGAGAAGGTTGAAATCTATTAAATGATATACATTCTACCATACTTAATTAATATCCTTCAATCTGGCCGACGCAGGGGGTGGGGGGGGGGTGCATTTGGAATCTGGTCTTAGTCACCATGCCTGGGTAGGTATATTATTGATCATTGTGATATTGTGACCGACCACGTCAATCTGGTCAATCGGGATGAACTAACTAAAAAAAACTTCGAGTATAGAGCAATATCCATTAAACGTGCTCAAAACGCTTTACAAGTGATCTATTGCCAGCATCGACACTTAACATGTAAGACGAGACATTGGTCGATTTTACTTTTTTTTTTTCTCCGACAGAGAGAGACAACGCGGTGTTAACGGTGAGATATTCATTTTACACCCTAGTACGGTGAGAGATTGTGAGAAGAGTACTTTTATCAAGAACTCAACTATACGCGCTCAAAACGTTACTCGAACCCTGTACCCCTTCCAGTTCGAAGGTGAGTGCCATACCACTAGACCACGTTGCCGCAACCGGACGTAGGAATTTGATTCTGAAGTCAAAACAATCGGAATAAGGCCATTGACATTTTTTGGGGGAGTTTCAGAAATCAAACATGAAGGCAATTAATTGTTTTCAACTCAATTCGTAACAGTTTAGCTTAAAGTCTGTTTTAGCACTAGGTCCATTCCGACATAAAACCGTTATGACAGGACTGGACACATATTACCTTTGACGGTTAAATTACCGAAATTTCAAAGAGATAGCGTCAACAGGGGTGACTTTGCCACAAAGAGTGACTTTGCTACAGTGGGTCACGAGTGAAGACTTTGCCACAAGGTGTGAATTTGCTACAAGGGGTCTAATGGAGTCACTTTGCCACAAAGAGTGACTTTGCCACAAGAAGTGACTTTGCCACAAAGATTGACTTTGCCACAAGAAGTGACTTTGCCACAAAGAGTGACTTTGCCACAAGAAGTGACTTTGCCACAAAGAGTGACTTTGCCACAAAGAGTGACTTTGCCACAAGAAGTGACTTTGCCACAAGAAGTGACATTGCTACAAGGGGTCACGAGTGGTGACTTTGCCACAAATAGTGACTTTGTCACAAGGAGCGACTTTTCCACAATGACAGAATTTGCCACATGGAAAGACTTTGCAGCTAAAGATTTGGACAAAGTGAATTGTATTTAGTTTTGTGACCATTATTGTTAAAAATAACAATCCAGGTCCTTTAATAAAGGATAGAGTACCTCCAACGAGCCTGAGAACACTCACAATGCCCTAGATTGGATGAAACTAACTCATTTCGACAGGCAAAGTGACCCCAGTTGGCGTCGCGTTAACAAAATGTTACAACATCATTAATGATGAAAATATATTTTTTAACATATTTCAAGAAAAGTATTAAAACGAGCTATAATCTTATAGTGTTACAGACTTAAATCATACATTCTGCGTTAAAATAAATAATCTTATAGTGCTGAATATTTCAACTATACCTTCTGCATCAAAACAAATAATATCATAGTGCTGCATATCAAACCATACCTTTTGTGTTAAAACAACATTCAATAATATCTACAACTTAAAGTTAGGAAAATTATAATATAATGTCCTGAATATCCAGCATTTTGTCAAAACAATGAAACAATGACAATTTTAAGGCGATTTATTTTGAAGAGGAAGATGTTATTTTCTGGACTTTTCCTTCAAATAAAATAACCAAATTCGCGTTCATGGTGAGGGAGATGTGAATATAATTCACAAAAATAAAACACAATTTGCTGACATCACAATTCCAATGTATAATACTGTGAAATTATTTGGACTGTGTTAGAAAGACATAAAAAATAAGCTTTCCCTAGAATCACAATCTTTATAATTACATTAATTACAATAGCATTTGTAGGCTGTTTTTTTTTCTTTCCAAAACTCCTTTAATCAATTTTTCTACTTTTTGACATTTTCCATCCATGAGATAAATTGAAATGTAAATTTCATTTTAAGCATCAATTGACACAAGAATTTCCTAAGATTTATGTGAATTTGAAGTTTAAATGTGTTAAAATAATAAACCGAATGAGAACGTTTATGGGAAATAATCCTCAATATCTCAAAATGGGAAAAACTGATTTAGGAAATTTTGGAAAACTACTCATTGGAATAGTGTATAACCAGGGAATTTTGGAAAAACCACTCTTCATTGGTATAGTGTATAACCAGGGAATTTTGGAAAACCACTCTTAATTGGTATAGTGTATAACCATGACTAACTCATACCGCATGCCATGCTTAATACACATGAACTCACCAAGAATAAGTACTCATAATGATGATGGCATATTGGTAATATATTCATATAACGCCTTTTACCTCGACCTCTAGGCGGTATTACAAGGCTATAGGCATTAAAGTCAACTGTTCTAATTCAAACAAAACGTTATTTAAATCAATGTAATTTTACACGGAGATAATCAAGAAAGAAAATAAAAAAAAAATTCTTAGGTTTTAGATGGACCAGACCCGTAAATTTTTCAATTTTAACAATAGACTATCATAAGGAATGTAAATAATATGAATGTGACTGCTTCAATAAAATAGACAAATAAAAAGAACTACACAAGGAACATTTCGGGATCAAAACGCTTCTTCAGCCGATAACAATAACATTTTTTGAATAATACATTTCTTCTTTCCAATTTTACTCCAGATGGTCGACGAGAGATATTAATGCTCGAGTTTGCAGTTTGTCAGTTTGGATTATACGTGAAGTGAAAACGTACGTAGAACGAGTTGTAAAATGTTATTGTTTGACTTTTTTGGCTGCAGAAAACAAAGGGGTTTGATTAAAATAAAATACAAAGCGTTCCTTGTTTAAAGGTTAGTGGATTTTAAAAAAAAACCTGTTATATTCATTATAATTCTATACCATTATTTGTTACAACCTACAGTTTCTAGCAGTTTAGAATTAATTGAATTAAAAATGACCTCCTACTTCTTAACAAAGAAGTGTATCCAAACATCACATTGGTATAAGTACTAGGCTATACTGCCGTAATCTGGAAAAACCCATAATTAAAAATTTGGCCAGAAAACTCGTCCTTCAAATATAGATCGATTTAGATGATCCTCATCTTGGCAAAATCTCTCAAACCTGGGACTTCGCGAAGCCCCAGGTTTGAGAGATTTTGCCAAGATGAGGATCATTTAAATCGATCGATATTTGAAGGACGAGTTTTCTAGCCAAATTTTTAAATATGGGTTTTGTCCAGAGTACGGCTATATACCTCAAAATGGCAAACGATCATTTCTACTGATGCTACTTCGACTTTTGTAAACATGTTTATAACGTGTGCACTCACTGTTTTGGTAAATATAAAGCACAGCGTGTAAAACTCCTGCTCAAACACAACAACAGTAAAAAAGAAATAACAAACCATTAACATCAACGTTATAAATGTCAAAAAATTAAATGAAAATAAAACACAATCCATGGCAATAAAATTATATATGTGTGTAATAAATTCATTACGATTAGATAACCTCTGGACACAAGACCTATTTGAAATGAAACAAAATTAACACCCAAATAAATAAATGTGTTAAATACAATTATATACTAAAAACACATTATGAGGAAATAAATTGAAAATAGTAACCCAATATCAGAGGAACGCTTGCTATTTCAAAATATGCTTTTTTACCGAAATAAACTTTTTAAAAAATTAAAAATAAAATACAGCAGTTAAAGAAGACAACTTGATGAGGACGAGTTTTATCTAAATCTTTGAGAAGAAAGAAAATATTGATATCATGATATCGTTGTAAAACAAATAAATGCATATAGATGGATATTGTATTGTCCTGAATTAAGTTCGTGGTTTGCGTGAAGCAAATTAAAATAAAAACACAGAGAAGGAAGTATTTCTATAGCGTAAATAAATTCAGAAATCATCAATGAGCAGGCAGTGGTGTAAGATAAAGATCTGAACAAGTGTGTATGAAAGGTGCCAGACAAAGCCAGAAAGAAAATTGTAAGAAAAAAAAAACAACACCCCCCCCCCAAAAAAAAAATCAGTCGACCTCGAACCTCAGATCCTCTGATCACTGACCAGTCATGCCACATTGTGTAACTTTGACAATTATCGTTGAAGTTTTAATGACTATTATTGCGACACTTTGAGTTGTTTTTGTTTTTTTTAAACAACCAAAGCAATATCAGGGGTAACTTTGGCCACTATCATAGATGTGTTAAGGGTGATTGTGACACTTCAACAGCAATACGCATCAGCGTGGGGTTTTTTTTTTTAAAAAAAAATCATATGGGGTAATGTTGGCCAATATCATAGATGATTTAAGAGTGATCGAGACACTTTAACAGCGATACACATCAGGGGTAACTTTTGGCCACTGTCATGGATGATTTAAGGGTGATTGCGACACTCACTTTAACAGCGATACACATCAGGGGTAATTTTTGGCCACTGTCATGGATGGTTTAAGGGTGATTGCGACACTCACTTTAACAACGATAAACATACGGGGTAACTTTCGCCAGTTCGAGGCATCACACATTAGTTCTAAGGGTGGTTTCTTTGGACAGTCAAAACAAAAAATAAGATCTAATCAATATTTATATATTACAAACGGGACAAATCGAATTTAGGCCTAGTTTATATTCTGCGGTACAGGGAGAAACAATTTAGAAAAAAAAAAAAGAGAGAGAGAGAGAGAGAGAGAGAGAGAGAGAGAGAGAGAGAGAGAGAGAGAGATAGAGTGGGGAGGGGGATGAAATCTACCATCACATAATTCAACCTAATCAAGGACATTACATTATTTAAAAAAAAAGAGATATCAATATAAACGAAAGTCAAACTTTCAAATTATTTTGGAGCAAGTAAACATACAGTCATACAGTAAAGTGTAATACGGAATTAGATTAGCGGAAGAGTAGCGTCCCTTGATTGGACGTCACCCATAGTCTGTGACGTCACCGGCGGAAAAGTTATCAGAGAGAGAGAACGTCATGTTGGTTGTGCGCATGCGTCTCTCGTCCTCGCTTCCGGTGAAAGCAGCTTGAGACACTTCAAAAACCAAATTGACGTTCTCTCTGTAAGGTGACGTCAAATCAATGGACGCTACTCTTCCGCTAATCTCATTCCCTATGGTGGAGAATATATTCTATAATGAATTAAGAAATTAATATTAATGAAAAACATAACATAATATTATTATGAATGAGGATTTGTTAGAAATGATAAAAACAAAATATTCCACGAGCGTATTAGCAAAAATAATCTTATCTATTCTTAATAATAGTGATAACATTCATTTGATATCGAGCTGTTTATTGGTGATATTGATATTTGGGACGATTATTTGATATCGTTTTCTTTTGAGGTTTCTTTAAAAATAGTGATGGTAATAACGGTAGAAATACTTATGTTAATTATAATGATAATGATAATGGTGATAATTATAATAATGATGATTACAATAATAATATTGATAATAATAAAAATAATATAATAATAATGATAAAAATAATAATAATAACAATAATAATAATGATAATAATAATAATAATAATAATAATAATAATAATAATAATAATAATAATAATAATAATAATAATAATAATAATAATAATAATAATAATAATAATAATAATAATAATAATAATAATATAATATAACAATAATAATAATAATAATAATAATAATAATAATAATAATAATAATAAGAATAATAGAAGAAGAAGAAGAAGAAGAAGAAGAAGAGAAGAAGAAGAAGAAGAAGAAGAAAGAAGAAGAAGAAGAAGAAGAAGAAGAAGAAGAAGAAGAAGAAGAAGAAGAAGAAGAATAATAAGAAGAAGAACAACATCATCAACAACAGCAACACAAAATTTTATTCTGTTGTATTATTATTGGAAGAAGCGATCACAAATGATGAGAACCGTTTAAGAAAGAATAATAATATTCGTCAAAATTGTTTTAAAAAGAAAATAATATATTAAAAAAGGGGAGAACTAAAGAACTGAAACGGTCTATTGGATTCAGACCCAGAAATAGACTCACCAAGATGTATAGGACCTGTTGTCATAAATTGTGTAAAACAAAACAACATGGCAAAGTTAATGCTCAATGAATAATAATAATAATAATAATAATATAATAATAATAATAATAATAATAATAATAATAATAATAATAATAATAAATAATAATAATAATAATAATAATAATAATAATAATAATAATAATAATAATAATAATAATAATAATAATAATAATAATAATAATAATAAATAATAATAATAATAATAATAATAGATAAATAATAATATAATAATAATAATAATAATAATAATAATAATAATAATAATAATAATAATAATATATAATAATAATAATAATAATAATTAGTAGTAGTAATAATAACAATAATAATAATAATGATAATAATAATAATAATAATAATAATAATAATAATAATAATAATAATAATAATAATAATAATAATAATAATAATAATAATAATAATAATAATAATAATAATAATAATAATAATAATAATATATAATAATAATAATAATAATAATAATAATAATAATAATAATAATAATAATAATAATATATATGAGACAACAAATAGCAATAAACACCTTTATACCCACGTGTACATATTTACAGGTCTGACATCCGGTCGCAATTATCGGCCTTGCTTACTTAACATTGTTGTGATTGCTGGACAAAATTTTGCGTCATTTTTTTTTTTTTTTGGGGGGGGGGTGGTCTTTTTTTTTTTTTAGATTCCCCTCTACTACAAAAAAAACCCCTTAATGAATTGGGTTATCAGACCTGCAAATAAGTGCACGTCGCTTTATATCCATAAGGCAGGAGTTTAAGTTTTTTAAATATAATACTATGCGTCCATTCGCATCAAAGTGGTACTCTGTCGTGTTGATTAACTTCGTGTTAGAAATTCTACTTAATAAATTTTGACTTAAGATTAAATGTCTTCTTGGAAAGGAGAGGGTATCTATTTGTTTATTTATGTTCCAAATCCCTCCAACATATTAACTGAAGACATATAATATGAACGTTTCGGGCTTTCCCTTTATCAACAAAACAATATATATGAAACGATAAGGACGAATGAGATATTATGTGTTCATTAGTGTTTCATTCATCTTGTTTTAATAATAATAAAGGGAAAACCAAAACACCCAGGGTATCTGTCTTCGTTTAATATATTGAAGTGTATATTTCAATACTTATCATTATTTGTATTAATGTTATATGACCAATATTAACGAATGAAATCAAATTCAATAGTAGATTTTCATAAGACATTGCAATATAAAAATAATTTTTGAAATATCGTGTTCCCATTTTTTTATAACTTTTATGACATTTTCTATACTTTAACAAAAAACAACAAAAACAAAAATCATAATTTCTGTTTTTCTATCATAAACATTAACGTTGAAAATCAGGGATCAGGCACTGGTAAATGAATGATAAACATGTGAAAAAGTGTGCATGAATTTATGGCAGACAAAGCACAAAAAAAGGAAAAATATAAGAAAAACAAACATAGAAAAATATGAAAAATATAAGAAAAAAAAAACATAGCAAAATATGAAAAATATAAGAAAAAAAAACATAGCAAGCACAATATGAAAAATATAAGAAAAACAAACAGCAAAATATGAAAAATATAAGGAAAAAAAAACATAGCAAAATATAAAAAATAAAAGAAAAAAAACATAGCAAAATATGAAAAATATAAGAAAAAAAAACAACTTCTTGTAAACCCCTCTTCGTATAATGCAGAGTAAAAGTCATGTAAATGTTGCTGCTCGAAGCTCGAAGAAACAAAAAATAACAATGTGAAATTGAATGTAAGCTTCGATTAAATTACGAAAACAGATAGAATGGACGTTTCGGATTTCCCCTTTATCAACAAACAGGATGAATGAAAAAAACACTACAGATGAAGGAGATCCATCTTAACAACGTCACTACCAAATCATCTCCTTCAATGTAGTGTTTTCATTCATCCTGCCGAAGTCCCAGGTTTGAGAGTGTTTATTTTTTTTCCAAGTTGAGGGTCATTTAAATGGATAGATCGATATTTGAAGGACGAGTTTTCTGACAAAATTTTTAAATATGGGGTTTTCAAGAGTACTGTTGTATTATATAATATATAGACCGGATATTTCAATACTGGACAAGTTAATGATCAACATATTATAAGTACATCATATTATAAAACATTAATTAATGAATATATAAATTAATAAATAAATCAATTAATTTAAACAATAAGAAGAACCTGTTCTGTAAAAAATTCTGCGTTTGAAAAGAATTAAAATAAATGTAAAAACTCAACACAACAACAAGAAATACATGCATACGAACACTGCCAAACACATACACACACACACACACACACACACACACACAGAGAGAGAGAGAGAGAGAGAGAGAGAGAGAGAGAGAGAGAGACAGAGAGAGAATGAATGGGGTGAAGTGCTAATCAAAATATCATTCGCAAAATATAATGTCAACAAACAAGCAAAAAAATTAAACAATAAAAATGTTAGTGAAAAATTTGATAATCATTAAATTCAGTCCACGATACTCTAATTCCAAACATACCCTATAATCGACTACTCAGTTCTGGGCAATTGCAGATACCTAACTGACGACTATTTATTAATGTTACATTATAAAGATCAATTATTCCCGTGCAAATACCAATACCAATCAATATCAACATCGTTAAGAGGATACTTCACCACTGCAATAACTTCAAAATAAGTACTTCATTGTATATCGATTACAATAACATATCGTATCTTATCATATATCATGTCTTGCATAAGAACAAAAGCAACGATTAAAAGAAAATACAACAATAATTACAAAAATCATTAAAATTAATTTATAAAAAAAGATACATCAATAACGGAATTTGTTTTCATAAAACAAGATAAATTGGATATAAAATTATAGTAAATAATCTTTAAAATTAAATACAGCCACAGAACAATTTGTTGAATAATCTTGGATTTATAACGATTTTAAAAAATACAACATAATTAGAAATATAAGATCCTGAATACTCGGTGATCAGCAAACAAATGCAATGGATGTGGAATTGTTTTAATATGAGGTTTGATAAAGCAGAAATGCAACTAACTAAATTCACGGTCAAACCAAAACTAAACAGTAATAAACTGGAATATAGCTTATGCTATATCATTTGAAAAGCAACATATATTATATCGTAAGTGAACCAAAACATCTCTTGATAACCAAATTAGCAGAGCGAGTTAGATTATCAACTATCAAATATGACCCATCGCTTCAAAACGGTATTAAGTCGGGTTGGTTAAGATGTTAAAAATTGAATTTATAGCCAGAAATATCAGACTTGTGTTGAGTGTATACGATTTATTGAGGAGAATGACAACCATATTTTAAGGTGCTAATGCCAACAATTTATATTTTTGACCAGTTTAACATTTACTTCGGCTTTTAAGCATCTGGTTGGTTCCGACATAATACCGTTTTGAGACGATGGGTCACAAATGTTAGAGTTAGAATAATATTTCTTACCGCGATTCGAGAACCTTCGGAAATTGACGTAAATTTATTTAGAATCACGTCTTTAGCCTGAAAACAATTAATATTTTATATATATATAATATATATATATAATATATATATATATATATATATATATATATATCTACATATACATATACATATATATTATATATATTTCAGCTTTTGTATAGGGCAATATCTACTAAATGTGTTCAATAAGTTTTACAAGGAGTCTCAAGCCAATAGCAATACTTTCTTTTTTTTTAATTGATGGACGAGGGGCATCTAGAATTTGCCGTCATTTTGTTAATTTACATTTTTGAAAATGACAAATAAACCAATTTTTATACAGGGAAAAATCTATTAAATTGCTCAAAGCGCTTTACAAGTGGTCCCAAGACAACTGTAAGAGCTATTTTTAACTTTAAGAATGAGAGATCCAAAATTTGCCGTCATTTTGTTGATTTACATTCTTTTTTATTATATACATATTTATTTATATCATTTTTTAAATGTTTGTTAAACAATATCTATTTATTTATTTATTCATTCCTTAATTTATTATTTATTTATTTATTTATTTATTTATTTATAATGAAATAAAGGTCAACGGAGAACTGTTTAAATTTTTTGAGGACTATGTATACATTTGTGAATGTTAAATTATAACATAAATGAGAATAAACACGAATGGCAAACCTGGTGACGTCATCGTCATTCATTCTACAAGGGGAAGTTGCTGGTATCGGGACACCATATTGAAACATGGGTCAACAAAGAACGGATTAGATTCGTTGGTAACAGAAGAATAAATAATATGGTGATTTAAATATCGATATCCTTCGATTGCGAGTCTATACTCGAGTATTATGTGAACCTTTCTAAAGATCCGAACAAGTGTGTATGAAAGGTGCCAGACAAAGTGAGAAAGAAAAAATACAAGAAGAAAAAAAAATAAAACATCCCCCCCCCCCTCAAAAAAAAAATAAGCAGTCGACCTTGACCTCGACTGGGGAGTATCTCTTCAG